>NC_090373.1:58727940-59418565 GCF_036365525.1 Heterodontus francisci | reverse complement strand
AAATAGATTGGTGACCGCTAGAAGGGGCAGGCAGTCAGTGCAAGGATCCCCTGTGGCTATCCCCCTCTCTAACAAGTATACCGTTTTGGATACTGTTGGGGGGGATGGCCTATCAGGGGAAAACAGCAGCAGCCAGAGCAGTGGAACCACGGCTGGCACTGTTGTTCAGCAGGGAGGGACAAAGCGTAAAAGAGCAATAGTTATAGGGGACTCTATAGTCAGGGGCACAGATAGCGCTTCTGTGGATGTGAAAGAGACTCCAGGATGGTATGTTGCCTCCCTGGTGCCAGTGTCAAGGATGTCTCTGAACAGACAGGGGGCATTCTGAAGGGGGAGGGTGAACAGCCAGAGGTTGTGGTACATATCGGTACCAATGACATAGGCAGGAAGAGTGACGAGGTCCTGAAGGGGGAGTTTAGGGAGTTAGGTAGAAAGTTAAAAGACAGGACCTCTAGGGTTGTAATCTCAGGATTACTCCCTGTGCCACGTGCCAGTGAGGCTAGAAATAGGAAGATACTGCAGCTAAACACGTGGCTAAACAGCTGATGTAGAAGGGAGGGTTTCAGATATCTGGACCATTGGGATCACTTCAGGGACAGATGGGACCTGTACAAGAAGGACGGGTTGCATCTAAACTGGAGGGGCACAAATATACTGGCTGCGAGGTTTGCTAGCGTCACTCGGGAGGGTTTAAACTAGTGTGGCAGGGGGTGGGAACCAGAGCAGTAGGACAGCAAGTGAAATAAATGAGGGGAAACTAGTAAATAAGGCCAGTAAGACTAAGAGGAAGAACAGGCAGGGAGATAGATGTTGCTGAGCACAGCGGGACTGGTGGTCTGAAGTGCATTTGTTTCAATGCGAGAAGTATAACAGGTAAGGCAGATGAACTTAGAGCTTGGATTAGTACTTGGAACTATGATGTTGTTGCTATTACAGAGACTTGGTTGAGGAAAGGACAGGATTGGCAGCGAAATGTTCCAGGATTTCGAAGCATCAGGCAGGATAGAGGGGGAGGTAAAAGGGGTGGGTGAGTTGCATCATTGGCTAAGGAGAATATCACAGCTGTACTGCGGGAGGACACCTCAGAGGGGTCGTGCAGTGAGGCAATATGGGTGGAGCTCAGGAATAGGAAGGGTGCAGTCACAATGTTGGGGGTTTACTACAGGCCTCCCAACAGCCAGCGGGAGGTAGAGGAGCATATATGTAGACAGACTTTGGAAAGATGTAAAGGTAACAGGGTTGTAGTAGTGGGTGATTTTAACTTCCCCTATATTGACTGGGACTCACTTAGTGCTAGGGGCTTGGATGGGGCAGAATTTGTAAGGAGCATCCAGGAGGGCTTCTTGAAACAATATGGAGATAGTCCAACTAGGGATGGGGCCATACTGGACCTGGTATTGGGGAATGAGCCCGGCCAGGTGGTCGAAGTTTCAGTCGGGGAGCATTTCGGGAACAGTGACCATACTTCCATAAGTTTTAAGATACTTGTGGATAAGGATAAGAGCAGTCCTTGGGTGAAGGTGCTAAATTGGGGGAAGGCTAATTATAACAATATTAGGCAGGAACTGAAGAATTTAGATTGGGGGTAGCTGTTTGAGGGTATATCAACATCTGACATGTGGAAGTCTTTCAAACGTCAGTTGATTGGAATCCAGGGCCAGCATGTTCCTGTGCAAGTTTCGGGAACCATGGATAACGCGGGATATTGTGAGCCTAGTTAAAAAGAAAAAGGAAGCATTCGTAAGGGCTGGAAGGCTAGGAACAGACGAATCCCTTGAGGAATATAAAGACAGTCGAAAGGAACTTAAGCAAGGAGTCAGGAAGGCTAAAAGGGGTCATGAAAAGTCATTGGCAAACAGGATTAAGGAAAATCCCAAGGCTTTTTATACGTATATAAAGAACAAGAGGGTAACCATGGAAAGGGTTGGCCCACTCAAGGACAGAGAAGAGAATCTATGTGCGGAGCCAGAGGAAATGGGTGAGATACTGAATGAGTACTTTGCATCAGTATTCACCAAAGAGAAGGACTTGGTGGATGATGAGCCTAGGGGAGGGAGTGCATATAGTCTCAGTCATCTCATTATCAAAAAGGAGGTGGTGTTGGGTGTCTTGCAAAGCATTAAGGTAGATAAGTCCCCAGGGCCTGATGGGATCTACCCCAGAATACTGAGGGAGGCAAGGGAAGAAATTGCTGGGACCTTGACAGAAATCTTTGTATCCTCATTGGCTACAGGTGAGGTCCCAGAGGACTGGAGAATAGCCAATGTTGCTCCTTTGTTTAAGAAGGGTAGCAAGGATAATCCAGGAAATTATAGGCCGGTGAGCCTTACATCAGTGGTAGGGAAATTATTAGAGAGGATTCTTCGGGACAGGATTTACTCCCATTTGGAAACAAACAAACTTATTCGTGAGAGGCAGCATGGTTTTGTGAAGGGGAGGTCGTGTCTCACTAATTTGATTGAGTTTTTTGAGGAAGTGACGAAGATGATTGATGAAGGAAGGGCAGTGGATGTTATCTATATGGACCTCAGTAAAGCCTTTGACAAGGTCCCTCATGGTAGTCTGGTACAAAAGGTGAAGTCACACGGGATCAGAGGTGAGCTGGCAAGATGGATACAGAACTGGCTCCGTCATAGAAGACAAGAGGGTAGCAGTGGAAGGGTGCTTTTCTGAATGGAGGGATGTGACTAGTGGTGTTCCGCAGGGATCAGTGCTGGGACTTTTTAATTTAGATTTAGAGATACAGCACTGAAACAGGCCCTTCGGCCCACCGAATCTGTGCCGACCATTAGCCACCCATTTATACTAATCCCACACTCCTACCACATCCTCACCTGTCCCTATATTCCCCTACCACCTACCTATACTAGGGGCAATTTATAATGGCCAATTTACCTATCAACCTGCAAGTCTTTTGGCTGTGGGAGGAAACCGGAGCACCCGGAGGAAACCCACGCAGACACAGGGAGAACTTGCAAACTCCACACAGGCAGTACCCAGAATTGAACCCGGGTCGCTGGAGCTGTGAGGCTGCGGTGCTAACCACTGCGCCACTGTGCCGCACAGTGCCGGACCTTTGCTGTTTGTAGTATATATAAATGATTTGGAGGAAAATGTAGCTGGTCTGATTAGTAAGTTTGTGGACGACACAAAGGTTGGTGGAGTTGCGGACAGTGATGAGGATTGTCAGAGGATACAGCAGGATATAGATCTGTTGGAGACTTGGGCGGAGAAATGGCAGATGGAGTTTCATCCGGACAAATGTGAGGTAATGCATTTTGGAAGGTCTAATGCAGGTGGGAAGTATACAGTAAATGGCAGAACCCTTAGGAGTATTGACAGGCAGAGAGAACTGGGCGTACAGGTCCACAGGTCACTGAAAGTGGCAACGCAGGTCGATAAGGTAGTCAAGAAGGCATACGGCATGCTTGCCTTCATCGGTCGGGGCATAGAGTATAAAAATTGGCAAGTCATGCTGCAGCTGAACAGAACTTTAGTTAGGTCACACTTAGAATATTGCGTGCAATTCTGGTTGCCACACTACCAGGACATGGAGGCTTTGGAGAGGGTACAGAAGAGGTTTACCAGGATGTTGCCTGGTCTGGAGGGCATTAGCTATGAGGAGAGGTTGGATAAACTCGGATTGTTTTCACTGGAACGATGGAGGTGGAGGGGCGACATGATAGAGGTTTACAAAGTTATGAGTGGCATGGACAGAGTGGATAGTCAGAAGCTTTTTCCCAGGGTGGAAGAGTCAGTTACTAGGGGACATAGGTTTAAGGTGAGAGGGGCAAAGTTTAAAGGGGATGTGCAAGGCAAGTTCTTTACACAGAAGATGGTGAGTGCCTGGAACTTGCTGCCGGGGGAGGTGGTGGAAGCAGGTACGATAGCGACGTTTAAGAGGCATCTTGTCAATTACATGAATAGGATGGGAATAGAGGGATACGGTCCCCGGAAGTGCAGAAGGTTTTAGTTTAGGCAGGCATCAAGATTGGCGCAGACTTGAAGAGCCAAATGGCCTGTTCCTGTGCTGTACTGTTCTTTGTTCTTTGAATGCTTAAAAAAAAAGCACATAACTATATTTGCTTCATAAGAAACCTACTTGGCTTGAATCTATTTAATTTCATCCTACTTGTTCCATATAATTCTGTTCCCAAATTCACCTTTGTTTATTATCACACAGATATTGAGTTGGATTTTGCAATCGGTGGTGAAGCAATGGCATTCGCCACTGACCTCTAAGAAAGTTGCGATCTCATGGCATGGACTTCTTTCCCAACAGTTTGTTTCTGATGGCAAGTCAAGGGGATCTCCAGGCGTCCAACAACATTGATGTCACTAAGCATGGTATGCAGCCAAAGTATTCTCATAGATCAGCAAATAAAAAAAGCATTGAATTCCTTAACGTCTAATTTTCAAATTTTATGGATAGTGAAATAAATGATTGAGGCATATGTATAAGATTATGGTAGAAGCCAAAATGTCAAACTTTAACAAATTATTTAAAATTGTGATTATTTTTTAAAATGGAGAAATTTAGCATTCCGCAAATGTAAAATTAGGTTTTCAGGGCCAGTGAAGGTGTTTCGCAGTAATTATGAACTTAGTACGTAATTGAAAGGCCAGTAACACCTCACTGAACAGCCTGAGGATAAGGGGTCAATCATTTAGGATTATGATGAGGAGAAATTTCTTCACTCAGAGGGTTGTGAATCATTGGAATTCTCTACCCCAGTGGGATGTGGATGCTCCATCATTGAGCATATTCAAGACCGAGATCATTAGATTTTTGACCTCTCAGGGAATCAAGGGATATGGGGAGTGGGAGGGAAGGTGGAGTTGAGGTAGAAGATCAGCCATCAACTCACTGAATGGCAAAGCAGCCTCAAGGGGCCATATGGTCTACTCCTGCTCCTATTTCTTATGTCCTTACACGTAACTTGTTTCTTTTTTTTACAGTGAGATGAAGAATGTAAGAGTAGAAGGTCTCATCAGTTCATTGGTTTCCAATTGATTACAGTTTGGGGGACATTAACAACGCACCCTCTGGAGAAGCGAAGAATCACTGACAGCAATTTCTGGATTTTTGCGTTTACCTGCGCATGTGCAGACTCGAGACATTGCTGTCAGAGGAGTAATGACGGTGAACGCAAATCATTACTATCACAAAATCAGGGCCAATATTTAACAATGATTTGCTGCCTTACCAGCTTGTACAGGATGGCCAGGACACTTCAATCCCATTAATACATGTTACCAGAGACACTGCCACAAAAGGAGGTAGCCAAAGCCACCTATTTGCAATGTGAACCTACTCTTGCAGTAGCAGCACCACATTTACATTGCTGGATCAGTGCCAATGGCAGAATGGCTCCTGACACCAAATCGGCAATATAAATGCATCACAACTCTGTGGAGAAGAAACAAGCATTATGCACCAGTAAAGCCTCAGATGTTTGTCATTTTCATAGTGCAGTACTATCATATTGTGAGCTGGGGGAATAAAAATACTGGGAATGATCAATTATCTAGACAACAGTGAGGTGACACCTTTACACTGATTTGCCATTATGTTACTAACATCCAAAAGTTTGCAAGACTACTTCCAATTTAATTAAATTAGAAATGAAAATCAGCTTTAAAAGGCAAGGAATCCACACCCAGAGCTGCATTTTATAAGCTTGAAAGAAGGTGCGACTTGTGCACCGCTGAGCCCCACGATATTTCTTGCAGGGGCTCATTTAACTGGAGGGGGTGGTACAGTCGCTCCCGAAGATGTAGATGGGGCAGCCGCTCTGTCCCTGGCAATGGTGTCCGGGGCCAACCCACAGGCGCGGCGCCATTTTTCAAGGGCTTCAAGCCCTTCAGTAGCATTTTCATTTTTAAAGAGAAATTAATTTTACAGTGTGTGAAAAACTAAATAAAAGCTGGCATCCCCTCTCCCACTCCCCACAATGTTTGCTTTTGGGTCTATCCCACCAAAATAAACTTTATTCCCAACCCTATTACCTTTGCCCTTCAACCCCTTCCCACCATCCCCTCAGCCAATAGAAAGTGTTTTCACCGCTCCCCCTGCCAACCACCCTGAAAATTTCACTCCTCACCCCTCCCCACCAGTGTCACACCTCAGATATCAGAATGGAGATCCGCCACTGGCTGGAATATCGGCGTGGGACGGCCATCGAGACAAGGTAGGTTCTTTTGCATTTATTTAAATTTGTTTTAATATGTAAATGAAGGCTCCGCCGCCAAGTGGTGCGTGGGCCACACCAGGTCTAGCCGCTGAGAGTAATTTGCGACAGAGCCTTCCCGGTGTTGGGGGTAGTGGCGGGCCTCTCCCAGAAAAATTTTCCAGGACCACCCCCACCCCGACGTGGAGGTCTTGTAAAATTCAGGCCCCAGTGTTCAGTTGCACAGACTCACTGCTGTCTAAAGGGCAATTAAAGTAACCACAAACATCCAAATATATTGAACTTACTTCACTTGTTTAAGAAATGCAAATTACATTGGCACCAGAATATTGTTAATATGTAGGAAGCAGATTTCAGGAGGTCAGTTTTTAGATCACCTTCATTAAATTTTGCGCAATTGAATTCCTATATATCATCTTTAAATAAAACCACTAATTATACCAAATTGCTGTTAATTACTACTGTATTCAATTGCTACTTTTTCATAATTTTCCACAATTAACAATGGGTGGAGTCAACAAAACAAAACTGCAACTTAACAACTGAAGAACGGCACAGTGGCGCAGTGGTTAGCACCGCAGCCTCACAGCTCCAGGGACCCGGTTTCCTCCCACAAGCCAAAAGACTTGCAGGTTGATAGGTAAATTGGCCATTATAAATTGTCACTAGTATAGGTAGGTGGTAGGGAAATATAGGAATAGGTGGGGATGTTTGGTAGGAATAGGTGGGGATGTTTGGTAGGAATATGGGATTAGTGTAGGATTAGTATAAATGGGTGGTTGATGTTCGGCACAGACTCGGTGGGCCGAAGGGCCTGTTTCAGTGCTGTATCTCTAATCTAAACGTGATTTTGTACTGCAATGAGTCATCACTGCTCAAAAGAAACTTCAGGGCTCATCTGTAACCCTCAAGCTAAATTGATATACCTTACTCTGTTTGTTAGTTTACAGGCAGCAGAGTACGAAAAGTGTTAAAGCTGCAAGGCTGCTAAGTGGTGAGATGGCTCAGTTGCTAGTGAACAGGTAACTAAATCCTCACACAAGAGGAAAAAAAGAATGAAGTGCTGGTGAGCCTCAAACCACTCATGCACCTATAGTTGGTGGCTCAAGTATAATTGTGGCAGAGGTGGAGGTGCCGAGTACTATGTACAGAGCTGTCCACTCATTTACACAATATTCTGATGAAAAATGAAAGCCAAATGTTGAAATATGGACCATTTAAAATGCACAATTTATTGCAAATGGTTTAACAGAATCATTTGACCTCAGCACACGAAGAAAGATCAGATTGTGAACCTATAATGGAGCCTGCCTGATTACAGGAAAGTCAAGAGGGCTTAGTCATGGATGTGTGGTTTTCCCCATCTGATGTTCCTCTATGCACAACAGACAGGTGATTCTTTTTTTTTAAACGTTGTGCATGAAGGAAAATTTGCCCCTTTGCCTTTTGATAATGTTTAATTTGTCCCTATATATTTGAGTGTCTTGATTAATGCATAAAATTAAATTACTGCTCAAACTTCATCAAAATCAGTGCTCTCCAAATAAATTTGATCAAGAATAGAAATTAATGTACAGAGCATACCAGAAGAGAATGCACTGTTTAAAAAAAAAGTAATACAACAAACATGTTGCTTCAGCTTTAAAGGCAGATCTGGGAAACCTCTAGTTTTTAAACTTAAATGTTTCATTTACTCAATCTGATCAATTCATTCTATCCTAGCCCTCGTGGGAAAAAAAAAGTAATATTCTTACGTAAAGCATATTAAATTCAATATTCTATGTATTTAAAAGAAAGTGTGTCCTGTTGGCATCATCAGTCTCTATAGCAACAGCTTGCTTTTTAAATGGCTATATTATGCCCCTGTACAGTTCATTGTAGTTACTTTGTTTCAGAGGGGGAAAAGCACACTTACTGGAATCAACCTCCTGCAAGGTTTTTGAATGGTAGGGATTTTGTTTGATTCATGTCCAAACATGTAAAGACATGCATGTAACCAAAACGAGACAGATCTACATATTAGAGTATAATGTGTTCCACCAGATATTTTACTCAGCTTCATTGGTATTCCTATATCCAAACACAAGCAGCACACGTAATAATCCTTCTTATGTGTTTTTTCAATATTTAATGACTTCTGATACAAGAGATTGTTTTAGTTCATTACAACAAGGAAGAACCTATTTAGAGCATTCACTTATATTACAGGAAACTTCCAAAAACTGCACTGAAGAGGGATAATAACAATAAACGGCTCTTCTGATCAAGTGAAGGTAGAGTTGGGTGCTCATAGGGAAAATGCTCGAGTTAGATACCATCAAATTAGTCTCCCTTTTCATTTTTTTTAAAAAAAAGGTTATTCCTTTCTCTTGAATTGTTTTCAGGTATAAGGAACACAGTAAATTTAATTATTAATATTTTTGGCTTTACACAAAATTAAACTGCTCAAAATTGTGCTGGGATAACTTTCATTATGCAAAAATTTATACTTGACAACTGGATAATTACAGAAGTTATTTTAACAGCTGTGGTAGTGAAAATTTTGAAATCTTTAAAATTGAAAATTACTAAGTAGGTAAAGAGAAAATATTAAGCATACATCACAGATTTCAGAAGGGATGATTATACTTGACAAACCTAAGAGTTCTTTGTGGAGGTGACAGATACGGTGGATCAGGGAAATAAAACAGATTTACAGAAGCCTTTGGCAAGATACCACATAGATTACTGAGGAAAATTCAAGGTAGTGGGATTAAGGAAAAAGCTAGAAGAAAGGTAACAGATAGTAGAAGTTAAGAGCAGATTCTCAATGGTTAGAAGTGGGTCAGTGTCCCAAAGTGTTCTGTTCACTGTATACATTAATGATTCAAAGTGACCCCTGACAACGCAGCGGCCTCATCAGAGCACTCCAAGCTGCGCACATGTGCAAACGGTCTCCTGCTCTCAGTGAGATGCTGCGCACGCGCAGCCTACATCTTGCCAGGACTAATTGGCGCATGCACGGGAAAATTTAATCGCGTAACGCGAACATCATCGCGTACTTTGACTGAGGCTGGAGCTCGATCCCCGCCAATCGCTCCCACCCCACTGGCCACTCACCCCCCAGACCTCACCACTGCTCCCCCCACTCCTCTCGGTCAATTGTTCCCCGCTCCTTGCTTCCCGCCCCACCCCGCTCACTCCCTGTCCCCCAGCCACTAGATCTAGGCCGCGCCACTTCCCTCCTCCCGGCCTCTTGCTCCTCCGTTGACCCGTCACTCCTCGTGGCCCGCCTTGCTTCTTTGGGTGGCGTGCAGAGAACGATCGAACGTCGGACTGGCGCGGTCTGCAGCTACTGTAAGGGGGGGGAGGGGGGAAGAGCGGGAAGCAAGGAGCGAGGAACAATCTGCTGAGGGGAGGGGAAGGGGGGAGAGCAGTGGCAAGTTCTGGAGCAATCAGCTGGGGGGGCAAGGAGGCGAGTGGCGAGGCTGGAGCGAGTGCTTCAGGGAAGGCAGCGGCGAGAAGACTGGCGCAGGAGGGACCAATAGAGAGAAGCGCAATGGCAGGAGGGAGTGAGGACTGCTGGGGGTGGGATGGAGGCGGTGATGGCAGCCATTGAGGGGATTTTCGGGTAGATTTTGTATTCCTGTGATAAACTGAGCAGTGCCACCTTTAATCCTGGCAGCTGCCTGAACGTCGCAGACAGTGATGTTTCAGTGGAGGAGGCTGCATTTGTGCATGTGCCAGTACTTCGCCACCTAGTGGTTGCATTGTCAGCAAAGGCAGCCTTAACGATTTGGATGCAGGGCTGGAGGGCATGTTGCCCAAAACTGAAGGCCATATTAATTATAATAATATGACAACATTAAATAATTCTGAGGGCAACAGGAAGCTACAAGGGGATATTCACAAGTTGAGTGAATGGACAAAACTGTGGCAGATGGAATTCAATCTAAGTAAATGTGAAGCAGTGCATTTTGATTAAAGAGAAAAATTATACTTCTCATGGGAATCTACAAGATGCACTGTAGCAACTCACCAAGGCTTCTTCGACAGCACCTCCCAAACAATCAAGAGCAGAAGGCACATAGAAACACCACCACTTCCAAGTTGCCCTCCAGTCACACACACCATCCTGAGTTGGAAATATATTGCCGTTTCTTCATTGTCACTGTGTCAAGATCCAGGAACTCCCTACTCAACAGGACTGTGAGAGTACCTTCAGCACACAGACTGTAGCAGTAAAGAAGGTGGTTCACCACCACCTTCTCAAGGACAATTCGGGATGGGCATGCAATGCTGGATTTAAAAATAAATCTAATGGAATATTGTGTTTTAATGCAAAAGGTACAGAATACAAAAGTCAAGATGTAATGGAGAATCTATATAAACCTTAGTAAGGTACTGTGTGCAGTTTTAGACTCCACATTGTAGGAAAGATGGTGGGACAATATAGGGTGTACAGTGCAGATTCACTAGGATGCTGCCAGTTATGAGGAAATGCAAATTTAAATAACTTGAAAAATTCTAATGAAATGCTTTCATTAAAAGAGGGAAAATTAAGAGGTGATTCGATAGTGGTATTTACAATTATGAAAGGATGGGCCATGTTAGATCGAAACAGATTGTTTCCAGTGATTGAGGGGTTTAGAATGAGAAAATATAAATATAATGATTAAATTCAAAAGATTTAGGACAGACAGCAGTACGATCTTTTTTACACAGAGGGTTGAGACTGTGGAATGCACTACTGGAGTTGTGATTGAAGCAGAGGCCACATCAAGATTTAAGAATAGATTAGATAAGTGGTTGAGGATAAGGAAATAAAGGGTTATGGGAACAAATCAGTCATACGGGAACAGGGCTACTGCTTGTGTGGAGGATAAACACCAACATGGATTAATAGGGCTAAACAGGCACTTCTATGTTTATATTTCTAATTTCTACGTACAACAGAGGTCAAATATTCCTAAATGAATTTGGGAATTAAGCCTCCTCAATGCCAAAAATACAAAATAGTTTTTATAAAACTCACATTTGGGACCACCAATATTTCTTGTTTAATCAGACCTACCGTTCTTTTTTTGCTAACAACATCAATTGGTCTGTTCGTGTAGGCCTGTTGGCTTTTTTGCAAGTAACGCCGCCAAATATTGCACAGAATTTCATCCTAGGAAAAGGAAAATACATAATCTATTAGGCTGGAATTCAGGGAGTGGCTCAATGACAGTGTACTGATGTTCAATTGCACTGCACTGTGAAGGGATAGAATGCATGTTCCCATAACATTTGAGATCACAATCTCACTACATCAGGAAAAGATTCAGAGCAAAACAAAGCAGGAAGGCAAGAAGCCATGAGAATCAGACGCAACTCACCCTGAACCATTCTAGCAAATTTCCCAGTGATGTTTTACAGAGCAGCACTGCAAAGATGGAGAATTGGCATGTATTTACTCTTGCTCGGATACAGTTCCAGAGACACTGGTCATCCTTTGGTAGCTCACCCTAATTGTCATTCCTCATATGCAAATTCAGACATGTTACCCAATGGTGGGCAAGATGACATCTCAGCCCAATCCAGTCCTTACCGGACATACACACAGAAACTTTCCAGCTGAGATTACTGGATTCCAATCAAGAGTGGAAACGCTGGCTTTATTTCCCCACCTATCTCAGGGACATGATACAGTGCTATCCCACTGTAGCATGTTTATAGCCAGATAACTCAGTACATACTGGAAATCAAACTCAAGATGTTCAATGGAATCTACTGAGGTATCAGGGAGCAGATACTTCCTGTAACAACTGCAACATGATGAAAGTAAAAAACCTGCCAATGTCTACATTGCCACTGTTAGCATAGGGAATTCTATTCATCAACCATATTGTTTTTAATCCTGCCCTTTGCATTGCGACAAAGTTAGGTACTGACCACTTGAAGATTCCAAAGGCCTAGTGCAGTTGAAGTATAGCCCACAGACTATTTGCTGCCCCTTCCCAAATAGTGGCACTCAAGGGGATTTCTAATTTACTTTCTATTTTACCCTAAACAAATATTAGCCAAATAGAATACCACTGCTCACTGAAGATCCATCTATGCCTCAAATCAAGCATTCAGCAGTATCTATATTGGGTATCAATGGAACAAGTTAATAAAATACACTTCACAGTAGCACTCCTTTTCCTGATTTGTAACTAACATCATTGCAGGAGTCTCCTCTATATATCGAGCACTTTACTTTCACTGTTTCTTACTTGTTAAAAGGGATGTTTAACCGACAAGCCTGATTTGTTTCAAAATTTTGCATTGTATGGGTCAGAAAACCATAATATTAGATTTAGATTAGATTAGATTAGATTTTTTTTTAGATTAGAGATACAGCACTGAAACAGGCCCTTCGGCCCACCGAGTCTGTGCCGACCGTCAACCACCCATTTATACTAATCCTACACTAATCCCATATTCCTACCAAACATCCCTACCTGTCCCTATATTTCCCTACCACCTACCTATACTAGTGACAATTTATAATGGCCAATTTACCTACCAACCTGCAAGTCTTTTGGTTTGTGGGAGGAAACCGGAGCACCCGGAGAAAACCCACGCAGACACAGGGAGAACTTGCAAACTCCACACAGGCAGTACCCAGAATCGAACCCGGGTCCCTGCAGCTGTGAGGCTGCAGTGCTAACCACTGCGCCACTGTGCTTAAGAGATCAGACATGTCTCATGTTCATCATGCACATTGGAACTCCTATGTGCAATTAACTTACTATGATAATTCCAGGCATTTTCAACAAAGTAACACAGCTATAATATACCCTGTATTAAATAGGATTATTGGAGAAGGATTTAAGCTGTATGGAGTACCTGTTTTACACCTATTGGACTGGATTGGGTGTAGGAGGCGGAGCTTCCTGCACTGGGCCCAAAAGTTGGGGGGGAAACCCCACCTCTGCATTTTCATTGAACAAAAACTTACCTGAGCTGCGAGTCCAGGACATCAAGCAGGGAAACTCTGAGTCTGCGCAGTGAGCGTCTCTATGACATCATCATGCTCATGCTGCAGCTTCCTGAAGATTGGGCGCCGCAAGGTAAGTAAAGGGAACATTGCGGTGGCCGGGCCAGGCACGGGTCGGGCTCGGGCTGGGGCGGGTCAGGCTCTGAGGGAAAATGGAGGGACTCGGGCTGGTTTGGGCTGGGGTCCATTGTGGTACCGTCAGGGTTGGGTCGGGTTTTTTTTGTGACTTGAGCAGGCCTTTACCGTCACTGGCAAGATCCCAGTGGCAGCAGGACCAGGCCCTTAATAGGTCACTTTCAGGGCCTCATTTGGCCTCTGGGTGGGAAGGCCATCATCGGCCTATCCAGCTCCTGGGAAGATCACTTGGCGACGGGCCCAGCGACCAGCCACCCGTCGGGATATTCCGTGCTCCCCCACCCCTGCCTCCTTCCCAGCCTCAGGGGGGCCCATAAAATCCCGGCCACTATCTTTAGCTAATTTGCTATTATCTACCTGTTTACCTGTTCAATGATATATTGGATGTGAATAAATTAGTAGTGCAATTAATTTTTGGTAATAACAAAAATAAACAATCAAAAATTTGTCAATCTATTGTAAAATTAAGTTAACTTCAAGAAATAAAATTAAACCAATGCACACATATTTCAAATTAAATAAACTACGCAGTGTACAATAATAACCTATTCTTCGAAAGTCAAAGAGTGCCCTCTGCTGGATGTTTAAATATTTTAAAGGGCGCAACATGCCTTTCATTTTGTTTTCCAGTCATAAAACCTTGCAATGCAACAAAATTTAGCTATTAGAAATCTCCACATTCAAATAATAAAGGTTACACTTTTTCTTTTGATTTATTCTTGGAACGTTAGCATCACTGGCTAGGCCAACATTTATTGCCCATCCCCAATTGCCCTTGAGATGGTGAGCTGCCTTCTTGAACCACTGCAGTCCATGTGAAATAGGTACACCCACAGTGCAGTTAGGGAGGTAGTTCCAGGATTTTGCCCAAACAGCAGTGAAGGAATGGCGATATATTTCCAAGTCAAGATGGTGACTTGGAAGGGGACTTGCAGGTGGTGTTCCCACACGCCTGCTGCCCTTGCCCCTTGAGGTAGAAGAAGTTGCGGGTTTGGAAGGTGCTATCGAAGGAGGCTTGGTGACTTTCTACAATGCATCTTGTAGATGGTACACACTGCTGCCACTGTGCACTGGTACTGGAAGGAGTGAATGTTTTAAGTGGTAAATGGGGTGCCAATCAAGTGGTCTGCTTTGGCCTGGATGGTGTCGAGCTTTTTGAGTGTTGTTGGAGCTGTAAGTGGAGAGTATTCCATCATACTCCTGACTTGTGCCTTGTAGATGGTGGACAGGCTTTGGAGAGTCAGGAGCAGAGTTACTCACTGCAGGATTCCCAGCTTCTGACCTGCTCTTGTAGCCACAGTATTAATAAAGCTGTTAGGCTTCTGGTCAATGATAACCCCCTAGGATGTTGATAGTGAGGGATTCAGCAATGGTAATGCCATTGAATGTCAAGGGGAGATGGTTAGATTCTCTCTTGTTGGAGATGGTCATTGTCTTGCACTTGTGTGACACAAATGTCACGTGCCACTTTTCAGCCCAAGCCCGAATGTTGTCCAGGTCTTGTTGCATGTGGGCACGGACTGCTTCAGTATCTGAGAAGTTAGGAATGGTACTGAGCACGGTGCAGTCATCAGCGAACATCCCCATTTCTGACCTTATCATGGAGCAGCTGAAGATGGCTAGGCCTAGGACACGACTGACTGATTTCGATTTTCTAATTTAGGATTTATCCGTCAGTGAGACAATACACTAAGAAGCCACAAAATTCAGAGAGAAAACCAGGGAGTAAGAAACTAAACCTAAAATCAAATTGAATTTGCCTTATATGGCACTTGGAAACACAGCTGTAAAGCATTTTATGGGCATATTTTAGGATTCAAACTTTAGGAACATGTGTTATTTGGGTAATACTTTTGTCATAAAAATTAAAAAGTAATTTCAAAAAAATACAAATCTTGCACATTTTTCAATTAATTATAAAAGCAATGTGAATATGATGACAGCCTTGTGACAGCATGGCACACAATTAGATATTGGGAAGACTTGTTAAGCAGATATAATTCAAAGCATTCTGATAAAGTCACGATTCAGGGCAAACTACCCTGTACCACAATATCAAACAAAAGAAGAAAACAAGAACCTGGATCGTCTGGTTTATATAGATCAACTACTCACTGTGTTAACCAGCTGCCACATTGTGAAATGGTGACAAGCTAAACTTTACTATAACTAAAAAGTCAGTAATCCTTCACTAAATGACAAGTTAAAATGACTGACATCTAAATATGAATTCCAGAGGCAGCCAATATATACACAGACCAAGACTCATAAGCAGCAATGAAATTTATAGTCAGTTAACAAACAATTAGTGATAAAAAGTTGAAACAAAATGCACAGAGGATTGGGAGAGCCAGTTAGAGTTAGAAATAATACAGAATTAAGTGGAATGATAGTAAATACAAAGAGGTCTAAGTTAGGTTTGAAGTGCAACCAGATGCAGTTAATAAGGTTGGTGAGCTACAGGTGCAAACCGCCACTTGGAAATATGATGTGGTGGAGATAACAGAGACCTGGCTCAAAAAAGGGGAGGATTAGATGCTTAATATTTCTGGGTTCAAGCTATTCAGGAAAGATAGGGAAGGAACAAAAAAGGAAGGAGGGGTAGCAGTTTCGAGCAAAGGAATATTACAGTGTTAGAGAGAATGTCGAGGGGATCAAAGGCGAAATCTGGTTGTAATTAAGAAACAATAAAAGGAGCTATTACGCTACTTGATGTATTTTTTCAGACAAATTGTGGGGAGGAGATGGACAAGTGTATCTGCAGGGAAATTACTGAGAGGTGCAGGAACTATAGAATATTGAATGGGGCAATAATTGTGCTAAAGGCAGGGAAGAGGAAGAATTTCTGATATGCGTTCAGGAGAAATTTCTTGATCAGTATGTTTCCTGCCCAATGAGGAAGGAGGCATTGGGAAAATGTTAGAAGCTATTATTAAAGACGTTACAGCACTTCAAAAAATTCAAGGTAATCAGGCAGAATCAACATGGTTTTGTGAAAGGGAAATCATGTTGAACCAATTTATTGGAGTTCTTTGAAGAAGTAACATGTGCTGTGGATAAAGGGGAACCGGTGGATGTACAGTATTTAGATTTCCAGAAGGCATTTCATAAGATGCCACAACAAAGGTTATTACAGAAAATAAAAGCTCATGGTGTAGGGGGGAATATATTGGCATGGATAGAAGATTGGCCAGCTAACAGGAAACAGAAAGTAGGCATAAATGGGTCATTTTCTGGTTGGGAAGATGTAACGAGTGATGTGCCACAGGGATCTCTGCTGGGGCCTCAACTTTTTACAATTTATATAAATGACTTAGATGAAGGGACCGAAGGTATGGCTGCTAAATTTGCTGATGACACAAAGATAGGTAGGAAAGCAATTTGTGAAGTGGACATAAGGAGGCTACAAAGAGATATAGATAGGTTAAGTGAGTGGGCAAAGATCTGGCAAATGGAGTATAATGTGGGAAAATGTGAAATTGTCCATTTTGGCAGGAAGAATAAAAAAGCATATTATCTAAATGGTGAGAGATTGCAGAGCTCGGAGATGCAGAGGGATCTGTGTGTCCTAGTGCATGAATCGCAAAAGGTTAGTATGCAGGTACAGCAAATAATTAGGAAAGTTAATTGTCATGGAACTGTATCTTTTTTCTCCTCTATTAAAAACAGTGTACCTTTAGGACACAGAGAAGTTTAAGATTTCTGAGAACAGTGTGCCACAGCTGCATTTGTTACCTAGGCAATGCAGGAGAGTGAGGAGGTCACATGGTGTAGTGTCTCAAATTTAACTGTGTGCTAAAACCAGTTTTTTTAAGAGCGTGCTTACTGAAGGAAAGAGCTGTCTATTTCTCTCAGCAGAAATTCTACAATGAGCGATAAGCTATGTTAATTGCCTAAGGAGGAAAAAACCCTTTGAAGAGACCATTTGTTTTGCTGGAGGTAGAAAAATTCCTTTTCTTTACTTTCAATCCAAGAGTCTTTGCTTCAAGACTGACTCTTGACTGATTGTGTTTTCTGGAATTTGCAGTAAAGGTTTTACCAAAAGACTGCCGATTTTTAAAAAAATTCAAGTAGGCTTATTGCTGTACTCATCGTTGAAAGAACTGTGTGACACCTGCTGCAGCCAAAGTGCTTTGAATGCCTAGCTACTAAAAGTCTGTTTCATCAAATCCGTGTGGAGACTTCAGTGGCATTTGATTATTTTTACACTAGGATACCTCCTCACCCATCCCACAAAGTCTAACAACCCAGTTATTTATTTATTCTTAAGAAACAGCTAATTTTTAAAACATAATTTTTTTCAAAAGAAAGCAGTTAACCGTTATTTTTTTGAATGTATGGACTGGATATTATATATATTACAATTTATATAAATGACTTGGATGAAGGGACTGAAGGTATTTTGCTATATTTGCTGATGACACAAATATAGGTAGAAAAGTAAGCTGTGAAGTGGACATAAGGAGGCTACGAAGGGATATACATAGGTTAAGTGAGTGGGCAAAGATCTGGCAAATGGAGTATAATGCGGCGGGGCGCTTTGAACTCAGTGGCCTTCCGAAATGGAGGGGCTGCCACACAGCCCCCGCGATATTACATGCGGGGGATGATTTAAATAGAGCTGGCGGAATAGCCACCGCCAATGACGTAGAGGGGGTGGCCACCGCGTCCCCGACAATGGCGTCCGGTGTCACCGCACAGACGCCGGCGCCATTTTTAAAGGGCTTTAAGTCCTTAGATGAAATTTTAATTTTTAAAGATAAAGTATTCTGAGTTTTTAGTTAGCAGATAATGAAGATATGGAGGCCCTTTCCCAAGCCCCCCAATACCTGATATGACCAACACATGCCTTTTTCCCTACCCAAATATCCCACCCCCCCCAACCCCAACCTTCTAACTTTTGCCCTTCAACCCCTTCTCACCAAACCCACATCCAATAAAAAAAATTATTTCCCCACTCCCCCACCTTGAAAATTTTATTCCTCCCCCCTCCCCACCAGGTTGTCGCCTCGGAACTCTGTACAGATTTTATGGTCGCCGTTTGTCTTCGCACACCTTCTGAACTCTGTACAGAGTTCCGAAGGTGCACGAAGACAAACGGCGACCATAAAATCGTCGTGGGACGGCTGCCGCCTGCAGGTAAGTTAATTTACATGTCTTTATTGTTAATTTGAAAATTCAGATGAAGGGCCCAACGCCAGGCGGCCGGGGAGGGGGTGCGGGCGGGAGGCTGCACCGAGGTCCCCCTGCCACCGGTAATATGCGGTGCGCCCTTCTCGATGTCGCAGGTCAAGGCAGGCCTCTCCCTGCAGAATTTTACCGGCCCCCCCACCGCGACCCACAGCTTCGAGGGGCTGGTAAAATTCAGCTCAATGTTAGGTTAGGCTTTTAGGTTAAAATAAGTAGTTATAAGATCTTTAGACATAGGTTTATCTTAACAATGTTTTAGATTTAGTTTTAAATAAATAGTTAATTTGTTGTTATCTAAACTATAACTGGATTGGTCTGTTTGCATTCTGAAGGTTACTAGAGTGTTTAATTTGACTGTTTTCCAGTTGGGTGGGAAACTTTAAATAATATGCTGCAACCTGTGGAGTGATGGGACTGAATTGACAGTGCATTGCTCCTGCCTCGCTCGTAATATAATAGAATGTTATTGTTTATTGCGAGGGGAATTGAATACAAAAGTAGAGAGGTTATGCTACAGTTATACAGGGCATTGGTGAGACCACATCTGGTATACTATGTACAGTATTGGTCTCCTTATTTAAGGAAGGATGTAAATGTGTTAAAAGCAGTTCAGAGAAGGTTTATTAGACTAATACCTGGAATGGACGGGTGGTCTTATGAGGAAGGACTGGACAGGTTAGGTCTGTATCCGCTGGAGTTTAAGAAGAGTAAGAGGCAACTTGATTGAAACATATAAGATCCTTAGGGGTCTTGACAGGGTGGATGGTTCCTCTCGTGGGAGAATCCAGAACTAGAGGTCACTGTTTAAAAATAAAGGGGTTGCCCATTTAAGACAGAGATGAGGAGAATTTTATTCTCTCAGAGGATCGCGAGTCTTTGGAACGCTCTTCCCCAAAAGGCAGTGGAAGCAGCATCCTTGAATATTTTTAAGGCAGAAGTAGATGGATTCTTGATAAGCAAGAGGGTGAAAGGTTATCATGGAAAGGCGGGAATGTGGAGTTGAGGTTACAATCAGATCAACCATGATCTTGTTGAATGGCGGAGCAGGCTTGAGGGGCCGAGTGGCCAACTCCTATTTCATATGTTAGTATGAGGCATTGCTGGATCTAGTCCCGGGGAATGATGAGAGTTAAGTGCACAATGTCACAGTGGTGGAGCATCTCGGGAATAGTGATCATAGTATAATAGATTTATATTAGTTATGGAGAAAGACAAGGAACAATCGAGAATAAACATTTTTACTGGAGGAGGGGTAATTTCAGCAAATTGAGGAGGGATCTGTGCCTAGATAAATAAGAGCCAAAGATTGGCAGGTAAAAATGTAATGGAGCAGTGGGAGGCCTTTAGTGAGATGATTTTGGTAGAGTCCAGGTACATCCCCATGAGGGGGAACAGGGAGGGCAACCAAAGCCAGAGTTCCGTGGATGATGAAGGATTTAGAGAATAAAATGAAACCAAAAAAGGGGTTGTGTGACAGATGTCAGCTTGATAAATACAAGGATGAATTAGATTGAATATAAAATATAAGGAGAAGTGAAAAAGGAAATAAGAGGGGAAAAGGGACAGTACGAGAATAGATTAGTGGCTAGCATAAAAGGAAATCCAAAGATCTTCTATAGGCACATAAGCAATAAAAAAAAGAGTTGCCACAGGAGCAGTGGGGCCAAATTAGGGGCCAAAATAGAGATTGGTTGGTACAGGCAGGAGGCATGACTGAGGTACTGAATGAGTCGTTTGCATTGGTGTTTAGCAAGGAAGAGGACTTTTCCAAAGCTTCGGTAAACGAGGAGGTTCTCTCGATACCGGATGAGATAAAAATAGATAAAAAGGAGATGCTAAAAAGTCTGTCAGTAATTAAAGTGGATAAGTCACCCAGTCCAGATGGGATGCATCCTAGGTTGTTGAAGGAAGTAAGGATAGACATTGCCAAGGCGCTGGCCACAATCTTCCAACCCTCCTCAGATACAAGGGTGGTACCAGAGGACTAGAGAATTGTAAATGTTATACCCTTGTTCAAAAAAGACCAGAAAGACAAACCTAGCAATTACAGGTGAGTCAGTTTAATGCCGGTGGTGGGGAAGCTTTTAGAAATAATAATCTGGGAGAAAATCAACAGCTATTTGGACATGAATGAACTAATATTGGGATCCAGCACAGTTTTGTTAAGGGCACATCTTGTTTGACTAACTTGATTGAGTGTTTTGATGAGGTAGCAGAGCATGGATGAGGACAGTGTAGTTGATACAAAAACAGTACATGCTGGAAATACTCAGCAGGTCAAGCAGCATTTGGGCAGAGAGAAAGAGCTAGCGTTTGAGGTCTATGACCCTTCATCAGAGCTGTCAAAAGTTAGAAATGTAATAGGAAACTTTGCACGCAAGCGCAGGAACTGCAACACCTCCCTTATCACCATCCAAGGCCCCAAACACTCCTTCCAAGTGAAACTGCGATTTACTTGTACTTCATTCAATTTAGTATACTGTATTCACTGCTCACGATTTAGTCTCCTCTACTTTATGGAGACCAAATACAGACTGGTTGACCACTTTGCAGAACATCTCCGTTCAGTCTGCAAGTGCAACCCCGTGCTTCCTGTCACTTGTCATTTCAATTCTCTACCTTGCTCTCATTCTGATTTCTCTGTCCTTGCCCTGCAACAGTGTTCCAATAAAACTCAACGCAACCTCGAAGGACAGCACCTCATCTTTCGATTGGGTACTTTACAGTCTTCAGGATTCAGCATTGAGTTCAATAATTTTAGACCATAGTCTCTGCCCCCATTTTTTTTCTTTCCTCGTTTTTTTTTTGCTGGTTTGTCCCCACCCTCCCCCCCCACCCCCCCACATCCCCCACCCTTCTTTCATAATCCCTTTACTTTGTGTTTGGGCAACTGTTATCCCGCCATTCACACTTCATCCAGACACATTTTTAGTTTCTTTACTTGACCCATTACCACTCCCTTTGGCTTTGTACCATGAAACCTTTTGTCATTTAATCTGTTCTGCCCTCCACCCTATCACAAACTTTCATTTTTGTTCTCCTTTCCCCCGCTCCCCCCGCCACCCCCTCTCTTGCTCAAAACCTATAACATTTCTAACTTTTGACAGTTCTGATGAAAGGTCACAGACCAGAAACATTAACTCGGTTTCTCTCTTCACAGATGCTGCTTGACCTGCTGAGTGTTTGAAGGCTTTGGAGAGGGGACAGAAGAGAATTACTGGAATGGTTCCAAAAGTGAGGGATTACAGTCATATGGATAGACTGGAGCAGTGGAGGTTGCTTTCCTTAATGCAGAGAGGGTAGTAGGAGATTTGATAGAGGTATTTAAAATCATGAAGCATTTAGATAGAGTAAATAAAGATCCATTTCCAACGGCTAAAGGGTCAATAGCCAAAGGGCATAAATTTAAGGTGACTTGCAAAACAACCGGAGATGACACAAGGAAAAACTTATTTTACCCAACGAGTGGTTAGGATTTGGAATGTGCTGCCTGATAGTGTGGTGGAAACAGATTCCATTGTAGCCTTCAGAAGGGAATTAAATACTTGAAGATGCAAAAACTGCAGGGATATGGGGAAAGAGCGGGGAAGTGGGATTAACTAGATTGCTCTCAAAAAGAGCTGGTGCAGACTCAATGGACCAAATGGCCTTCTTCTATGCTGCACTATTCTATGATTATAGTGTTGGCTAGTTGAGCAATGTTGGCCAGCACAGAGTGAGAAGTCCCTGTTCACCTTTGAATAGTGGGGTCTTTAACACTCATATGAACAGCAAACAAGACCTCGATTTAATGTCACACCCAAAGCACAGCACCTCAGATAATGCAACACATTCTCAATACAGATTCAGCCTGGGTTGGAGCTTAAATGCAAAACCTTCCAGGTCAGAGGCAAAACTACTGTCAGTTCAACAGTTCTTCCTCAGGCTAACACAAAACACCCATAACATTTATTTGATTCTCACAGCAATAGATTTAAGCATCAAAGGCCAAGTTTGTAGAAAGGTTTACATGCTGCACCACATTCCCTTCTTGACAGAAGAATTGTGTGGAAAAATGCAAGTTGGAATGAAGAAACAATGTTAAATAGGGAGAGGAAAAATAAAAAAAAATAAAAATACATTTTGGAAAAAATACCAATTTGCTGAAGTGCAACTATAGTATTAAGTATAGCTTACAGTATTCAAAACTGATTCAGTGGTTCTAAATTGTCAATGCAGACAACTAAAAATGATTGCAAAGTAATTTGGATGCACAAATAGCATTATGCATTTTAAACATTTTGACATGGTTGAAGTCTGCAATGCTGGATGTAGTGATCACTCATACTTAAGTTTCTACATAATCGAACTGAAGCAATAAAATGCAGAAACAGGCAACATGTAGATAACAATACCATCAAATACAGACAAGTTCAACAAACCCTGCTGAACTTACTACATAGGGATATGGCTTCACTTACTGCACTACAAATGCAAGTTTAAAAATTATAGTATCCCATTATAAACAGAAGTTTCAAAATACATGACTATCAATACGTAGAAAAAAGTTAATACGTTCCTTTTTTAGGCATTGCAAATGCAAATGTTGCAATTGTTGTTAGGTTGTGGAGAGTTTGATGGGGTTGTATCTGTGATAATGCTGCTGATGAATAGATCTTCAGAGATAGCTTTAACTGGCCAGATTGCGGTTTTTGTGAAATTACTTCCACCTACAATATAAACAGTGCAAACTGGGAGGCACATCCAAAAGGTAAGGGCAAAATCGGAGTTAGAAATAATAAGTCAAACGGTTATAATTCAGAGAATATTAGAAAAAAAGGCACAGAAAAGAGAATAAGGAAGAGAGAAAAGGAAGAGCAAAAGCACAACAGAGCAAGCAGAGCTAAAGGTTATAAAGTGTTTATGCAAAACTGTGTTTTATTACTTATTACTGTAATACTGAACTAAGGATATTGTTTAAATGGCTTAAATATTCCAAAAGTGTTTTTTTTCCTCCAATATCATGAAGTATAAACTAAAAATAAACAAACTCCCTCAGAGTTTCCCTGAAGCTGCTGGTACTCAGAAAGGTTAAACAGATAGTGTTGATGACATCAGTGGAGAACATTTGCTTACTGAAATTTCTTAGCCAGACACAGCGAGGTCCGAATTATCATGCACTGTTGAAGATGAACAATCCTGAGTTAATTACTGTATCTCTACTAATGTTAATGCATTGTTTTGACATGCACATCTTTCAACTTCATTTCCCTATGAGGTCATCAGGACTCTCATTGATAAACAAAAAAAACATAAAATATTCTTAAAACAATATGCCTCAAGGAATACAGATGTTAATTTTCTACATACGGTGTTACACATTTGTATACATATCAAAAGCATCATAAAGGATCCTGACAATGGTCATCTAAAGAGCACAGGAATCATAGGCAGTAGTAAGTATGGATGCAAAAAGATTTGCTCATGCCTCAGTAATTCACTGGCATTCT
Source organism: Heterodontus francisci (assembly GCF_036365525.1). Classification (NCBI taxonomy): domain Eukaryota; kingdom Metazoa; phylum Chordata; class Chondrichthyes; order Heterodontiformes; family Heterodontidae; genus Heterodontus; species Heterodontus francisci. Next base: position 59,394,557 of record NC_090373.1, on the reverse strand, counting down.
GAGGAGGTAACCAAACTAATGGCGAAAGCTAGCCAGCAGATATAATTTAACTGCACAAAAGTTTTACATTTATAGATTTTAAAGAAGGTTAAATCTCTGAGAATTAAATGGCAAATTAAGTTTGATGGGTCGAAAACTGACAATAAGCAAATGATAAACAGAAAAATCACTAGCTATAGGGTAGCAATTAATAGTGTTCCACAGGGTTCTGGTTTGGGTTCCCTACTGTTCACACTAATGTCGCACATAATAATTATAAAATTTTCTGAAAATACAAAGCTCGGTGCCATGTGATTAGCAGTAGGCACATTGATAAGATTCAAAGGTATCTGTTTCAATTAATTGGATGAGCTAAAAAAACAGCAAATAGGTTTTACACTGGATAAATCTAGTTGAAACTGGGTGAGTGAAATGTGCATACAGAATGAACAGTTTTTTAGGGGCAAATATTCAGTTTACTGCAAGTTACTACAAAGAAAGTTAACAATATCCTAGGCATATGATTGTTCCAAATTTTTCTTTGGGATAGTGTCACATGCCCATGATATAGTTGTTTTCTTTACGTTAACCTGCACAGCAAAAACCAAATATTAAAAAGCAGCATGCGGAACTTGAAAAGAAGCAAATGTCGGTCACAGACCCACCATGGGAAATAAAGAAGTGATTAGCAACCATTGAAAGCTTCGAGTCATTATGAAGCCATTATCAAAGGTTAATCAAGAACTAGAATACCTCTCAAAGGCATCTGAAGTCAGAACAAATTATTCAAGCCTTGTGTAGATCATGGGTGAGGCAACATTTGGAACGGTATGTACAATTTTTGGCACCTTGCCTTTAAAATAACACTGATGTAGTGGGAGTGCTCAGAGCAATGCAACAATAATTCTAGAATCTAGGAATTTTAAGTTATGAAGACAGACATTAAACTGAATTATAGAATGATAATAAGGCTTAGTTAATGTCGGTAAGCAGTCTACTTGACATGGGCTGTCAGCTAAGAGCTAAAGAACACAAGCAACATTGAACCAGCCTCAGACAGAACTAAAGGTTAGAAGCATCACCACCATCCCAACCCCCCAGAGCACTGATATATGGAACAGATAGCAAAAAGCAGTTAACACTGTGTCACAACTACTTCAGACAGAACTAGACAAATATTGTATCTAGTTAAAAATAGCACTGAAAGTTAGAGATAAGTAGATAGATATAATCAAATAATCTATTAAACATTAGTGTTAGTGCTGCTAAGATGATAGATGCCAGCTGTGGAATTGGTCAGATCTGAACAGTGGGATGATGAAAAGTCACGGACCTGAAACATTAATTCTGCTTCTCTCTCCACAGATGCTGCCAGACGTGCTGAGTATTTCCAGCATTTTCTGTTTTCATTTCAGATTTCCAGCATCTGCAGCATTTTGCTTTTATTGAATTGTGGGACTGTGGGGGTGAATAGATATTTTAGAGTTTTATTACATCAGCTTCAGGGTTCTGGGAGAATGTAGAGTTTTTACTCAAGAGATTAAACATGTGGAACAAAGTCCGGGATGTGGGATATAATCCTAACTTTCTGTTTTAGAAGTGGTCAATCTGTTGTGCATTTCCAGTATTCTCCGTTGTATTGCTGGATAGATTGTACCCAATCTGTGGAAGGAGCCAGTTTACGAACCAAATGTCCTTTCATCATTCTATATTTAAGTTAATCAAATTTTATACAATTTGCAACAATTTGGTATTAGATGTTAGAATTTTAATCTTAGTACAGTAACTTGAATGCTACCAGATTGAACTCATCATCAAAAACAAAGTGATTCGTGACAATGCAGCCGCCGCTGACGTCATCAGACTGCGCCAAACTGCACACATGCGCAAACGGGCTCCGGTTCTCTGCGTGTGCGCGACGTTCCGCATTGCCAGGACTGGTTGGCACATGCGCAGATGACATCATCGCGTAACGCGGGCAAGTGGGGAGAGAGCGGCTGAAGATGTTGGTGGCGGCAGGTGCGCTCTCTTCCTCCCCCACCCGGGCTCCCCCCAGCCTGCTCTCCACCACCACCACCCGCCCCCCCACCCCCCCGCCTGCTCTCTCCCAGCCTCCCTGCCCACTCTCTCCTCGCTTCACCCGCCCGCTCTCTCCGGCCATTGTGTGCTGCCATGGGTTACGTTGCCTTTGTGTGATTATTTGAGCAGCACCATCTTTAGTCCTGGCAGCTGCCTGAATGTCACAGATTGATGTTTTAGTGGAACAGGCTCCATATGCACATGTGCCAGTGCAGCGCCATCTAGTGGTTGCTTCATCAGCAAACGCAGCCTATGAAAAGAGAGGAGCTGCAGAAACCCTAAACTCATTTAAAAGGTGTTCCTGCCTCCCTCTCTTTCTGTCCCCACCTCTCTCTTTGTCTCTCTGCCCCATCTCTCTCGCTGTTGCTCTCTCGCTCTCTCTCTGACCCCAGCCACTCTCTCCAGTCACAAAACGCAGGAGCTGTCTCCGCAGCTGATCTGCCAGAACTTATTCTCGCCCCAGGCTCCCTTTCAATGCGACCAACTGATTCAAGCTGATGAATATGCTACCAGCTATCATATAGGAGCGCACATGCACTATGTAGTCCTCACACTTCCAGCAGTATCTTTCCCTTCCCTAGTAAGCACTTGTCAGATGAATCCACAATACTGTTGAATCTGACCTTGCACAATTAACAAAATTAAAGTAGTTCCTACAGGCCCATTTAGGGTTTATTCTATTTAGAGATACAGCACTGAAACAGGCCCTTCGGCCCACTGAGTCTGTGCCGAACAACAACCACCCATTTATACTAATCCTACATTAACTCCATATTCCCTACCACCTACCTACACTAGGGGCAATTTACAATGGCCAATTTACCTATAAACCTGCAAGTCTTTGGCTGTGGGAGGAAACCGGAGCACCCGGCGGAAACCCACGCGGTCACAGGGAGAACTTGCAAACTCCACACAGGCAGTACCCAGAACTGAACCCAGATTGCTGGAGCTGTGTGAGGCTGCGGTGCTAACCACTGCGCCGCCTTGAATCTTGTCACGGAAGATGGGCAAGCAGGAGGCTCTCTGAAGCCTTCTCAAACTTAATCAACAGAAATAAAACCCCTCAAAAAGGGAACCATACTCCCTCTTCACATCAGGTCCACCTTGTGAGGCAGCTCTTTTTTTAAAAAGTCATTCATGAGATGTGGGCGTCACTGGCCAGGCCAGCATTTATTGCCCATCCCTAATTGCCCTCGAGAAGGTGGTGGTGAGCTGCCTTCTTGAACCGCTGCAGTCCATTTGGGGTAGGTACACCCACAGTGTGACTTCATAGCGGTTAGGTACAACTGAGTGGCTTGCTAAGCCATTTCAGAGGGCATTTAAGAGTTAACCACATTGCTGTGGGTCTGGAGTCACATGTAGGCCAAACCAGGTAAGGACAGCAGATTTCCTTCCCTAAAAGGACATTAGTGAACCAGATGGATTTTTACAACAATCGACAATGGTTTCATGGCCATCATTAGACTAGTTTTTAATTCCAGATTTATTAATTCAATTCAAATTCCACCTTCTGCTGGGTGGGATTCGAACCCACGTCCCCAGAGAAATATCCTGGGTCTCTGGGTTACTAGTACAGTGATAATAACACTACGCCATCACCTACCTGTTAGTGGCAACCAGACATGAACATAGCTACAAGTCCGAGAGATCCCATAATTAATCTGCCCTGGGGACCAAGAAACTCTGCACAAACACTCCTCGCAATCCATCAACAGCTGAGCCACCAACCTGAGCAAACCCACAAAGAAAATAAAGGCAAGCACCTTGCCTTACACATATCGTTCAGATTTGTCACTCTTTTCAATAATAAAGACGACAAAATTCTGATCAGATAGAACACGACTATTCAACTATTCCATCCCATCTGGACTTTCAGGAGAGAAGGGGAGGAAGGAGAAGAGGGAAAGAGGTGTGCCAATTGAGGAAAACATAGGAGTCTATTTAACATGGTTCACCACAGCAGGAGCACCATTAAACCATCTGACAGACCCAACGCTGGCAATATATACTCCTGCAACGGCACAGTGGCTAGCACCGCAGCCTCACAGCTCCAGCGACCCGGGTTCGATTCTGGGTACTGCCTGTGCGGAGTTTGCAAGTTCTCCCTGTGACCGCATGGGTTTTTGCCGGGTGCTCCGGTTTTCTCCCACAGCAGACTTGCAGGTGATAGGTAAATTGGCCGTTGTAAATTGCCTCTAGTGGCGGTAGGTGGTAGGGAATATGGGATTACTGTAGGGTTGGTATAGATGGGTCGTTGCTGGTCGGCACAGACACAGTGGGCCGAAGGGCCTGTTTCAGTGCTGTATCTCTAAATAAATAACAATACTAGGAACAACTGCGCCAGCATACAAACCCAGCATACAATCTTTAAAATATATTACAGAATTAATCAAGAGCAAATTGGATAAAATGACACATTTAATCTATCAATACATTTAAAGTCTTGCACATGCATATAGTTCCTGTTTTAAAACCTTACTTCCCATTATGTAAACTATTTACACTGGAAATTGTATGTCATTTGACTTTAATTATACTGAATTGTTTAATATTTGGCACCATTTCACAAAATCTTTTCAACATCTCCTGGTATTGCTCACAGCAACCCGAAGGACATTAATGTTTTAAGGATAGGAGTGTTCTGCCTTTTGGGGCGATTTAATTATTATAGGCCAATAGTGAGAATGGAATTTACAAACTAAGATTGGGGGAATTTATTAAATGAAGGGAAGCAGTGGGGCATGCATTCTACCGGCATTTCTTTACTTATAAAATTGATGGCACTGGATATTTATTTATGAATTTGAAGACTGGGAAGATCTAATAATGAAAAAGCATAGTGAGAATGTAATTTATATATACGCATTAATTTTATTTAATATCTGGGCCATTTATTTATAAAATGGGAGCTGTGGGACTGGAATTAATATACTTAAAGATGAAGGGACTGGTTATAAAATACCAGCACTCAATTATTTTTGGAACAATTAAATTTTTTTAAATTGCTAAAACAGGTTATTTATTTATTTATAGATACATTTTGAGCAGGAAAATGAAAAAGAACAGAAAAGAAATTTCACTTTTGACTTCAACACGAAAGCAATTTTTTCTGCTCTTCCCCCCACCCCCCCTCACAAAATGCAGGTTTGCGACTCTGAGATAGAAGGTTTTGAGACAGTGAAGTACTTAATTATTTCTGACACTGGAATTATTTATGTTACAGCCGAAGTAAATGACACAGAGGGCATACATAAATTATTTAATTTGCTCAGTTTTGAAGGCAAATATATAAAAAGACCAAAGTCCCTCAAAGTGTGGAGCAATGAACAGCAAAGTTTCAAAGCAGCTATTACAAGTGACTACATTTCAAAAGTACTTCATTGGATGTAAAGCTCTTTGGGACATCCGATGGTCGTGAAAGGTGCCATATAAATGCAAATCTTTTCTTTCTTTTTAGGTGAAGATGTTGCAATAGCTTGAAGGCTTCCAGTGAATACAGTAGCAACCAGATGCAAAGAAAATAAAGGCAAGTGTCTTATCTCATAACTATCCTACAGATTTGCACCCCTTTTCAATAATAATGACTACAATTTTCTGGCCTCCGGATTGGATACAATAGCCTTCAAACTATTCCATCCTGTCTGGGCTCTTAGGAGAGGGGAAGAGAGGAAGAGAGGAAAAGAGGCCCAATGAAGACAGCATCACTAGGCTATGTACCATGGTTCCCCACTTATCCTCCTTTCCCGCCACCAATAGAGGAAGTGCGCATTGCAGAAATGTCTTGACAGCGTGACCAAACAATATTATGGGGTGTCACACAGGCGTGATTAAAGCATTACCACGTATCACAATCAAGGAATTTATTTCTCATGGTTCACCCATTTATTGACAGAAGGCGCCTCAAGAATTTTGTGTTAACAAAGAATATAGAATTTCACAGAATGGTCAGGGTGAAAAATTGTAATAAAAGCAAAATACAACAGATGCTGGAAATCTGGAAAACAAAACAAAGTCCTGGAAATGCACAGCAGGTCTGGCAGCACCTGTGGAGATAGAAACAGAGTAAATGGGCTGGATTTTACCTTAAGCGGACGGGAATTCGCCACCAACGTAAAAGTCAGTGGCGAACCCGCTTCCGCCTGGCCTGGGGATCCGTCCCGCATTTTACGGGTCCCCAAGCTTTAATTGTCCCCAGGTGGAACTTCCAGCTGCTTGAGGGAGGAGGTCCTGTCTCAGTGAGCTGCCAGCCAATCAGTGGGCTGGCAGCTCTTAGTCCCAGCAGCTCAACCAGGAGCGGTGGCCATTGCTGGGACTGCAGCCAAGCCAACGACATGGAGCCAGAAGGGAAGCCAAGTTGGGCATGCCTCACCAGGGAGATCGGTTGTGCGGGTCCCGGGGGTGGGTTGGGAGGCAGGGGCAGCCCTCAATCGGGCACCCTGTGCCTGACTGCCATGCCAGCCACCCACCACCCGCCAGCGTGCAGAATGTCTGGCAGCTATCGCTGGGCGGCCTTTCACGCCCCCAACATACCCACTTACCATGGGTGAAATAACCGTGGAGGCAGGCGAGGGCCCTTAAGTGGCAGTTTAGTGGCCACTTAAGGGCCTTGATAGGCCTCGGGCAGGTGGGCATTGTTCTCTAATGACATGTGTCGGGTTCGGGTCGGGTTGGGCCCATCTTCAGGGTACGACATTCGGGCTCGGGTCAGTTCAGGCCGAGTCCAAGTCGAATCGCGTCGGGCCAGGCACACACGGTAAGTGCTCTGCTGATAAGTATTGAAATTAAAAAACCTACTTGAGCTGGGAGTCCGGGATGAAACTGAGTCTGCGCAATGAGCGAGTGATGTCATGATGACATCATCGCGCTGCGCTGCAGCTTCATGGAGATTCCGAGTGCTAAGGTGAGTGAAGAGATGGTCGGGTCGGGCTTGGGTCGGGTCGGGGCAAAATCGGAGGGACTTGGGCCGGGTCAGGCTCGGGCCTGCGGTGGTTCGGTCGGGTTCTTTTTTCCCTGACCTGAGCAGGCCTCTCGTAAAAGGGCAGGCATTACACCTCCTGCGATTGCATGGGAAGGTGCCGTGGGAAGGGGACAAGGTGTCGAGGGATGATGGAGGAATGGACCAGGGTGTCATGGAGAGAACAGTCCCTTCGGAATGCTGACAGGGGAGGGGAAGATTTATTTGGTGGTGGCATCACGCTGGAGGTGGCAGAAATGGTGAAGGATGATCCTTTGGATGTGAAGGCTGGTGGGGTGAACAGTGAGGACAAGGGGAACCCTATCGCAGTTCTGGGAGGGAAGGGAAGGGGTGAGGGCAGAATTGCAGGAAATGGGTCGGACACGGTTGAGGGCTCTGTCAAGCACAGTGCGGTGGGTGGGGGGGGATCCTCAGTTGAGGAAAAAGGAAGACAAATCAGAAGCACTGCTGTGAACTGTAAAACTGTTATACTGGTGCACTGGTGCAGGAGAGGTGCTCTTCTGAAAGAAGCTTTAGAAAATATAATTTAAAAAAAATCAGTAATTAATTTGATCTCAAGAGGATAAAATTAACATTATCTAAATGGAGGATACCAACATTAAAGGGATCCAAAATGTATTAAATAAAATCCTGGTATAAATAAGGAAGTAAGGGATAAGAGAATAGTAAAATAAAGTTAATAAAAACAAGACTAATTAGTTTCACATTAACCTGAAATGAAGCTACAACTATCTACTAAATATAATCCAGATCAAGTAATTTTATTATATCCAGAAATAAATTACCAACCAATAAATAAATAAAATCTAGAAATAGCGCTGCAGGCTCTGTGTCAGTACTGTGATTTGTGGGACTTTGTGGATAGTGAGACTGACCCAGATTGTCACATCTGCAGAAAACATCTCTGTTTTGAGACACTCCAGCCCAGAGTCCTTGAGTTGGAGTGAAAGTTAGAGACATTCTAACACATAAGGGAGAAGGTGGCATTTCTGGCTAGTTTTCTTCAGAGTACAGGTGCATGAAGGAGAGGGTGTGATTGTCAGTAAGCTGGGTAGGGAGAACCAAGGAGGAGGTCCCGTAGACACTGGTCCTGTTCAACAAGTACAATGTACTTGATACCATGAGGCTAAGAAGACAGACTGCTGGGAGGACAGCTACAATGCTGACCTAGGCACCATGGCGCAGGAGTCTGTCCAAAGGTGGGGGAAGAGCAGAAATGTCATAGTTATAGGGGATTCAATAATCCAGTTGTCGTAGTCCATGTCAGGACTAATGACATAGGAAAGAAAAGGGAGGAGATGCTTCTGAAGAAGTATCAAGAGTTAGGAGCTAAATTAAAAAGCAGGGCTACAAGGGCGGTAATCTCAGGATTATTACCCGAGCCACGTGCAAATTGGTACAGGAATAAACAGATCGACATAAACATGTGGCAAAAGGAGTGATATAAAAAAGGGTTCCATTTCATGGGACACCAGCACCAGTACTGGGACAGGGGGAAGTTGTACCTTTGGGGCTGACTACACTAGAACCGAGCAAGGACCATGGTCCTAGCGGAAAGGATAAATCAGTCAGTAAAAAAAAAATTGAAACTAATAAATAAGGCTGGGGGGGGGGGGGGAATGGTGGTGGTGGTGGTGGTGAAGAGAACAGCGCAGTCAGAAACAATACTAAAAATGATAGTTTACAGATTTTAAAAAAGGGATAAGTGCAGAGTTCAGGTCACAAGCAGTAATATAGATACTCTAGGTGAAAGGAATACTAAAATAACTGAAGTAGTTACAGCAGGAGTAACAAGAAAGAAATGTGTTAAGTTAAACAGTGTGAGAATGGCACTATCAGGGCAGGAGGGCAGGTTAGGATATTTTTCCCCAAATATGAGTTATATATAGTGTTACAACCGAGGCGGGAGGAGTGCACTGTCTTTTCTAGTTCCACTTCTCCATAGGTCACAACATCTTTTCAAATGTTTACCCAGTTACCGATATAGCCAATCATATAACAAAGCAAAGCATTAACACATGGATTAAAATATGAAAGTTCCCTTTCTAACAATTCCCCAACCACACGAACACAGGAGATATCGTTCTGGAGATATCAAGAATTTTTCTAGTGGGCTTTCTAGGAGAAATGTGGCATCAAGGTTTTTTCGCCAGCACGCACTTGAATCACAGGATTTTTTTCCAGCTCCTCAGGAGCTATACGGCACCAGGGATCTTTTTCCCACACTGGATCTTGGCAGGATTTCTTCAGAAAGGTAGAGGAGGAGGTGAGCTGGTGATTCCTTTTCTCCTTGTCAGGAAAACACCAACTGTCTTCTAATAGTTCATACCACAACTCAAACTGTAAACAAATGTTCAAACCCCAAATAGAGAGTCAACCTCCTGACCTCCATAAACCTTGATATGTGGCTTCACTGTCACCATTTTTCCCCAAGTCACCAATGGTTCTGTTGTTTTCTGAGCCCAAATCACAGCTGGCCTCCAGCACAGGTGGCTTTCAAACAACATCTTTTCCTGTCGGTGAACTTGGTAAAAAAAAACACATCCATGGAATCTTTTCAGTTTTAACACAAGTCCTTAAACAAAGGTTCGGAACAATAGTAACACATGGATTATAAGAAATAAATTGAGCGAATCAGAGGCTCAAATATAGCTTGGAGGGTATGACAATAGCCATTACTGCAAGCTGGTCACGATTGGGATTTAAACATTCTAAGTTATAAGATCCTTGAAAAGTTTAGGAAAACTGGAAGAGGAGGAGGGGGTAGCCTTATTGACTAAATATACTACTACAACATTGGTAAGAGAGGATATATCAGTAAGGGAATGCAATCAGTGGAGAGTCTATGGATAGAATGGAGGAATGAGAGAGAACTTAAAACTGCAAGGGAGTTATTGACTGGTCTCCTGAAAGCAGCAATCAAGTGATAGAATGTATTAATTTGGAGATTAGAGAGGTTTGTAACAGAAGCAAAGCTGTTTAAATGGAAGACTTTAGTTATATAGATTGGGAACAGCAGAGTAGTTCATGTCAGAAAGGTAGTGAATATTTTGAATGCAATTCAAGACAGCTTTCCAGAGCAATATGTCCGAGAACTCACAAAGGGGCAGGCCATTATTGATTTAGTAATGAATAATGAGTCAGACATAAAATTACTAATCTAACAGTATGGGACAATTTATCTAACAGAAATCATATTATCAAATTTAATGATAGGTTTGAAAAGGAGAAATTTAACAGTTACTAAGATTCTAGGATTTTCATAAAGCTAATTTTAACAGGATGAGACTGAGACTGATGACAGTAAACTGGTCAAAACTGTAATCGGATAAAACTACAGATGAATAGTGGGAGGTGTTCAAAAAAATTTAGCATAATACAGGACCAATATATAACCCCTCCAAGGGAAAAAGAGCTATACTTAACAAATAAAACAGCCACAGTCAACAAAAAAGGTGAGAGATAATATAAAACTAAAGAGAGCATATGAAAATGCAAAAGATAGTGTAAATCCAGGGAACTGTGAGAGATATAAAGAACAGCTAGGCCATTCAGGAGAGAAGATAGGAAAACACTTCTTTACACTAAAGATTGTTAGAATGTAGAACACTCTCCCACAAAAAACAGTAGATGCCAGGTAAACAAAATTAAGATACTGATCAGTCATGATCTCAATGAATGGTAGAACAGGCACAAGGGAATGAATGACCTACTCCTGTTTCTATGTTCCCTCAGCTAAATAAGAATAAACTCTCAAAACAAAATTAAATATACAGTGTTTACTAACAGAATCCAGTGTGGAACGGTAAGATATGCAGAACATGTACCAATTTCAAACCCTGATCTATGCTTAGTCAGCTAGTCTCAGTTGGGATAGCAGAGAACCACCACGACAATAAGCTGAAGCAATGGAGGTGACACAGAAGAAAACCCTGCTGGAAACTACAAATGTGGACAACAGGAAAAGGCAAAATTAGGCTAGGATATAATGTCCGAATGATCAAATAGGCTAGCATTCACTGTCATGTTCACATATACCACAGGGAAACCAGTACAGATGGAACTACACTCCAAGGAGAGTCCATTAGATGAAAATTCATCTTAGGCAGTAGCACAAATAGGTGGTATTGCATCAAGCCACCCTTTACAATCATCATCCAATATTCAGCTCCAATTGGGTGGTACATATTACAGTGGTCAACACAGTAAAGAGTAAAGTCTGGATGTAAATCACCAGAATGACAATCCACAAAAAAAACTGTTAAAATAGAAACAGTGAATTAATCTTCACTTTTGCATCAATCATACGTAGACATACAACAGATTAAAGAAAATAAATTTGCTGCTAATAACTTATGCTCCAAGTACACATTTTGAAGAAGCAATCCTTCCCTGATTCAGCAAAAAACCATTATTGTTTTAAAAATAACTTCAAAAATATTATTGCATTCCTGACCAGCAGCAAAACAAGAACTCTCCTTCACCAGGTCCACCATTGCAGAATTAAGCCACCACAGAAGTAGATCTACCTGCAGCCCGACACCACAGATGATGTCAAAGACAACAGGCTCAATATTGTACTTCTCATTATACCCAATACCGATATCGGTCCACTCAGGAATAAATGTCAGCTTGTGCTGCAATAGCAAAAAATAATTTGTTTTCAATCTCAACAAATCAAAATAAGTCATAGGCAGCAGGGCAGCATTAAGTATAGTAAACACACTTACTTTGATCAGTGGAGATGTCCCCAAGGCTACTAAGGCCTGAGCTTGCTGATTCAAGATGTACTGAAAGCCTTCACAAACATACCATTCACAGCCTCGATCTAAAGCACAACATGGACATTTGATCAATGCAGCAAACGATGCAACACAGATTAGGTTCTGGTTTTACAAGCACAGCTGATCACTACTTACATGAGACCAACAAGACCTATTAGATGAATAGTGTAGCACTCTATGTAATTCTATATATGTACGCAACAAGATTTCTCTCTTTTTCTGGAGCAGAGGGATAAGATCATACTATTACAAAGGTTCCACTAGCATATACTGCAGCAATTGCATGTGACCTTCACAATTAAGTAAAATATAGCAATGATAATTTTATATATATTTTGCACCGTGTGTCTCTATCACTCTGAAGGTCAGTGAAAGTCTAAATTCAATGGAAGTCTCTGAGAAAATAAGCTCAACTGATTCAAGTGACATTTTAACTTTGAGGAGAGAAAAAAAAAGAGAAAAAATGTATGCCCATTAAGATAGATGCAGGTGAGATTATAATGGACAAAAAGGAAATAACAGAAGCAAAATACTATGGATGCTGGAAATCTGAAATAAAAACAGAAAATGCTGGAAATACTTTGTGGGTCTGGCAGCATCTGTGTAGAGAGAAACAGAGCTGAAGTTTCAAGTCGATGACCTTTCATCAGAACTGAAACACTGCCAGACCTGCTGAATATTTCCAGTATTTTCTGTTTTTATTTAAGGAAATAACAGAGCTGTTAAATGTACCCATTTTTACAGTGGAGAAAAATTCTAAATACCAGCAGTACAACGAGCCTAAAAGATATGTCAAGGGGAGGAACTTAGTGGATTAAATTAAAGAAATTAAGAATGGAAATGGATAAAATAATGGGATAAATTTCCAGGACCTGATGGATTACATCCTAAGGTATTAGAAGAAATTGCAGGTGTGTTAGTCATAAGTTTCTGAAGCACTCTAGATTCAGGAATGGTACCTATGTACTTGAAAATTGCAATTATTTAAGACAGTGGGATGGAGAAATCAGGCAACTCTAGACCTGTCAGTTAAACATCAGTTGTGTGGCAGTTACTGGAATCTATCAAGGACAGAGTGACTGAGCATTTGGACAATTATGCACTGATAAAGGAGATTCAGCACCTATTCCTGAAGGATAAGTCATGTCTGACTAATCTACTTTTTTTTTTTGGAGGTGGTCACTGATGTGGTGGAAATGGGAGTGTATACGGGTGTTGTCTATTTAGAAAGCTACACAAAAGATTAGCAAAAATTAAAGCTCACAGAATTTAAGGTAACCTTGTGACATGGGTTGGTAATTGATTAGGAGTTAGGAAAGGTAGAGTACAGATAAAGGGAAAGCTCTCTGATTGGCAGGATGAAACTCATTGGGTTCCCCAGGGATCTGTACTGGGGCCTCAGCTTTTCACCGTATATATTAATAACTTGGATGAAGGAATATACAGCTATATATCAAAATTTGTAGCTGGCACAAAGTTAGGAGGCATAGTAAATTGTGCAGATTGGAGCAGAAGTCACAAAGGGCTATAGACAGATTAAGTAAGTGGGCAAAACTATAGCAGATGGAGGTCAATGTGGAGAAATGAGATCAATCACTTTGGATTCAAAAAATAATACTTTCTTAATGGTGAAAGACTAGGAACTGTGAAGGAGCAAATTGCTTTCTGTGTCCAGGTACACAAATCACAAAAAGCTAGGCGCATGTATCAAAAGCAATATAAAAGGCTAATGGAATGGTAGCCTTTATCTCAAGATGGATGCAATATGAAAGAGAGGAAATGATGCTTCAGTTGTACAAAACTTTGGCAGACTCCATCTAAAGTACTGCATTCAGTTTTGGGCACTGCACCTAAGGAAAGATAGATTTTTCTTGTAGTGGGTGCAGCACAGATTCACAGAGCACTGGGGTTAAAGGAATTAAATTATGCTGATGGGTTGTAGAAACTTTCTTTGTATGCCTTAGAATTCAGATGGTTGAAGATGACCTAAACAAAATGTTTAAAAAGGATAAAGGAAATCGATAGGATAGATACAGAGAAACTACTTCCTCTGGTGGAGGAATTCAGAACGAGGGAGCATAATATTAAAATTAGAGGGAGGCCAGAAAGGAGTGAAATCAGGAAGCACCTTGCTCCCAAAAGGCTCAGGGTGTTGGATCAATTGAAATTTTCAAAACTGAAATTGAAAGATTTTTGTTAAGGGGGAGAACTTGTACTCACATAGCACCTTTCATGACCTCAGGACACCACAAAGCACTTCATTACCAATGAAATACTTTTGAAGTGTAGTCACTGTAGTAATGGAAGGAAACATAGCAGCCAATTTGCACAAAGAATGCTCCCACAAACAGCAATAAAACGAATGACCAAATAATCTGTCTTAGTGATTTCAGTTGTCGATTAAATATTCACCCGGACACCAGAACTGCCTTGCTGTCCTTCGAATAATGCCATGGGATCATTTGCGTTCACCCGAGAGAGCACGGGCCTCGGTTTAACATCTCACTCGAAAGACAACACCTCTGACATTGCAGTACGAATTCTGTACTCAACACTCTGGACTGGGTATCAAGGGACATGGAGAAAAGCCAGTCGTGATCTAAACTGAATGGCAGAACAGGCTCAAGGGGCTGAATGGTCTACTCCTGTTCCTATGAGATTGCTAGTTTAGTGCTAAAATTCATAGCAGATTGATAGAGTCATAGAGTTATACAGCACAGAAACAGGCCCTTCGGCCCATCATGTCTGTGCCAGCCATCAAGCACCTAACTATTCTAATCCCATTTTCCAGCACTTGGGCCCGTTGCCTTGTACGTTATGGTGTTTCAAGTGCTCATCTAAATACTTCTTAAATGTTGTGAGGGTCCCTGCCTCTACCACCTCTTGATGTTCGAAACAAAGAGCTGGAAGTATACAGAGGTCTTTATGCATCTAAAAAGAGATGGATTAACATTTCAGGTGTAGACTCCTCATCAATAAAAACCTAAAGCGTTAACCAGTTTCATTTTTTTTTTATATGAAAGGTGCTGATGGATCTGCAGTGTATTTCTATCATGTTCTGCTGATACCACTAATTTTAGTGGATGCACTGCTTATGATTTTCCAAAATTCCCCTATACTCTACAATAGTCCCAGCAGATTAGAAGTTAGCAAATGTAACACTGCTATTCAAGAAGGGGGGGGGGGTGGAGAAAACAGGGAATAAGTCAGTTAGCCTGGCATCAATCATCAGGAAAATGCTGGAATCTATTATTAAGGAAGTCATAACAATTCAGAGTTATAATGGTTTTACGAAAGAGAAATCATGTTTGACAAGTTTAACAGATTTTTGAGGATGTAACTAGTAGGATAGATGAGGGGGGGGGCCAGTAGATGTAGTATACTTGGATTTCCGAAAGGCATTCAATAAGGGGCCACACAAGAAGTAAAATATGCACAATAAGGGCTCATGGAGTTTGGGGTAATATATTAGCGTTAAGATGGAGGCTTGGTTAATGGACAGGAAGCAGAGAGTAGGAATAAATGGGTCATTTTCAAGTTGGCAGGCTGTAACTAGTGGGATACCGTTATGATCAGTGCTGGGGCCTCAGCCATTTACAATCTATACTAATGACCTCGATGAAGAGACTGAGAGTAATGTATCCAAGTTTGCTGATGATACAAAGCTTGGTGGGAATGCAAGCTGTGAGGAGGATACAAAGAGACTGCAAAGAGATAATGGCAGGTTAAGTGAGTGGGCAACAAGGTGGCAGATGGAGTATAATGTGGTGAAGTGTGAGGTTATTCACTTTGGCAGTAAGAATAGAAGAGCAGAATATTTTTTAAAAGGCATGAAACTTTTAAATGTTGATGCTGAGAGAGACTTGGGTACAGTAAGCAACTAGGAAGGCAAATAGAATACAAAAAAGGAAATACTGCAGATGCTGGAAATCTAAAATAAAAACAGAAAATGCTGAAAATACTCACAGACCTGAAATGTTAATCATGTTTCTCTGTCCACAGTTGCTGCCAAATCTTCTGAGTATTTGCAGCATTTTCTGTTTTTATTTAAGGCAAATGGCCTGTTGGCCTCTATTGCAAGGGGATTGGAGTACAAGAATAAGGAAGTCTTGCTACAACTGTATGGGGCTTTGGTGAGACCACACCTGGAGTACTGTGTGCAGTTTTGGTCTCCATTTCTACGGAAGGATATACATGCCTTGGAGACAGAACAGTTCACTAGATTGGTTCCTGGGATAAGAGGGTTGTCCTATGATGGTAGGCTGAGTAGACTGCACCTATACATTCTGGAGTTTAGAAGAATGAGAGGTGATCTCATTGAGACATTCAAGATCCTGAAGGGGATTGATAGGGTAGACACAAAGGTTGTTCCCCCTGGATGGGGAATCTAAAACACGGGGACACAATCTCAGGGTAAGGGGTTGATCATTCAGGACTGAGATGAAGAGAAATTTCTTCCCTCAAAGGGTTGTGAACCTTTGGAATTCTCCACCCTAGAAGGTTGTGGATGCTTCATCGTTGAGTATAGTCAAGGCTGAGATCGACAGATTTTTGGTTTCTCAGAGAATCAAGGGGTATGGGGGGCGGGCAGGAAAGTGTAATTGAGCTGGAAGATCATCCATGATTGTACTGAATGATGGAGCAGGCTCGAGGGGCTGTATGGTCTACTGCTGCTCCTATTTCTTATGTTTCCAGCGTCCGTTTTTCAAAAATCTGTACTATGCTGTAACTTATGCCCAATAGCAACTCAGTTGAGATGAGTCACTCGTTTCATTGATGACCTTTACAATCAGAGAGGAGAAACATTCATCCAGATCACATGGTCTGATATATTCATTATTCCTCTGTTAGGAATTCTCTCTCTCTCGCGGAAAGTTAAAATGTCACTCGAATCAATTGATCCTATTTTTTGATGCTCATGCCAATTTTGGTAAGCAAACTGAAGCTGTTTAATTCCCAGGCAATGCTGTATTAGCAGATAATTTGCCGATATGGTTATACTAGTTTCTAGAGAACAAGGGCTGGCTTATAGGTTTTAAAAATATTTCCATCAAGAAATTTTTTCTGGCTATCCTAAATCAAAACATTGTAACAGCACAGAAGCACTTTCAATGGGGGCATTCTACAGATGGCCAGAATGGATGGTGGGCTGGGGAGCGAAATGGAGGAAGAAAGTAGAGACTGATCTGATAACTCACCAGTGATGTACCAAGCAGGAGGCACTGGAACTGATTTCTATAAACAAAATGTTTCAGCTCCTAAAGAAGTCATTTAAATTGCAAGATTAAAGATAAATGTAAATTTTAATTGGAGAAATTAATCCAGTAAAGTCACTTTGAAACCTCCCCCATCTTAACAGAGCCATTAGTTCTCAGTTCTGATATCACTGTTACTAAAGATAAAAGTATTTCATGGTAATGAAAGCATGTGTGGTATAATGTACCATGTCATTTTTGCATGTTTTATTTACAAATTTATTTTTAAAAGGGACGATGGGCAAGCAGTGAAGGCCCTTTACTATCTCCCGTTAGATCATGAGAGCCCCCTCTCGCATCTTAAGTGGCCTCAAACT
This sequence comes from Heterodontus francisci, assembly GCF_036365525.1. NCBI lineage: Eukaryota > Metazoa > Chordata > Chondrichthyes > Heterodontiformes > Heterodontidae > Heterodontus > Heterodontus francisci. The sequence goes on along the minus strand of NC_090373.1, from coordinate 59,377,168 downwards.
TGATAAACATTTTTGATGGATGTTAAATTCATACGAAATAGCTCAGTTCAACTTAGAATGGTGCAAATACGATCAGAAACATTCCAAGTCTTTTATTTTTACATTTTAAACATTCTTTGGAAAACTCTGCCCTAAAATGTTATAATTACTCAAAAATCAAAAGCAAGCTGTTATAAATTTCCAAGACTGTAATACAGTAGGATCAATAAACCACACCTACCAAGTTTGTTTCTTTTCTTTATTCCTTTGGAGATCGTGTTCACTCTTGCATTTTGCATAAAAACCTCAGAGGCAACGTCTGCTGTTTTCTGACAGAACAAGAAAAAAATGCATTTTTAAAAAGGAACTGCCAAGTTTGTTTTACAACACTGCTAAAATAATACAACACTTGAACACGGTCCAATAATATTGAAAATTGTGGCATCCAGAATTTCATACAATTATCATACTTTGCATTGCCACAGAGGAAAATCAAAAATGAGAGCAAACAATGACCCTCTCCTTCCAATAGCTCAGTATAGGAAAAGAGTATTTAGGGCGTGGACAAAAATCAAGACTATTTGTGCAACCATATCCAGAAAGAGTTGGATCACGGTGGTGGGGGCGGGGGCGGGAGGGGGGGGGGAGGGAAATTGATGCCCTCAGCTTCACAACTGATCAGAGACTGAAATCGAAATCCTTTGCCGAGTTCTCACACAGCCATGTGATTTGGCAAACACCCAAGGATTACAATTGGTCACGGTTAAATCAAGAACTTCAAGGACAAATGAATACATAGCAATCATCCTCAGTGTCTAACTTGCAACTATGGGAGGAGAAAAAAATGGTGTTTTTCCTTGAAAGCATTCTTGCTAAATCTCTTCTGAAACTTTTGAGCAACAGGATACTTCCAATTCTTCCATCAAACTTAGAAAAATTAACTGGTGACAGAAATATTTATCCTCATCATAATGATGCTCAGAAAGATAACAAGTATTGAAATAAATGAAAACTAGCATTCAAATATCTAAATACTCAAAATTAGCTAAACCGGTCCTCCTGCCTGTAATAATGAGACATTGGTGACCATTATAGTTTGTTCTCTATAATTGCAATCCTCAGGTTCCAATGTGGCTTTGCGGTGCATCATAACATATGCATTACACAACACAGACCTATAGGTGGCACAAATAGCTGGATGAACAGCCAACAAAATCGGAACTCAGTGATGCCATCGATTCTCTAGCCAGTGGAAAAGCCCCTGGGAAGAACGGCATTACCCCTGAAATAATCAAGAGTGCTAAGCCTGCTATACTCTCAGCACTCCATGAACTGCTTTGCCTGTGCTGGGATGAGGGAGCAGTACCACAGGGCATGCGCGATGCCAATATCATCACCCTCGATAAGAACAAATGTGACCACGGTGACTGCAACAACTACCGTGGAATCTCCCTGCTCAGCATAGTGGGGAAAGTCTTCGCTCGAGTCGTTTTAAACAGACTCCAGAAGCTGGCTGTGTGTCTACCCTGAGGCACAGTGTGGCTTTCGAGCAGAGAGATCCACCCTTGATATGCTGTTCCCCCTTCGCCAGCTACAGGAGAAATGTAGCGAACAACAGATGCCCTCTACATTGCTTTCATTGATCTCACCAAAGCCTTTGACCTCGTCAGCAGACGTGGTCTCTTCAGACTACTAGCAAAGATCTGTTGTCCACCAAAGCTACTAAGTATCATCACCTTATTCCATGACAATATTAAAGGCACAATTCAGCATAACGGCACCTCATCAGACCCCTTTCCTATCCTGAGTGGCGTGAAACAGGGCTGTGTTCTCACACCTACACTGTTTGGGATCTTCTTCTCCCTGCTGCTCTCACATGCGTTCAAGTCTTCAGAAGAAGGAATTTTCCTCCACACAAGATCAGATGGCAAGTTGTTCAACCTTGCCCATCTAAGAGCGAAGACCAAAGTACGGAAGGTCCTCATCAGGGAACTCCTCTTTGCTGATGATGCTGCATTAACATCCCACACAGAAAAGTGTCTGCAGAGACTCATCGACAGGATTGCGGCTGACTGCAACGAATTTGGCCTAGCCATCAGCCTCAAGAAAACAAACATCATGGGACAGGACATCAGAAATGCTCCATCCATCAATACCAGCGACCACACTCTGGAAGTGGTTCAAGAGTTCACCTACCTAGGCTCAACTATCACCAGTAACCTCTCGATGCAGAAATCAACAAGCGCATGGGAAAGGCGTCCACTGCTATGTCCAGACTGGCCAAGACAGTGTGGGAAAATGGCGCACTGACACGGATCACAAAAGTCCGAGTGTATCAAGCCTGTGTCCTCAGTACCTTGCTCTACAGCAGCGAGGCCTGGACAACGTATATCAGTTAAGAGCGACGTCTCAATTCATTCCATCTTTGCTGCCTCCAGAGAAGCCTTGGCATCAGGTGGCAGGACTGAAACTCCAACGCAGAAGTCCTCGAGGCGGCCAACATCCCCAGCATATACACCCTACTGAGCCAGCGCGCTCGAGATGGCTTGGCCATGTGAGCCGCATGGAAGATGGCAGGATCCCCAAAGACGCATTGTACAGTGAGCTTGTCACTGGTATCAGACCCACCGGCCGCCCATGCCTCCGCTTTAAAGACGTCTGCAAATGCGACATGAAGTCCTGTGACATTGATCACAAGTCGTGGGAGTCAGTTGCCAGTGATCCCCAGAGCTGGCGGACAGCCATAAAGGCAAGGCTAAAGAGTGGCAAGTCGAAGAGACTCAGCAGTTGGCAGGAAAAAAGACAGAAGCACAAGGGGAGAACCAACTGTGTAACAGCCCCAACAACCAATTTTATCTGCAGCACCTGTGGAAGAGCCTGTCACTCTAGAATTGGCCTTTATAGCCACTCCAGGCGCTGCTTCACAAACCACTGACCACCTCCAGGCGCTTACCCATTGTCTCTCGAGACAAGGAGGCCACAGAAGAAGACACAACACAGACCTATACGTGGCACAAAGGAATTTAACTGGAGGAATGAATGCAGTACCAAATAACTATTTCCCTCTCCTACCACTTGATGTCAGATAACCTCCTTCCCCCCACAGCACAGATTTACCTGTAATTTAGCACTAAATTATCAGTTTCATTCAAACAGGCATCAAGTACACAGGGTGTTGGAATTAGAAATGCACATTAACAGTGTACTGCAATAATCAAGAGTGCTTTTCTGAGGCTGGCAGTAGAGACAGGTTTCATATAACTTTCTGCTTCCACATCTGATCCTCCTTCCCCATGCTGTGCCTGATGTCCAACACCTACCATCATACACCTGCTACCCAATGTTTCACATGCCTGCGACACCCACCTGCCTCTGATGCATAGTTCTCAACACCTCCACCTATGCCCTTGACTGGTCTCTGAATCATCTTTCCTCCTATCTTCTGTAAAGTCTTGTTCTCTCCCAAATTTGCTTGTCTCTATCTTCCTTCCCCACTCCCTCCAACCAAGTTCTGCAATGTCCTTTATCCACACGTTTGTCATGTGGCAATGGAAGTAGCTAAATATTGCTGGCCAATAATTTCTAATACTATTATGCACTGATACCAGTCAGGTAGGGGTGGAATAATGACCATTCAGCCCTTGACACTCATCCTTTTTGTAAACTATCAGCTAATTGCACTTCAAGTAATCTCAATGCTTTTGCCTCTATTGTCTTCAATATGGAGTGCAGGAGAAAGTTCTTTGCACAGAATTGTGAGGCAGTGGAATTTACTTCCATGGTTAACAGTTGAGGCAGAAACTATGTCATCATTCAAGATTAGATTGGATAGATGGAAGAGGGAAAAAAAAGAGATGAAGAGATATTGGAACAGAGCGGGTAAAAGGGATTAGGACTATTTGCTCATGTGGAGAATAAGCAGTAATGGGGTTTGGTTGAACCAAACGGCCTGTTTCCAAGTTGTAACTTCAAAGTGCTTCTCACCTGGTAGATTACTTCAAGCATCTATTAGAACTAAGTTATCAGTTCTAAAGTTACTTTGCATTAATTTCCACATAGATAACTGCTCCCACTTGCATGGTAATTTGAAGTACCAGTTTGGCTCCATTGGCAGTACTCTTCCCCCAAATCGTTGAATGTGAGAAGGTTGCGAATTCAAGCCACACTCCAGTTAGAATGTGTAATCTAGGTAGGCAGTTCAGTGTTGAGGGATTTTTTTTAAAAAAGTGGTTAGCACCGCAGCCTCACAGCTCCAGCGACCCGGGTTCAGTTCTGGGTACTGCCTGTGTGGAGTTTGCAAGTTCTCCCTGTGACTGCATGGGTTTCCGCCGGGTGCTCCAGTTTCCTCCCACAGCCAAAGACGCAGTTTGATAGGTAAATTGGCCATTGTAAATTGCCCCTAGTGTAGGTAGGTGGTAGGAGAATGGTGGGGATGTGGTAGAGAATGTGGGGTTAATGTAGGATTAGTATAAATGGGTGGTTATTGGTCGGTACAGACTCGGTGAGCCGAAGGGCCTGTTTCAGTGCTGTAACTCTAAATAAAAATAAATAAAAAATAAAAAATTCGTTCATGGGATGTGGGCATCACTGGCTAGGCCAGCATTTATTGCCCATCCCCAACTGCCCTTGAGAAGGTGGTGGTGAGATGCCTTCTGGAACCGCTGCAGTCTTGGGGTGTAGGTACATCCACAGTACTGTTAGGAAGGGAGTTTCAGGATTTTGACCCTGCAGCAACAGTGAAGGAACAGCGATATAGTTCCAAGTCAGGATTGTTACATGATCAAAGGTTGATCTCCTCAGATAAAATATTAAATTAAAGCTCTGTCTGCTTCATGGTAGTTCAGGTGGACACTGAAGATCTCATGGCATTATTTGAAGGACAGGGAGTTTTACCAGTGTCTTGGTCACATTTCTTTCTCAAATGGTGATTCAGCTCACTGATGTCTGTGAGACCTTGCTGTGTGCAAACTGACTGCCACATAACTGTGCAATGTAATTCATTCTGTTTGAAGCATTAAGAAATTTATGTGAGCTATAAGGTGGCACTATACATTATTACAGGTCCTTAATATGAAATGACCTCGTCTATAATATTTCATATGCTGCAATGAAATGATCACAATCAGCACCCTTCAAGACTGTAAAATTTAAGATTCTCTAATCTTTCCTTTAAGCCCACTCTCTTTACTGTTGGGATAAGTCATGTTGGTTTCTTCTATAGCATTTCTTTTTGTTCTTAGCTCCAATTTTCTCCCTTCGCCTGTTCTAAAAAGGTGTTAACTCCTTTGCTGTGTTTGTGTGTCAGCCAAGGATGTGCTGCATTGTCAGAGATGCTGTCTTTCGGATGAAGGCTAAACTAAGGCCCTTTCTGCCCTCTCGGGTGGATGTAAAAGGCACTATTTTGAAGAGCAAGGAAGTTATCCCCGTGTCCTGGCCAATATTTATTCCACAATCAACATCACAAAAAAACAAATTATATGATCATTTTCACATTCCTGCCTGTGTGAGCTGGCTGTGTGTAAATTGGCTGCCACATTTCCTATGTTACAACAGTGACTACACTTCAAAAGAACTTCACTGACTGTAAAGCGTTTTGAGATGTCCAGTGGTAATGAAAGGCACAATAATTGCAAGTTTTTCTTTGCTGGGGCACTATTGTAAGAATGGCGGTCATTCTTTAGTACCTCACCTAAGTGGTTATTACTCACGTATGTATCTCAAGACTAAATAGTGGTTGGCGGAGGAGGTAATGCCCTTCTTAAATGTACAATTCCTGAATGGGAACACTAGATTATTTTCCCTTCCCTTACCCCTGGAGCAATGGCAAACTATGGCACCACCTCCCTCCGTCCTTGCCGAGATCAGCAAATTCACCTGTAAGGTTCAGTTATGGCAACTGGCAACTTTAGCTCTGTGACACAGAAGACCTTCTGTACCCTTTCTAAATGCAACTTTTGGTGGCATAATGACCAAAACTGACCAGACAATTCAAAGTGAGGGCTGGCCATTGCATTCTAAGACTTAAGGATGGCCAATATAGACTTGTATTCTAATGTTCTGACTATATATTCCAACTTCCTATTAGCTTTTTTTAATTGATTCAGCACATTATCTCGAAATTCAGCAACATGACAGCTATTACTGCCAAGTTCCCTTTCAGGCCCCCTGTGCTAATTCAATTTGATTCATTATGCTCCAGATTTTCAATCTGTGAAATAATTTATCAGTCAAATTTAATTTGCTATGCATCTGTCCAGTTGTATAATTCGGCCACATCTTTTTGCAATCCTATATCTCAGAAAGAGTGTTTCTCTTTCCACAGATGATGCCAGACCCAAGTATTTCCAGCATTTTCTGTTTTTATTATTGCAAACTGGTCAAATTTGAAGGCAATAAAAATAGGGAGAGCAGCAAAGAAATAGCATTGCAAAAAGATGTGGCTGAGTTATACAACTTGACAGATGCATAGCAAATGAAATTTGACTGATAAATTATAAATTATTTCACAGATTGAACCTTTAAACAGGTCATCAACCCGAATCATTAACTCAGTTTCTCTCTCTACAGATACTGCCAGAACTGTGGAGTCTTTCCAGCATTTGCTGTTTTTAAATTCAGATTTCCAGCATCCACAGTAGTTTTCTTTAGACCAATTTACAGTTGGTTTCAGCAGCCATGTCACATGCCTAATACAGTTAAATACTGATCTGAGAGGACTCCACTGAACACTCCAGTTTGGCATTACATCTCATGAGCATTCTTTTTCCTATGCTTTTAAAGCAAAATGTTTTACCCTGGATTCCTGTAGATTTTAATTTAATTAGACGTGTTTCACCTGGAATTTTGTTTGTTTCTTTAGACTTTCAGAAAGTTAACAAAATTATGTTGTGTGCAATTATTTACTTTATCTGTAAAGGGCTCAAATGAGGTTGCTCAGTGTCTCCTCCTTCCAAGTCCGTGGTGGTTGCTTTGCACTACAGTACTGTACAGGCACTTCCTCAACTTGCCCCTTAATAAGGGGTAAAATAATGAACTCATGTTAATTGGTTAAGAATTGACAGCTGCCTGGGTCAAATATCAGCACAATGATTTCCAGCAGAACTTCACTGATTTTTGCAAATTTATCATGGCAAGAGAGAATGAAAGTTACTACTGAATCTGCCTTCACCAAACTTTCAGGCACTGCATTCTAAATCATAACTTGTGGTGTAAAAAATGTTTCTTCATTTCACCTCTGCTTCTTTTGGCAATTATCTTAAATGTGTGACCTCTGGTTGCTGACTGTTCTGCTTCTGGAGAAAGTTTATTTACTCACCTTTCATGATTTTGACCACCTTAACTAAATCTCCCCATAACCTTCTATGGTCTAAGGGGAACAATCCCAGCTTCTCTAGTTTCTCAGTATAACTGGAGTCTCTCATCCCTGGTATCATTCTAGTAAATAATCTCTGCATCCTTTTTAAGGCCTTGACATCCTTCCGAGGTATGTTTCTTAAATACATCCAGGGTTTTTGTTTCCACCATTCTTCCTGAAAGTCCATTCGAGGAGTTGATTACAATCGGTGTGAAGAACTTCCTGATAGAATCCTAAAGTTACCTTTTAATAGCTTAAACCTGCGTCCCCTTATCCTATGTCCACCATTTATTTTTAAGCAACACTGACTTACACTAGTGCCAGTTGTGGAAGGATTAAAAATAGCAAGTGTTAGTGGTACCTATTAAAAGTAACAAAAAATGTTAACAGCAGTTCCTGCTTAAGAGTTACTAAATGTTACAAAAACATTAATCAATTGCAAAATAAATAGCAAGTAGGCACAACAATTAGAAATTCAAGAATTTTAAGACAATGTAGACATGGTGAGATAGATGATTCAGGAAGAACTTTAGTACTGCAATATTATCCTTTACATTTTCAACCAAGCTTTTTGAGGGTCCCATTTGCACAGAGAATAGCACTTGAATTGTTTAAGCCGATTCCTGCTAATAAACCTCTCTCCAGTTCCCTCTAGCCTTATTCAGTTCGTTCTCCTCCTTATTCACATTTTAATTGACGTATTCATGTATTTTGAAGGAATTATTCAACATACATTTATGTTTCTTGTCCAAATATGCCATTTATCATTTCTATTCAACATCTTTGTTTTGAAGTGTTCTGATTTTGCTCAGATATATTTTATCAATATATTTCAAAACTAATTTATTCTAGTTTCAGCCAGATTAGTTTGCAGTTATCTTTTGAAAATCATACAACAATTTTCTTTTGTCCTAGCTTTTCCTGCTGCAGGTTGTCAGATAATCTTAAATACTGCAATTAAGTTATTGTCATCAGTATCCGATCTGTTCCCTAATGAGAAGACATAATTTAAAATACTGAGCCTTTGACCTTCATGCAATGGTACTCACCTCAATAACATTATGGCAGGACTTGCAAAAGAACTTCCCTTCATCGGAGATCCCCCAGTTAATCACAGAACATTGCTCACATGGCTGTCTGAAATCTCTCTGAAAAAGATATAAACACACACTTCAGCAATTCTTTTCCTATAGAAACAAAAGCATAAATTCAAAGATTATATTGTGCTTTAGGAAAGGGGGTTAAAAAAGCCACGATGATGAAATGGTACTGTGTCATATCACCCTCACACTTAAGTTAAAATATAATTCCACAGCATCACAGATGCCAGACTTCAGCCAACTCAATTCACTCCAAATGATATCAAGAAACAACTGAAGGCACTGGATACTGCAAAGGCTATGGGTCCCGACAATATTCTGGCAATAATACTGAAGGCCTGTGCTCCAGAACTTGCCGCGCCCCTCGCCAAACTGTTCCAGTACAGCTACAACACTGGCATCTACCTGGCAATGTGGAAAATTGCCCAGGTATGTCCTGTACACAAAAAGCAGGACAAGTCCAACCCAGCTAATTACCACCCCATCACTCTACTCTCAATCATAAGTAACGTGATGGAACGTGCCATCAACAGTGCTATCAAGCAGCACTTGCTTAGCAATAACCTGCTCAGTGACGCTCAGTTTGGGTTCTGCCAGGGCCATTCAGCTCCTGACCTCATTACAGCCTTGGTTCAAACAGCTGAACTCAAGAGGTGAGGTGACAGTGACTGCCCTTGACATCAAGGCAGCATTTGACAGAGTATGGCATCAAGGAGCAATAGCAAAACTGGAGTCAATGGGAATCAGGGTGAAAACTCTCCACTGATTGGAGTCATACCTAGCGCAAAGGAAGATGATTGTGATTATTGGAGGTCAACCATCTCAGCTCCAGGACATCACTGCAGGAGTTCCTCAGGGTAGTGTCCTAGGCCCAACCATCTTCAGCTGCTTCATCAATGACCTTCCTTCAATCATAAGGTCAGAAGTGAGGATGTTCGCTGATGATTGCACAATGTTCAGCACCATTCGTGACTCCTCAGATACTGCAGCAGTCCATGTCGACATGCAGCAAGACCTGGACAATATCCAGGCTTGGGCTTATAAGTGGTAAGTAAAATTTGCACCACACAAGTGCCAGGCAACGACCATCTCAAACAAGAGAGAATCTAACCATCTCCCCTTGACATTCAATGGCATTACCACCGCTGAATCCCCCACTACCAACATCCTGGGGGTTACCATTGACCAGAAACTGAATTGGAGTAGCCATATAAATACCATGGCTATAAGAGCAGGTCAGAGGCTGGGAATCCTGCGGCGGGTAACTCACCCCCTGACTCCCCAAAGCCTGTCCACCATCTACAGGGCACAAGTCAGGAGTGTGATGGAATACTCTCCACCTGCCTGGATGGGTGCAGCTCCAACAACACTCAAGAATTTCGACACCATCCAGGACAAAGCAGCCCGCTTGATTGGCACACCATCCACAAACATTCACTCCCGCCACCACCGACGCACAGTGGCAGCAGTGTGTACCATCTACAAGATGCACTGCAGCAACGCACCAAGGCTCCTTGGGGGGGGTGGGGGGCCATTGCTCCACGTCACGGGATGGGGGGGAGGCACCGCTCCATGTCACGGGGTGGGGGGGAGGCACCGCTCCATGTCACGGGGTGTGGGGTGGAGGGGGGGGGGGGGCGTGCCACTGCTCTACGTCACGGGGTGGGGGAGGGGTGTCACCGCTCCACATCATGGGTGGGGGCGGTGTCACCGCTCCACATCACAGGGTGGTGGGGGGTGGGGGGGTGTCACCGCTCCACGTCACGGGGTGGGGGAGGAGTGTCATCGCTCCACGTCACGGGGTGGGGGAGGGGTGTCACCGCTCCACATCACGGGGTGGGGTGGGGTGGGCCACCGCTCCACGTCACAGGGTGGGGTGGGTCACTGCTCCACGTCACAGGGTGGGGGAGGGGTGTCACCGCTCCACATCACGGGGTGGAGGGGTTGAAACCACTCCTTTTCTGATAAGTTTATTGCTCTGAAAAGATGTCAAGCAGGGACTAAAGTGCCAGTTCACCTCACCCCGAGTGAGCACACTCGCAGGATGGGGGCGGGACACATGGTTTGGATTTGAAATGTCCCGCGCGCTAATGGCTCACGAGGCTGTGTTAATTGCCGGTTAAACGGCCAGTGATCGCTCTGCTCACCGTGTCTTCCTCATCCATCAGCACTCTGACCCGCTGCTGGGTGTAACTGAGATCGGACCACTTTCGCCGCGCACACTTCCGGTCCACCGCTCAAATTTTGCCGGAATGAACTGCATTTCTGGTGTTTTCAGCTGCTTTAAAATGTTTCAGCATAAAATATATAATCTGCCCCGTTAATGCTTTCTGAAAGCTTAAACTGTTGTTTATTTTAATATATTTCACTCCTTTAAATCAACACTGACGATATATTTGAATAAATGTGTTGAGTCTTGGCCGTGTAAATATTATTGAGTTGGTGAGCTTGACATCTTCTACTTACCCGTTAAGAATTTGAATATTCCCTTTGGAAATTTTGAATTATATTTAAATGCAACGATTAATGACCAGACTCAAATGCTCCTTTTTAGAGAGGGTGTAGATACTTTGGGCAGAAAAATTGAAACTGAAATTTAACACTGATAAGTATAAAGAATTGTTGGCTGTTGAAAACTTACTACACAAACTGAATTAAATGAAATAGCGCAAGGGAGACTTAAAAAGGGACCTGGAAGAAAAGTAACTATCACATTCACAATATGACAAGGTAAAAGCTCAAAGAATGCTGGAGTATGTGCTGTTAATGGTTATGTACCACTAGTCAGACCACATTTGGAACAGTGTGGTCAATTTTGCTCCGCATGTTACCAAACATGAAAGTGTAGAGGGTGCTAGCGGGAAAATAACATCAAAACTGATCATGTGAAATATGATGAGCTACAAAGAAAAATGAGAGAAATTCAACCTTTAAACTAAAGAAAAATGATTAAATGGGACTCAGAACTTTATAAAATATTCAATAGTTTAGATAGGATAAACCCGGAATATTATTTCAAGTAGCTTCACACCAGAATTAAGTGGATATAATATAAAAACAAGTGGTACAAAGCCCCTCCAAAAAGTCAACTTATGAAGTTAAAACAAACTCTGGTGGCCTGCAGTACTATTTCATTGATTGAAAAAAAAACTATTACAGCTGTTTATAATGCTCACATACAGTGGAAGTAGGTTGTCATGTTCACACATTATGAACTTACATAAGAACAAGGAGCAGGAGTAGGCAATTCAGCCCCTCGAGCCTGCTCCACCATTCAATACGATCATGGCTGATCTCATTTTGGCCTCAACTCCACTTTCCTGCCCGTTCTCCATAAACCTTCAACTCATTTCTAATTAAAAATCTGTCTATCTCCTCAAATTTACCCAATGTCCTGGCATCCACCGAACTCTGGGATAGTAAATTCCACAAATTCACAACCTTTTGAGAAAAGCAATTTCTCCTCATCTCTGTTTTAAATCTGCTACCCCTTATCCTAAAACTATGACCTCTCATTTTGGCGAGGAAGCATCCTCTCTATGTCTACTTTGTCAATCCCCTTAAATCATCTTATATACCTCAATTAGATCTCTCCTTCTTCTAAACTCTAGAGAGTAAAGGCCTAAACTGCTCAGTTTTTCTTCATAAGACAAGCCCCCCCCATCTCTGGAATCAATCTAGTGAACCTCCTCTGAACTGCCTCCAATGCAACTACATCCTTTCTCAAGTAAGGGGACCAAAACTGTATGCAATACTCCAGGTGCGGTCTCACTAATGCCTTGTACAGTTGCAGCAACACTTCCCTACTTTTATACTCTATTCCTTTAGCAATAAATGCCAAAATTCCTTTTGGCTTCCTTATCACCTGCTGTACCTGCAAACAAGTTTTCTGCGATTCATGCACGACGACACCCATATCCCTCAGCACTGAAGCACTCTGAAGTTTCTCTCCATTTAGATAATTTGCCTTTCTATTCTTCCAACCAAAATGGATAATCTCACACTTATCCACGTTAAAATCCATCAGCCAAATTTTGGCCCATTTATCTAATCTATCCATATCCATTTGTAGATTTCTTATTTCTTTATTGCAACTTACTGTCCCACCTATTTTAGTGTCATCTGCAAATTTGGCTATAGTACCTTCTATCCCTGCATCCAAGTCATTAATATAGATTGTAAATAGTTGGGGCCCGAGGACCGAACCCTGTAGCACCCCACTAGTTACATCTTGCCAACCAGAAAAAGACCCATTTATCCCGACTCTCTGTTTTCTGTTGGTTAGCCAATCCTCTATCTAAGCTAATAAATTGCCCCTAACCCCATGTGAACTTACCTTGTGTATTAACCTTTTGTGCAGCACCTTATCAAATGCCTTCTGGAAGTCCAGATAAACTACATCTCCAGGATCCCCATTATCCACTTTGCTTGTTACAGCTTTGAAGAACTCTAGCAAATTAGTCAAACACGTTTTACCCTTCATAAAACTTTGCTGAATCTGATGGATTGCGTTTTGACTTTCTATATGTCCTGTTATTACTTCCATTATAATGGATTCTAACAATTTCCCAACAACAGATGTTAAACTAACTGGTCTCTAGTTTCCTACTTTCTGCCTCCTTTTTGAATAAGGGCGTTGCATTAGCTTTTTTCCAATCCACTGGAACTTTTCCCGTATCCAGAGAATTTTGGAATATTATAACCAATGGATCCACTATCTCCACTGCCACTTCCTTTAAGACCCTAGGATGTAGGCCATCAGGCCCTAGGGACTTGTCTGCCTTCAACCCCAATAGTTTGTTCAGTACTTTTTCCCTAGTGATGATGATTGTTCTAAGTTCCTCACTTTCTATAACCTCTGCATTACCTGTTACTATTGGGATGGTACTAGTGTCCTCCACTGTGAAAACTGAAGCAAAATACTGATTTAGTGTCTCTGCCATTTCTGTGTTCCCTTCTATTAACTCTCCAGTCTCATCCTCCAAAGGATTAACATTCACTTTAGTTACTCTCTTCCCTTTTATATACTTATAGAAGATTTTGCTATCCGTTTTTATATTTTGTGCTAGTTTTCTTTCATTATTTACCTTTGCTCTTTTTATTACTTTTTTTAGTAACCCTTTGTTGATTTTTAAAAGTTTCCCAATCTTCCAGCCTGCTACTGGCCTTTGCAATATGGTTGCCTTAGTTTTTGACTTTGTTATCCTTAACTTCCTTGCTTAGCCATAGATGTTTTTTCCCCTTCCTAGAATCTTTCTTCCTCTCTGGAATATATTTTAATTGGGATAAATTGAATATCTCCTTAAACATCTGCCACTGCTCGTCAACTGTCCTACCTTGTAGTCTTCCTGCCCAGTCCACTAGGGCCAAATCTGTCCTCATGCCTATATAATTATCTTTGTTTAACTCCAGAACGCTTGTGTGGGACTCCAGCTTCTCGCCCTCAAACTGAATTTGAAATTCTAGCATGCTATGATCACTCTTTCCTAGAGGATCCTTAACTATGAGGTCATTTATTAATCCCACCTCATTACACAACACCAAATCTAGAATAGCCTGCTCCCTGGTTGGTTCCACAACATATTGCTCCAAAAAGCAACCTCTAATACATTCAATGAACACTCCCTCGAGGCTACCCTTGCCAATTTGACTAATCCAGTCTATATGCATATTAAAATCACCCATGATTATTGCCGTACCTTTCTTACAAGCCCCAAGTATTTCCTGGTTTATACTGTGCCCCACTGTGGAACTACTGTTTGGGGATCTATAGAATACTCCCGCCAGTGATTTCTTTCCCTTGCTATTTCTTATTTCTACCCAGACTGATTCTATATCCTGATCTCCAGTGCCTATATCATTTCTCACTACAGCACTGATCTCTTCCTTCACTAACAAAGCTACACCATCTCCTTTTCCTTCCTCTCTGTCCTTCCAAAATACTGAGTACCCTTGGATATTCAATTCCCAAACCTGCTTTCCTGCAACCACTTCTCAGTAATGGCCAGTAAATCATACCCATTCGTCTCTATTTGCGCTGTTAACTCATTTATTTTATTCCGAATGCTTCGTGCATTCAGATACAAAGCCTTTAAGTTTGTTCTATTATTACATTTCCCTACTCTTGTACAATTCCTTGGTGCAATATGATGTTCACGCGTTCTGTCCCTTCCTTTTATTTTCTGGTAACAATCAGTCTCATCACTAACCTGCACTCCTAACTCCTTTTAACTTCCTATTTTTCCATGCAACTGAACCCTTCCCCCCTACTATTTAGTTTAAAGCCCTATCTACAGCCCTAGTTATGTGATTCGCCAGGACTCTGATCCCAGCATGATTCAGGTGGAGCTTGTCCTATCAGAACAGCTCCCTCCTTCCCCAGTACTGCTGCCAATGTTCCACGAATTCAAACCCATTTCTCCCACACCAATCTTTTGAGCCAGGCATTTACCTCTTTAATCTTATTGACCGTTTGCCAATTTGCTCGTGGCTCAGGTAGTAATCTGGAGATTATTACCTTTTTGGTTCTGCTTTTTAATTTAGCCCCTAACTGCTCATATTCCCTCAGCAGAAATTCTAACCTCGTTCTACCGATATCGTTGGTACTTACGTGGACCACGGCAACTGGATCTTTCCCCTCCCACTCCAAGTTCCTCTGCAGCCCAGATAATATCCCAAACCTTGGCAACAGGTAGGCAACAGAGCCTTCGGGACTCTCAATCCTGGCCACAGAGAACGGTGTCTATGCCCCTATCTGTACTATCCCCGATTACAACTACATTTCTCTTTTCTCCCCCCACTTGAATGGCTCCCTGTACCACGTTGCTGTGGTCAGTTTGCTCATCCTCCCTACCGTCCCTGCTCTCGTCCACACAGGGAGCAAGAATCTCGAACCTGTTGGACAAGGACAATGGCTGAGGCTCCTGGAGCACTACCTCCTGGATTCCTCTACCTGCCTCATTCATAGTCACACCCTCCTGTCCCTGACCACTGGCCAAATTCAAGGTAGTTAATCTAAGGGGTGTGACTACCTCCTGAAACACAGCGTCCAGGTAATTCTCCCCCTCCCTGATGTGTCGCAGTGTCCGAAGCTCAGACTCCAGCTCATCAACTCTAAGTTGGAGTTCCTCGAGCAGCCAACACTTGCTACAGATGTGTTCACCAGGAACCACAATGGGTCCACCAGCTCCCACATCATGCAGGTACAACACACAATATAAATATGAACTTATGGAGTGTAAACCCGAAATGGACACTTTCCTGTAAAATAAAATGGAGTTAAGAAGTCAGGTGATCTTTTCTTTCCTGCCAATACACATCGAACTGCAAGAACCCCAAGCATATTTTCATGTCTGGACAAATTTTGGTAAAGTCATTAAATGCAAATGACCTTTCTGGACACATCTTTGAGAAGTCTTTAAAATGTAAATGACCCTTCCTGTAGTAATGGCTGCATTTCTCCAACTAATTTAAAAAAAAATCTGAGTTCACAATAATGTTGGAGACTCTTCAACTCTTCAACTCCAAACTTGAAATCCAAGATGGTATGTGGATGAGTGATACCCAGATTCCATTGTCTGATGGTTAGACCTTTGTCAGAAACTATTTATGAGGAAAATGGAAAGAGATGCTGTAGTCACATGACAGAAACTGGGTTTCTAATGAGGGGTTTTAAGAAGGCAAAGTCTGAGCAGACAGGGACAGAAGAAAAGCATCGATGCCAATGAAAAGAAAAGACCCTGCCTAAGACTACCAGCTTTAAGCCACATGTAAGCAGAGACTCAAGTTGGCCCTGAACTCTCCAACTGAGGAACCATACCAAGGCTTCACCATTGAACCTTGATTGGCTCACCACCACCTTCTCAAGGGCAATTCGGGATGGGCAATAAATGCTGCCCTAGCCAATGAAGCCCACATCCCCTGAACAAATTTTTTTTTAAATTATCTTCTGAGAGAATGAGACACCAAACTTGTAGAATTAATTTTTCAGGGCCAGAGAAATTGTTCGTCAGTAATTGTCACTTATTGCACCATTTAAAAACTCAGTTTCCCCTGAATGCATCTGCCCTAACATTTTCATCCATCCTTCATGGGGAACTAGTGGACAAATACAACAAGTTCATGTTATTTTATTAATTTTAGTACTGAGTCTATCGGGGAGGACTGTAACAACATACCTTGTGGAGGAGCAGGGTACCTCTGACAGCAACTTCCAGACTTCCATGTTCAACTGAGCATCTGTGTACTCCAGAAGTTGATCTCTGATCTATCCTGTTATTTCAGTGAGCATTGTTAGACTATCATTATTCTTATCACAAAATTCAGCCCAGTAACTTCACAACCTAATATTCTCCCTGGATGCAGAGATGATGTTTAATTGCATGGAGTAGGAATTCCTTTGTGCTGTACAAATGGCCTTCAGCACATGTAATGTGGTGGAGCAAAATTATTTTATTTTCATGTTTGGTAAGTACATTGCGTGGGCATAAATAACTACACTAATTTTTCAGTTTCCACTGTCAGGAGGGTCAGTAACCACAGGACATGGATTTATGATAATTAGTAAAAGGATCAGATGAGAGATGAGGAGAATGGATTTTTACACAGCGAATTATGATGATCTGGAATGCACTAACTGAAAGGGTAGTGGAAGCAGGTTCAATACTAACTTTCAAAAGTGAATTTGATGAACACTTGAAAAGGAAAAGATTGCAGGACTATGGTATAAGAACAAGGGACTGGGACTATTTGGATAGCTCCTTCATAGCTGTGGTTCTCTGTGGTTATGTATTACTCTGTCTCTCACCCTGCATGTACCTTTATACTCTCACTCTCACTCACTATCTCTATGTATCTGCAGTTCTGTATCTCTCACTGACTGAAAGTTCCCCCTACTTCTCTGCTACTATTCCCCCTTTCCCTTTATACTCCCTCATCCTCTATCTCTATGGGGTAACATTGACTTTAGGCAATAGTGTAAAACTGGCAATAGCTGCTCACATCTCTCCTGATTTTCATTTTCGTAGTAAGAGGGTTTTATCAGGTGGCTACACCGCTATCATAGATTTTACACCATCGTCTAAAGTCAAAATTATCCCCTGTGCATTGTACTCCCTCTCCTTCTGTCTGGATTTCATGACTCTCTCTCCTTCCTTGTGTTGTTACAATCTCAGTGAGACCATTAATGTTAAAACACAAGATATGAACGCCCCAGACCAATTTCTAGAATTACACAAGATTTCATGTTTTAAGACTTTTATTATTACAATTAAACTAAAAGAAATCCCCATTAACTGAATAGTACTTTGTAAGTAGCTGATATCCCAAATTACAAAGAAAGGTATTTTCTTTACTTATTAAAATACTTGAAAACCTCACACCACACTTAGATGTTACACAGTCCTCCTTGATGGCAAAATCTTTGCGGTTAAAAGTTCCAAACTCCTACCAGTTGCAATGGATTGGATCTCCCAGACCTTTCTCAAAGTCAATGTCTACTTTGCTCATATCTCCAAGCACTTTCAACCTGGACGTCAATGAATAAGGGGATTCTTGGTGATCCACAAACCTCTACTTTCAAAACAGGTTCAAGTCTTTGCAGCCTTTCGCTGTATCAGTCTTCTGAGAGCAGGTGTTCCCTGTCTCTCTCCCTTCAGGCTGCTACCACTGGTCATCTTCCTTGCAGCCTATCTGCCTTCAGAAAATCTGTTGAATTTATCTAATATCAAAAGTCAGTAGCCAATTATCCTTTTCCAATATGGAAAGTCCAGAAGTCTGGCTACAGCAGAGCCACCTGGGTTTTCCATTGTTTCCATTTATTAGCAGCTGCTATTCGTTTACATTCTCAGAGTCACTGACATTTGTTTATGATCTGAAAGTCTGGGAGTGTGAACATAAGAACATAAAAAATAGGAGCAGGAGTAGGCCATTCAGCCCCTCGAGCCTGCCCCGCCATTCAATAGGATCATGGCTGATCTGTCCCAGGCCTCAACTCCTCTTTCGGGCCTGTTCCGCATAACCCTCGACCCCCCGAGATTTCAAAAATCTATCTACCTCCTCCTTTAAATACATTTAGTGGCCTAGCCTCCACAACTCTCTGAGGTAGAGAATTCCAGAGATTCGCCACCCTCTGAGAGAAGAAATTCCTTCGCATCTCAGTTTTAAATGAGTTTCCCCTTATTCTGTAAATTATTATTACTATTCTGAAACCCATTGTTCTTCAGGTGTTATACCCTTGCAGTCTCTATTTTTCAAAAAGGTCTTTGATCTGGGTTCTTTGTTGTCCTGGTAACCAAGATTTCTGTCTTTCGCAGAGTTGATGTGAGGTCACCTGACTTCTCTGACTCCATCTTAAACTACATTAAAAAAAAGTTTTTAAAAACAATGTTCATAACAGTCTCTAAACATTTCTATTTCTCCGTATTTAAACAACTCTGTCTCCATCAGTGATTCTGAATGGAAAATCAGACAGGTTGTATAACAGAATGCAAATTTACCACCATCTGTTTGGTGCCCTGCCAAAGTTGAAATTCACATGGAAAATTGGGCTGGGTGTATTACAGGTAGCCGATTCACTACCAACTGTTTTCCACCCCGCTGGTGTAGAATTTGAACCTTCCCCATGCTTAAAGTTGTCTCTTTTCTTTTCTGTCTCCACCCCATGTTTGGGATTTTATCCGGGCAGCGGGGGTCTCAATCTCTCACAAAAGCGCCAGCGAGAACCCCACATCATCCCTTCTGTCGGAGGCCTGCTGAATCAGTTTCCAATTAGGCATTTAACTGGGCAATGGCAGGCATTCTGTGGGATCAAGGACCTTGACGACGGAAGTCCTGCCCTCTGAGAGCTGCTGGCCAATCATAGGCCAACAGTTTTTTAACAAAGCAGCACCACTGCCAGTGGAGCACCCACCCGAGGCCCAGGAGCGGCGCTGGACCCAGGCCACAGGTACATAAGAATGTAAGAACATGGGAAATAGGAGCAGGAATAGGCTATTCAGCCCCTCAAGCCTGCCCCGCCATTCAATAAGATCATGGCTGATCTGCCCCAGACCTCAACTGCTCTTTCGTGCCAGCTCCTCATAACCTTCAACTCCCCGATATTTCAAAAACCTATCTACCCTCCTCTTTAAATATTTTCAGTAATCTAGCCTCCACAACTCTCTGGGGTAGAGAATTCCAGACATTCACTACCCTCTGAGACAAGAAATTCCTTCGCATCTCAGTTTTAGTTACAGTTACAGAGATACAGCACTGAAACAGGCCCTTCGGCCCACCGAGTCTGTGCCGACCATCAACCACCCATTTATACTAATCCTACACTAATTCCATATTCCTACCACATCCCCACCTGTCCCTATATTTCCCTACCACCTACCTATACTAGGGACAATTTATAATGGCCAATTAACCTATCAACCAGCAAGTCTTTGGCTTGTGGGAGGAAACCGGAGCACCCGGAGGAAACCCACGCAGACACAGGGAGAACGTGTGTATCTCCTTATTCTGTAACTATGGCAACTAGTTCGAGATTCCCCCACTAGTGGTCAGGGCAGGAGGGGTCACGGGGGGGATGTAGGGGGGTAGTCAGCAAGAGCAGGGGGTGGCTCAGCGGACCACACCCCCCCCCACCCCCCCACCTTCCCCATGCTAAGTGCCTTTTAATGTGGGACCCCCCACTCCCGGAGCCGGCAAGCAACCTGCACAGCCTTTCTCGCCGTGCTCCCCATGCAGCGACAGGCCCGCCTGCCGCTGGTCTAATTGTGATGGCAGCATGAGGCCCTTTATTGGGCTTTAATTTCCCACTTAAGGGCTTCAGTTGGCGGCGGGGCTGGATGGCTGTTCACAGGCTTTCTCACCCCAGACTTAATTTCGGCGGAGGCGGGAAGGTGGTAGGGACTCCCCGCCACCATCCCACCTGATTACCATGCTCTCCCTGCTTCCAAACCCACCGTGAGGGTGAGCATAAAATTCCCCCCCATGTATAAATTTGTCTTTCCTGCTCCTCGTATCTGAACTTGTCTCTTTTTTTCTCCATGCCCGAACTTGTCTATCTGGGAGGGAGAAAGGTGAAAGAAAAGGATAGTAAAATATGGAAATGCAAAGCCAGTCAATCAGCATTGGTAAATAAAAAAGATGTTAATGTTTGAGTTGAATACCCTTCATTAGAATTGAAAGAGTTTATTCTTCTCTATCTCATACACTGCTATTGATTGGCCCATGTCAACCCTCGCAACATGTGACTGGAGATGCAGATGAATGATCAGTTAATCTATTTTTGGTAGTCTTGGTTGAGACAAGAATATTGGCCAGGATGTTGAACTAATTTCCCGCTCTTCAAGTCGTCCCATAGGAATTTCAAAGTCCATATGATTTACCAGAAGAGATCACAATCACAAGAATGCAGGATTGTTGCTAGGCCTGGCCAGGGCATCAATTATAAATCAATTTAACAACCATGGGGCAGTGCTTTTTTAAGAGATTGTGACCAATATGTTTGACCATGAGAACCTCAACCAAACATAGACCCTAGCCCTTTGACGAGGCACGACCCCGGTCCTGTCATCAAGTATTCCAAATTAAGTTGCTGTTGTTTTTCCGAGGATATGTATTTTTGAACGTTGTAATGGGGAATAGGCAGAATAGATTGTGTCCCTTTGGTGCATTCAGTATTTGAAGATTTTGATTAATTGTGAATTTATATGTGACCAGATGAATAATGGTCTATGTTATATTTCACAAACAACAGACAAACCAAATGTCCGAGTTATACATAAAATATCACCAATTTATGAAGATTTTGACACCAAACTCCTGGGCCTGAAAGGGCACTGACAGTGTAAACCAGGAGGGCAGACCAAAATTTGGGACCGGGTCCCCTTTCCCAACCTCTTTATGCCAATGTCATTTGAAGAGGCAGGACTGATGAGGCCTGGGAATGTAAGTACACAAATCTTTGAAGGTTGCCGGACATAGAACAGTACAGCACAGTACAGGTCCTTCGGCCCACGATGTTGTGCCGAACCTTTAACCTACTCTAAGATCAAACTTATACCCTTCATTCTACTATCATCCATGTACCTCTCCAAGAGTCGCTTAACTGTCTCAAATGTATCTGCTTCTACTACCACCGCTGGCAGTGCATTCCATACACCCACCACTCTCTGTGTAAAGAACCTACCTCTGACATCTCCCCAAAACCTTCCTCCAATCACCTTAAAATTATGCCCCCTGGTGATGGCCCTTTCCGCCCTGGGAAAAAGTCTCTGGCTATCCACTCTATCTATGCCTCTCATCATCTTGTACCCCTCTATCAAGTCATCTCTCATCCTTCTTCATTCCAATGAGAAAAGCCCTAGCACCCTCAACCTTTCTTTGTAAGACATGCCCTCCAGTCCAGGCAACTTTTAAGAAAGCATTGTTATACTCCAGAAAGCTTGTTGGGATTATGCTGGAGCCAATCTTTACTCAGTTTTGCATTTAATTTGCGGATGAAGATTTTGGGAAGGTTGTACAGATTGGTTGCAGGCCCGCTGGTGGCTAATCAGGCCTATCCGTGACCAGCAGATTCTCCCACAGTGGGTACAAGTGATGGTGTAGTCGCTGCTAGGGGCAATTGGAACTATCCTTCCCCTCCTTTTCTCTTTCATGCTGGTTCTTCGCTCAGTCTCAAAGGTGTCTGTAGCCCTCCTAATATAGCATCTCCAGGCATCACGATCTATGGCCTGTGCTTCCCACTGGCGAATTTGCAAAGTAAAATAATTACAAACATGCAGCTCCTCACTCAAATCTTCACCCAGTTTCAGGAAGTGTCTCCTTATGTATACCAACACCCTCCTGCTGCATATGATTAAACATAATTAACAGATTCCCTTCTTTTTCTTCAAATAAAACTTGAGTTTAACATGCACAAACATTTTGAAACAAATCAAAAATAAATTCCATATTCTTTACAAAGCATTACATTGCAAGACAGCCCTCCTCTAGGACCCCTCACAATTTCTTTCTAAAAGGATTTCTTTTCGTAAAAGAGATAGTTGATGGCTTGTATGTACGTATTTAATATTGGAGATTTCCTTTCTCTCCAGCACTTGTTTCAATCCAGCGAGGTCAATCCATAGCCTTTATTTGCTTACACTTTTTGTAGAGTGTACATTATCCCACAAGAAATAATTATCTACTTAACACTCAATGGGTATCTTATCTTCAGTATGTCCCTTGTACAGAATCTCACCTAAAATATTTGACAAATAGAACCCCATATCCACTGCCTCCACAAAAGCCAGTGTTTCTGCAGCTAAAGTACTACTAACAGCCCTTTTTATTTTCTTACCTTCCCAAGCTATAGGACATTTCCCATTTTCACCCATTAAAATATTTTGAAACCAGCTGCACTTGAATACCCATCAGCAAGATTAATGACGAGTTTCACAGAATCACAGAATCGTTACAGTGCAGAAGGAGGCCATTCAGCCCATCATGTGTGCACTGGCTCTCCGAAAGAGCAGTTCCCTCAGTTCCATTCCCTTGCCTTCTCCCCATAACCCTGCACATTCTTCCTTTTCATATAACTGTCTAATTCCCTTTTGAATGCTTCAATTGAACCTGCCTCCACCACATTCTTGGGCAGCACATTCCAGACCTTAACCACTCGCTGCATGAAAAAGTTCTTCCTCATGTCACTTTTGCTTCTCTTACCAAATACTTTAATTCTGTGCCCGCTTGTTCTCGGTCCTTTCACAAGTGGGAACAGTTTCTCTCTATCTACTCTGTCCAGACCCCTCATGATTTTGAATATCTATATCAAATCACCTCTCAGCCTTCTCTTCTCCAAGGAAAACAGTCATAACTTCTCCAATCTATCTTCATAACTGAAATTCCTCATCCCTGGAACCATTTCTTGAATCTTTTCTGTATTCTCTCCAATGCCCTCGCGTCTTTCCTGATGTGTGGTGCCCAGAACTGGAAGCATTACTCCAGCTGAGGCCAAAGTAGTGTCTTATACAAGTTCAACATAACTTCCTTGCTGTTGTACTCCAGGCACTTATTAATAAAGCCCAGGATACTGTATGCTTTATTAACTGCTCTATCAACCTATCCTGCCACCTTCAATGACTTATGCACATATACACCGAGGTCCCTCTGCTCCTGCACTCCCTTTAGAATTGTACCCTTTATTCTATATTGTCTCTCCATGTTCTTCCTACCAAAATGAATCACTTCACATTTCTCTGCATTGAACTTCATCTGCCACCTGTCTGCCCATTCCACCAACTTGTCAATGTCCTTTTGAAGTTTTACACTATCCTCCACACAGTTCACAATGCTTCCAAGTTTCATATCATCTGCAAACTTTGAAATTGTGCCCTGTAAACTAAGGCCTAGGTTATGAATATATATCGGGAAAAGCAAGGATCCCAACACTGATCCCTGGGGAACTCATCTACAAACCTTCCTCCAGCCCGAAAAACATCCATTAACCATTACACTTTGTTTCCTGTCACTCAGCTTATTCTGTATCCATGTTGCTACCATCCCTTTTATTCCATGAGCTACAAGTTTGCTCACTAGTCTGTTGTGTGGCACTGTATCAAATGCCTTTTGAAAGTCCATGTACACCACATCAACAGCATTGCCCTCATTAAACCTTTCTGTTACCTCCTCTAAAACTCCAGCAAGTTAGTTAAACATGATTTTCCCTTAAGAAATCCATGCTGGCTTTCTTTAATTAACCTGCATCTGTCCATGTGACTATTGATTTTTGTCCTGAATTATTTTTTCTAGACGTTTTCCCACCACCAAAGTTAAATTGACTGGCCTGTAGTTGCCAGGCTTACCTTTACACCCTTTTTTGAACAAGGGTGAAACGTTAGCAATTCTCCAGTCCTCTGGCACCATCCCAGATTCTAAGGGAGACTGAAAAATTATGGCCAGTGCCTCTGCGATTTCCACCCTCATTTCCCTCAGTATCCTTGGATGCATCTCATCTGGTCCTGGTGCTTCATCCACTTTAAGTACAGACAGCCTATCTAATACTTTCTCTTTATCAATTTTAAACCCCTCTAGTGTCTGCCTCTTTCAACATTGACTAGGTTGCATCCTCTTCCTTGGTAAAGACAGATGCAAAGTATTCATTTAATACCTTTGCCTCCATGTGTAAATCCCCTTTCTGGTCCCTAATTGGCCCTGCTCCTCCTTTTACCACGCTTTTACTATCTATATGCCAATAGAAAACGTTGGGATTTCCCTTAATGCTAGTTGCCAGTTGCATTTCATGCTCTCTCTTTGCTTCTCTTATTTGCTTTTTCACTTCCCCTCTGGACCTTCTATATTCAGCCTGGTTCTCAATAGTATTTTCTACCTGGCATCTGTCATAAGCACACTTTTTCTTAATCTTAATCTCTACCTCTTTTGTCATCCAGGGAGCTCTGGATTTGTTTGCCTTATATTTCATTTACATTACATTACATTTACAAACATTCACTCCCTCCAACACCAATGCACAGTGGCAGCAGTGTGTACCATCTACAAGATGCACTGAGGCAATGCATCAAGGCTCCTTAGACAGCACCTTCCAAACCCGCGACCTCTACCAACTAGAAGGACAAGGGCAGCAAGTACATGGGAACACCACCACCTGCAAGTTCCCCTCCAAGTCACACACCATCCTGACTTGGAACTATATCGCCCTTCCTTCACTGTCGCTGGGTCAAAATCCTGGAACTCCCTTCCTAACAGCACTGTGGGTGTACCTACCCCAAATGGACTGCAGCGGTTCAAGATGGCAGCTCACCACCACCTTCTCGAGGGCAATTAGGGATGGGTAATAAATGCTGGCCTGGCCAGTGATGCCCACATCCCATGAATGAGTTTTAAAAAAAATTTCCCCTTCAAGGGAACATACCTTGACTGTGCCCAAACTATCTCTTCCTTGAAGGTAGCCCATTGTTCATTTACTAGTTTTCCTGCCAGTTTTTGACTCCAATTTATTCACCCCAGCTCCATTCTTACCCCATTGAAGTTGGCTTTCCCCCAGTTAATTATTCCTATCCTGGATTGCTCTTTGTCCCTTTCCATAGTCAGCCTGAACCTTGATACAATAATCACTATCCCCTAAATGTTCTCCTACTGATACGTGATCCACTTGGCTCACCTCATTTCCAAGAACCAGGTCTAGCAGTGCTTCCTTTCTCATTGGACTAGCAACATACTGTTGTAGAAAATTTTCCTGAACACACTCCAGGAACTCTTGCCCCTCACTGCCCTTTACACTACTATTATCCCAGTCTGTGTTCCCAGTCTATGTTTGGATAATTAAAGTCCCCCATTATAACTACCAATAATTTTTGCACCCCTGTGTAATTTCCTTGCAAATTTGTTCTGCCACGTCCTTCCCACCAGCAGGTGGCCTATAGACAACACTGAGCAATGTAACCGGACCTTTTTTGTTCCTGAGCTCTAGCCAAATAGATTCTGCCCTTGACCCCTCTGGGACATCCTTCTTCTCCAGCACTGCAATGCTCTCCTTAATTAATACTGTCACCCCTCCCCCTTTTTTTTCCTTTCCTATCTTTCCTGAACACCTTGTATCCAGGAATATTTAACACCCAGTCCAGCCCTTCTTTGAGCCAGGTCTCTGTTATAGCCACAACATCATATTTCCACGTGGCAATCTGCACCTGTACCTCACCAGTCTTATTAACTACACTCCGTGCAATCACATACATGCACATTAACCATGATTCAGACTTTATTACTTTCTCCCTTACTCTGACCCCACCTAATAATTTACTATTCCCTACTCTAGTGCTATCTATCTCCCCCAGTATTCTGTGCACCTTGGTATTCCTCTCTGATACTTGCTCCTGGTTCCCACACCCCTGACAAGTTACCAGTTTTGCTTCCCTGCAATCTGAGCTCCCTCTCCGGTTCCCATCCCCCTGACAAGTTAGTTTAAACCCTCCCCAATAGCACTAGCAAAACTCCCTGTGAGGATATTCATCCCAGTCCTGCCAAGATGCAACCCGTCCATCTTGTACAGGTCCCACCAGCCCCAGAACCGGTTCCAATTTCTCAGAAATCTGATGCCTTCCCTCCTACACCAGTTTTCCAGCCGCGTGTTAAATCGCTCAATTTTCCTATTCTTTGCTCACTTGCACGTGGGACTGGGAGTAATCCTGAGATTACTGCTTTTAAGGTCCTACTTTTTATTCTCCTTCCTAGCTCTCTCAAATCTGCTTTCAGGACCTCATCCCCCTTCTTACCTATGTCATTGGTACCAATGTGGACCATGACCTCTGGCTATTCAACCGCCCTGTGTCCTGCAGCCACTCCCTGACATCCTTGACCCTGGCACCAGGGAGGCAACACACCATCCTGGAGTCACGTCTTCGGCCGCAGAAATGCCTGTCTGTTCCCCTAACTAACAAATCCCCTATCACTACTGCTCTTTCATTCTTCTTCCTCCCCTCCTGTGCAGCTGAACCACCTGTGGTGTCACAAGCTTGGCTCTGACTGCACTCCTCTGAGGAACCATCACCCTCACCAGTATCCAAAATGGAAAACCGATTAACGAGTGAGATCGTATCAGAGGACTCCTGCACTACCTGCTTGGTTCTCTTAGACTGCCTGGCGGTCACCTATTCCCTATCTGCCCGCATGCCCCTAACCTGTGGTGTGACCACCTCCCTAAACGTGCTATCCAGGAGTCAGTAGCGGGGAACAATCGGCCGAGGGGAGGGGGAAGGGCGAGCAGTGGCGAGGTCTGGAACGAGCGGCTGAGGGAGGGGAGAAATGGCGAGTCCATAGCAAGTGTGAATATGTGGATTGGGAGAATGGGAGATTGTGGAATGGAGGTGGGGAGGGGTGGGGCAGAAATTCAGAGTTATTTCCTCTATAAACTTCACAGTGTAAATGTTGACTTTACTGCCCCATAGAAAGTTGCTTTACATTCCCCATTTCAATGGCAGTATCATATCTGATATCTTCTGTCTTTGTCAAAAAAAATCAAAAACAGTTGAGCAGGGGACAGCCAAGAAACAATACAAATGAAGCAATGGCAGGAGGGAGCGGGGGACTGTTGGGGGTGGGATGGAGGCGGCGATGGCGATCTTTCAGGGGATTTTCAGGTTGAAGTTGTTTTTCTGTGGTATTTTGAGCAGCGCCATCTTTAATCCTGACAGCTGCCTGAATGTCACAGTTTAGGTAGGCGGTGGCGTAGTGGTATTATCACTGGACTAGTAACCCAGAGACCCAGGGTATTTCTCTGGGGACATGGGTTCGGAACCCACCATAGCAGAAGGTGGAATTTGAATTTAATTAATAAATCTGGAATTAAAAGCGAGTCTAATGATGGCCATGAAACCATTGTCGATTGTTGTAAAAACCCATCTGGTTCACGAATGTCGTTTAGGGAAGGAAATCTGCTGTCCTTACCTGGTCTGGCGTACATGTGACTCCAGACCCACAGCAATGTGGTTGACTCTTACATGCCCTCTGAAATGGCCTAGCAAGCCACTCAGTTGTATCTAACCGCTACAAAGTCTATAAAAAGGAATGAAACCGGACGGACCACCCGGCATCAACCTAGGCACCGGAAACGACAACGGCAAACTCAGCCCTGTCGACCCTGCAAAGTCCTCCTTACTAACATCTGGGGGCTTGTGCCAATGTTGGGAGAGCTGTCCCACAGACCAGTCAAGCAACAGCCTGACATAGTCATACTCACGGAATCATACCTGACAGACAATGTCCCGGACACTGCCATCACCATCGCCGGGTATGTCCTGTCCCACCTGCAGGACAGACCCAGCAGAGGTGGTGGCACAGTGGTATACAGTAGGGAGGGAGTTGCCCTGGGAGTCCTCAACATCGACTCCGGACCCCATGAAGTCTCATGGCATCAGGTCAAAAATGGGGAAGGTAACCTACTGATCACCACCTACCGCCCTCCCTCAGCTGATCACTCAGTACTCCTCCATGTTGAACACCACTTGGAGGAAGCACTGAGGGTGGCTAGGGCACAAAATGTACTCTGGGTGGGGGACTTCAATGTCCATCACCAAGAGTGGCTCGGTAGCACCACTACTGACCAAGCTGGCTGAGTCCGAAAGGACATAGCTGCGAGACTGGGTCTGCGGCAGGTGGTGGGGGAACCAACACGAGGGAAAAACATACTTGACCTTGTCCTCACCAATCTGCCTGCTGCAGATGCTTCTGTCCATGACAGTATTGGTAGGAGTGACCACCGCACAGTACTTGTGGAGATGAAGTCCCGCCTTCACATTGAGGATACTGTCCATCGTGTTGTGTGGCACTATCACCGTGCTAAATGGGATAGATTTCGAACAGATCTAGCAATGCAAAACTGGGCATCCATGAGGCGCTGGATCCAACTGCTCTACACAAACATCAGTAGCGCAGTCTCAATCAACGGGTGGGAATCGGAAAGTTTCCCGATCAAATCTGGAGTCAGACAGGGCTGTCCTCTCTCCCCGGTCTTGTTTGTTTGATGTATTGAACCCTTTGCTGAGTCTATTAGGAAGGATGTGAGCATAAGAGGGGTGACAATCCCAGGCAGCGGAGGCACTCAGGTCAAAACCTCCCTGTACATGGATGACGTCGCCGTCTTCTGCTCGGATCCGCTGTCCGTGCGCAGACTGATGAGCATCTGCGACCAGTTCGAACTGGCCTCGGGAGCCAAAGTTAACCACGGCAAGAGCGAGGCCATGTTCTTTGGGAACTGGGCTGACCGATCCTTTGTCCCCTTCACCGTCAGGTCAGATTACCTGAAGGTGCTGGGGATATGGTTCGGAAGGGCCGGGGCGTGCACCAAAACATGGGAGGAGCGAGTAGCCAAGGTACGACAAAAGTTGGGCATATGGGGGCAGCGATCTCTCTCCATTGTGGGTAAGAACCTGGTCATCAGGTGCGAGGCGCTAACGTTGTTGCTCTACGTGGCGCAGGTCTGGCCCATACCCCACTCCTGCGCTGTGGCGGTCACCCGAGCCATTTTCCGCTTCGTCTGGGGATCTAAAATGGACCGGGTCCGGAGGGACACGATGTTCAAATCTCTGGACAAGGGCGGGAAAAATGTACCCAACGTGGCCCTCATCCTGATGACCACCTTCGTGTGCGGCTGCATCAAGCTGTGTGTAGACCTCCAGTACGCAAACTCCAAGTGTCACTACGTACTGAGGTTCTATCTGTCCCCGGTGTTGCGAAGGATGGGCCTGGGCACATTGCCGCGGAACGCTCCATGCAGTTGGGCCGTGCCGTACCACCTATCCTTCGTGGAGCAGTTTCTGCGGGAAAACACCTTTGACCACCAGTCCATCAGGCAGTGGTCTGCACGGAATGTCCTCAAGGCCCTACGGGAAAAGGAGACGGTGGATCCTGTCGGATGGTTCCCCGAGCAGACCGTCAGTCATTTGGCGGAATGCCTCATCACCAGAACTTTCAAACAAGCACCAAGACGTAGCTTGGCTGGTGGTGAGAAGGGCCCTCCCCGTCAGATCCTTCATGCACACCCGAAGTCTCGCCCCCTCCGCACAGTGCCACCGCGTTGGCTGTGGTGGGGAGGACATGGTTGCCCACCTCCTCCTGGAATGTGTCTTTGCAAAGCAGGTGTGGAAAGAGATGCAGTGGTTTTTGTCGAGGTTCATCCCAAGCAGCTCTGTAACACAGGAGTCTGTGCTCTACGGGCTGTTCCCAGGGACGCACACCGAGACAAACATCAACTGCTGCTGGAGGACTATCAATTCGGTGAAAGACGCCCTTTGGTCTGCCCGAAACTTGCTGGTCTTCCAGCGCAAAGAGTTGTCCACCACCGAATGTTGCAGACTGGCACATTCCAAGGTCCAGGACTACGTGCTGAGGGATGCACTAAAGCTTGGGGCAGCCGCAGCAAAGGCTCAATGGGGAAAGACCACAGTGTAAGGACCCCCACCAAGCTGAACTGAGGGGCTGGATCCATGGGAAACCCCTCGAACTGTATCGTTGATATTTTCATTTGCTGTAAATGTGAAACTGTAATTGGCATGACAATCGTGAAAGGGAAGGGTTGTGAAGAAACTAATGATAGTATAGAAGGAAACTGATCTCCCTTGCAATGTTTGTATCTTTTGGTGCTGTTTGAAACTGTTTGGCAATGTAATTTTTACAGATTTTTATGAATAAAGTATATTTTGGAAATAAAAAAAAAAAAATCCATGAGGCGCTGTGGGCCATCAGCAGCAGCAGAATTGTACTCATCCACAATCTGTAACCTCATGGCCCGGCATATCCCCCACTCTATCATTACCATCAAGCCAGGAGACCAACCCTGGTTCAATGAAGAGTGCAGGAGGGCAAGCCAGGATCAGCACCAGGCATACCTCAAATGAGATGTGAACCTGGTGAAGCTACAACACAGGAGTACTTGCATGCCAGACTGCATAAGCAGCATGCGATAGACAGAGCTAAGCGATCCCATAACCAACGGATCAGATCTAAGCTCTGCAGTCCTGCCACATCCAGCCGTGAATGGTGGTGGACAATTAAACAACTAACTGGAGGCGGTGGCTCCACAAATATCCCCATCCTCAATGATGGGGAAGCCCAGCACATCAGTGCGAAAGATAAGGCTGAAGCATTTGCAACAATCTACAGCCAGAAGTGCCAAGTTGATGATCCATCTCTGCCTCCTCCTGAAGTCCCCAGCATCACAGATGCCAGACTTCAGCCAATTCGAATCACTCCGCGTGATATCAAGAAACGACTGAAGGCACTGGATACTGCAAAAGCTATGGGCCCTGACAATATTCCGGCAATAGTACTGAAGACCTGTGCTCCAGAACTTGTCGCGCCCCTAGCCAAGCTGTTCCAGTACAGCTACAACACTGGCATCTACCCGGCAATGTGGAAAATTGCCCAGGTATGTCCTGTACACAAAAAGCAGGACAAGTCCAACCCGGCCAATTACCACCCCATCAGCCTACTCTCTATCATCAGTAAAGTGATGGAAGGTGTCATCAATGGTGCCATCAAGCGGCACTTGCTGAGCAATTACCTGCTCAGTGACGCTCAGTTTGGGTTCCGCCAGGGCCACTCAGCCCCTGACCTCATTACAGCCTTGGTTCAAACATGGACAGAAGAGCTGAACTCGAGAGGTGAGGTGAGCGTGACTGCCCTTGACATCAAGGCAGCATTTGACCGAGTATGGCATCAAGGAGCCCTAGCAAAACTGAGTTCAATGGGAAGCGGGGAAAACCCTCTGCTGGCTGGAGTCATACCTAGCACAAAGGAAGATGGTTGTGGTTGTTGGAGGTCAATCATCTGAGCTCCAGGACATCACTGGAGGAGTTCCTCAGGGTAGTGTCCTCGGCCCAACCATCTTCAGCTGCTTCATCAATGACCTTCCTTCAATCATAAGGTCAGAAGTGGGGATGTTCGCTGATGATTGCACAATGTTCAGCACCATCCGTGACTCCTCAGATACTGAAGCAGTCCGTGTAGAAATACAGCAAGACCTGGACAACATCCAGCTTGGGCTGACAGGTGGCAAGTAACATTCGCGCCACACAAGTGCCAGGCAATGACCATCTCCAACAAGAGAATCTAACCATCTCCCCTTGACATTCAATGGCATTACCATCGCTGAATCCCCCACTATCAACATCCTATGGGCTACCATTGACCAGAAACTGAATTGGAGTAGCCATATAAATACCGTGGCTACAAGAGCAGGTCAGAGGCTAGGAATCCTGAGGCGAGTAACTCACCTCCTGACTCCCCAAAGCCTGTCCACCATCTACAAGGCACAAGTCAGGAGTGTGATGGAATACTCTCCACTTGCCTGGATGGGTGCAGCTCCAACAACACTCAAGAAGCTCAACACCATCCAGGACAAAGCAGCCCACTTGATTGGCACCCCATCCACAAACATTCACTCCCTCCACTACCGACGCACAGTAGCAGCAGTGTGTACCATCTACAAGATGCACTGCAGCAAAGCACCAAGGCTCCTTAGACAGCATCTTCCAAACCCACGACCTCTACCAACTAGACGGACAAGGGCAGCCAATGCTTGGGAACATCACCACCTGCCAGTTCCCCTCCAAGTCATACACCATCCTGACTTGGAACTATATCGCCATTCTTTCACTGTCGCTGGGTCAAAATCCTGGAACTCCCTTCCTAACAGCACTGTGGGTGTACCTACCTCAAATGGACTGCAGCGGTTCAAGAAGGCAGCTCACCACCACTTTCTCAAGGGCAATTAGGGATGGGCAATAACTGCTGGCCTGGCCAGTGATGCCCACATCCCATGAATGAATTAAAAAAAAATGTTATTGGCAACCACCAAAAGTTCATGGTCATGAGGACTTCTGCTTCTAGTTCTATTGCAAGACTGTTCTTCAGCCTTCATTTCATTGTGTAATCTGTTCAAACTGTGGCCTGGAGTCGTGCTTTGCTAACTTTTGGGACTACTACTGAAAGATCTGCCCCTCACATTATCGGAGGCTCTTTCTCCAGTACATGATTATTTCCTGATGCAAGAGTCACTTCCAGATCCACTATTAGAACTTGCACTGCGCTTTTTTTCTCTTCACTCTCACCCCATTCAGCCAGTCCACAGACCTCACTTCTTGGCCACCATCCTCATCATTCAGCCAATATTTAAACTTGCCAATAAATTTTCCAACATGTCCCAAAATTGTCGCTTCCCTCCACTCACTAAACTTCTCTGGAATATAGTCACCCGAGTACGTACTCGGGGCAACTGGCCTTTGGATGTGGTATCTCTGTCCTGCACATCGTGATCATTCCCATTACCACTAACCAAACCTTCAGCTACCATAGGATAAAGGGCGGGCCTGTGGGGGAGCGGCAGCGGAGGATAAAGGGCGGGCCTGTGGGGGAGCGGCAGCGGAGGATAAAGAGCGGGCCTGTGGTGGAGCGGCAGCGGAGGATAAAGAGCGGGCCTGTGGTGGAGCGGCAGCGGAGGATAAAGAGCATAAAGGCCTGCTCGGGTCTACCAAAACAAACACCCGACCCAGCCCAAGTCCTTCCATTTTTGCCCGCACCCGACCCAACCATCAGTTAACTTACCTTCCATTTTTCACTTTGTTGCTGATCTGCACAAGCTTAAAATAACTAACAAAACCACCTTTTTAGTTCAAAAATTAAATTAACAGTGGAGCCACTTACCTGTGATAGAGTGTGTTTGACCTGGCCTGACCCAAGCCCGAATGCCGGACCCGGAAGTGCTACCCATCCTGACTCGAACCCGACACATGTCGTTGGGTCCCAACGGGTTTGGGTCAGGTAGCAGGCCTTTAAAAGAGCAAGCCTGTGAGGGAGCAGTGCAGTGGTGGAGGATTAAGAGTGGGCCGGTGAAGGAGCAGCGTCAGCTGTGGATGATGAAGAGCGTGTCTGTGAGGGAGTAGAGGCAGCGGCAGGGGTGGAGGATAAAGAGTGGGCCTGTGAGCAAGCAGGGGCAGAGGATAAAGAGCAGACCTTTGAGGGAGCAGCGGCAGTGGCGGAGGATAAAGAACAGGTTTGCTCTTTGACTCACCAAAGCTGGCTAGTTTCTAGCACCTGGTAATGCAGTAAGTAGAATTTTCCAGCAGGAGTACAGATACACTTTAACTGCTTAAAGCACACATTGCATTTCAGTTATAAATTGAACACCTTAATTGTACTGCCGTCTGTATGTATTTGCTGACGTGCATAACTTATTGCTGATCAGAGTCTAATTAGATTGGTCATTTTCCTGTACAGTTTTGTGGAATTTCCATGTTAAACAGTGTCTCCACTTCTTTAAAGGATCAGTCATTAATTTGTGTGACATACTGGACAAGTTCATGCATGTGTTCCCATACTACTTGAATATATTACATCCGTTCTGCTAGGAATTGACTGCACTCCTTACTGAAAATTACCACATCCTGTTACCCAAAAAGTAACTATGAGCAAATACAAAGATTACAAAGATTTGTAAGATCTGAGACCAAAGGAAATCCATCTTCAATTGCCCTGATGCTCCTTCTAATGTTAGAGGACATTATTCAACTCTTGATCTCTTTGTCTAAATTATTAATATAGGTTGTATATAGTTGAGACCATAGCACTGATCCTTGTGGCACTCCACTAGTTCCAGCCTGCTGTTACAGCCAGGTGAGGAGGGGGTTACAGACTCCCCTCTTGCCCTTCCTCTTATTTGCCACAACAGGGTTTATTCCTTTCTTAAACAGTGTTTGTGCTTACCACATCAGTTAGTCTTTTACCTTTTATCTTTAATGTGATTGTAAAAGAACCAATTGGACAGGTTTTCTTGAGTTTAAACAAGGAAGAGGTGAGTTTATTATCTTCTTCTTCTTCTTTGGCCTCCTTGTCTCGGAAGACAATGGGAAGCCTGGAGGTGGTCAGTGGTGTGTGGAGCAGCGCCTGGAGTGGCTATAAAGGCCAATTCTAGAGTGACAGACTCTTCCACAGGTGCTGCAGAAAAAATTGGTTGTCGGGGCTGTTACACAGTTGGCTCTCCCCTTGCGCTTCTGTCTTTTTTCCTGCCAACTGCTAAGTCTCTTCGACTTGCCACACTTTAGCCCCGCCTTTATGGCACAATCTAAATCCGATCTTAAAAAAAAATACGCTACACGTTCACGCACACATTCACACGAGAATCATATGCACGCAAATAGACTGCATAGTGAAAAGTAGACTTTGTGGTTGGATTAGAGTCCAGATAAATGGAAATTAAATACACAGCCTGTGAGGTTGGATGATTCATTGGTCGTCTGGCTGAAGTGGTATTCCTGAAGTCTTTGGCTGGTCAAAGTGCACTTTGTGTCTGGCCCACTTGGCTCAGGATTTTCTTGGAGGCTCTAGGTGGCTCTCTTCCCCTGGTCTCTGTGTGTAGCAATCTATAGGCTTGAAGGGTCCACAGTCGCAGACGGTTTTCAGACTTGTCATGTTATCTGGAGAGAGAGCGAGAGAGGGAGGCACACACCCTTTCTGCTGCTGCACATTCTGAGTTACTGGCTTGACTCTTTGTTCAAGGAAACTGCCAGCTTTCACAGAGATGGGCAGACAGTCACATGACTGCCTCAGTATATTCTCTGGAAACTTCTAATGAGATTCAAGGTTCGGAATTGGCTCATCCTATGATTTCCTAAGTGCATTGTTAAGATTTTCTTAAGAATAGATTCCAGCATTCTCCAGACAGCTGATGTCAGGCTAACTGGCCTGTATTTCCCTGTTTTCTCTCTCCCTCTTTTCTTGAATAGGGGTGTTACTTTTGCTAACTTCCAGTCTGCTGGGACTGTTCTAGAATCTAGGGAATTTTGGAAAATCATAACCAATGCATCCACTATATCTGCAGCTACCCTTTTTCAGAATCCTAGGATGTATGCCACCGGGTCATGGGGATTTGTCAGCTTTTAGTCCCTTAAGTTTTTCTCTAATACTTTTTCTCTGCTGATATTAATTACCTCAAGTTCCTCACTCTTATGAACCGCTATTTCTGGTATGTAATTTGTGTCTTGTACTGTGAAGGCAGACACAAAATATTTGTACAATCTTTCTGCCATTCCCCCATTCCACATGATAATTTCACCTGTCTGTCTCTAAGGGTCTAATGTTTACTTTAGCTACTCTCCTCCATTTTATATGCTTATAAAAGCTCTTACAATCTGGTTTTATATTCCTGGCTAATTTACTCTAAATTTTTTTCCCCCCTTTGTATCAACTTTTTAGTCACCCTTTGCTGATTTCTAAAACTCTCCCAATCCTCAGGCTTACTACTATTCTTTGCAACATTATAAGCCTCTTCCTTTAATCTCACACTATCCTTAACTTCCCTAGTAAGCTACCGATGGATCTTTCTTGTTGAGTTTTTATTTTAAATTAAACATATTCTTGTTGAACATTTTGAACCATTTCTTTAAATGTTATTCACTGATTTTACCACCAATCAACCTGTGGTGAGGGTTGTGGATGGATCTCGCTGTTCAACTCCCAACTGACTGCAGCAAGTGCTTTTGTTATGAGTGTTTTAACCCCTTTGCGTTTTATTAGTCAAATAAACAGACAGCGACTGGTTTTCTTGTCAGTTAAAACAGTCGGTTAACTATTTATTGAGCAATATTCTTTCCAGAAATGGTTGCAACCTCACCCGCACACGCATTAACTCACGCACAGTGAGGTAGGTTTTCGGGATTCACGGTAAACCTATTGAATCTTGTCGGAGGTCAATTTCTCCTTTAAAGTTGCAGGCCTGTGTTTTGTCAATTTTCCTTTGGTAGCTGGATCTTCAATCTAGAGACGGGAGATCATTTCCAGTCCTCTGCTGCACAAACTGAAGTGTAGAATTCACAGGAGGACACCTTCCTTGGCTTTCTGGACTTTCTCCCAACTCTTAGATGGACAGGCTTTTGTGATGTTTGTCCTGGGTTTCTCTCTGTCTCTCCCTCTGTCTCTCTCCAGAGAGCCACTTGTAAAGTCAGAATGGTCTCTCATCTTGCATCTGTTGGAAGACATAGATCTTCATCCCTGTGGTGATGACAATGGCCCAGGATGTGGCTACTTCACACCTTTTTCAGAAAAACCATTCAATTTACAAATGTCTCTTGATAGGTTCAGGATGGGTTTGACCTTCGGTGGCCATTGTTGAAGCACATTGTCCATTTTTATAACTCTTCAGTTTGAGTTCTTGTATTTTCAATCATTGCACATCACGTGAGTGTAACAAACCTTAGCCAGCTCTCCCCTTGTACCTATGTAATTGTCTTTGTTTAAGTTTAAGATTCTTGTTTTGGACTCATGTATATCGCTCTCAAACCTTGTATGGATTGTATTATGATCACTTTTTACCCCAGAGGATTTTTTACTATGGGATTACTAATTAACCTAGCCTCATTACACAATACTAGATCTATTTTATATCTTTGTCCCTAGTTGGTTTCACAATGTATTGTTCCAGATAGCTGTTGTGAAAGCATTCTACAAACTGATCTTCCAGACGACCTTTGCCCATTTAATTTGTCCAATCTATATGAAGATTAAAGTCCGCCACAGTTATCATTGCGAACAGATGACAAAAGATTTGCAAACATTTATTTCAAGAACATGGTGTCCCTTTAAATGTATTGATTATATGCAATATGTAATTAGTTGGTTCTGAATTACAACAAAGTAGTCTAGAGACTAGTCTGTAGAATAAAATACCCTTCATCAGTACAAGATCAACATAATAAAATTCATGCTTTGTTCCCCTCAATTTATATATTTTTACCATCCTTTTTTCTCTTTCTTCCCAAAGATGCTGGGTGCCATACCAGACTGCCAAGTGGCCATTACTTATGTGTAAACCTTGAAAACAACAACTTTATATTTATATGGCAAACTTTAATGTGGTAAAACATCCCAAAGCACTTCACAGGAGCATTATCAGACAAAATTTGACACTAAGCTACATAAAGGAGATATTAGGACATGTGACCAAAACTTGGTCAAAGAGATAGGTCATAAGGATCGTATTAAAGGGCGAAAGAGAGGTGGTGAGTTTTAGCAAGGGAATTCCAGCGCTTAAGGCTTAGACAATTGAAGACACAACCAGCAATGATGGAGCGATAAACATTGGGGATGCACAGGAGGCCAGAATTGGAGGAGCACAGATATCTTTGAGGGTTGTCAGGCTGGAGGAGGTTACAGAGATAGGGAGGGGGCGAGGCTATGGACGGATTTGAAAACAGTGGGCGTCAGCAAATTATTCAACTGCAGACATCTGGGGAATCATAGCTGGCATGATTCTGTTCTGACACGTGTGTGCACTCCAGCAGAGCTAAATGAATAGCCGCCGAGAGTAGTAACTGAGGCCAAGTTTCCCGTCCATAACCTTGGTGTGTTGAAGCCAACTGCAGCACCCCTTGCTGTCAGTTTGGTCAATATCATGTAACTTAGCCAAGATCAGGAATCCAGACCTCCCTGATTTACATAGGTCAGCTACTTATTAGATAAACTCACTGAGCAGAGCATCTGTGCCATTTTAGCTGTAAATTCCATGTTTTCTCAGCTTCAGAATATAAGCAGTCTTACAAGAAGCAGCTTCTACAGTCAGAACCGTCACTCTGTATGCAAGGATTGTGTAAATAGAGCACTTATGGAAAGAAGTTTAATTCTGATTGATAGAAGTTATCTTGGAAAGAGTTATATAAGCCAATCAAATACTTGACAGTTAATCATCCATAAAATCTCTCAAATATATTTCACTGTGAAGATTCAAATTTTAATAACTGCTTCTTGGGCATAATGTCAATAATCACAGTTTCTGTGGCAACTAAAAAGCTTCACTTTGCAAGGCTAACACTTTATATGAACAAGATAGTTGAATGGCCTCTGAAACAAACATAGTTCCACAAAGACTGGGATTGGAATCCTAAGTATAAACATTTGGTATGTTGGAAAGAATATCAAAATTTGATTATACAACTGAAAATTAAGTATATGGGGGACTAGGTAGTTAAGTAAGTTAGAGCATGCAATATCCATGTCCGGAATCCAGTCCAGACTGCAGGCAAGAAAGTTTCCATACTGTTGGGTATAAAGCGCCCAAGTGAAATACTTTTGGACAGTCTCAATCTAGTTTCTCAAAGGTAGATGTCTACGGTGCAAAATGGTATATATTTGGAGGCTTATTGAATGCAGTATTGGTTGCTTTTCTAGTGCTTAAGTTAAGTTACACTGCTCAGCAATGTATAGGAAGCTCCACATGGCTCAGTGTTGGGTCCCTTGCTGTTTGTGGTATATATTAATGATTTGGACTTAAATGTGGGAGGCATGGTTGGGACATTTGCTGATGATACAAAAATTGGCCGTGTAGTTGATAGTGAAGAGGATTGCTGTAGACTCCAGAATGATATCAATAGTTTGGTTGAGTGGACGGAAAAGTGGCAAATGGAATTCAATCCAGAAAAATGTGAGGTAATGCATTTGGGGAGGGCAAACAAAGCGAGGGAATACACAATAAACGGGAGGATATTGAAAGGGGTAGAAGAAGTGAGAGACCTTGGAGTGCATGTCCACAGGTCCCGGAATGTGGCAGGACAGGTAGACAGAGTGGTGAAGAAGGCATATGGATTGCTTTCCTTTATTGGCTGAAGTATAGAATTCAAAAGTAGGGATGTAATACTGGAACTATGTAAAACGCTGGTTTGGCCACAGCTGGAGTATTGTGTACAGTTCTGGTCACCAAATTATAGGAAGGACACAATTGCTCTGGAGAGAGTACAGAGGAGATTTACATGAATGCTGCCAGGACTTGAAAGTTGCAGCTATGAGGAAAGATTGGATCGGCCAGAGTTGTTTTCCTTCGAACAGAGGAGGCTGAGGGGTGACTTAATTGAGGTGTACAAAATTGTGAGGGGCCGAGATAAAGTAGACAGGAAGGACCTGTTTCCCCTAGCAGAGAGGTCAATTACCAGGGCGCACAGATTTAAGGTGATTGGTAAAAGGATTAGAGGGGACATGAGGAAAACTTTTTTCACCAAGGGTGGTGGGTGTTTGGAATTCACTGCCAGGAATGGTAGTGGAGGCAGAAACCCTCAACACATTTAAATGGTACCTGGACATGCACCTGAAGTGCTGTAACCTGCAAGGCTATGCACCAGGTGCTGGAAGGTGGGATTAGATTGGGCGGCTAGTTTTTTTCAGCCGGCGCAGACACGATGAGCTGAATGGCGGCCTCCTATGCCGTAATTTTTATATGGTTCTATTGTTCTAAGCTTTACTCAACTTATGGAAGTTCTGACCTAATAAGTTTCTGATGCTGGCACTGGATGCAAATGTGAAAAACATTAATTGCACAAAACTGATATTACTCACATCTCACGAGCTAGATGTCTTGAACTGTTGATGCCAATGGTAAAAGCTATTATAGACAGGAAGTTTTTTTTAAGATTAGATTAGAGATACAGCACTGAAACAGGCCCTTCGGCCCACCGAGTCTGTGCCGAACATCAACCACCCATTTATACTAATCCTACACTAATCCCATATTCCTACCAAACATCCCCACCTGTCCCTATATTTCCCTACCACCTACCTATACTAGTGACAATTTATAATGGCCAATTTACCTATCAGCCTGCAAGTCTTTTGGCTTGTGGGAGGAAACCGGAGCACCCGGAGAAAACCCACACAGACACAGGGAGAACTTGCAAACTCCACACAGGCAGTACCCGGAATCGAACCCGGGTCCCTGGAGCTGTGAGGCTGCAGTGCTAACCACTGCGCCACTGTGCCGCCCTTATAAAATAATTGTTATATAATTGTAATATAGCTTGTGCACTTTTAGAGAACAAAACTCAGAGGTGACAGTAGGCACTTTTCTTTCTGCTTATGTGAATCCTGGCACAGACTTAGCACCAACAAATTTTGATGGAAATTTGACATTTCATTACTTAGACTGATGAATAACTGCATTTCAGAAATCATGTAAATAAAATGGAGATACTACTGCCATAATAATAAAGACAGGAAGTTCGTTCTGGGGCTTTCAGATTATGATAAAGTGATTAATATTTTTGAAAGCCTCATAAATGAAAGTAAAATATTTAGCAGAGGAAAGTGCACTTTACCAACTAAGAACTTGAATTTACTGTGACAGAAATATTTTTTAAAAATTAATGGTGCAAACAAAGAACATAAAATCATTGTCATACTTTGGGGTTAGACATTCAATAGGCTGAAAAATAAGCTATTGCTGAAACCAGGATCATAACTTGGGCGGCACAGTGGCGCAGTGGTTAGCACCGCAGCCTCACAGCTCCAGCGACCTGGGTTCGATTCTGGGTACTGCCTGTGCGTGGGTTTTTGCTGGGTGCTCTGGTTTCCTGATGGGTAAATTGGCCATTGTAAATTGCCCCTAATGTAGGTAGGTGGTAGGAGAATGGTAGGGAATATGGGATTACTGTATGGTTAGAATAAATGGGTGGTTGTTGGTCAGCACAGACTTGGTGGGCCGAAGGGTCTGTTTCAGTGCTGTATCTCTATATATTAATGGAACAACCTGAAACACATTGAGGTGGAAAGAGTTTTCACATTGAGATGGAGTTGAATGGAACTGAAAACTTGCTGTCTATCTAATGAATGTTGGAGGAGGTACAGGAGGGTCCATATGTGTCTTTGTGCTGAAGCAAATGGGCCAGTGTTAATGAGCTAACCCCATGGCCTTCTATTACAATGATTTTCCAGCTTTTTGTACAATCAGCTAATAAGCCCATACTGTGTGCACAGACATAGTAAGCAATACTACAGCTTCCATAATCAAGACCACTAGAGGAATGCAGGCTATTACATTTTAGGGTTTTGCCATAGGTATTATTCTCAGGTTTAGCATCACAGACCACTTCCACAAATGACTTCACTTCCTATGAACTGGAATTATTTTTACCTAGGTAACTGTGGCCTGCGAAGGGAGCCTACTTCTTTGGCCTCCTTATCTCGAGAGACAATGGGTAAGCGCCTGGAGGTGGTCACTGGTGTGTGGAGCAGCGCCTGGAGTGGCTATAAAGGCCAATTCTAGAGTGACAGTCTCTTCCACAGGTGCTGCAGAAAAATTTGTTTGTCGGGGCTGTTACACAGTTGGCTCCCCCCTTGTACCTCTGTCTTTTTTCCTGCCAACTGCTAAGTCTCTTCGACTCGCCACACTTTAGCCCCGCTTTTATGGCTGTCCGCCAGCTCTGGCGAACGCTGGCAACTGACTCCCACGACTTGTGATCAATGTCACAGGATTTCATGTCGCGTTTGCAGACGTCTTTAAAGCAGAGACATGGACGGCCGATGGGTCTGATACCAGTGGCGAGCTCGCTGTACAATGTGTCTTTGGGGATCCTGCCATCTTCCATGCGGTTCACATAGCCAAGCCATCTCAAGCGCCGCTGATTCAGTAGTGTGTACAAGCTGGGGATGTTGGCCGCCTCGAGGACTTCTGTGTTGGAGATACGGTCCTGCCACCTGATGCCAAGTATTCTCTGGAGGCAGCGAAGATGGAATGAATTGAGACGTCGCTCTTGGCTGACATACGTTGTCCAGGCCTCGCTGCCATAGAGCAAGGTACTGAGGACACAAAGCCCTTATTCACTGTATTTCAGTCTGCTGGGTATATCACATGCCACCCTGACTTTGGAAGGCACTAGAATAAACATTCAATCAGCAACCTTTTGAACAATAAATAGACAGATGAATGGTAACAGTAACAAATTATATATTTACAGTAGTTATAGATTTAAGTATTCCTCCTCAGGTATTAGAAAAGAACAAAAAGTTTCTTGTACTGCACAAAAACCTAATGTAAAACTGAAACAAAATCTTGCATGGTTTTTCACTGCTAACCTACCACAGAGTGTCTGGTCTTCCCCTACATCTGATAGCTTCAGAATGATTGCAAAATTGGAGCAAGTTAATCTGAGGGAAAGCACCAAAAGTCCTTTGCAATTAAACTGGAACAAAGGAAATCCAAAGTGTATCTCTCATAACTACATTAGGGGTCAAATATTCGTACGATTCAAATACAGACAATGCTTGTTGGTCAGACATGGTCTTCCAGTGGATCTGTAGATTCGAATTCAATAGCTTGTTACTATGCCAGAACATTGTATCAAACTTCATTTCACACCTGGGTGGCCTATGAGATATTCTTACTGGTTGCTTTTGCAACAAAGCCAGCAGCTATCAGGTGATATCCTTTCAAATTAATTTTGTTTTATCCCCATAAGTACCATTAGGAAAAGAAAAAGTCAATTATACATTGTTATTTCCATCTCACATCCATTTAAATATCCAAATATTTCTTGTATGGTAATTTAGTTTTCCATTATAATCCACACAACTTTTTTTTGTAATTTATAGTCCAGTATCCCTTTGCCTTCTAATCTATCGGGTCCCAAGTGCACCTTTCTACCTAAAACTGTAGCCATCTAGCAATCATTCCTCCTCCACAAACTTCCCACCTACTCCATATTGGCAACATTAAATGTATTATTGATGCTGCC
Source organism: Heterodontus francisci (assembly GCF_036365525.1). Taxonomy (NCBI): domain Eukaryota; kingdom Metazoa; phylum Chordata; class Chondrichthyes; order Heterodontiformes; family Heterodontidae; genus Heterodontus; species Heterodontus francisci. The sequence continues at coordinate 59,333,708 of NC_090373.1, read as the reverse complement.
AAGGAAATTGGCAGACATATTGTGATGATATGCCTCTACTGGCTGAACATTAATAGAATGGGATTTTCCTGTTACAATGTGTTCCTGTTACACAATATGTGAGTCAGAAGGTCATGAGTTCAACACCCCCTCCAGAGACTTAAGTACAAGATCTAGGCTGGCACTCCAGTGTGGTACATAGGAGGTGCTGCACAGTTGGAGATGCTGTCTTTCAGATGAAACATTAAACCTAGGCCCCATCTGCCCTCTCAGATGGACATAAAGATCTCACAGCACTATTTCAAAGAAGAGCAGGGAAGTTCTCCCTGGTGTCCTGGCCAATATTTATCCCTCTACCGTTACTGAAACATATTATCTGATCATCAGCACATTGCTTTCTGTGGGACCGTGCATTGTGCAAATTGACTGCCACATTTCCTACATTACAACAGTGACCACACTTCAAAATTACTTCAATAGCCATAAAGTGCTTCAGAATGTCCTGAGGTTGTGAAAGGCACTCTATAAATGTAAGTTCTTCCCACCAGATGTACACATGGGTCAGAATTTAGTGAACCTGTTACAGGTCCTGGTGGCGGACCCAGAAGTGGGCGCCGTCGCCACTCGTCACATGTGCGGCTGGCCCACTGAGATCACACAGTGGGTGGCCAATTAGCATAATGGATGCACGGTGCCCGGCCAATCATGTGTTGGGGATGGATGGCGAGGCACCAATGATCTCATCAGCGGAGACAACGCAGGTGCTGGTGCCATCCTTAAAGTGCTGCCAGCCCTGCTTAAAATGGTGCTTTACTTACTGACTTTGCTGCTGCTTTGCCTTTAATGAAGTTTTGCCATTGCTGCTGCTGTTCTGCTGAGCCCTGCCTGGAGTCCCTCTGCTCCTGTTCTGCTGAGCCCTGCCTGGAGTCCCTCTGCTGCTGTACTGCTGTGCTGCTGCCTAAGGACTCAGAGGTCCAGGAGCTCTCCGGAAGGCAAGAGGGGCCATGTCAGACACAAAACACCGGGTGGCCCCATGGTTCAGCGATGCCTCCCTGGAGATTCTCCTCCCGGCTGCAAGGGAAAGGTGGGAGGTTTTCTTCCCCAGCGATGGTCAGGTGGGAGGACCTCTTCTTGCCAATCAAGCCTGGATGGAGATCGCAGAGGAGGTTAGAAGCCATGGGGTCACACCGGAACATGTGTACAATGCCGCAAGAGGGTCAATGACCTCCTTTGTTCTGCCAAGGTGACTGCTCCAAAACCCTCTCCTTTTTTAGGGATTGCAAGTGGCTGTGCAGGAGGAAGCGGGACATGGAAAGGGAGGCACCACAACAGTGCTGGCAGAGGGGGTTAGGCACCACCTTATCCTGACAGATGCATGGCTGCATCTCAGCCACAGGTCACCTTCTTTCACATTTCACCCCCATAACTCCCCGAGAACCGGGGGCAGCCTGAACTGTATGTGATGCCACATGAGGGGATGACACTAGCTGAACTTCATGTTGATCTCTCTGGAAAGTTTGACAATCTCCATCTTTCCACTTACGGGACACGGCGGCCCAAATCAGGAGAGAGGCAGCCCAAATCAGCAGCAGAATCCCAAATTTTTGGCCCCTCTCCACAGCAGAAGAAGAGGCTTTAGAATTGGCAGGGACCCAGGGCAGCCATGCCATTTCCAATGGAGAGATTGGAGTCTCCATACAAGAGAGTGAGGATTGTCTTCCATCAACGCACAGTTCACTTCTAGAGACCCACATAATGTATGGTTGGCATGACAAGATCTGCACAACCTAACGCACATATATTTGTGGTCTCTCATGCAGGTCAGAGTTCACAGGAGACTCAACCAGAAGGGAGCCAGACGTCCACTTCTGGAGCATTCACAGGATGTACGATCCCATGATTGCTGCACCTTCCACTGGTGCAGATACTTCCACCTCGGTGGGTTTTTGCTGAGCTGTAGAATCAGGGTCACAAGCTGGTAAGAGCACAGCACAGGCGGGCGAGCAGCTGGCTGGGGTGGAGACAGCTGAGGCCACTGACAGTTAGAGGACTGCGAGTGGCCAGGCCCATGCTGAGCCTTAGGCTGATGATGAGCCTGTGGTGTTGACAGCACAGGGCATGCTGGAGTTGCAGAGAGAGGTAAGGCAACATCTATCAGAGCTGCCAGAGGCAATGCACAGCCATGAGCGGACAATGGAGGAGTCCATCCATGCCACGATTGCTGCTATGTCTTTGGCCTGTAATGGCTTCCTCCATTGAGAGGTTGGCAACCCTCAAGAAGAGCAAGATCCCACAGATGCGTGCAGACCTGCATGCCATCATCTTGGCCATGAACTCGACACAGCAGTGGCAAGGCAAAAGAAGGACGAGGTGCCTGGAGTCTTCTCCAGCTCCTCGTCCTTCTATGTTCAGCAGGAAGGTTCAACTGGACCTTGAAAGGGGGGAAGAGAGGCTGGACTCCACAGCTGGGGCTCCCCTCAGGGTACTCCCAAGTATGGACACCGGCTCCTCAGCCCCTCCACCAGTGAGACAAGTTCCAGTAGACTTGATGCCTAAGGACAGTCCTGCACCTGTGCAGGAAACCTTCAGGCAGCTGGGGCCCTCCAGGCCTCAGGCAGTCAGAGGACGGCTGCCGGTCATCACTGTTGCCTGAGCAACAGCCTGCCTCCAGCCTAGCTGCTAGTGCTGGGTTCACATTTTGTAGAAGCACTCCTAAACGTAAGAAAAGCACCTAGACACACTTGGGGGATTCATGGATGTTTGATATCTGACATGTGATGCTTCATATAAAGTTCTTTTGTTCAAGCCATTAACTTTCATTCTGTAAAAGCGATTATTCTATCATGCCTTAATTGTGAGCTGCTGACTTCACCCTTTCCCCCTTAGAGCAATTCCAATGTAAGCACAGCCCTCATTTGAATATGATCTCCCATGGGCATGAGCGTTTGTTTCAGCTGGGTGCTAGGCATGGAACACAAATGGAAAGGAGGCGACAAATGACATGCATTGAGGTGAGTCTTTATTGAATTCTCTGACATCAGGGTGGCTGGAAGCAGGTATTTGAGATTGTCTCTTGCCTCCTTGGCACGTCACTCAGTCTGCATGGCCATTGGTGCAAGGGCTTCAACATCCAGTGCTGCTTGCTCATCTCCCTCCTCCACCTCCTCCCTGTCGGTTGAGGAGTGTCACTTAGACATCTCATCTTCATGCAAGGCCTCCTCCCTCTGCAGTGCTAGATTGTGCAAAGCACAGCAGGCCACCACGATACACAAGACCCTTGCTGGCGCATTCTGCAGGGCTCCACTGGATCGAACTGGGCAGCGGAATTTCATTTTCAGCAGCCCAAAGGCCTGCTCAATTTTCTCTCGGGTGGAGCTGTGGTAAGTGTTGTACCTCTCCTTGGTTGCATTGCGAGGAATCCTCACAGGTCTGAGTAGACAAGTCTTCAATGAGTAGCCCTTGTCCCTGAGAATCCATCCCTGAAGGCGAGCTGGAGGCCTGTAAAGCTGTGACACCTGGTCCGGGTCTGCACATAGTCATCAGTCCTCTTGAACAGGCCATTGGTTACCTCCTTAATGCAGCAGTGGGCTGCTTCCTGAGAGACCCCACACATGTCTGTGGTGGATCCTTGGAATGATCTAGATGCGTAAATGTTTAGTGCCACTGTGATCTTCAGGACCACTGGCGTAGGTTGCCCCCAAATCCAACAGGTAACAACTTGTCCTGCAGCAGGGCGCATAAGTCGGTGACGGCCTGCCTGGAGAGGACTAGTCTTCACTGACAATGCCTCTCGGACATTTGGAGATAGCTGATTTGAGTCCGGTAAACTCTCTGGCACAGGTGGGCCCTTCTTGGCATGGCCAGCTGCTGTTTTCGTGGAGCTTCACAGGCAGGTGCAGCTGCCTCCTGGCCCTCCCTCTGTTGGAGGCGTTGCATCATGTCAAGGGGGTCCAAAAAGACAGGGCTTCTGAGACCCATGCCAAGTGCCTAATGGGCCTCCAGAATGCTGTCAATGCAGATAAAATCCTGCCCTGTGAACTGAGCTCTTGCAACTTCCCCCAGCAGACCCCCTGATGGCCGTCACTGCTCAGCCTTGCTGATGACCATCCCTCTCATCCAGCATTATGGACAACCACAAATCTCACCCAACAGTTTGGTTAACAGATAAAGCCACACACAAACAAGGACCCCCCCCCCCACCCCTACTGCACAAACCCTCAGACTCCGACCCCCGCTTGCAGAAACCCCCAGACCCCGACCCTGACCCCGAAGCCTCTCGCTTCGGTGCTGACAGCTTTTAATGGTCGTGAACCTGAAGGCACGTGAGTGCTGCCTGCCATCCACTAAATCACAAGCCCACCATTAAATCGATTGTGAATTAGATGCAAATAATTTACAATTACCTGCTCAGCCAATTTCAAGTACATTCCGGTCACATCAAGGCAGCAATGCCGCCTTGATGCTTTCCCCACTGCTGACTAAATCCAGAACCGACATCGCGGCACCAGATTTCTGGACGGACACTTCTGATGCAATTCTCCGTGCTCCCATGCCATCATTCCCACTTCAACTGGCCGCACAAAATTCTGTCCATGGATATGTGGGTACAGTCTACAGAACCAAAGACATTGGCCGTTGAGGAACAGCAAACAGTTTCTCTGTGATTCTCTGTTGGTACTACATGTCTTGGAAACTCATGAGCAAAGCAGCAGTGATATGACCTATAACTTGTAACATTGCTGAGAATATGAGAAAATAGATAAGAGATTAAGAGCGGATAAGGAAAGCTAAGGAAGTATGAGGAAAGAATTTTCACAAGCATCCAAAGGAAGAGTGAAATATTTTGCAAGTATGAGTAAAAAGAGAATAATTGAAAGCAAGATGACACTGCTGTTATGACCAGGTGAGAAGGGGTCTAGGGGTTCCCTCTCAACCTTTGCCTAGTTTAACCGTAACAGGGTTTAATTTTAGAAACAGTGTTTTTAGCTCCACCTTAGTGAATCCTTATTCACTGCTCCAATTGTAAGGCAAAGAAATCAAACAGGTTTCCTTAGATTTAAAGAAGAAAGGTAGAAGTTTATTAATCTTAAACTCTAATCCGGTTAACGACTACTAATATGCAACGCGACCACGCTAGCATGCATACGTTATGAACACACACGCGCAGATAGAGACAGAAAAAGTAGAAGGAATAAAGGGGATAAGTTTGAGGCAGTATCTGGTAGTTACAGTCCTTTAAGTTCAATGTGGAGTATTTGCTTGCCGGTAAGACTTGCAATTCGTTGGGGCCCAGTTCATGCTTCAACTTGTTCCAGTGTAGGAGTCTATTCTCTGTTGAGGTTTGTGTGTCTTCCATGGGTCCGGTAGCTTGAGGAGAAAGCGAGAGAGAGACAGCCAGGCGAGAGACTTGCTTGTTTCAGGTTCAGTTGCACACTGCCTTCTGAATTCAAACTGGCCTGCGGCTAGTTCAAAAAGTCTGGACTAACCAGTTAGTCATGTGATCAGCTGGTTTAACCAGTCCTGGCTCTGTTGATTGTATCATCTTAGCAGGGTCTGAAATGCACTTCCTTACACTGTCAATGTCTGGTGATAAAAGTCATTTGGGTTAATTGGAGCAGGGAATAGCCCTTTGTCTCCACAAGCAGCGTCTCTGAGTATGCAAATGTCTTTCCAGCCCAGGGTCTGGTGATCTTCAATCAAGTTATTTTTTCACTCCAGCAACAGTTTTTAAAATCAATGTTCATATGACAAAATTAATATGCCTCATTCTTGCCAGGTGGGGTTCTGCATGACACTGCTAAGAGAGAACATTTGTAGATGATGATCAAAAAAACCAAAGCATTTAATAAGTATTTCACATCAGTCTTTACTAAAGAGGAGGCTATCCAATGTCAGCTGTGGCTTATTTTATATCACTTTCATCTCTAAGCTAGAAGGTTGTGGGTTCAAGTCCCATTCCAGAGATCTGAGCATAAAATCTAGGCTCATATTCTAGTGTGGTACTGAGGGAAGTGCTGCAGTATTGAAGGTTCTGTCTTTCTTCTAAGATATTTAAGTAGGTGGATGTAAACGATCCGATGGCACTATTTTGTAGAAGAGCAGCCAAATTCTCTCTGGTGTCCTGGCCAATATTTATTCCTCCAGCGCCATCACTAAAATAGAATGGGTCAGAATTTTCTGTCAAAATAACAGCAAGGCTAATGGAACTTCTCGTTATTTATGAGTGAATGATACAACAACTTCAAGCGAAGAGCAGATGCATCATTAAATGTGAATATCCAAAAGTTGCTGTCCGAGTTCCTCCACTGTTAGCTTTGTAAAAACAATATCTTGCCCTTAGCCTCCCTGATGTTTTAGTAACTTATTGTATTTTAAAAATGGCAAATTTTAAATTTTATTTTCTTACTTCTCTGCCTCTTTATTCTCTCAATCCAATCTTTCTTTCCCTCTGATTATTTCTCTTTCTGTCCTTGATTTGACATTTAGTTCACCTCCTTAAATTCATCCTCCTTCCCACTCCTTGTTGTGTTTATTTCCCAATCCTTAAATCTCATTAGTTAAGGAGATACACAGCTGCTGTCCCTGTTAACTCAGGTCGCAGATGGTCTGTTTCCTCACTGTGCCATTATCAGCTCACACTTTGAGCAACTTTGTGGGTCAAAGATTTTTGAGCTGATGGGTACAGGAGCAAGTCTAATCAAAGGCAGACATGATTAACTGCCCTGCTACAACAAATTTTGGCCCATTATCATATTGGGATCTTGCTGTGCAGAAACTGGCTTTGACTTTCCTACATTAAAACAGGAATCCACTTCAAAAGTACTGCATTGGCTGTAAAGTGCTTTGGGATGGTCTGAGGTCATGAAGGCACTATATATATGCAAGTCTTCTCTTTCCTTTTTTCAGAGAGGAGGTGAATGCTGAAGTGATTGAGATCAAAATAAAAAAATTCTCACAGATAAAGAAAATGTTTAGATAAGTTAGTTAGGCTAAAGGAAGATAAATTACTAGGGCTGAATAGAATATGCCCTAGGATCCTGCGAGGGATAAGTGAGGAAATTGCTGAGGTCCTAGTAATAATATTTCAGGACTCTATTGGGTGTGGATGTGTGTCCAAGGACTGCAGAGTGATTAACATAGTCTCCATATTGAAAGAAAGACAGAGCTATCTGTGTAAGTACAGGCCAGTTAGCTTAGCATCTGTGGTAGATAAAATTTTAGGGTCCTGTTAGGATGAAATTACCACATATTTAGATAAAGAGAAAAGAGTTAAAAGTCGCTAACAAGGATCTGAACCATGGATCTTAAAAGGGATGATTGAGGGACAAGTTTCGTAGAATTCATACTGTACATGGACTTTAGGAGAGCTTTCGACAAGGTACCATGTGTGAAAATATTAGTGAAGATATGGAATTAGGGGCAGGATAGGAAACTGAATTAAAAATTGTTCAGAAGAAAGAAAACAGAGTTGGTCGTCTTGACAGTATTTGAGATTGGTCAGAATTGGATAATGGGGTCCTGTGGGGCTCTGTTCTGGGGCAATTCTGTTCACTATATAGCAATGTTTTGGATTTAGGCTCAGAGGAAATGTTTTAAAAATTTGCAGATGATACCAGAATAGCAAGTATAGTTAATTCTTTAGAAGACTAAAGGAAGATGCAAAAATGGACTAAAAAGTGGCAAATGGAAAAGAAAAATGTCTGAGTGGGAGATGATACATGGTACAACGAAAACTAAAAAGGAAGAAATACTAAGAGCTATGCAGATTGTAGGGTTTGATGGAAGCATTTAAAGTTATGAAAGGATGGGACAGGATAGATAGAAATAGATTATTTTTTAGAGGGGTCTAGAACAAGGGTCCATAGATTAAAGATTGAATGTAAGAGATTTAGAACGGAGTCCAGGAGAATTGTGAGGCTATGGCGGTCACTTCCAGGATTTGTGTTTAAGGCAGAAACAATGTTGACGTTCAAGATTGGACAGGATAGGTGGATAAAGGAAAAGAAGATATGTGAACAGGATGGGTAAATGCGACTAGGACTATTTGTTCATGAGGGTAAATGCCGACATGGATTGGTTAGGCCGAATGGCCTGTTTCTGTGTTGTAACTTTTATATATTTCTTTACCTGCTGTTTAGTATTGATCTAGCAAGGATCTGAAAAGTGGCAACAATGCAGAAGGTGAATACTGTGTTCTTTGTTCTTGGCACCAGCAACATATAATTCCCATTATAGAAGGTTAAACAGAACCTCTCGGTTAAATCTAAATCAATGGAAACAGTGCATGTGAAACCAGTAAGTAAACCTAAACATTGTCTGTAAATAATGGGAGATGTCTTTCTCTTTCCATTATTCAGGTGAGCCAGCACTAGCCATCCACCATCTGTACTCAGTGCCACAACTATTCCAATGGAGAATGGAAAAATATTTAGAAAATTGCCATAAATAATTCTTTAGATGAAATCCTATTTGTGTGAAATGAAGCAAGACACCTAATTTACATACATGTGAACAAAATGCAGTCAAACACCAAAATGTCGCATGCTAAGTAGACCAATATATGATCTGTCAAATTGAGGATACAGCACTTTAATTTCTTTCTTTTGTGCTTATTCAGGCAAGAGGTATCAGCTTTGGGGAATGAAGGACTTACCGGCTTTGGCATCCTGTATCAGCATCAAGTATTCTAAGATTATATATAGCATTGACTAGATGCAAAGAGAAAGTCCATCTTTTCAGCCCCCAATATTATTCCTCAGTCACATTGTCTTTAGGTTATCCTTGCCATACCTGTTATAAAATTTTCTTACACCAATCACAGTCATGGGGCTGAATTTTGTTGAGCTCCCAATGTCGGGCTCCGTGGTGTGGGGGGAGGGGGGCCGGAAGATCGCAGTGGCAGCGGCCCGCCACGGAGCGTGACGCCAGGATTGCCGGGCCCAATCTTCCCGGTAGCGACAAGGTTCCATGGCAGACCCTGCTGCTCAGCGACCGGACCGACTTTAAATATTTAAATAAACCTCAGGAATACATTTACCTACAATTCCCCGCGATCTTACCAGCTGTCCGGGATCTTCTGTGCGACAGGGGGCACTCGTGTGCCTTCACTTTCCAGTCCAGGGAAAGCTGGCATCACTGAAGTCGGAAGGGGGGAGCTTAGGATTTTTAGTTTAGTTGGGAGGTGGTGGGGGGGGGTGTGCGGTGAACAGGGTCAACTCTAGTGTGGGGGTGGGAGGAAGGGGTGACCTCGGCACTTTGTGCAATTGTGAGTGGGAGAGGTCAAATGTTCAATGTAAGTGTTTTGGAGGGGAAATGGGGCAGCCATTGATTTTCATTGTATTGGTTGGGGTACAGGTCAGAAACTTAATTACAGTATAGTGGGAGGAGTAGGGGGCTCAACTGTGCAGGTCTGGCAGCCCTTTAAAAATGGCACCAGCGCCTGCGCAGAGACAGCTGATGCCGTTAACGCTTCGCAGAGCCCGCTCCCACCATGTGATTGGGGGGACAGCCTGTTCTGCATATTTAAATGAGCCGCCATGTGCTATTTAAAGCCAGTCTGGTTGCTGAGGGGCGGGGTGGGCGGGGGCTGCCATGGAGCCTTGTCGCCGCCGGGAAGATTGGGCCCGGCTCTGTAGCGGGTCGCTGCCACTGCGATATTCCGGTGGCATGGTGGCACGAGGCCCATGTTTGTGGGCCGCCATTTTTTTGCCTGTCATCAGAAGTGACAGCTGGAAAAGAAAATTCAACCAAGGTTTCTTTCAGTAAGATTGACAGTTATTGATATATTACGAGCTGTTTTTTGCTGTATGGAATTGCAGCCATTAGAAATGAGATCAGGACTTTTCAAAGTTATTTCTCTCATAGCCCTCACAGCTTCTCAGTTTGAATTGGATTTAGACCCATAGCTCAGAGGTGATAGGGTGGTGCGCAAATCCAATGTGTAATTTGGTCCCCAATACATCCTACTTTTAACACAGAATTTAGCCTACATTCTCTATGCTGATTCATCGGAATCCAATCGTTAAACAACCATTTTTAAACAGCCTGGAGATGGCAGGAGAATCTGTCACAGTCTGATTCTTATACCCACTTTGATCTTCCTTTTTTTTTAACTTTATGATTTTCACATGATTTTTGCATCTGTGCCAGTTTGATCTGCTCAGAATCAGTATACGGAAACGTAGGTGTAACAGCCCCATGGTGGCTCATTATCATGTTTCCTGGTGGGCATGGAAACATGCTTGGTGAAATGAAAAATGACTCCACACCAGTTATTCTCTGATAGCTTTAGAAATCATTCACCCTGTGGCAGAACAAGGCTTACCTTTCAATAACCCTCCTTTTCACATTGTGGTTTTGCCCCTGCCTGAAGGTAGCTTAGTATTTTTTTAAGGTTTCCAGGGTAACTCAGCATTTCAAGCACACTTTATTGGCACACCCTCCCAATTTGTGCTGACAAGCACTCCACAGAGTCCTAAATCAAGTGCTGTTAAAACACTATCTGTCTACGTTTTAATCAGTTCTGCGTATTTTTCAACTTCATGGTACTCGGGTTACTTTTTGAAATTTAATTTTAGTTTTGCAAAGATAGAGAATAAAACACAGGCACATAATGCCTGAACAATTTGTTTATTCTTAATATTTTGTTCTGTCTCATATCACTGGTCTGTCGAGAACAAGTTCAGTTTTTGTAGCACTACATTAAAAGCAACTAAATCAGCTATTTGGAATAATCTAATGCAAATTGACCCTAGACCAGAGCTGAGTCACGACTTTTCAGGAGTTGAGACATACAGTATCTTTAGTAGATGTAGATTCATATTTATTGATCAACAAGGAACATATTTCTCTTACTGTGAAATCCAGGTGACTGCCAAGATTTGTGCGGGACCCCACCAAGTCTGAAAAGGAGAGATGACAAGGTAAATCGAGAAGGTAAATCAACTATGCCACCCTGGGTGGTGCAAGGTAGATCATAAGATAATTCCCTAAACTAGAGAGGCAGACAAATGGTGAGTCAACCTGGAATGTTTGAGTGTATATGCTATAGGCAGGTCTTGACATGAGAATGAACCAAAGAGCGGAAAACTTAAAAAAAATAAGGGGGAAAATATATTTAAAATGCATTGAGTCACATAGAGCTCCTGGGTTGAATATATCAAGGGGTAAGTTTCTTTCCATCATTTAGGCATCATTTCTATTATTGATTTCTAGAGAAATGTGTTTCTAAATATTTTGGCCTCAGTAACCGAGAAGAGAATTTACAATGTTCTCCTCTTACCAAGAAGTAGACATCGAGTGCTGCTTTAGGCAGCTGCTCTCTGTCATTGATGTGTGTCCTTTCTCTTTCTCATGGGGGAGCCAGAGGAAGAGAACACAGTCTAAGCTTGGCAAAACAATTAGTGTGAGTGTGAACCGGGAATCCTGTTTTATATTTAAGCTGACTGTTACAATCAAGGGAGGAGGGTTAAAGGGCTTCCCTCTTTTCACTCTCCTTGTAAGACCACAACAGGTAAAATTCTTTCTCAAAGTGGATGTACTGATCAATTCAGTAGGTGTTTGGTTCTTGTTATGATCATAGCAAGTAAGTAATCAGACAGGTTTTCTTGAGTTAATAAAGAAAGAGGTTAACTTTATTGTACCTAAACTAAACTAATAAAATAATAAACCATGCGCCAACTTTCATTCTCTCACACACACAAAAGGTTACAGAGTAGGGAAAGGTTGATTGATTGAGTTACAGTCCATAAAAAAGTATACAGTCTGTGGAGTTTGGTGATTCGGCTGGCTTCTAGCCTGAGGCTTTTAGTTTGAAGAGGTAGATGACTGGTTCAGTGAGTCTCTTGGAGATAGCGATGCAGATGATTTCCTCCAACGGGGTTTCTGATTGTAGCTGGAGTATGCAAAGATGGTCAGTCAACAAGCAGGATTTAAAAGCTGTCAAGCTAGAATGGAGAGAAACAGGGAGGGGGGAGCGGGGGGGACCCCCACTTAGGGTCTGCTCATGTCAGAGTCCAGTTTCTTCTCTGCTGCAGAGAAAACACCAGCTTAAAACCACAGATGGGGAGGGCTGGTCACATGACAGTCACTCAGTCATTCAAACACAGCAATTAGCAGTATTTCTCTGTTTGCTGAAAAGAACAGCTAGTTCCTTTAAACTTCCTGGTTCTTGGTTCTTGCTGGGAAATGCACAGATATTTTGTCTTCCTCCTCAGTCCTTTGCAACATAGGATACAGTGTTGCAAACTCGGTGATCATCTTAAGCTCCCAACAGTCGTCATTTTTAAAATGTTCTTAAATTTCTTCAAAAAAATATAAATTCAGATCTCCAGTCGGTGGATTAAAGAAAATTATTTTTCAACAAAACACATTAGCTTGTGATTAGTAACATGACCTTGTTGCCAACGTTAGCTAATGAATAAAGAAATTTAAATCCCCCATGTTATGTTTTTAGAAAAAACTGAATGCCGTTTGGGTACTTTCACATGTTATAACAGTATGTTTCTGGACTTCCTGACTGGGTAACCCTGTGACTAAATACTAATTATTGTACCTCATTGGGTTTGCACACTTATTCTTAAACCTCTTGAGAATGAAGTTTCAATCCAGCTCAGACTGAAAGGATGTAAGTCTCCCTGTCTGTGTCTTCCTCCTTCTCTGTTGAGTGTCAGGGTCTTGCGTGAAATAAAGTTGGGTAGTTTCAATCAGTATTCCACTGGGTGTAAACCTAAAATTTAGCTAACCATAATATAATCCAAAATTAGCAGTTGTATTCAAAAAGGCAATATCAACGGTTGATGAAAAGTGGATAAGTGAATAGCATGCAGTTGCGGATGCTCTTGTATGTTTAGGACTGAGGCACAGTTGGGGGTTGATTTCCTTTCTGCACTTACAGCAGTAAAATTATAAATGTGTTTACTAAGAATATATTTACGATTTTTCTACACCTGTTAGAGAAATTAAATATTCTCCTTGGTTTAGATAAAGTGGAGGTGGTTTTACTCTGCACCTGCCCTTGCTGGACCAGACCTGGGAAGTTCAGTTCTGATTATGTGACAGGAGAAGAAATGTGTTCCATTCCCACTATTAACATTTCTTAACTTGATTAGCATAAGAATTCACTGAAAACTGAGCATATTTTTAAAAGAACAATCTTGCCATTCTGTAGGAATTTGTTCCTTTTGTAAAGGCAGTGGATGCTTTCATTTAAAATTTACCATATTACTTCAATCTTGGTATGCATAATATATGTATAATTAAAAACAAGTGGCAGTGTGGTACATCCATGAATTTGGACTAATGTCTCTTCTCTGATGTAGGTACATGCACTATATCAATACCACCAAGCCACACAGGAAGGGGCCATGTTCAATTCTTGATCTTTGCTGAATTCGCTGATTTCAGCCAGGGTACAGTTGAGCTACCATCCACTTTTTGTGGGAGAGAGTTCCACAATTCTACCACCCTCTCCTAACTTCTCTCCTGAATGGCCTGGTTCTGATTTTAAGGTTATGTCCCCTTGTCTTAGACTCCCCCACCAACAGAAAAAGTTTCAGTCTGCTCTATTAATTCCTTTCAAAATCCTAAAATCCTCAATGACATCATATTTAACCTTTTTATATTCCAAGCCTAATTTATGTAATCTCCTCATTATTTAATCCATTGAGTCCCAGTAGCATTCTGGTGAATCAGGACTGCAATATTTCCAAAGCCACTATATCCTTTCTAAGGTGTAATGGTCAGAACAGTACATAGTGCTCCAGGGCTTTGTATAGCAGCAGCAAAGCTCCCTCCCCTTTATATTCTAGCCCTCTAATTACAAACACTAACATTCCATTAGCCTGTTTGATTTTTTTTTGTACCTGATAACTACATTTTAGTGATCTGTGTACAAGAACCCCTAAATCTCTTTGGACCTCCATTGTTCCTAGCTTTGCATTATTTAAAATGCTTAGATCTATAAGTTAATGGTCCAAAATTAATGATTTCTCATTTAGCTTTGTTGAAATACATGTGCCACAGTTGGGAAGGGCAACATGCAGGAGATTGTGCTACAACAAGCTGATTTAATGATTTAATTAACTAATCTGCCAATTCAGGAGGTGGAAGAAAAGTAGTTTTCCTTGCCAAAATAACAAGTATATACTGAAATTATTGAGTTCAGTTTCTGTTGTTTATGGATTTATGTGTAACACAATTGTATTTGCCAGGGCATTTTTAAAATTTATTTACATTAGGCTTGGAATGTGCACAATTTGGTTTGATAGAGGTATTCAAAATCATGAGGGGATTGGACAGAGTAGATGGAGAGAAACGGTTACCATTCGTGAAAGGATTGAGAATGAGAGGGCACAAATTTAAAATAATGGGTAAGAGAAGCAAAAACAACAGGAAAAACCTTTTCACACAACGAATGGTTAAGGTCTGGAATGCACTGCCTGATAATGTGGTGGAGCCAGGTTCAACTGAAGCATTCAAAGGGGAATTAAATGGTTATATGAAAAGGAAGAATGTGCAAGGTTATGGGGAGAAGGTGGGGGAATGGCACTAAGTGAATTGCTCTTTTGGAGAGCCAGTACGGATACGATGGGCTGAATGGCCCCCTTCTGTGCTGTAACAATTCTGTGATTCTGAAAATAATAGAAGCATTTTAAATCTCAATTATTCAACATCGCTAATGCACAATGCTTATTTTGATGTGTTTTACATTAATGCATTTGGAGGAGATTTAGCAGTAAAGTGTTTAATAAAAACTCATACCAAAGGAAAGGACACACTATAATAATTTATAACCACAATTAACAGTGAATAAGATATATAGGTTCCCTTCATGTTGCATATCTATTGTTGTACATCTGTGACCATATGCCCATTAGGTATCAGGTGACAGAGGAGAGTTTCTGTGGTGGATTTGAAACTACGCACCAGAGGTTCAAGGGGAGCATCCAGCCAACTCCATCACCCAGATTACCCCCTTCCCTTGCTGCTCCCTCCCCTCTCCACTTCTGTCCTTGTCCTTTTCTGTCCCATTTCTTTCTCATCCCTTCTCTCCCCTCCCCTCTCCCTCTTTCCCCCTCATTCTCTCCCCTCACATTCCCTTCCCATCCCAACAGTCCCTTCCTCTTTCCTTTTCCATTCCACCCCTTCCTCCCTGAAGTATGGTAGAGTTTGAATGTGATATAATGTACTTGATATTTCTAACAGGGATTATTGAGTGGCAGTGTGAGTCTGTTTTAGCTAGTATGGTGCAATTGGAAAATATTGTTGCTTAGTAACAGCTGAATATGAAGAGTTGTCTTGCTGCAGAAGCTCTGACCTTATTTGGAAGGTGTGTTTCAGGCCTCTGCACAAATTAAAGAATATTAATCATAAAATGTGTCCAAAACACTGCATCTCATATCTCAAAGCTACATTATGCACCTTTGGTATCTTGCCACATATAAAGTAATTCCCACTAATCTTTAGCTGCAAATCTATGTGAATTATATTTAGTTACTTTGAAAAATACAAAATCCATACAATTTTAATTTAATAAAGATATATCAGATAAATTTGGGTAGACTCTCCCGTTAGCAATATCATTATGCTAATGCTTGGCAAACTCGTATCAAATTCCTTTCTCTGTTATTGTAATGGAGGTGATAATTGGGTAGAATGTTCATGGAGGTTCCCTGATCACCCACCTCGACTACAGTGGAAATGCTGGAGAAAAGCATAACCTGCCAATTACATTGTTTCTCTAGGGTTTCTGCTGATCTTCTGCTGAAGTTACAGTAGGAGATCGGAAGATCCCCTGCAGAAATTGCAGGCAATAATATGCAGAATAAGCAGGTTAATGGTCCCTTTTAAAAAGACAAAATTTCAATGTACAATCAAAAGAATTTTGATATCTAACTGTATGATAAGCACTGGAATATAAAACATACCCCAAATCTTAGGTACCTTTATCTTAAAGACCCACTCCAGGATTAATTGCATAACCTAAGCTGACACCTCAGTGCAGTCCTGTTCGCTACTTCATTGTCAGAGATGCTGTCTTGAGTAATATGTTAAACCAAAGCTAATTTGCCAGTTCATGTGAACATAAAGGATCCCATCGCACTATTCGAAGAAGAGCAAAGGTGTTTACCTTAAGTCCTTGTTGTGTGATTGCCTTTAAGAGTAATGTACCTTTAAGATCTTAGTATGCTAATGAGCCAAGTGACCGGATGCAGTCATGTGACTGCATGTCAGATTCACTCTGTAACTAACACCAAGAGGCAAGTGCTGTAAATAGTTAGCTCTGCACTGTATATACATGTTACCTGTTAATAAAGCTGTTTGAGATCTTCAATCAACTGAACTCCACACATCTCATTTATGTTGCAACAGGCAACAGAAAAGGTTTCTCATTACATGTTGGTAGCTGTGGTGAGAAGACAGAATCCAAGATTGAAGACCATAGGAAAACAGCTTTAAAAACTACCTACATCTAAAAGAGAGAAAGTTAAAAGAAACACTGGCCCAAACGGTATAAAGAAAAAAAGAACTCACCTCCAGCTGTAGCAGACAGAACGCTGAACGACAGGCTGCAAATCAATAACTGTGATTGGGTGAGCCAGTGTTATGTTGGTACAGGAACCCCAGTTTAAAAAAAAAAGCTTTGAGGTACTTGCAAAGTTGATTTTCTTTAAAAACTCAGTTTAAAAAAAAAAAAGGGAAAACCCATTCATTATCTCAGGCTGATCAATTGTTTTCAAAGACTGTGCCGGGCTGAACAGGTCCGCGGCATTACAGGAGGCGCCCAACAGCAAAAAGCATAGGAATCCTCCATTCATGCAGCTCACAGCTGAAGCTATAAAAAGAAATCCATTAAATCACTTGAATACTGCAGAGCTTTCACTCACTCAGCCAGAGTTTCAAAACTCATAAAACCACTCAAGCATGAAGAATTGCCTCATGAACTGCTGTATTAAAAAAAAAGTAGTTAAAAAAGCACTTGAAATGCCTACTGCACAGCTGTATAAACAGACAGACTAGTGTGCTTGAAGCTAGATAAACAGAAAACCTGATCCTGTCAATCAAACCAGCCAGTCGAAAGAAGAATTTTTTTTAACCGATAGCAGTACAGAGTCACAGAACCAGGTCTCAAAGCAGATTTTAAAGCAAACGAACAGCAGGAACATGGATTCCAATTTTCCCAGAATGAACTGGAAAGCCTTGAATATCATAGCTAAGTTCAAACTTTACCAACAGAGAATGCAGTTATGCTTTACAGATCAAGTAATTGTAGAAAAACAGGTCGTAAAAACAATGATAGCGATAGGAACTGAGCGATTGCGAAGAATCAATACCTCTGGATTATCTGAACAGGACCAGAAAGATCCTGCAAAGATATGGAAAGTGCTGAAAGATCAACTCAGATTATGAGTGAATTTTAGAATTTACCACCTGGAATTGATGTCCTACAGACGACAGTCATAGGAATCAATAGACCTTTTCGCCGACAGATTCCCTAATGAGGGCAACAAATGCAATTTCTCAGATACCGAGCTGTCAGACTGAATAATGGAGCTGGTGATCGTATCCACATCCATTGAAACTCTCCAGAAAGACCTCTTGGGGGGGAAAAAGAAAGGTTGCAGCATTGATGCACTTCAGGAAGATGGTAGGAAATATGAAGCCAATGTAGCTGGACAACAGCACCTGCAAGCGCGAGGTGCAGTCAACAGTATCTGCACAATAACCTGGTCGAAAAGGGCAAGCAAGCTGTGTGGTAAGTGTGGTTGGTCCCACTCATCGCAAAGTTTTCCTGAATTTCGAGACCTGTGCAAGGTGTGCGGTGCAAAAGGACAGTGGGCCCACCTATGCAGAAATTCTGGCTCCAAAGATGCAGTCAGCAGTCATGGTAAAACACAAGCAAATAGAAAACAGGGCAACAGCAGCAAGGAAAGCGCCAGAGCCCTGTGTAAACCTAAGCTGATACATGAAATCCATGGCAAAACAGACCTGAGAGAAGTGGTTCTCAAACAGAAGACGAACAGGCATTCCACATTGTGAACTTGACACATCAAGTTGATAAAGTCCAAAAACTGGAAGCTTTCACCACTATAAACATCATGTGCCAAAGAAAGCTGGCAAGCATACACTCAAGGTCAAGACTGACGCTGGCACTAGTGCAAATATCCTACCAGTCTAAATACTCAAAGATCTGTACTGGAGTCATTGGAAATCAATGATACAACTGACAACTGCCACGTTATCGGCATACAACAGGACATCAATCCATTAACTTTGCAATGCAGCTATGCCAAGTAGGCATGGAAACCACAAACATTCTACGTAGTAGACACGAGCGGACCAGCAGTGGCAGGACTACCAGTGTGTAAGGATCTCAAAATTGTAAATATCCACGAGAGCATTGCCAAGGGAAAAACTCCAAGGACCAGAACCCGCTCACAGACTCTGACCAGCATCAAACAGTGCAGTCTGGAAACTCAGCAACGGCACAACTATGCCACGCCTTCACTTCTGCTCTCTAGAGAACCGCCAGCACCATAACGAGCCAAATTGGACAGGAATCTCCATGAGACCAAGTATTCTTTCCCCAACAAGTCCTCAGACGCAGAGGATAAGGAGAGGTGAAGGACACGCAATGTCCTGAAGAGGCAGAGGAGGAATAAGTTGAAGCATTGTCTATTGGCTCTTCGAGATGAGGTGTCAGAACTTTCCAAGAATGACAAGGCCCCAAAAGTGGTCATCTTGAGAAAAGCAACAGAGTATATTAGCAGGCTGAAGGCAGAGCAACAAAAATTGAATACAGAGAGGGAGACACTTCAGAAAGAACAGTAACATATGAGACATGAATTCCCTGAGCAAGAGTTGTCAAACCACTGAGAAAATTAGACTTTTGAGCTTCTACATCTGTAAACTTCACAATCTCTATCCCATGTGTAAATAATTTTGATATCTAATTTCATGTGTTTTTATTTTTAACATACGAGATTGCCTTTGGGAAGAAGGGGGATGTTGTGTGATCGCCTTAAGAGTAATGTATCTTTAAGATCTTAGTATGCCAATGAGCCAAGTGCCAGGATGAAGTCATGTGACTGCATGCCAGATTCACACTCTAATTGTAACACCAAGAGGCAAGTGATGTAAATAGTTAGCTCTGCACTGTATATACTTGTTACCTGTTAATAAACCTGTTTGAAATCTTCAATCAACTGAACTCCGTGCATCTCATTTATGTTGCATCAGACAACATAGAAAGCTTCTCATTATAGTCCTAGGCAACATTTATCGTTCAAACATCACCAATAAAAGCAGATTAGCTGATGATTCCTCTCATTGCTATTTGTGGAATCTTGCCGTCAGCAAATTAACTGCAATGTTGCCTATAAAACACTAGTGAGTGCAACTCAGAAGTAATTCATTGCTGTAAAATGCTTAGGACATTCTGAGGATTTGAGAGGCACTATATAAATACAAAATATTCTTACTTGAGTGCTGTTGATGGCTGATGTCCTCTGACTGTCAAGGCACTGTTGAAAGTTCACCACAAAACCAATGGTAGTGTCAACCCATGATCTTGTGTCCTCTTTTTGGATCAACTGGTTCCTCCTATGGCCTTCTAAATGAATTGAGCTAGTGCATAGCATTAGCACACAAAGGAGAATCAGATCATAAGCATGCTGATGAAAGGGACTGACATCTGTCAAAGAATTAGCTGGAAGTTTTTAGAAAAGCTAAGCGAAAAAGAAGCATGTATCAGCTGCTTAACAAATCTAATTTAATGTGGAAAATATAACAAGACCATTCCCAAGCTAATCTGGCACTTTATAGACATACGGATGGAGCATTCAAACCACGTATGAAAGAGCTGGTGTGCATGGAAACTCATCAAATTCCAATGGGCCAAAGGAGACCAGTGGGAGATTTTAAATATAAAAATGAGAGTGTCAGATAGATCATTTTGACATTGATTTTCCAGGACCTGAACTATGCTAAGCTATAAAGTAAAAGGGTCCAATTCTGCTCTTACGTGAGTGAAGATAATAATGAAGTACCTCTTAAAACCACTGAACATTGCAGGTGGTGCTGTATTTAGTCTGTAGTACAGCATTATAAAATCACTTGTGATAGAGCATTGTTCTCTGTAGTTAGTATTAGTGTTTCTGTCAAATTCAGATCCTGCATAACAGTTTTTGCCTTTGGAAATTAGTTTTAAAAAAACACTTTTTTTCTTACTTTAAATCTAAATAAGGACATTTTAAAAAGAAAGATTTGAATTTATATAGTGCCTTTCATGACCACCGAATGTCCTACAGAACTTCACAGCCAATGAACTACTTTTGAAGTGTAGTCACGATTGTAATGTAGGAAACAAGGCAGCCAATTTGTGCACAGCAAGCTCCCACAAACAGTAATGTGATAACGGCCAGTTAATCTGTTTTTGTGATGTTGATTGAGTAATAAATATTGTCCAGGACACAGAGGAGATTTCCCCTGCTCTTCGAAATTGTGCCATGGGATCTTTTATGTCCACCTGAAAGGCCACAAAGGGCCTTAATTTAAAATCTCATCCAAAAGACAGCACCTCCAACAGTGTAGTATTCCCTCAGAACTGCACTGGAACGTGAGCTCAGATTTGTGCGCTCAAGTCTTGGGGCTGAATTTTACCGGCCCCTCGACGCGGTGGGTCGTGGCGTGTGGGCTAGTAAAATGCTGTGGGAAGAGGCCCGCCTCGAACCGCGAAGTTGAGAAGGGCCCACCGCATATTACCGGCAGAGGGGGAACCTCGGTGCGCCCCCCCCCACCACCCTCCACCACCTGGCGGCGGGCCCTTCATCTCCATATGCAAATCAGCACTAATGGGGTTAGAGGTCAAATGTTAGAAGGTTGCGGGGGAAAGATCAGGTATTTGAGAAATTAATGGATGGTCATTTCAGGGAATGAAATGACCATTGGTGGGCGGCGGGGTGGGAGGTTGTTGGGGAAGGGCCTCCATTACTTACCTTTCCATTTAATACAAATAACTTATGTTTTCACTTCAAAAATTGAAATTAATTGTACAGGCTTGAAGCTGTTTAAAAATGGCGCCGGACGCTGTTGCCGGGGACACGGAAACTGCCCCTGCACGTCATCGAGGGCGGGCGCTCCGCCCCCACTATTTAGATGAGCCCCTGCGCTGAATGCAGGCACCCTGCTGAGTTCAAACTGCGCCGCCGCAGAACACGGCACCCGAGTAAAATTCAGTCCTTGGAGTGGGACTTGAACCCACAATGTTCTGACTCAGAAGGCAAGAGTGTTACCAACTGAGCCACACTATTTTGAAGGTAAATGTTACATTTTGATATCATCATCTGCATAACGTTTCATTTGGGAAATGTTTTGATTGTCTGTTCTTCTGTTCCTTATTGGAGTGATTTTATAGGTTTCCCTTTTTTCTAAATTTTGTTGTCTGCCAATGTTTGGTTTGTTGTTTTCAGGTAATTCCTCACTGGTAGATTTTCTATCCACCTACCTCAATTTAACTTCTTACGTGTCTTACCATTTCACATGTGATTTGTCGCTCTTTTAACAATACAGATTTTGAGCCATACTCTTGGGCTTATACTGTAGCACCCGAGGTTTGATGCCAGACATTGACACAGAGAGCTGGATTTCCTCCTTCATGGCAATATCGCGCTTTCTGCCCACCACCCTGACACCAACCCAACCCATTTTCCTGCACCTAGCAGGAAGGATAGGCACCAGAGGAATAACCACCACAAGAAGGAGTCTGCTGCTCCCAACAATGAAAAATTCCCGCGGTGTTGCAGTGGGAGTGGAGTAAGGGGACAAAATGACAGAAGGTGATGGAATGGTAAGAGAATACGTAGCAAGAGCGGCACAGTGGCGCAGTGGTTAGCACCGCAGCCTCACAGCTCCAGCGACCCGGGTTCAATTCTGGGTACTGCCTGTGTGGAGTTTGCAAGTTCTCCCTGTGTCTGCGTGGGTTTTCTCTGGGTGCTCCGGTTTCCTCCCACATGCCAAAAGACTTGCAGGGTGATAGGTTAATTGGCCATTATAAATTGCCCCTAGTATAGGTAGGTGGTAGGGGAATATAGGGACAGGTGAGGATGTGGTAGGAGTGTGGGATTAGTATAAATGGGTGGTTGATGGTCGGCACAGACTCGGTGGGCCGAAGGGCCTGTTTCAGTGCTGTATCTCTAAACAAGAGAAATAACGGGGAACAGTGATGGGGGAGAGGAGGAAAATGGGGACAATGAGGAAAAGAGGAGAGAATGGGAGGAGTGAGAGAGGGGAAGTAGGGAGAAGAAAAGGGGTTTGAGGGAGGGAAATGGGAGAGAGGAATGGAAGAGCCGACTAAGTCTGGAATACCAAAAAGGTGGTAATCTCCGGATTACTACCTGAGCCACGAGCAAATTGGCAAAGGGTCAATAAGATTAAAGAGATGAATGCGTGGCTCAAAGATTGGTGTGGGAGAAATGGGTTCGAATTCGTGGGACATTGGCACCAGTACTGGGGAAGGAGGGAACTGTTCCGATGGGACGGGCTCCACCTGAATCATGCTGGGACAAGAGACCTGGCGAATTGCATAACTAGGGCTGTAGATAGGGCTTTAAACTAAATAGTGGCGGGGGGGGGGGGGTGAGGGGGGAGGGTTCAGTTGCATGGAAAAACAGGAAGTTAAAGGAGAAGGTAGGAGTGCAGGTTAGTGGTGAGGCTGATTGTGACCAAACTGCAAGAAGTATACTGGTTAAATCAGAAGAGAGAAATAATGAACAGGTGAATAAAGCATCAGTGCTGACTGACAGGTTTGGGGGTATAGCCCAAATAAGAGTTCTATATACAAATGCATGGAGTGTAAGGAATAAACTAGATGAGCTGCAGGCGCAAATTCAAATGGCAGATTATGATGTGGTGGCCATTGCGGAGACGTGGCTGCAGGATGGTCGGGACTGTGAACTAAATATATCTGGTTATAAAGTTTACAGGAGGGACAGGGAAAATGGCAGAGGGGGTGGAGTAGCTGTACTGATTAGAAATAATATCACCTCATTGGTGAGGGAGGATATAATGAGGGGAAAACATCCAGTGGAGACCTTATGGGTGGAATTGAGGAACAGAAAAGGATCTAAAACTATAATAGGTGTTGTGTATAGACCCCCTGGTAGCAGTTCTGAGGTGTTAGATTGTATAAATGCACAAATTAGGCAAGTGTGTAACAAAGGTGGAGTAGTATTAATGGGGGATTTTAACTTACACATAGATTGGGAGAGGCAGACTAGCACCTGTCAGAAAGGTAGTGAATTTCTGGAATGTGTCCGGGATAGTTTCCTACAGCAATATGTCCTAGATGTAACAAGGGGACAGGCAATATTAGATTTAGTTATGAGTAATGAGACAAATTTAATGAGTAGCCTAACTGTACTTTAACATTTATTAAATAGTGATCACAACATGATCGAATTCAAGGTAGCGTTTGAAAGTGAAAAGCACGAATCAGCTACTAGAATCTTAGACTTTAGTAAGGCTGACTTTACCGGGATGAGACAGAGACTGTCCACGGTAAACTGGGTAGATCTGTTAATGGGTCAAACGACTGAAGAACAGTGGAGAATATTTAAAGAAACATTTAACAAAATACAGAGCGAGTATATACCCCTGAGAGGAAAAAGCTCCACTTCACAGAAAAAGCAGCCATAGACAACGAAAGAGATTAGGGATAGCATAAAACAAAAAGAAAAGGCTTACAAAAATGTAAAACGCAGCACAGATCCGGCCAAATGGGATCGATACAAAGACCAGCAAAGGGTCACAAAGCAGCTTATAAGAGCTACTAAAAGAGATTATGAAAGGAAACTTGCAAGGGACATCAAAATCAATAAGAAGAAATTTTATAGTTACATAAAGGGAAAGCGGGTGATCAAGAGCAATGTAGGCCCACTAAAAGCTGAAAATGGAGATATTGTCATTGATAATGGGGAAATGGCAGACATGTTGAAGAATTACTTTGCCTCAGTATTTACAATTGAAAAGGAGGATAACTTGCCAGAAGTCCCGAAAAACTTAAGTCCCTGTCCCCTATTGGCTATTAATACAATTAACGTAAGTAGAACATCAGTAACAAGGAAATTAATGGAACTAAAGAGTGAGAAATCCCCAGGACCTGATTGTTTCCATCCGAGGGTGTTAAAGGAAGTAGAGCAGCACATTGTAGATGCCCTAACTATAGTCTTTGAGTTCCCTAGATTCAGGAGTGGTCCCTCTGGATTGGAAAGTTGCACATGTCACTCCACTTTTTAAGAGTGAAAGGGGGAGCCAAGGAAATTACAGACCAGTTAGCCTGATATCTGTGGTGGGCAAGTTGCTGGAGTCTATAATCAAGGATAGGGTGACTGAACACCTAGAAAAATTTCTGTTAATCAGGGACAGCCAGCATGGATTCATGACGGGAAGGTCATGCCTGACAAATCTCATTGAGTTTTTTGTAGAGGTGACTAAGGTAGTGGACAGGGGGATGTCTATGGATATTATTTATATGGACTTCCAGAAGGCATTTGATAAAGTCCCACATAACAGACTGTTAACTAAGGTAGAAGCCCATGGAGTTGAGGGCAAATTATTGACATGGTTAGGAAGTTGCTTGAGTGGTAGGTGACAAGAGAGTGGGGATAATGAGTAAGTACTCCGATTGGTAGGATGTGTCTAGTGGTGTCCCGCAGGGATCTGTGTTGGGGCCTCAATTATTCACATTATCCATTAATGACTTGGATGATGGCGTAGTAAGTCATATATCCAAATTTGCTGATGATACAAAGTTAGGCGGCATTGTAGACAGTCTAGATGACAGCATAAAATTGCAAAGAGATATTGACAGACTAGGTGAGTGGGCAAAACTGTGGCAGATGGATTTCAATGCGGGCAAGTGTGAAATTATCCATTTTGGACCAAAAAAGGATATGGCAGGGTACTTTCTAAATGGGAAGAGGTTAAGTACCGTGGATGTCCAAAGAAACTTGGGGGTTCAGGTGCATAGATCTTTAAAATGCCATGAGCAAGTGCAGAAAACAATCAAAAAGGCTAATGGAATGCTAGCCTTTATATCTAGAGGATTGGAGTATAAAGACACAGAGGTTATGCTGCAGCTGTACAAAACCCTGGTTAGACCCCACTTGGAGTACTGTGAGCAGTTCTGGGCATCACACCTTAGGAAGGCAATATTGGCCTTGGAGGGAGTGCAACGTAGGTTTACAAGAATAATACCTGGACTACAGGAGTTAAATTACGAGGAGAGACTACACAAATTAGGCCTGCTTTTACTAGAATTTAGAAGATTAGGTGTGATCTGAACGAAGTCTTCAAGATATTAACTGGAAAAGACAGGCTAGATAAAGATAATCTATTTCCACCGGTTGGAGCTTCTAAAACTAGGGGGCATAGTCTAAAAATTAGAACCAGACCATTCAGGAGAGATGTTAGGAAGTTCTTCTTCATGCAAAGGTTGGTAGAGGTTTGGAACTCTCTCCCACAAACAACAGTTGAAGCTAGAACAGTTGTTAATTTTAAATTTGAGTTAGATAGATTTTTGTTAAGCAAAGATATTAAGGGATATAGGCCAAAGGCAGGTATATGGAGTTAGGCCACGATCAGCCATGATCTAATTGAATGGTGGGACAGGCTCAAGGGGCTGAATGGCCTACTCCTGTTCCTATCTTCCTATGTTCCTATATCTCAGCCTGGGGTGGAGAGAAATCCAGAAAACATTCTAAGCTTGAGGGAAGGGTATCTGACATTTTCAGCATGTCTGGGGTGCAGGAAATGCTACCAACAAGGATGAAAGCTGAGGTGGAGAAATCATACTAGCAGAGTTGGTGGGAGGTGGGTTGGGTGGGGGGGGGGGGGGGCGGTGGGTGGAGTTGGTGGGGGTGGTGCGGCTCTGTGGGTAGGGAAATATGCAGAATGGGGATGGAGGAGAGGTGGTAAATATGCTTAGCAGGGAGGAGCAGGTTTGTTGGTTGGGAAATACGTTGACGAGCTAGCTGGTGACAAAATATGAGGCAGGTTTATTGAGCAGAGCAAGGGGAACTTTATTGTGGTTGATGGAAGGCTAGGGGTGGGGTTGGGGTTCATCTGTTGTGAGAAGATATCAGGGGTGAGTCAAGCACAGTGGAAGCTTTAATCTTCAAAACTGCACTATTTTCTACTTCACTATTGGGGAGACCACTGCAGTTATCAGATGGGAGGGTTAAAACAACAGGTCACAATTGTTCAAGAGCACTGATTCATTCTCGCAATATAAAATCAGCATAGATCCAGATCAATAATTGAGCTTTTTTCTATGTTTCACACCAATGCAACTGCCAAGACCCTGGAGCAGAGCAACCCAGAGGGTACTGTGCGCCAGGCCAGGTGGTAAGGCATCAGCTGTGCAGATAAGCAAGTACTGATAGCTTGCAACTCCTGCTCCTAGGGGCCAAATACTGTGCCATTACCGCCCGAGGACCCTAATCCTCTGCAGTCATGACACTGCTTCCCTCACCATCTGTTTGCACTTACCATGCTGTGGGACGACCTGATATTTATTTATTTATAGATACAGCACTGAAACAGGCCCTTCGGCCCATCAAGTCTGTGCCGACCAAGAACCACCCATTTATACTAACCCTACAGTAATCCCATATTCCCTACCACCTACCTACACTAGGGGCAATTTACAATGGCCAATTTACCTATCACCTGCAAGTCTTTGGCTGTGGGAGGAAACCGGAGCACCCGGCGAAAACCCACGCGGTCACAGGGAGAACTTGCAAACTTCGCACAGGCAGTACCCAGAATTGAACCTGGGTCCCTGGTGCTGCGGTGCTAACCACTGCGCCACTGTGCCGCCCAACCACTGTGCCACTGTGCCTCAATCCAGTGAGCTGCATTGGGGAACCCACTTGATGCCACACAGCTCACCAGTCCTATGTTCATGAGGCCAATGCCCCAAAATCATAGTTGCCTCTTTGCTGTGGGTTAGAGTGATCAGTCGCCACTCTCCGTCAGTTACTTGCCAAAAGTCAAAAATAGGCCCCCGGGAAAGAGGGCTAAGTGGGTGTTATTATCAGCCATTCCATCAGGGAAATTTTAATTTCTGGTGATGATGTAAAACGGGCAATGCTGTATTGGCTGCCTGTTATACAGATCATTGAAAAGAGCGTGGAGAGCAGGAGAGGCTTCATTGAAAACAGCGGGAGAGGCTTCATTGAAAAGAGCGCGGAGAGCGGGAGAGGCTAAGCCTCTATTCTATCCTCTGTCCTATCGGATCCTCTGTTCAGTGGAATGAGCCTGTTCAAGAAAGTCAGGTGTGACATCGCAGACGGCCAGGTAGGTGATTGGTTGGAGAAGAAGCTACCTGTCTGGTGAGCATCTGGTAAGTGATTAAGGTCCATTCTAATCCTAACATTTAAAATACTAAAGGAACTAGTGGAAAGCTTCATAAAATATATGAAAAAAAGAAAGTAAAATAAATAATAAAATAATTAAGTGGTTAATTAAAACACGTTAAGGATGGCAGGATAGGTGATGTGTCACGGCTGCAGCATGTGGGAGCTCCTGGATGCCGGTGTGATCCAGGGTAAACACGTCTGCAGTAAGTGTTTGCGGCTCATAGAGCTTCGGCTCAGAGTCATTGAACTAGAGTCTGAGCTGCAGACACTGCGATACATCAGGGAGGGGGAAAGTTACCTGGACATTTTGTACAAGGAGGCAGTCACACCCCTTAGGATAGGGTCTTCTAATTTGGTCAGTGGTTAGGGACAGGAAAGTGTGGTTGCAGCTGAGGCAGGTAAGGGGACCAGAGGGCAGGAGTGCAGGAGCCTCAGCCTCTGCGATTGTCCAACAGGTTTGAGGTTCTTTCAGTTTGTTTGGATGAGAGTGGGGGCTGCAGGGTGGATCAGCAACCTGACCATGGCACCATGGTACAAAAAGCCATTCAAGTGAAGAGAGAAAAAAGGAATATAGTGGTAGGGGACAGTATAGTTAGGGGGATTGACACTGTTCTCTTCAGCAAAGAGCGAGAGTCCAGACGGCTGTGTTGCCTGCCTGGTGGCAGGGTTCTGGCCATCTGCTCAGGACTGGAGATGAACGTACAGTGGGAGGGGGAGGATCCAGTCGCCGTGGTCCATGGTACCAATGACATAGGCAGGACAAGGAAAGAGGTTCTGCATGGTCAGTATGAGGAACTAGGCACCAAATTAAGAAGCAGAACCTCAAAGGTAATTTTATTTATTTTTATTTTATTTTTATTTAGAGATACAGCACTGAAACAGGCTCTTCAGCCCACCGAGTCTGTGCCGACCAACAACCACCCATTTATACTAACCCTACAGTAATCCCATATTCCCTACCACCTACCTACACTAGGGACAATTTACAATGGCCAATTTACCTATCACCTGCAAGTCTTTGGCTGTGGGAGGAAACCGGAGCACCCGACGAAAACCCACGCGGCCACAGGGAGAACTTGCAAACTCCGCACAGGCAGTACCCAGAATCGAACCCGGGTCCCTGGAGCTGTAAGGCTGCGGTGCTAACCACTGCGCCATTGTGCCGCCCTCTGGATTGTTACCTGAGCCATGTGCAAATTGGCATAGGGCAAATAAGATTAGAGAAATTAATGCGTGGCTCAAAGACTGGTTTGGTAGAAGTGGGTTGCAGTTCATGGGGCATTGGCACCAGTACTGGGGAAAGCAGAGTCTGTACCATTGCGATAGTCTACACCTGAACTGTGCTGGGGCCGGTGTTCTAGTGAGCCATATATCTAGGGAAGTAGAGAGGGTTTTAAACTGAACAGTGGGGGCAAGGGATCAAATTTGGGAAGATATGGCAAATCAAGGAGTAGAGATAAGGCAAGAGAGAAAGGTATTAATATGGGAAATGATAAACAGACTGTGACAGGAAGGGACAGAGCATACAAATCTAAGAGTAAATCAACAGATTAGGCTGGAGGTTACAAAAATAATAAAAGGACAAAACTAAAGGCTCTGTATCTGATTGCACGTAGCATTCGAAACAAAACAGATGAACTGAGAGCCCAAGTAGAAATAAATAAGTACAATCTGATAGCCATTTCTGAGACATTTCTGCAGGATGACATAGATTGGGACCTGAATATTGAAGGGTACATGGCATTTAGGAAGGACAGGAAGCTAGGAAAAGGTGGAGGGGTAGCTCTGTTAATTTAATGATGGTATTAGCACAATAGAGAGGGATGACCTAAGTTCAGGAAACCAGGATGAAGAAGCAGTTTGGGTAGAGATGAGAAATCATAAAGGCAAGAAATCACTTGTACGAGTGGTGAACAGGCCACCTAACATTAACCACACTGTAGGACAGGGTATAAAGGAAGAAATAATGGCAGCTTGTCAGAAAGGTACAGCAATAATTATGGGGGATTTTAACCTACATTTTGACTGGAAAAATCAGATGGGCAGAAGTAGCCTAGATGAGGGGTACATAGAATATTTTTGGGATAATTTCTTGGAACAGTACGTTCTGGAGCCAACCAGACAGCAGGCTATACTAGACCTGGTTTTGTGCAACAAGATAGGATTAATTAATGACCTCATAGTTAAGGGGCCCCTAGGTAGTAGCAATCATAATATGATTGGATTTTACATTCAGTTTGAGGGAGAGAAAAGTGGGTCCAAGACTGGTATTTTAAACTTAAATAAGGGCAATTATGAGGGCATGAAAGCAGAGCTAGCTAAAGTGAACTGACAAATTAGGTTAAGGGATAGATCAATGGAGATGCAGTGGCAGACATTTACGGGGATATTTCAGCATACACAGAATAGATACATTTCAAAGAGAAAGAAAAATTCCAAGGGTGGGATGTGCCATCCGTGGTTAACTAAAACAGTTAAAGATAGTATCAAACTTAAAGAAAAAGCAGATAATTGTGCAAAGATAGGAGGCAGGTCAGAAGATTGGACAGAATATAAAAAACAGCAAAGAATGACCAAGATTGATAAGGAAGGTACAATTAGAGTACGAGAGAAAGCTGGCTAGAAATATAAAGACAGGTAGTAAGAGTTTCTATAGATATTTAAAAACAAAGTTAACAAAGTGAGCTTTGGTCCTATAGAAAGTGAGTCTGGGAATTAATGGATAATAAGGAGATGGCAGATGTACTAAACAATGCATTGGCCTTCACTATTGAGGATACAAGTAAAATACCAGTATTAGATGTAAGTCAGGAAATGGAAGGGAGGGAGGAACTCGAGAAAATTACATTCACCAGGAAAGTGGTACTGAACAAATTGTTGGAGCTGTGGGCCGACAAGTCCCTGGGTCCTGAAGGACTTCATTCTAGGGTGTTAAAAGAAGTGGCTAGTGAGATAGTTGATGCGTTATTTTTAATTTTCCAAAATTCCCTAGATTCGTGGAAGGTTCCATTAGATTGGAAAATAGTGAATGTAATTCCTTTATTCAAAAAGGGAGGGAGACAAGAAAGCAGGAAACTACAGGCCAGTTAGCTTGACACCTGTCATAGGGAAAATGTTAGAAACTATTATTAAAGACATGATAGCAGGGCATTTAGAAATATTCAAGGTAATCAGGCAGAGTCAACATGGTTTTGTGAAAGGGAATCATGTTTAACCAACTTATTGGAGTTCTTTGAAGGAGTTGTGTGCTGGGGATAAAGGTGAACCGGTGGATGAATTGTAATTAGATTTCCAGAAGGCACCACATCAAAGGTTATTGCAGAAAATAATAGCTCATGGTGTAGGGGGTAACATATTGGCATGGATAGAAGGTTGGTTAGCTAACAGAAAACAGAGAGTAGGCATGAATGAGTCATTTTCTGGTTGGCAAGATGTAACAACTGGTATGCCACAGGGATCTGTGCTGGGGCCTCAACTTTTTACAAGTTATATAAATGACTTAGATGAAGGGACCGAAGGTATGGTTGCTAAATTTGCTGATAACACAAAAGATAGGTCAGAAAGTAACCTGTGAAGAGGACATAAGGGGGCTACAAAGGGATATAGATAGGTTAAGTGAGTGGGCAAAGACCTGGAAAATGGAGTATTATGTGGGAAAGTGGGAAATTGTCCACTTTGGCAAGTAGAATGAAAAAGCATATTATCTAAATGGTGAGAGGATGCAGAGGGATCTGGGTGTCCTAGTGCATGAATCGCAAAAGGTTCGTATGCAGGTACAGCACGCAATTAGGAAAGCTAATTTAGGAATGCTTTTTGTTATCATGAGGGGAATTGGATACAAAAGTAGGGAGGTTATGTTTCAGCTATACAGGGTATTGGTGAGACCACATCTGGAGTACTGTGTACAGTATTGGTTTCTTTATTTAAGGAAGGATGTAAATGCGTTGGAGGCAGTACAGAGAAGGTGTGCTAGACTAATACCTGGAATGGGCAGGCTGTCTTATGAGGAAAGGTTGGACAGGCTAGGCTTGGATCCACCGGAGTTTAGAAGAGTAAGAGGCGACTTGATTGAAACAGATAAGATCCTGAGAGGTCCTGACAGGGTGGATGTGGAAAGGATGTTTCCCTTTGTGGGAGAATCTAGAACTAGGGGTCACTGTTTAAAAATAAGGGGTGGCCTATTTAAGACAGAGGTGAGGAGAAATATTTTCTCTGAGGGTCATGAGTCTTTGGAATTCTCTTCCTCAAAAGGTGGTGGCAGCAGAGTCTTTGAATAGTTTTAAGGGTGAGGTAGATAGATTCTTGATCAGCAAGGGGGTGAAAGGTTTTCAGGGGTAGGTGGAAATGTGGAGTAATCAGTTCAGCCATGAACTTATTGAATGGCGGAGCAGGCTCAAGGGGCCGAGTGGCCTACTCCTGCTCCTAATTTGTATGTGCGTATCTAATTTATGAAAATCAGGTTAGGTGTAGAAGGGCAGCCAACTTGATATCACCTGTTTTACACTATCACCAACAATTAAAATTATCTCCTCGGAATCCTGACAGATTGTGACTGCAGATTCTGGAAGCTGCTGCAGCTAATTAACACAGTGCATTCCTCCTGCAAGAGAACACAGCTCATGTCAGGGAACAGCAGGCTATCGGGGGAGTGAGTGCAGACACCCACACATTAACTCATCATAATGAGGATGCGCTGTCAATGATTGGAATCAAACCTGGCCTGGCAATTGAGGATGGAGTTGTGGGAGTCATTCTGCCTTCAGTGGGTTCGTGATCAACCATATGAATGTGCACATTTAACAGATAAAAACATCCCAAAGCACTTCACAGAGGCTTAGTCAAAAAAAAAATCAGAAACCATTTCTTATATAATCTCTCCATATTCTTCAATTTGTCCACCATCTATGAGTTTCCTCATAGGAAATCCAAAGATTAGCTGTTTAAGATGGCATGCTGGACATGCAAGTTCAAGCTGACTACTGTTTAGTGGCTGCAACAAGGAAAGAGAAAAGAAAGATGACCGTGACCAAGAGATGGCAGTCCCCTCTAATACTCACAATATTGGCACTCACAGACCCATACAATTATTCACCTTCTTTCTTGTACACAGCACCCCAGACATAGTCATTAATAGAAATACAGGTACTGTAGATGAGAAATTGGTGTGCAGTGAGGCAACAAGGATTTAGAGGGGGCAGAATGGAATTATTTTTTCACCTTGGCTGAGACTGAGGCCTAAAAAAGGGTAGGTGTGTGGTGCTTATATAGAGCGAGATGAGACCATTAGTAGGCCCTCTCCCTCCACACTATGACTTTGGGTGATTACCAACACTGCTCAAATGACTACTGCTGCATCCGTGATAGAGATAACAGCGGTAAGTTGATGCTTGCTGAGCTTCACCTCTCTGACATCAGTTGTATACAATAGATAGTGAAGGGGAGGCTAGCAGCTGCCCAGCAGAGCCAGAGGTACAGGATTTAAAGTCGAAGCTGTATGTCTTACCACCCAATTTTCCCATCTTTACCACCAACACCTCATATTACAAATTATTCACTGAAGCTAAAGTTACACCTGCCTAGTTCTTTAAAAGGCTATCAAGTCTGCTCTAACAAACAAAATATTTTATCTGCTCTTCGAAGTAAAATAATTTTTGACCAAGTGAACTTATTGTTCAGTGTTGCCACTCGTCTTGTTCTGCATACGATGATCTCAAAGTTCAAAAAAGGAATAACTAGTCCATTGGACTGGTATGACCATTCCTTATAGTCCCCCCCAACTTCCAATCTGTTGGGACCATTCCAGAAACTAGGGAATTTTAGAAAATCATAACCAGCGATTCCACTATATCTGCAACTACCTCTTTTAGAACCCTAGGATACTGGTTGTCAGGTCCTGGGGATGTCAGATTTTAGTCCTTTAAGTTTCTCTAATACTTTTTCTCTGCTAATATTGATTACTTTAAGTTGCTCACTCTTATTAACCTCTTGGCTACCCTCTATTTCTGGTCTGTAATTTATGTCTTCTACTGTGAAGACAGACACAAAATACTTGTTCAATGTCTCTGCCTGTTCCTAAATTCCCATGATAATTTATCCTGTCTCTGCCTTTATGGGATCAACATTTACTTTAGCTACTCTCCTCCCTTTTGTATATTTGTAAAAGCTCTTGCAACCTCTTTTTATATTCTTGGCTAATTTACTCTCTTTTTTCCATTTTTATCAACTTTTTGGTGGCCCTTTGCTGGTTTCTAAAATACTCCCAATCCTCAGGCTTACTATTACTCTTTGCACATTATAAGCCTCGTCTTATAATTTAATACTATCCTTACCTTCCTTAGTAAGTCACAGAAGAATTTTTCTTGCTGAGTTTTGCTTTCTAATGGAATGTATTTTTGTTGAACATTTTGAATTGTTTCTTTAAATGTTTCTCACTGTTCATTTACCATCATACCTTTAAGTCTATTTGCCCAATCATCCTTCGCCAGCACTCCCCTCATACCTGTGTAATTGGTTTTGTTTAAACATAGAAACCTAGAAAATAGGAGCAGGAGTAGGCCATTCGGCCCTTCGAGCCTGTTCCACCATTCATTATGATCATGGCTGATCATCCAACTCAGTAACCTGTTTAAGTTTACGATTCCTTTTTGGGATTGGAGTATGTCGCTTTCAAACTTAATATAGAATTCAATTGTATTGTGATCACTTTTTCCCAGAAGATCCTTTACTATGAGATTACTAATTAACTCTGCCTCATTGCACTATACTGGATCTAAAATAGCTTTATCCCTAGTTCCACAACCTATTGTTCCAAGAAACTGTCACAAAAGCATTCTACAAACTCATCTTCCAGACCACCTTTGCCAATTTGATTTGTCCAGTCTATAAGAACATTAAAGTCCCCCACAACAATTACATTGCCTTTGTTACAAGCTCCAAGTGCTCTGTTCAATGCTATAACTACTGTTAGGGGGCCTATAAACTACTTCCACCAGTGTTTTCTGACCTTTTGTTATTCCTAATCTCTATCCATACTGATTCTACTTGCTGATCTTCTGAGTCAAGATCCTTTCTCACTACTGTCCTTATGTTATCCTTTATTATCAGGGCTACTCCTCCTCCTTCTTTTCCATTCTGTCTTTTCAAAATGTTGTGTACCCTGGAATATTTATTTCCCAACTTCAGTCACCTTGTAACCAGGTCTCTGTAATAGCAATTAGATCTAAACTATTTATCTCTATTTGTGCCACTAATTCATCTATCTTATTGCAAGTGCTTTGTGCATTCAGATAAAAAGCCTTTTAATTTTTTTTTTTACAACTATTATTTTCATGGACCCTATTCACTGATGCACTATTACCATTAAACTTTCTGTCCTTTTCTGTTCTCTTTACTCAAATCACTACACTGCTCTATTATCTCAACTTTTCTCTTCATATTGCTAAATCTCGCTTCACCTGAATCCTCCCCCACCTTTGAGTTTAAAGCCCTATCCATAGCCCTAGTTATACGATTTGCCCGTCCAAATAGAACAGCTCCTTGCAGTGCACTGGGCCTACACCCCAATAGCTGCAGCAGAATGTCTATCTCAGGGTATATTATATATGGTACATTGTGGTAGTGAGAAGCTACGCTGAGTGGCTGTGGAGAGCCCTGATGACTGATTCCAGGGAGTGTCAGCAATGTTGATGGAAACTGTGAGTAGCTGATGGGATTTGTTTGTAGCACCAGAGCTTTGGGAATTACTCTATTGGGTGGGGAGGGGAGCCTGCTCAGGTGCTTTGTATTTGAGCAAAGTGTGGGATTTTGTCCATTTGCTAATCAAAAGCTTGCCAATGTCAGAGGTCCAGGGTTACTGCAAGAAGGCCCAGGAGGCAGTGTGCTGGATTTAGATCCAATCATGCGGTTGGTGATGTGTGACCAGTGAAGTTACAGTTTTGTGTTTAGAGGAAAATTGGCTTAAAAATTTGTCAGTCTGCAACCCGATTTTGCAAACGAAACCTCAAACAGGTGAAAGACCTTTTATTTGCATATTCAAAGGGCCTAATGCCCATTTCAAGCAGGGGCCTTGGGTTCCTTTTTTTCCTATTCCATTTTGGTGGGCAACACTTCCTGTCCTCCAGATTAGAGGATTAGGCATCCGTTTAACTCCTGAAAAACAAGCATGGTGCCACTGAATTTCTAGGCCCTTGATTTCAACACTGCTTATGCCCTTCTCATGACCACTTGCTTGGGCACTTTTTCTCATAGCCTATCAACCATCACCTGCATGATAGCATTTCAACTTATTGCTCTTATATTTCAGAGAAGCTTAGGCCTTTGATATCACATTAACAGTACTTACTAATGATTAGCGCTTGCAGAAAGAACTATTCCACTTCTTTCATTGTTATTTATTTCTTCACTTCTTTCTTTTTCTCTTTGAAATGGCTCATCTCCATGTCAGTGAGTGACTCGTAGGCACCCACTGCTCTGGACAGGGCAGTAAGCAAAACAAAGAAGAAAACCAATGAAAGAGGAAGAATAGAGTCAGGAGAACAACAGAGAGAAAAAGAGAAACAGTGGAAGAGAAAGAAAAAAAGACAAAGCTTAGAAGAAAATTCAGGTGTAGGAAAAGAAATAAACATTACTTCTCTACTATTGTCTCAAATTACAAGTCATAGAGTTATACAGCACAGAACTAGACCCTTCAGTGTCTGCCGGCCATCAAGCACCTAACTATTCTAATCCCATTTTCCAGCACTTGGCCCGTAGCCTTGTATCCTATGGCGTTTCAAGTGCTCATCTAAATACTTATTAAATGTTGCGAGGGTTCCTGCCTCTACCACCCCTTCAGGCAGTGCGTTCCAGATTCCAACCACCCTCTGTGAAAACATTTTTTCTCAAATCCCCTCTAAATCTCCTGCCACTTACCTTAAATCTATGCCCCCTGGTTATTGATCCCTCCGCTTAGGGAAAAAGTTTCTTCCTATCTAACCTATCAATGCCCCTCATAATTTTGTATACCTCAATCATGTCCCCCTCAGCCTTCTCTGCTCTAAGGAAAACAACTCTAGCCTTTTCAGTCTCTCTTCATAGCTGAAATGCTCCAGCCCAGGCAACATCCTGGTAAATTTCCTCTGCACCCTCTCCAATGCAATTACATCCTTCCTATAGTGTGGTGCCCAGAACTGTGCACAGTACTCCAGCTGTGACCTAACTAGCATTTTATACAGCTCCATCATAACCTTCCTGCTCTTATATTCTATACCTCGGCTAATAAAAGCAAGTATCCCATATGCCTTCCTAACCACCTTATCTACCTGTGCTGCTGCCTCAAGTACACCATGTAATAAAACATAAAGACTAGCTGTAATAGCTCTAATGAGCGAAATCATACAGCAATATTAGTCAGGCAAGTATTAAAGCATTGGTATGAAATCTTCTGCCTGCTATTTTAATAAAGGAGGTAGTTAAGATAAATGGTAAATGTCTTTATTAAAATAACTGACAAAGAATTACTTCCAAATAATTTAACGCAATTGATACCAATATTGCACAGTGCAATATCAATCCCTAAAAGTAGTATCACTTGCAAAATACCAAGTTACAATCAGTGCTACCCTTACCACACACAGTGTAATACCACCATTGCTGTTAGCTTCGTTCAAGAGGGTATAGTGCAAGATGGATTCCACAGCACTGAAACAACAAACACTGTTTGTCAAATCAGACAAATCACTGTTGTTTGAAAGTCATGATTTATCACTTTGTTTTCAGGATCTTCCCCTGTGGTCAGGTAAGGTCTGCACAACAAAATGCTACCTCATTTATTGTTCAACACAGCCACTAAAGTCTGAAGTACTGTCAATGGCAGTACTGTAAAGTAAAGGGGCGTTAGAAACATCTAATCCAGGCACTTGAAGCATGGTACAAGAATACCTGACCCACACTTTTCCTGGATGGTTCACACCCCTTGTAAATGAAAGGCAGTGTTGTTTAAGTCAAAATATAATCACTGTCAGTGCAGAAGCAAGTTCCTCATTTGTTCTGACCCAAAAATTCATTAGTGCTTCCACAAACCATTGAGTTAGGGAAAGATTTCTGTCCAAGGGATAACTCCTTAACAGTATCTCCAAAACTCTTATTCAGCATAAAATAAATGTCATTTATAAAGATAACATTAATACAGAAGTATTATTATTTTCCTAGATTGGATTGGGATTCTCTTTTGGACAAGAAGTTAAACAAAGGCCCCATAGGCCCTCGGGGTGGACATAAAAGATGCACTATTTGAAGAAGAGGGGAAGACTTGCCTGGCAAATATTTATCCCTCA
This sequence comes from Heterodontus francisci, assembly GCF_036365525.1. Classification (NCBI taxonomy): domain Eukaryota; kingdom Metazoa; phylum Chordata; class Chondrichthyes; order Heterodontiformes; family Heterodontidae; genus Heterodontus; species Heterodontus francisci. The sequence continues at coordinate 59,295,997 of NC_090373.1, read as the reverse complement.
ACCAATATCAGCATTATCTGGTCATTTAACTCGTTTCTGTTTATGGGACTTTGCTGTGCGTAAATTGGCTGCCACATTTCTCTACATTACAACAGTGACTACACTTCAAAAGTAATTCATTGGCAGTGAAGAAAAAGTAATTCACTGGTAGTGAAGAACTTTGAAATGCTCTGAGGTCATGGAAAGTGCTATATCAAGGCAAGTTTATTTGTTCAAATGTGTGAGATGTGCAATTTACTTTGATACTAATCTTGACTGTTAGTTTCTGGCTCTGGTATTGGCAGGAGTTTTGTCATTTTTGTTTTGCATCCAATACCAGAAAGAATAATGTAAAACTTTCTTATTAAAGTGGCTGTTGCCATAAATTCAATTTAGAAACCAAGGCTGTGATATGCAACTTATGACCTTCATTGATTTACTTCAATAGTAATCTTATTTGGTGTTGAATTATTCAAGCAGGTGATGATTATTAGCTTGGTGATGAAGGGGCAAAGTGGACTAATGTGACGTCCTGTTCTAGAATGGGTATTCCTTTTCTTAAATGAAACAATAATGAGACACTAAGTAGCTCCAGTGTCATCAACTGGGAAAAAATAGAGGGGGCACAAATAATAGAAAACTTATACAAAAACAAAGGAAAACTTATAACTAAATAATAATATCTATACTATCCTCCAACAGTCCCTGCAGTGGCCACTGATTGCAGAAGGCTTCAAGCATACTTGTAGGTACTACATGCTCCTTCTCCAAGTCTCGGATGCGTATTGGATTGAAGGATTGTTCTACGATTTAAAGTTGTGGGAGAAGGAGGTACAGCATTAGTCTCAAAGGTAGACTGTGTTCAACAGAAGAGATGACTTCAATGATGAGATGTTCTTTGTTGTACCTTGCAGCAGTCACTCGAGTTCTCTGAGTGCAGGTCATTGTGATGCTATCCTCCTTGTACTTCTGCTTCCTGTTATGATCCTGTAGTTTTTTCTTTTCTGGGAAGTATGCCGTGTGCCTTTAAGGCTGTAAAAAGATCAGTACTGCTTTAAGGCAGCAAGCTCCAGAGACTGAGTCAAAGAATGCATTCTCATGGCTGTAGGATACAGCCACTCAGAGACTGAGGATTGAGTGATACATTGTTGCCAATTGACATTTGAAACTAGCTGAAAAACTGGCTTTTGAGACACAGTTAACAGACGCAGACAGACAGCTGGACCAACATATACTGAAGGAAATGAGAGCTCCCCCTCGGTTTATTTAAACCCTATTTATTATACTCTCAGAATTCTAATGTCAAGCCAGATTAATTTTGTAAAAGAAAAATAAGCAAATTCCTTTAACTACTGAACTGAAATTGCTGAAATTCATCGCTGGAAAAGAAGTGCATCAATTCAACTGCTGAATTAGACTACGGACTGGTCTACTGTTGAAGAATCTTTTTTCCCCCCATCGGACGGCTGTGAGAACTTCAAGCAACCTTGGACTGTTCCACATTCAAAGATTTAACTTCAGCAGGAGTGTAAATATGCAAGGATGCTAATTTCTCTATTTTAAATGTTGTTTATATCTTAGTAATGTCTAAGAATTTAGTTTTTCTAATTAAACAGTTAATTTGTTCATCTAAAGACACCTGACTTGGTTCGCCTCATTCGGGGGTTAATAGACGGTCAATTTGGCTGTGGTTTTAATTTGGAAAGTTTAAAATTATATGTTAGGCGATCTGTGGAGGGGTGGGACTGAATCAACAGTGCTTTTCTCCCACCACAATCAGAATCATATATTTTTGATTGGGGGCTTTGACTTGAGCGGTCATTCATAACATATGGCATTAGTCTCAAAGGTAGACTGTTTTCAACAGAAAAGATGACTTCTTTGATGAGGTGTGCTTTGTTGTCCCTTGCAGCAGTCACTCAGGAGTTCTCTGAGTGCAGGTCATTGTGATGCTGTCTTCTTTGTACTTCTGCTTCCAAAGGAGCTAGGACCATCTTCCCAGCAACGTCCATGTCCAGACCTAATTGTAAGGTGAGGTTGTGAAGAGCACAGCAAACTCTAACTGCATATGTCATACGAACTGGAGCATATTAGAATTTCCCTCTCAGATATGCCCAAGCAGCAAAAGCATCCCTTTGAGAATCCAACAGTCTGTTTGATAACTGCCCTTGAAAAAGCATATACTTTATTGCAGGACTCCTCCCCTGGCCACTCTGGGGTCATTATTCATGTGAGTATCAGGAGGCTTTGTCGCCTACAAGCTATCCATTGGCATCATAGCATCCAACAGCACAGTAGGAGGCTGTTGGGCCCACCATTCCTGTGCCAGGTAATTGAAAGAGCTATTCAATTAGTTTCATTCCTCCACTCTTTCCTCATTGCCTTACAAATTTTCTTTTCAAGTATACCCATGATTTTCTTTGAATATATTGGGGAGGAATGCTTCATAATAACTTCTAGCAAATCTAGCATTGGCATGTTGGATCCTTTGCACATTGTCATATGCAATATGAAAATTCAGGGAGAGTGGGCAGCAATGTTTAAGAAGTTGAAGGGGTTTTCTGTGGAGCTCACAAAGTAGTGTTGGTGCCATCGATTGTACCATAGGCTTTAGTAAAGCCAGAAACCGCACAAAACTGGATGACCCGATCTCATTGCTCACTTGCTGTGATGCCAACTTCACTGAATTCCTTGGGTCTACTGCAAAATGTGTCAGTCTTCTGGCCAATGCATTTCTGTAGTGCACCCTATCTGATATTACAGAGATCTCCCATGGCTAACTGAAATTCTCTATGACATAAAGGTTCAATGCAGTCATCAGCTTCATAGCCGCAGAGCGAGCAGTGCAGACAGATGAGTGTGGTTGCAGGTCCTCATGAAGAGGTGGCAGTGCTGTCCTACGACCCCTTTGGTGAAGAACAATCTTCTTATACACATTCTTTCTCGAAGCTGCTGTAATGACCAATGTTGCCATATCTCCTATGGCAGGAGGGAAAGAATATCTTCTTAAATGTTGCTGACTCTCCCTTTCTCCAAGCTGTGCTGCCTCCCCCCCACCCCTACCACCACCCCCTTCCTCCTCTATGATAATGGCATGCAAGGATAGATCCATATTTTGTTTTCATTTTTCACATTATCAAGGTATTGTTTTTGTGGGGCAAAAGTGTTCTGAAGTTGGAACAAATTCTAGCAAATGGAGAAAGTGTTGGCTGGCCACAAACTCTTGTGCAAACTAACACTGCGATTCATTTTAAAACTTAGTTTCAGAGATTTCTTGAACACAATATATATTTTAATTGTTGGTTAACTTGACTAAAGACAAAGAATAGTTATATTAATTTAAGCCAAATGCTTTAAAACCTAGTGCTTTAAGTTTCATTTGTATTGTTCAGTTAAAATGGATTTGATTTACAAATGGGAAGGTGTGGCATTGAGTGAGTCAGCATTGCGTGCTTTTAGAAAATGCTGAGTATTAACATGCATTTACATATCAGATTCAGTCAGTTTTACATTGTGCTCATGTGATACTTCATACATATGTCACTGATGTGCTTCATTGAGATTACTGGCCAGCCGAAATGTAGCTGGGTGGCATTCTGTGAAAGAAAACTGAAGCAAGACTGTGGATCTATAAGAAAGCTGGGTGGGTGAGTGGGTATAATAGGTTACGTTCAAAGGCAGCTGTTGTTCTCTTTTGTCAATCTGACTGTGCTCATTTTAAATGCCTGGAGTAAATGTCTGATGTGCAATCACTCCTCTCTGACTCATTGTACTTAAGGACTGATGCACAGCAGAGTTAACCCCACATCCACACTGTAGCCTTTCATCAATAGGACAGAGCAATGCAACACCCAGACATCTTCATGGACGGCGCTATTGCCATTCCTAGATTGATCTACCTGATGGCCACTTGGCAACCACAGATGTTGAATCTCACATAGAAACTCATACTGAATATAACAGGGAAACTTGATATCAGTTTGAACAGTTTCCTAACCGGTATCAGGTCTTTGGCATTTATTCCAGGGTGAGAATACTGCTCACACCCTTCTTCAGTAGCTGGCTACAGATAGATATCTGATATAATTTTGGGCATGTGTCTCCTGATAAGGCAGCTAGTGTGACTGTTTCCAAAATCTGCCTTGGGGAGGGTAGTTAATGAACTTTTCTAAGCAGCTTTATGTCAGTAATAATTGACATTCACATAATTCCTCCAATAATGACTTTCACTCTTGAAGTGCCAGAGAATTAGTAATGATTTATGACACAGCTCAAACCGTAAGGTTTCATTAGAATATGAGTGTGCAGAAGTCTGCCACTAAGTTCTTTAAGAATGAGCCTATTAGACCACAATAACAAGAGACAATGCAAGACCCAGTCAAATAATCAGACCGGCCAGTCTTCTGATGGAAAATTCAATCAATGCTTGTAACAAAGGTTCACCTAATCTAGTACAGTACATCTCCTCTGATAGGGTTGTGGAGAATAAACTATCTAAATATCACCACCACTATTGACGCCATGGTAATTGCAGTTTCTGTCTGCATGTTCAACATCCAGTGCTGTGTGAGCTGAAATTTCCTGCAGCTCAATATCAACAAGACTGAAACCATCTAGTTTTGGCTCTTACCAACATCTGCAAAGTTCTGATTCCACCTTCATCAATCTCCTTGGCTGTCTGCTCAGGCTGAACCCGTTAATATGGATCTGGCATTCTCCTCAACCATAAATTGAGCTTCAAGACGACCTGTCATTAAGGCCATCTACTTCGACCTCTGTAACAATGGCACTTATGCCCATCCCTCAACTCCACTGCTGCTGAAATCCATATCTGTCCTTTTATCACACCAAGTCAAATTCTCAAATGCCTCTACATCACCTCCATCCTTCATAAATTTCAGCTAATCTAGAACATTGCAGTTTGAGTCCTCTTCCCCCAAAAATTCCACACCTCCAATATTCCCATTACCATTAAGCTTCACCAGTACCCTATGCCTCAGTGAATTGGTTTTCTTTTATTACTTTTATGGGATGTGGGTGTCACTGGCAAGGCCAGTATTTGTTGCCCATTCCTAATTGCCCTTGATAACTGAGTGGCTTGCTAGGCCATTTCAGAGGGCAGTTAAGAGTTAGCCACATTGCTGTGGGTCTGGAGTCACATGTAGGCCAGACCAGATAAGGACAGCAGATTTCCTTCCCTAAAGGACCGTAGTGAACCAGATGGGTTTTTTTATGACAATTGATAGTTTTATGGAGACTAGCTTTCAATTCTAGACTTATTAATTAATTGAATTTAAATTCTACCAGCTGCCATGGTGAGATGAGAACTCATGTCCCCAAGGCCTGGGCCTCTGGATTATTAATGCAGTGGCATTACCACTATGCCACCATTTCCCCCACAACCATCATCCCACAACCTTGCTCCACTCTTTCTGGGAAATATTCTGCAATCATACATCCCAGCTCTCACACACTGTTCCATTGACTAATCTCTGCCTCGTTCCTCCTTCCTCTAAAATGGTAACAGACTCTCTGAATCTGAAGGTTGTGGGTTCAGGTCCAATTCCAGAGACCTGAGTGCATAATCTTAGGCTGATGTGCACTACTGAGGGAGTGCTGTACTGCTGGGGGTTCTGTCCTCCAGTTCCTGGTCCAAGTAGCTATAATTCAAATGTGAGGTTTGACAATGAGTACCTGGAGTCTATATAGTATCATAACTAAAATGAGTGCTTTCCTCACAAATGATCAGACAAGTGGATTTCCAGCAGCAGTCACTGAATAACAATCATGAGTTGGAAACCTGGCTGATTTGCCCCTCCATGACACAGATCCTGAGGTTGTTTGCAGTACTCCTACCTCTTCCTTGACTGAGATCAGTTATTTCAACACAGAGTGGAGATCAAAACTGGACATTTCCCATATAGATTGGATTATCTAATCAATGGATAAACTCACTGAAATATTGGGAGCTTAAATTCTAGCACATTACTGAAGCTAAGTTTACATCACCAAAACTATAATCCTAAAAGTGCTTCAGATTCAAGCCCCTGTGGGTATATATATTTTTCTTTGAAACATTTGCATTTTTTGTGTTTGGAATATTAAGAATTTTTGGTACTGGTAAATAGAACATGTACTTGTGTTTTCAGCAAAGTTCACTTGTTGCATCCAGTTGCAACCTTAACATGATTTTGAGCCAGACATGAAACTTGGGACCTTCCTGGTCTATATAGCTCACTATCACACTAGGCAGCTCTTTACCCACAAAACCATCAAGGAAGCTGTTCCATTTTATCTCTCTGCATCATTGTGTGATCAAATGCAGAACCCGAACACAATTTGCAAACTGCAACATAAATTAAGAATTTATATAGAGAGGCAGAGCAGAGATCCAGTGCCTTGGCCCACAGAATAGTAGGACATGAAATCATGGTCATAATTCCCCACACATTGAGGCTTTGATTAATTTGTTTTTATTCGTTCATGGGATGTGGGTGACACTGGCCAGGCCAGCATTTATTGCCCATCCCTAATTGCCCTTGAGAAGGTGGTGGTGAGCTGCCTTCTTGAACCACTGCAGTCCTTGGGGTGTAGGTACACCAACAATGCTGTTAGGAAGGGAATTCCAGATTTTTGACCCAGCGACAGTGAAGCAACGGCAATATAGTTCCAAGTCAGGATGGTGTGTGGCTTGGAGGGGAACTTGCAGGTGATGGTGTTCCCATGCATCTGCTGCCCTTGTCCTTCTTGGTGGTAGAAGTCACGGGTTTGGAAGGTGCTGTCGAAGAAGCCTTGGTGAGTTGCTGCAGTGCATCTTGTAGATGGTACACATGCTGCCACTGTGAGTCGGTGGTGAAGGGAGTGAATGTTTAAGGTGGCAGATGGGATGCCATTCAAGCAGGCTATTTTGTCCTGGGTGGTGTTGAGCTTGGAAGGAGATTGAAAAGCAGGACATCTAAAGCAGCAATCTCAGAATTGCTCCCAGTACCATATGCTAGTGAGTATAGAAATAGGAAGATTGAAGGAATGAACATGTGGCTGGAAAAATAGGGTAGGAGGGAGGGCTTTAGATTCCTGGGGCATGGGACCAGTTCTGGGGCAGGTTGGACCTGTACAAGATGGACGGGTTACACCTTAACAGGACCAGAACTAATATCCTCGTGTCGAGATTTGCTAATGCTGTTGGGGAGGGTTTAAGCTAGCTTGTCAGGGGGTTGGGAACCTGCGAGGGAATTCAGATAGGAGAAAAGCATAGGAAGTAGAAAAGCTGTGAATGAAAGTGGAAAGCAGCAGAAACAAATGCTAGAACCAACCAGGGTCAAAATACAGAATAGTCTTAAAAAGGTAGAATTAAAGGAACTCTATCTGAATGCATGCAGCATTCGCAACAAGGTAGGTGAGTTGATGGCACAGGTAGAAGTAAATGGGTATGATTTAATTGTCATTACGGAGACATGGCTGCAGGGTGACCAAGACTGGGAACTGAATATTAAAGGATATTCGACATTTAGGAAGGACAAGCAAAAAGGAAAAGGAGGTGGAGTAGTGCTGGTAATAAGAGATGGGATCAATGAATTAATGAGAGGATCTTTGATTGGAAGAACAGGATATAGAATCTGTTTGGGTGGAGGTAGGAAACAACAAGTGGCAACAATTATTGGTAGCAGTGGTTTACAAGCCACCAAACAGTAGTGATAATGTAGGGCATGGTATAAATCAGGAAATTAGAAGTGCATGTAGCAAGGGCAATGCAGTAATCATGGGTGACGTCAATCTATATATAGACTGGGTTAAATCTAATGAGCACCAATGCAGTGGAAGAATAATTCCTGGAATGTGTCCAAGATGATTTTCTGGAGCAATATTTTGAGGAACCAACTAGGGAACAGGTTATTTTGGATCTAGTATTATGCAAAAGGGTTAATTAATAATATGGTGGTAAAAGAACCTTTAGGGAAAAGTGACCATAGTATGATAGAATTTTCCATTAAGTTTGAAAAAGATATACTTCACTCCGAGTCTAGGGTCTTAAATCTAAACAAGCGCAATTATGAAGGTATGAGGAGCAAGTTGGCTGTGATGAATTTGAAAAATACATTAAAAGGTTTGATGGTAGATAGGCAATGGCTAGTATTTAAAAAATTAATGCATGGTTTCAAAAAACATTATTCCTTTAAGACAAAAGAATGCGATCAAAGGGGGAGGCTTATAAAGTTGCCATAAAAGTCAAAAGCTGGATGATTGGGAGTATTTTAGAATCCAGCAAAGGAGGACCAAGAAATTGATAAAGAAAGAGAATAAAATATGAATGTAAACTAGCAAGAAATATAAATACAGATTGTAAAAGCTTCTATAGATCTGTAAAAAGGAAAAAAAATGGCAAAGACAAATGTGGGTCCATTACAGGCAGAGACAGGGGATTTTATAATGGGAAATAGAGAAATGAAATAATTACTTTGTGTCTATCTTCATGGAGGAAGATACAAGAAGTCTCCCTGAAATAATTGAGATCCAAGGGTCTAGTGAGAATAAGGAACTGAAAGAAATTAGGATTCGTAAAAAAAATAGTATTGGAGAAATTAATGGGACTGAAAGTTAGCAAATCCCCAGGACCCAATGATTCTCATCCTAGAGCGTTGAAAGAGATGGCTACAGAGATAGTGGATGCATTGGTGAGCATCTTTCAAAATTCTGCAATGGTGCCTGCATATTGGAAGGTTTCAAATGTTTAAGAATGGAGGGAGAGAGAAAACAGGGAACTACAGACCAGTTAGCCTGACGTCGGTAGCAGGGAAAATACTGGAATCTATAATAAAGATGTGATTACTGGACACTTCAAAAATAATGGTCTGATTGGGCAGAGTCAATATGGATTTATGAAGGGGAAATCAAGTTTGACAAACTTGTTAGAGTTTTTTGAGGATGTTACTAGTAGAGTGGATAAGGGGGAACCAGTGGATGTGGTGTATTTGGACTTTCAGAAGGCTTTTGATAAAGTCGCACATAAGAGATTACTAAGCAAAATTAAAGTGCATGGGATTGGGGGTAATATACTAGCATGGATTGAGGATTGGGTAACAGGCAGAAAACAGAGAGTAGGAATAAATGGATCATTCTCAGGTTGGCAGGCTGTGACCAGTGGGGTACCACAAGGATCAGTGCTTGGGCCCCAGCTGTTCACAATCTATATCAATGATTTGGTATAGGGACCAATTGTAATATTTCCAAGTTTGCAGATGACACAAAACTTGGGTATTGGATTTGTGAGGAGGATGCAAAGAGGCTTCAAGAAGATTTGGGCAGGCTGAGTGAATGGGCATGAACATGGCAGATGCAATATAATGTGGAAAAGTGTGAGGTCATCCAGTTTGGCAGGAGGTGCAGAGTATTTTTTTTAAGTGGTGAGAGATTGGAAACTGTTGATTTCCAAAGGGACCTAGGTGTCCTTGTTCAAAGTCACTGAAAGCTAGCATGTAGGTGCAGCAAGCACTTAGGAATACAAACGGTATGTTAGCCTTTATCACAAGAGGATTTAAGTACAGGAGCAAAGAAGTCTTGCTTCAATTGTATCGAGCATTGGTGTGACTGCACGTCAAATATTGTGTGCAGTTCTGGTCCCCTGGCCTGAGAAGAGATATACAAAGAGGGAGTGTAGCGGAGGTTCACCAGACTGATTCCTGGGATGGTAGGATTGTCCTGTCTGGAGAGATTGAGGAGATGGGGCCTGTATTCTCTGGAGTTTAGAAGAATGAGAGGCTATCTCATAGAAACATACAAAATTCTTAAAGGGATAGACAGGGTAAATGCAGAAGGGATGTTTCCCCTGGCTGTGAGGTCCAGAACCAGGGGACACAATCTCAGAATAAGGGGCAGCCCATTTAGGACTGAGATGAGGAGGAACTTCTTCACTCAGAGGGTGGTGAATCTTTGGAATTCTCTGCCCCAGAGGGTGGTGGAAGCTCAGTTACTGAGCAAGTTCAAGACAGAGATTGATAGATTTCTAGTTGCTAATGACATAAAGGGATATGGGGAAAGTGCAGGAATATGGCATTGAGGTAGACTATCATCCATGATCTAGAATGGCAGAGCAGGCTTGAAGGGCTGAATGTCCTACTCCTGCTTCTATGTTCCTATGTTCTTGAGTGTTGTTGGAGCTGCACCCATCCAGGCAAGTGGAGAGTATTCCATCACATGCCTGACTTGGTGCCTTCTAGATTGTGGACAGGTATTGGGGAGTCAGGAGGTGAGTTACTCGCCACCGAATTCCCAGCCTCGAGCCTGCTGTTGTCGCCACAGTATTTATGTGGCTGATCCAGTTCAGTTTCTGGTCAATGGTGACCCCCAAGGATGTTGATAGTGGGAGATTCAGCGATGGTAATGCTGTTGAACATCAAGGGGAGATGATGAGGTTCTCTCTTGTTGGAGATGGTCATTGCCTGGCACTTGTGTGGCACGAATGTTACTTGCCACTTATCAGCCCAAGCCTGGATATTGTCCAGGTCTTGCTGAATTTCTAAACGGGCTGCTTCAGTATCTGAGGAGTCGCGAATGGTGCTGAATATTGTGCAATCATCAGCGAACATCCCCACTTCTGACCTTATGATGGCGGGAAGGTCATTGATGAAGCAGCTGAAGATGGTTGGGCATAGGACACTATCCTGAGGACCTCCTGCAGTGATGTCCTGGGACTGAGATGATTGACCTCCAACAACCACAACCATCTTCATTTGTGCTAGTATGACTTCAACCAGCGGAGAGTTTTCGCCCTGATTCCCATTGACTCCAGTTTTGCTAGGGCTCCTTGATGCCATACTCAGTCAAATGCTGCCTTGACGTCAAGGGCAGTCACTTTCACCTCATCTCTGGAGTTCAGCTCTTTTTTCCATGTTTGGACCAAGGCTGTAATGAGGTCAGGAGCTGAGTGGCCATGGTGGAACACAAACTGTGCGTCACTGAGCTGGTTATGGCCGAGCAAATGCCGCTTGATAGCACTGTCAACGACATCTTCCATCACTTTGCTGATGATCGAGAGTAGACTGATGGGGCGGTAATTGGCCAGGTTGGATTTAGAACATAACATAAGAAATAGGAGCAGGAGTAGGCCATTCAGCCCCTCAAGCCTGCCCCATCATTCAATAAGATAATGGCTGATCTGTGCCCTTGCTACCCTCAATGCTTCCTCCAAGTGGTTTTCAACTTGGAGAAGCACTGATTCATTAGCCGAGGGGGTGGTGCGGTAGGTTGTAATCAGCAGGAGGTTTCCTTGCCCATGTTTGACCTGATGCCATGAGACTTCATGGGATCCTGAATCAATGTTGAGGACTCCCTTCAAACTGTATACCATGGTGCTGCCACCTCTGGTGGATCTGTCTTGCTGGTGGGACACGACATGCCCAGGGATGGTGATGGTGGTATCAGGGACATTGTCTGTAAGGTATGATTCCGTGAATATGACTATGTCAGGCTGTTGCCTGACTAGTCTGTGGGACAGCTCTCCCAATTTAAGCACAAACCCCCAGATGTTTATCAGGAGGACTTTGCAGGGTCAGCAAGGCTGGGATTGTCATTGTCGTTTCCAGTGCCGAGGTCGATGCCAGGTGATCCGTCCGGATTCATTCCTTTTCTTAGGCTTCGTAGCAGTTTGATACAACTGAGTGGCTTGCTAGGTCATTGCAAAGGGCATTTAAGAGTCAACCACATTACTATGGGTCTGGAGTCATATGTAGGCCAGACCAGGTGAGAACAGCAGATTTCCTTCCCTTCAGGACATTCATGAACCAGATGGGTTTTTACAACAACCAACAATGGTTTTATGGTCACCATTCGACCAATTGTTAATTCCAGACTTATTAATTGAATTCAAATTTCACCATCTGTCATGGTGGGATTTGAACCCATGTCCCCACAGCATTAGCCTAGGCCCCTGGATTACTAGTCCAGTGACATTACCACTACGCTGCTGCCTCCCCCTATTGCAAAAAAAACTTTCACATTTAGGTTAGGCGACAGTTGGAATGTGGCTTTAGTCCTGTGACCCTGACATCTCTGAGTTCTTTATCAAAGCCACATCATTTTGGGGAGCGTACAGCAGAATTCAGGCACTTTCCCATGGAGGAAGAAAATATTAAGCTGATGTCATGCACCGCTGGCACCTGGAGCACAGAGCAGCCCAAGTGGCGGACTGGGAATGACCTTTCTACCTGCGTGTCAGCCATAACTTCTGTATAGATCAGAGAGGAAGAGGAAAATGGAGACAAGAAATTACATTGAAAACGATGATTCAGACCCTGAGGGGAAAATGCTTTGAAAGGTTTTTCATGCAGCACATGTTTAAACTTGGTTTGCAAATTGCTCTGAAGGTAAGAGAGATCATTTTGAGGTATTCATGTTATTAAATTTTACATTTATTGTGTTACAATTTTGAAATGCCAAGTACTTTTGATGAAACTTTGTATAAATGCAATTTCTTTCATCGTAAACGTTTCATTGTTTCATTGCTCCTATTGTGGGGGGAAAAAAAACTACATGTGTTAGTTCAGAAACAAATTTATTCCATGTCAGTTTGAACCACCCCAGTCTGGTTTAAAGAAAAACAACTGCAACTTCCTGCATGTAAGGTTTGGGTCAACTTCAGACCACTCTGTCACCCACTCTATCAATCTCAAATTTCTGCACTTTCTGGCTAATCTCCTATCCTTCATTCCCAGTCAATCTTTGGTTAATTGGTCTTTCTCACACTTCATATTCACTTCATGCTCCACCCTGTTTCTTTCCCCCTCCACTGTTGCTGCTCGGGGTTGCTGTGGCTGTAACTGCATTAGGGAGTGATACAACGCTGGAATTATCCTGGCATCGCCTGTGCCATTTGAAGAAATATCACTTATGCCGAGGACAACCACCCACAGCAAGCTCATAATTGCTGCACGTGGGAGGAACAGCAGAGGCTGCGCTGGTGGGAAAAGCAGGAGGTAGGAGGTTTCAAGTAGATATAGTTTAGGGGGCAGTTTGAATTGCATAGAGTGGAAAGAAATTTGAGATTGATACTGAGTGGCTGATGGAGTGGTATGAAGTGGGCCCAAACCAGGAGCAGGGCACACTTTGTCAGTTGGCAGTCCTATCTTCAAGAACAATCAGTGAACCAATGCTGAGGTGTCACAAGAGAGGTGCTAATTTGCTGTTAGGGGTTTTCTCAGTGGGGTCTGTAGCTATGGGAGCAGAGGATAGCTTTGAATTCCTCAGAATTTTCTCCTGACCATCACAAATATTTTTTTGGAGTTATCTAAAATCCATGAGAAAGTACATCCCCAAAATTAGAGGAAAACATGACCAATAGGCCTTGACCTTTTACCTTGATTTCTCAATAAAACCTATATAATATCCATAAGAGGCAACTAGGAGAAAAGGCAGACAAGTGATAAATTAGTCAAACAAGAGGATTTTGACCTTGAGAAGACAAAGAACCTGAAATTCATGGGGATTCCACCAGTCTTATACCACAACCCCAGCATGAGACCGGTAAACGCCCCAGGAAAACAATTTCCCTAGGGGTTACGCCGATTACTGGACAGTGGTGGAACATCTGTGGAATTTCAATACCTGATTAAATTAGGCAATGATACTACAAAAGAAAAAACTCTTAAGCCTAAGAAAAGTATTGCAGCTGTGTGTGAGGCACCTAATGGATAGGATGTGAAAGATTACAGTTTATCGGGGGTAGATGGGAATGTAGAATTCGAGACACAAACAGATCAGCCATGATCTTATTGAATGGCAGAGCAGGCTAGAGGGGCCAAATGGCCTACTTCTGCTCCTAATTCGTATGTTTGTATTACTACAATACCTCAGGTTAGAGAGAGGTGGAAAGATTGGAAGAAGTTTAATTTATCCTCAATATTTAAAAATCAGTTTCCATCTGTCTGTGTCTCAGAGTTGATTTGTAGCAAGCTGATGGGCCTATAATCCAATGTCCATTTCCAGGAATGTAATTGATCCATTGCAACCATGCGCCCTCAAATCTCCCATTATTGCTTCTGGTAATCAATTTTTATTGGTCACTACTGATGCTGCACCTGTGATCCAGCAGCCACCTTGAATCCCACACTGCTCCCAGATTAGTTCACAGCTCAGCTTCCAAGCCCACTACCCATTAGACCTCAACATGGCCGCAGCTGATCCTCAATCTTGCCCTTCCATGCCCATGTCTCACTGAAGTCTGAGCAGTGTGCACTAACCTACTTAGGCATCATTTAGGCAAAATTTTAACTGTTTAGATGCCCATCATTTTGAATATACAATCAACTAATAAGTAGCAGTTTTCCACATACATAGCTTAATATTAAACTAATTCCACCTTACAGTGCCATTCTATATTTGTTTGTGAATGCTAATAGTTATATTATACAAAAACGAGATACTGGAAATCAGAAATAAAACCAGGAAGACTTAGCAGATCAGGTAGCATCTGGAAAGTTACCTGAAGCTTGGGGTCCTACTTCTGGACTGAATGGAGGTGTTCTGCAAAATGATTGCAAAAATCAAATGCAGATTGAGTAATGCGGAGAAGACTGCAAGGTGAGCAATGAATGCAGTATACTAATTTGAAAGAAGTACAAGTGAATTTCTGTTGCATTTGGAAGGATTGCTTGGGGTCCTGGAAAGTGGGAAGGGAGGAGGTAAAAGGGCAGGTGTTACAGCTCCTGCGCTTGCACAGGAAGGTCCCATGGGAAGGGGTGTTGGGGGTAGTTGAAGTATACAGTATACTATATTCACTGGGGTTGGGCAGGGGGAGCCTGGGACAGCAGAGGTCTAGAATTTCCTCATGGGGCCAGGAATAGTACACCTACTCTTTTTGACCCCACCAGAGAAAAGTTTATCCATTGCCTTTAGTGGCCTTCACTGGCTTTCCAATAATTTTATCTGGCCAGGGTGGGGGTGACACTCCGCTGAGGAGCGGGTTAAAATGTGATCAGGGGCCTATGTAGACTCCCAGGACTCATTCCTGCTACTGCTTTCCATCCAAAGCTGTCAGAAATGACCTCACTGCCACAGACAGGAGTCAATTTTTTGCTAGCTCAAACCCTCTGACCCCACAACATCTTAACCATCCACCACACTGTTCTTACCAGGCTAAGGAGGAGGGGAGGTTAAAATTTACCACTATACTTTTAAAAATTTTAGTCCATGACCAACAAAGGATACCAGTTAGTGATATGTGAAATGGTAGAAGTGCTGAGACAAGATCCACAGGCAGGAAAGGTGGAACTGGTCACCACTCCTCACGAAGCAATCCTCTGAAATCCCTACTAATATGAGTGGCAAAGTGGGTCTTGGGTAATAACGATGATAAATAATTACCACGTAGCCTATTTAAATACATATATGCATAATTTATAATGCGACACAGTAACAAAAGCTGCATGATGTGGGTGTAAGTAGGCAATTCAGCTTGCTCTATAATCACAGGGATAGGAGACAAAAGCACAACATTAACACGTCTCAAACAAACTTGGAAATATAAAGAAATGTTTTCCCACATTGGATTTGTGGAACAGACTCCCAACAAAAGCAATTAATGGTAATAAATATACATTTTTAAGCAAATACTGGATAATTATTTGGAGTGTGGAAAATCTGAAAGAGGGGGGGGACATTCCAGAGTAAGAGCTGAGTTATGTCACTTTTGACCTCTGACTCAAAGCTGCATCTTCCCTTGCCTACTAAAAGCACAGGTCAAGCTTACCATTCCAGGAAAACCTCAGAAATTCCTGTGCTGCATTAAAGAACTGGAAATCAGGTGATCAAGGTCACCACACTTTCTTCCTGAGAGCAGTGGCAACAGAGATTAAGAGAGGTAGCGAAAGTAATTTTTAAAAATTCATTCTTGGAATGTGAACATCATTGACAAGACCAGCATTTATTGCCCATCCCAAATTGCCCTTGAGCAGGTGGTGGTGGTGAGCTGCCGACAACTGAGTGACTTGCTTGGCCACTTCAAAGGGCAGTTAAGAGTCAACTGCTGTGGGTCTGGAGTCACATGTAAGCCAGACCAGGTGAGGATGGCAGATTTCCTTCCCTGAAGGATGTTAGTGAATCAGATGAGTTTTTATGATAATCTGGTGGTTTCATCATTATTAATGACACTAGACTTTTATTCACAATTTATTAATTAATTGAATTTAAATTCCCTTAGCTGCCATTATGGGATTTGAACTCGTGTTTCTGGGGCAATAGTCCAGTAACATTACCACAATGCCAGCTACCCCCTGTAGAGGTAGTGGCAGCAATTGAGGTGGTAGTAGCAGCATTTGAGGAGGTACTGGCAGAGATTGAGGGGGTAACAATGGCATTTGAGGAGGTAGTGACACTGATTGAAAGGTGTAGTGAAGGTGACCGTACGCTACTTCCACGCCTCCACAACCTCCTCCAGTCTTATATCTCCTCCCCCTTTTTCTTGGAGTATAATGTTTGTCTAACTTTATTTATTACTCCTTCCATAATTTCAATAGGAGGCCAGTGGACTAACCAGGTAAACAGCAGAAACAGCTGTTTACAGTCACTTCTGCTGGAAAATTGCTAGAACCCCCCCCCCCCCCCTCCAAGGAATCTCAGGGCCAATTTGTTTACAAGCACTAAAAATCACAATAGTAATGAACAGCAAGACTGGGGTAATATCTAAAAGAGGGAACTAGAATTTATATTCTGCCTTTCACATTTTCAGGATGTCCTAAGGCACTTGACAGCCAATCGAAAAATTTCTGAAGTGTAGTCACTCTTGTAATACAGGCAATGTGGCAGCCAGTTTACACACTACAAATCTTGTGAACAGCAATAAGATAAATGACCGGATAATCTGCTTAATAATGTTGAGCGAGAGAGAAATGTTGGCAAGGATAAAGGAGAACACGTCTCCATCTTCTTCAAATAGCACCATGTAATTGTTTATATCTATCTTCAGAACCTTAGCTTAACATCTCATCTGAAAGTCCCTCTGATATTACAGCACTCCTTCAGTACTGCACTGAAGTCTCAGTCCTGATTACATACTCATCGCAGGAGTGGGGCTTGAATCCCCAACATTTTGACTCTGAGGCGAGTGTTATCACTGAACCACAGTTAACACCACCTGGGTAAAAAGTTAATTAAAAGAAATGGAATCCATACATGATTTTGCAGTAAAATAATGCCAATCAGTTTTCAGCATATTTGCAGAATGTATCCATACACATTGTCATACGTGCCACTTCTTAAAATGAAATTGCATAATTGTGTAAGTAACTTATAAACAATAATGATTTTTTATATTAAATTTACTTGCACAGGAAATTTCATAGAATCCATAGAGTTTTACAGCACAGAAAGAGGCCATTCGACCTGTCATGTCTGTGCTGGCATTTTGAAAAGACATTCCTGTTTAGTCCCACATCCCTGCTTTTTATCCATAACCCTGTAAGTGCCTCGTCCTCAAGTACCTGTTCAACTCCCTTTTAAAATTATTCCTGGAATCAGCTTCTACCACCTTTTCAGGTAGAATGCTCCAGATCTGACAACACTCCGAGTAAAAAAACTTGTTCTCATCTCCCCTCTAGATGGGCTGAACAGCCTACTCCTGTTCCTATGTTCCAACAACACTCAAAAAGCTTGACACCATCCAAGACAAAGCAGCTTGCTTGATTGGCACCCCATCCACGACCTCAAACATTCACACCCTCCACTGCTGGTGCACAGTGGCAGTAATGTGTACCATCCACAAGTTGCACTGCCAAGGATCCTTTGGCAGCACCTTCCAAACCCATGACCTCTACCACCTCGAAGGACAAGGGCAGCAGACGCATGGGAACATCACCACCTGCAAGTTCCGCTCCAAGTCACACACTTACCTGCGCTCCCACAGTATAGCACCATTCCTTCACAGTTGCTGAGTCTGCTGGACTACCACATGGACTACCACAGTTCAAGAAGGTGTCTCGCCACCACTGTCTCAAGGGCAATTAGGGATGTGAATAAATCTTATGAATGCATAAAAAATTGTTAAATTAATCTGAGTTTACTGTCATATATGTCTGTGGACTAACAACATAAGCAGAAATTATTAGTTATTTCAGTGAACACAAATTGCACTTGAGGATTATTTTTGGGTGTTTTTTAATCCTTAACTGGAATTAAATCCATCACTCCAGCACCATATAAATATTGTGGCAAATACATGTAAACGGTCTGTTTGTCTTGGAAAATTAAGAGATTTACACTATTAGAACTGCAATATTTGGTTCATCTTTTCATGGTGACAGTATTTGTTATTTATACAAGCTAAAATTGTTTCTACAACTGTTATATACTTATTAGTGTTCTGCATGATAGTAATTGGGCTTGTTTTTAGTAACTACATATTTAAAAAGTTATAGTCCACTGTAATCTTCAAAGCTTAACTCTTTAATCCAAAAGGGTTTCTATTTTATTTCATAAGACTGAGAACAGCTGTGTCATCACAACCGTTCCTCCCGTGCTCAGCTGAAAAATCAAGCAAGCACCTTATTCCTTGACCACCATCTGCCACTCTGTAACAGTATAGTTTCAAAGAGGTAGATGAGACCAACCCAGGATAGCTCTCCATCTGATCTTACCTAGTGTCTGTAGGAAGTTGTCCAGCTTCAGTTAAACATCTTTCCACTACAGCACAGCTAAGCTTACAAACTCACCACATAGGGATTTATAAGCACAAATCCACATCCCATTATTCCATACCACTGGCCCATCCCAATTAGCTTTACATTGGACATCAATGATAAACAGATACTTTTAAGAGGGTAATTTCTTTTCTCTGTTTCAGTTAATCTTCCCCAACTCCGCTTTTCATACTTAGTCCCTGCCCCGTCACTGTAACATCTGTGAGCATGCTTGCTGCATTGGTGCACTGATGACTGCCTCCTCTGACCTTAACTAGCCTGGTAAGGTCACTGAACTTCTTGCAGCATTGAGTTGCTGTGTGATTTTGGTGGAAGTGGCACTGACTGCCAAGGCCACCTCCTTCAACTGAATCTTTTACCATTCCTTTCATTGGTCTCTTATCCCCAGTCCCAAAGATTTTCTACCTCTTCTCCTACATTTGCACCAATAAAACCTCCATAGAAAAGTCTGAAAACTCAGGTCTCTAAGCCCTACTGCAATATCTTTCAACAGGCTTCTTGAAGTCAGTTTTAAAATTATCCTCATTCTCAGGATATTGGCAAGCTTGAAAAGGCTGAGAAGATGGGCTTTCTTCCAGTAATTGCTTTATTAGAAAAAGTCACTTGTTAGACTACTTCAGAAGGCATTAAGAGCCAGTCACGTATGTGAAATTGGAATCATGTATAGGCAAGGCCAAGTAGGTAGCAGGATCTCTTCCCTAGACATTAGTAAACCAGATGGGATTTTAAGACAATCGAAGAACTTACACAGTTATTTTCCAGCTACTAGTCCACATGTTACCAGATCTATAGAATTCAGTTTCACGATTTGCCATAGTTGATAGAGGGCTTGCCACTGATCAAGAAAGGAATGCATTTATATAGCACCTTTCACAACCACAGAACATCTCAAAACGCTTGACAGCCAATGAAGTACTTTTTGAAGTGTAGTCACTATTGTAATGTAGGAGACACAGCAGCCAATTTGTGCACGGCAAGCTCCCACAAACAGCTCTGTAGTAATGACCAGATAATCTGTTTGTGTGATGTTGATTGAGGGATAAATATTGGCCAGGACACCAGGGATAACTTTGGATACATACTTCTAACTTAAGCTGCAAGTATAACCAATATTCCTTCACTTTCAGTGCATGAAAACCTGAAAGAATTGTACAAATGCTGATGAAACAAGATTTATTTTTCAGGTGATCTGTGCGCATGTTCTTTTATCCCCTACTGCCCCCATTCTCCATCCAGGACTGCTCCAGTCTTCTCTCTCTCTCTCTCTTTACATAAGTGCTGCTCCTGACTCTCATTTCTTCCCACCTTGCCACCAAGTGATGCTGCTGGTTTTTCACTCTCTAACTCTATTAGGACAAGGTGTTAAACCAAACCAAATCCACATTGTTATGAGTCAACGACTTCAAGATAGGAAGGAAGAAAATCACTGACAGAGTAGAAATGCTGACAGTTTCTGTGTACAATATCTCAGCCTAAACATTTTGAAAGGGAAAATGATGCTGGTAGCCAATGAATCTCTTGATTCTTGTGCAAGTTTTCTTGAATAGTCAAGACATTAATAATGGGAGCACAGCTAACTGGGATTCCATTCTACATAAAATGTCATCAAATTAATGATTACAAATGGAAACCTAGTTATAGACCATTTAGATATATAGCTTTGATTCCAGGAGCCTTGCATTACATGACAAACTCTAGCACCCTTAATCCTCAAGCCAGAGCTGTAGGCACATGAAAAATTGGCTGAATGAGTCTATCACCAGGGTAAAGCAGATTTAACAATATAAACACTAAAAACCAGCTGACAAACACTGATCACCCTCAATCAGAGCAGTGATGGTGTAAAAACAAATAATGATTAATCTTTTAGCAGTAATTGTATATCAGAACCCTATAAACTACATCAACACAGAGTCCTGCATCCAAATATTAATTGATTTGTTTATTACCATTATTTTGTGTCTTTATTTCAGACTTTCATTTTTTATTTTATCCATTTCTTCAATGAGTTGGAAACTGCTGTTAGAAAATAAATCTACAGACTTAAAGGCTAGGATGGCTGTTTTGTACATACAATTGATACACTTGTCAGCAAGCTGACATTATTAAACGTAATATAGGATCAATTTATTGTCAATGAAATGCAACATTAACCCATGGTTCTAAAATGATAGACTGATAATCTTAGCAAGTCCTTGATACATCTGAATACTTTCCACTGAAATCAGTCTGTCAAGCTGGTTTTGCAAGTGCAGGCATTTGAATGATGTTAGGAAATGTACCGTCTAGCAGTGAAGGAAATGTAAGTGCTTAAAATGTTGTCCTGAAATGCAAATTCTCTGATACTGTTAAATTCCAGTAAACGGAACGTCATTCTTACAAAAGAAAGTTTCACTTTAGCGTACACACGCCAGCTGTTTGAAACAGTGTTTATTATCCACCTGTGTTCTTATCTGATCATAGAAGGGGTGCTTACCCATTGTCTCTCGAGACAAGGAGGCCAAAGAAGAGAGAAGGTTTAGGTCCCAGGGCACTGGCCATTGTAATCTGCCTGCCAGTGTTGATTTAGAATTGTGACTGAGCCACTAGATGGAGTGTTTCACTTCGGATGAGAGACTTTATCTCAGGATATGGGGAAAGAGGTAACTTTTCATCTGCAATGTCTGGGCAGTAATCCAGCTGAGTGATCACTCACCTGTTGGCAAACTCACCAGCTTTTCATTCCATTTGTGAGAAACGTAGCCTACTTAATAATAATTTACACCAAGTCAAACTCTGAAGAAGTAAGTTTATTTAACGTTCTTGCAAGATCGGGTGTCCTACAAGCAGGCACACCCATCAACATATTCAGTTCATGTTTATACAATACAAATCCATTTTTCCACGCCTTTAGTTTACATTATTGGTTATAACATATTATGACACTAACCTATCCTATAGTTGCTACAGTCTCCTCCTCTGTTTACTTCTCCCCCTACTCTAACTTTCTAGCCCCTAACTCTTGTTGTTGTTTTACCTTATTTGGCTCTCCATTGTGTGTTTTAACTTGCAGCTGTCAGCCTTTATCTTAGTGGGGCAGTTTCTTATTCACTACATCCTTTGTTCTAACTCTTGCTGTTTCTCTTTTCTCTGCCTAAGCACAATTTTTAACTGCTGTACTGTCTCAAGGTCTTTACTTACATATCCTTATCAGTTCTCTTTTTCAGTGATTTCATTATGTTGTGTAGAAATGACTTCTTGGTAATTTTCCACAAGCTGTAGAAACAACATTTCAGTATTTCTTATTCTCACAATTCCCCCTTTTCTTTTACTTAATCCTTGTTGTTTTCTACATACTGCGGAGGGTTCTCATATGTCCTCTCAAATTCTCTGAGCATTATTTCAGCCGCCTTTTCAATGTCTGTATTTCCGTTGATACTATCCACTTTGTCATTACCTAACAGGTACATACTCTCTTCCTGTCCTCTTTGTATTGACATCTGCTTCGTCAAAGCTGTCTCAATCAATCGCTTTGTCAGCCCTCTTACACAAGGAATAATACAACACCCGATGGCTATTAGTATTCCGACAACCGTGATCAGGGAGGTAAAAACCGAGATTATCATGCCTTTCCATTTTCCAAACCAGGATTCAAGCCACCCCGTCAGGGAAGTGTCTGCTCCTGAATTTTCGGCCATCTCTTCTGCTAAGGTTGTTAACCCTTGCAGTGCTCGGGTGATTGAACCATCGGGTGCTGTGTTATTTGGGATAAATGTGCAACATTTCCCTCCTAACATTATACACACACCTCCTTTTTCTGCTAAGATCATATCTAGAGCCAGTCGATTTTCCCAAGCCATTCTACTAGTGGCATCTAATTGTTCAGCTATACCTTTTACCACATCTCTAGTATAATTTATAAATCTTTGTTGGTTGTTTTAAATATAATTTATCCAATCTACATTTTTGTTAATCGTGACCCACCAAAACAAAGACTCGAAACCGGCGGTTATTTGGTTTCGGGCCTTGAATTCATCAGGGAACCCTCTTGGGACCCCTATGAAATCCATGTATACCTGGTCGTCAAAAGAGTTCGCTATCGCTTCCCTTTTACCCCTTTCCCTCGTTATTATCTTTTGTTTCTCAAATGCCAAGGTGAATGGTATTGCCAATTGAACAATTGCGCACGTCCCCTTCCACTGGGAGGGTAGGGTCTGTCTCAGGATTTTTCCTCCGCAATACCACCATAAATCCGCTCTGGGGACATTCAATGATGAGTAGTTCCCTCCCCTGACTCTTCCAGTTACGTCCTCAGTCTCTATGCATGACTTCAACTCTCCCATATTTCTGGTTAGCTCCGCACCGTGTCGACTTACGCATGATGTGTGATTCACACTGGTGGCTAAAAATGAAGGGGGAGTCCTTGAATCTTTTTTCTCTAGGGGAGGGAACATTAATGACAAGGATATGCAAGTTTGAATACCCCAAGCCGTCTTATCCTGATATAGGGCTAACATGCATTCCATGCCCTTTCGGTCACGCTCCCACCCCAGCGGGAAAGGTACTACTTGAGCTATCGGTCTACCAGATGCACAAGCATAGCAATTGTTTTTGTTCAAACTTTTTACAGTATATTTTATCCATTCTACCCAGGCATTTGTGTCCCCGTAACCGGTTTCTATCTCAATTGTCTTTCTCAGGTCCTTTACCTCTATTATTTTTACTATGTTAGGGTCATTATGAGAGGTCCCTTTTAGTTTGTTAGATGGTTTACCAGTCTTATCTATTGTTACCTGAAAACAACATTTTAATTCACCTTTCTTTTTCCCTTCTCTAACTGTTACTCCAAACACCTTGTTGTCTAATTGGAAGTGCGTATTTTTGATTTGTTGTTCTTCTGTTATTGAGCCATTCCGCTGGTGTTGGATGGATATTCCACCAGGCGTTTCTGTCCACTCGGTTCTTTTTATCGTCAAATAGGGTTGCATTCCTTATCTGGACAATCTGGGCCTGGTTTTATGGGGCTCTGGTGAATGGATATAATCGGTGGGAGTGGGTCTCCTGTTAGTAGTCCATCCCCATAATAATGGAGGGACTCCACATAATAATTTCTTTGGTTATGTATGCCCCCACATGGGATTAGGAAACATAAGTCTACTTCTACCACCTGAGGGTCCTGGCTCTTGGGGATTTCAATTCGTGTACCGTTGTCCCCGTCAGTTCCGTCCCACATTGTTATTTTTCCCATTACTGGGATGACTAATACTGCATACAAAAACATCCAACCCATTTTATTTCCTGGCTACTTTTGAAAAGAAAGAGAGAAAGAGAGAATGCACACAATATTACAGACAGTATTTCCGCGCTCGCGCCGCTATATAAAAAAATGTTTGTTACTCAAAGTCTTTTTAGCTTTAGTTTCAATGGTTCTTCTGTTAATTCGGTTGTCCAAGTTCCTTCCTCGGCCGGGGGGGTTGTACCGGCCCCTTGATTCTTGTGTAGTGGGTCCAACCTCTTTCTGCCGTTCTTATGGCTGTTTCAGTGGTTAGGAGAGTCTGGTATGGTCTTTCCCAGTTCGGTTGTAGTTTAGTCTCTTTCCACGATTTCACCAGAACCCAATCTCCTGGTTGGATCTTGTGCACTGCAAATTCGAGAGGTGGGATCTGTGCTAACAGGCCTTGCTTCCTGAGGAATGACAATGAGGAAGACAACGCCAGTATATAGTTCTTTAGAAATGAATCTTTAGTTTCTAAGGTTGGCATCTCGCCCCTGGTTCCCATATAGGGTAATCCGAATAGCATTTCATAGGGGGACAGTCCCACATCTTTTCTAGGGGCTGTCCGAATTCTGAGTATCGCTATAGGTAAACATTTGGTCCAGGGTAACCTTGTTTCAAGTACCAGTGCCATGCCTTTCTGCTCACTTCCACATTCCCCCCTTTTATCATTCTATGATAACCTTCTCTCTACTGATATTCACTGGGATTATGTGGATCTATTTACTCAAATAACATTTAAACAGTATAATATAAAAGCAAATATAAAAAACTCAGCAACTGCTGAATCAGAAGGGTAGGCTGAGCCACCCTCTAACAAGGGGGCGTGTATCAGCCTGGTCGGTATGTTTTTCATTCTAACTTTCCCCTGGGATTGTCATGTCTGGGTGAAAAGAAGAGTGCTGTTGAAGTACAATGTCTCTCTCTCTCTCTCTCTCGCTGTACCAGCTGCAAGGCCAAGTTGCCTCTGCAGCCCTGAAGTTATGAAGTCAGCTAGCTTGTTAGCAATACATGACTGATTAATAGTTTCATCTTAAATGTTCCCATGTAATTCTGTTCTTAAAAATTCTAAAATCTAAATTCTGTTCTCACGGTCCCCCTTTTGATTCTTCAAAACATTTTTAAAAATCAATCCCTTGATCCCACCTAGGTGCCTTTAATGGTCTCTATTTGTCTAGAAACAGCCTTCAACACCCAGAGGGGTCGCACTCAATACGTCGCCTGCTTGTGCCATAAGAGGGGCCTGCGGTAACTCTGTAAAGGCATAAGTTTTGCAGGGGCTTCAACTACTTGTTTACAACATAAAAGGGTGGAACACTTGTACAATTACCATCTCATTTAAGCTTCACTGTTTTTCTCTGGCTTCATCTCTATTAACGAAAACTTTCTGCACTTCTCTGAGCAGTTCGTCCAATTGTTTTTCACTCCATCCATCTATCTTTTGAATTTTCTTTTGGATGTCTGGCCATGATTTTGTTACAAAATGGACTCGAAGGAGTCCTTGGGCAACCGGGTCTTCTGGATCTAAACCTGAATATTTCCTCATTGTGTCCGGTAATCCCTCTAAGAAATTTGAGGGAGTCTCATCCTTTTCCTGTCTTACTTCGAAGGCCTTATTCAAATTTTGTGATTTCGGGACAGATTCCCTAATGCCTTTTACTATCAGATTTCTAAGGTCTTTCATCTGGCCCCGATGGCCGACGTTATTGTTCTGCCACTGCGGGTCTTAATTAGGGTATTTTTGTTCGGCTGGTTCGTTTCCCCCTACCCCGGGAGGGTTTTCTCTTTCCCAAATTTTCAGGGGTCTTCTACGAGGACTTTCATTTCCTTTTTAAACACTCTTACCTCTCCTGACGTTAATGGTGCACTAACAAATCCAATTTCATTATTTCCTATTGGTACCTCTCTCAAGGGCATCATTGTCTTAGGAGACTCTCTGTCTCTATCGTCGTCGTTATCGTCGGGTTTAGGGGTGGTCCTTCTTGCTGTCCTTAGATCATATTTGGGTCTTTTTCTCCTTGGTTTTTGACTCTAAATCCCAATACTCCAACATCCGTCCCAATGGACTTTCTGGAGGGATGTTGCCGGCAGACTTTCCTTGTCTCCCATCGTCTTCCTTTTTAGACGATTTATTTCCCATGGTAAACTGAAGGGTCTTGTACCCTACGGTATTCACCTCCTAGCTGAAGGGTCTTATACCTTACGGTATTCACCTCCTAGCTGAAGGGTCTTATACCCGACAGTATTCACCTCCTAACTGAAGGGTCTTGTACCCTACGGTATTCACCTCCTAGCTGAAGGGTCTTATACCATACAGTACTCACCTCCTAGCTGAAGGGTCTTATACTGCCCCACAGTATTCACCTCCTAACTGAAGGGTCTTGTACCCTACGGTATTCACCTCCTAGCTGAAGGGTCTTATACCTTACGGTATTCACCTCCTAACTGAAGGGTCTTATACAGTACTCACCTCCTAGCTGAAGGGTCTTATACCTTACGGTATTCACCTCCTAACTGAAGGGTCTTATACCATACAGTACTCACCTCCTAGCTGAAGGGTCTTATACTGCCCCACAGTATTCACCTCCTAACTGAAGGGTCTTGTACCCTACGGTATTCACCTCCTAGCTGAAGGGTCTTATACCTTACGGTACTCACCTCCTAACTGAAGGGTCTTATACCATACAGTACTCACCTCCTAGCTGAAGGGTCTTATACCTTACGGTACTCACCTCCTAACTGAAGGGTCTTATACCATACAGTACTCACCTCCTAGCTGAAGGGTCTTATACTGCAGGACTGTAAAATTCACTCCTCAAGGACTTTTAGTACTTAGAAGGTCTTATCCTACAGTTAACCATAAGTCACCAAGATAATACTTAAAAGTCGTTTTTCTTACCTTGGTCCGTGCACGGAGTTGCCTGACTTCACGTGTGTACCTGCCGCACTAAATACTCGTTCAGAGTGACTTCCCTAGGATCGTTTTCAGTCGATTACTCGGGTCCGCTACCAACGAGAGAAACGAGACCGTTTTTAAATAACGGGACGCGTCTTCTCGTCTGTCGTCGGCCGTGGTCCCGGCAATGATGAAGAGATCCCGGACGAGCCCCCAATTGTGAGAAACGTAGCCCACTTAATAATAATTTACACCAAGTCAAACTCTGAAGAAGTAAGTTTATTTAACGTTCTTGCAAGATCGGGTGTCCTACAAGCAGGCACACCCATCAACATATTCAGTTCATGTTTATACAATACAAATCCATTTTTCCACGCCTTTAGTTTACATTATTGGTTATAACATATTATGACACTAACCTATCCTATAGTTGCTACAGTCTCCTCCTCTGTTTACTTCTCCCCCTACTCTAACTTTCTAGTCCCTAACTCTTGTTGTTGTTTTACCTTATTTGGCTCTCCATTGTGTGTTTTAACTTGCAGCTGTCAGCCTTTATCTTAGTGGGGCAGTTTCTTATTCACTACATCCTTTGTTCTAACTCTTGCTGTTTCTCTTTTCTCTGCCTAAGCACAATTTTTAACTGCTGTACTGTCTCAAGGTCTTTACTTACATACCCTTATCAGTTCTCTTTTTCAGTGATTTCATTATGTTGTGTAGAAATGACTTCTTGGTAATTTTCCACAAGCTGTAGAAACAACATTTCAGTATTTCTTATTCTCACACATTGAAATCAGGCTAGTTCTTCAATGGGAAGCAATGTGCTGTGCCGGATTACGGTTGAGACGGTGAGATGAAGAGTTACCCCAAGACCTGACTTATTTCCTCTTCCACAAGAAGCCTTCCTATTAGCTGAATGTAAGTTACCATTGAGCTCATGCTAATACGTATTTGTTCACCTGCTATTTGCGCATTGTGGACTGTAAAAATATTGTAACTCCATTCACCATATATAAGGGTTTGTTTTCAGTCTGTCATCTTATTTATGCATTGCATTGTGAACTCTGCTGCATCCTTTTTAGTGTAATGCTCTATCATATGAAAATACTTTCCCTGGGATATTAAATAAAAGGTTAATTTTCAATGATGCTGCAACTTGGAAAATACATTTGGGATTTTTATTTTTGACTCAACCTTTATTTCTGTTTTTCTCCCATTTTGTCCCTTTCTATCTGAAGTCAGAACAACATGGATACTCTCCACTATCTCTTCCCATATTCCTATTCTTCTTACAGGAGCTGAGGCAGTAAATGTTAGCATGTTACTTTACCATGGGAGGGGTGGAGCAATACCAGTGAGCACCATCAATAAAATATTCAACTTTCTTAGTATCCAGATTATTTGTGACCAGCAGTGTTGCATCATACAACTGAATGCTCGTTTTCTGGCAGCTACCATGATGCATTCATTTTATTGAGTAATCATCGTTCAGAAGAGCAAGTCTCTGGGAGATTAAGCTATCCTCTAAGGACATGGCTAATGACCCTGTGCACTTTCCCAGGACACAAGCTCTGCATTGCTATAATGTGGTCCATTCTAACATCAGTCATTATAGAGCACAGTTTATAGAATCGTAGAATCATAGAATGGTTACAGCACAGAAGGAGATCGTTCGGCCTGTCATGTCCTTGCCGGCTCTCTGCAAGAACAACTCAGCTAGTCCCATGTCCTCGCCCTTTCCCTGTAGCCCTGTAAATTATTTCTCTTCAGGTGCTTACCTTATTTCCTTTTGAAAGCCAAGATTGAATTTGCCTTCATCACACCCAGGCAGTGCATTCCAGATCTTTACTACTTACTGCGTTAAAAGGTTTTTTCTCATGTCAACGTTGGTTCTTTTGTCATTCACCTTAAATCGATGTCCTCTGGTTCTCAACCCATCCGCCAATGGGAACAGTTTCTCCCTACCTACTCTGTCTGATTCTTTTATGATTTTGAGCACTGCTGTCAGATCTTCTCTCAACCTCCTTTCCTCTAAGGAGAACAACCTCAGCTTCTCCAATCTCTCCACATAACAGAAATCCCTCACCCCTGGAACCATTCTCGTACATCTTTCCTGCAACTTCTCTAAAGCCTTCACATTCTTCCTAAAGTGTGCTGCCCAGAATTGGACACAATACTCCAGTTGAGGCTGAACCAGTGTTTTATAAAGGTTCATCGGAACTTCCTTGATTTTGTACCGTACGCCTCTATTTATAAAGCCCAGATCTCATATGCATTTTTGACCACCTTCTTAACCTGGCCTGCCACATTCAATACTTTGTGCACATATATCCCCAGATTTCTCTGTTCCTGCACAAGCCCCCAACCTTAGAATTATACCTTTTATTTTATATTGCGCCACCTCCTCCTTCCTACCAAAATGTATCACTTCAACTTTTCTGCATTAAATTTCATCCACACATTCCACCAGCCTATCTATGTGCTCTTGAAGTCTATCACTATCCTCCACATTTCACAATACTTCCAAGTTCTGTATTTGCAAATTGTGAAATTTTGGCCTTTTCACCCAAGTCTAGGTCATTAACGTATATCAAGGAAAGCAGTGGTCCTGGCACCGACCCCTGGGAACCCTACTGCATACCTTCCTCCAGTCCGAGAAATGACCTTTTCACTACAGCACTCTATTTCCTGTTACTCAGCCAACTTTGTATCCATGCTGCCACTGTCGCTTTTATTCCATTGACTTCAACTTTGCTGGCAAGCCTATTATGTGGCACTTTCTCAATCCGAAATCCATATACACCACACCAACAGCATTACCCTCATCAGCTCTCTCTGTTACCTTATTGGAAAGCTTAATCAAGTTAGTTAAACACGATTTGCCTTTAACAAATCCATGTTGCCTTTCCTTAATTAAACCATATTTGTCCAAGTGACAGTTAATTTTGTCCCAGATTTTCATTTCTAAAAGCTTTCCCAACACTGAGAGTAAAACTGACTAGCCTCTCTCTCTGGGTTTATCCTTTACACCAATTTTAAGGGTGTAAAATTTGCAATTCTCCTGTCCTCTGGTGCCACCCTCATATCTAGGGAGGAGTGGAAGATTATGGTCAGTGCCTCTGCAATTTCCAACTTTACTTCTCTCAGCATCCTCGGATCCATGCCATCCAGTCAAGGTGACTTTTTAACTTTAAATACAGCCATCCTTTCTAATATCTCCTTTTTAAATCAATTTTAAACCATCCAATATCTTAACTACCTCCTCTTTCACTATGCCTTTGGCATTTAGTATCATTTAGTATCTCAGCCATGCCTTTTGCCTCCCTGCGTAGATCTCCTTCGGCACCACCCCTCCTTTCACTACCTTTTTACTATTTATATGCCTAACGAAGATGTTTAGGTTCAGTTTTATGTTAGCTGTCAGTCTCTTCTCATACTCTCTCTTTGCCCCCCTTACTTCCTTTTTCACTTGCACTCTGAACTTTCTATGTTCAGCCTGGTTCTCACTTCTATTATCAACCTGACATCAGTCATATGCCCCCTTTTTCTGATTCATCTCACTCTCTATCTCTTTTGTCATCCAGGAAGCTCTAGTTTTGGTTGCCCTCTCATTCCCCTCTTGGGAATGTACGTCAACTATACCCAAACCATCTTCTCTTTTAAAGGCAGCCAATTGTTCTGTTACAGTTCTGCCTGCCAATCTTTGATTCCTGTTTACCAGGGACAGATCCAGTAAACTGAAAGTGTCCCTCCTCCATGGCTAACCCAACCCTTATAATACTATGATCACTGTTCCCTAAATGTTCCCCTACTGACACTTGACCCACCTTATTCCCCAGAACCAGATCCAGCAATTCCTCCTACCTTGTTGGGACAAAAAGCATACTGATCAAGAAAAATCTCCTGAACACACTTCAGAAACTCTTCTCCCTCTTTCCCCTTTACACTATTACTATCCCAGTCCATAATTAGGATAATTAAAGACTCACCATTATCACTACTCTATAGTTTTTGCATCTCCAAATTTGCTCCTCTATATCTTTCCCATGAGTTGGTGGCGTAGAGAATACACCCAATAGTGTAATGATACCTCAACTGGCTCTTAATTTAAGTTGGAATTTTGAAAATGTGCTTTAGGTATTTGAAGCAGGCTGGGTGGGGGTGGGGAGTGCGGGGTGGTGTTCTGCAACACTGTCTAGCTAGAATTTCAAGTGTAGTGGTGGCATGCTGCCTAGTGTACAACTTTGCATTGTAAAGATGCCTCAGATCAGAGAATATGGCATAGCAGTAGCAGCAACCTGAATAAAAAGTGGATCCATTGTTGGCTGTGAGACATGTTCAGGCAATCAGATATGGGAGATCCTCCTTTGACCACCAAATCTGCCCAATTCATCAACAGCCCTGGCTATATCTTCTGCAACTGCACCCATCACCTTCAAACCTTTCTCTGTGCACTTAACACACATGGATCCCAGTTGGCGCAACATCGAGGGCTGAAGGGCCTGTACTGCGCTGTAATGTTCTATGTTCTATGTTCTAAGACACCTCATCAAAACTGCTTTGCAAACTTGCCAAGAGCAATGGCTGTGTTTTTTAAAAAATAATTGTTGGGATGTGGGCATGCTGTCAAGGACAACATTTATTGCCCTTCAGAAGATGGTGGGCTTTCTTGAACTGCTACAATTCTTATAGTAGTTTGATGCAACTCAGTGGCTTGCTAGGCCACTTCAGAAGTCAGTTAAGAGTCAGCCAGGTTGGTGTGTAGGACTAGAGTCATATACAGCTTGAACCAGGTAAGGAACCAGGTCCTTTTGGCTTTCCTCCCACAAGGACATTAGTGAACTGACAGTGCCATGGTGACTTTAACTGGCATTTATTTCCAGATATGTTTAATTAAATTCAAATGCTCAAAACTGCCACGGTAGGATTTGAACTCGCATTCTCTGGATTATTGGACCAGGCCTCTGGATTACTATCCAGTAACATAATCACTGCACTATCGCATCCAATGTATACACAACAATATCAGTGCAATCCCAATTTTATTTATAAAGCAGTGTATGAACGTGCCTTGTCTAGTTCTTACCACCGTGCTTCTCTTTGCTGCCAGTGTGTGATATGGCAAGTCCCACCCCTCTTGTCGTGCTTCTCCTAGGTTCTACCTAAGTGTCAGGAGTGCATAATGTGATTGGCTGCTGTGGATATGCATGAGCCCTTTGAAACTGTAGTGGCTGTTTCTCACAACAGTCCTGAAATGGACCTGCCACAGCCTTTGCCTCGTGAGCTGCTGCATAGGCAGCCTAGTAGTATCTGAAGATGCTGGCAGGAGGGTACAGCCAGCCTGAGAGACGGTAGTGTCATCTGTGCACATTCCTGTAATGCAGCAAGTACTGGGGCACTGGCTCGAAATGCCCACTCATTGGCAGGAAAGCAGACTTAATCATACCAATTTAATCACAAACCCTGAGAGATTCCTGTCTGTAACCCCTCCCTGAGATGGTAAGGCATTAAAAAAAAGTCCTATCCATTCTAGTGCCTATGCTTTCTGCAGTAACAGTCTGAGAATCCATGGTAGAAGCAAAGATTGTCCTACATGTCTGCCACGGGTGCCTCCAACGCAGATTAGCGAGGAACTTTAGGGTATACTTCAGAGCTACAAATCCATTCATCACAGTGCTGCAGATAGGAACATAGGAGCAAGAGTAGGCCATTCAGCCCATCGAGCCTGCTCCGCCATTCAATACGATCATGACTGATCATCCACTTCAATGTCTTTTTCCCACACCATCCTCATATCCCATTATGTCATGTGTAGATGCAGGTATTGGGCTCTTCCACTTGGTCTGCCATCTGCTGCAAATTCTCAGAAACTGTTCCCCAATCCCTGCGCATAAGATTTATGCTCTGCAATTATACTTCATTTCAAAGCCATATTCTTAAGATCTGGGTAATTAAGTTCTTCAAACCAAAAGGCAACCTTTTGGTCAGAAATGTCTTCCTTCTCATCTTTTAACTCCAGCTTGCCCTGCCCGTTTGTCTTTCATGCATCCTGTGCACTCTGTTCTGCCTCAACTCTCAAATTCCTCCCAGATTCATGTCTCTGAACTGATGATTGAAAGGGAAAGTGGTTGATAGTATGTGCTCCAATGTGTTGGATGTTGATGGGACTGCTTCTTGTACCTCCTCAGTTTATGAAATTTTGTGAATCACATTTAGAGAAGAGGAAGAGAAGTTGGAATGGGTTACTATGATGCTTGGTTTATATGTTGCTTTCAGGAGGGTTTCATGATCCAGTTTTCTGACATGTTTTATTGAAGTGCAATAGTCTTAATGAACCTGCAGCAGGCACCTTCCCTTTGTCTTCACCCACTCCTTCTTGCTCTCCCTCCCCAAGTCCAAAGCTACCTCCTTATAGGGGTGCAAGAACATACATTTGGGTATCTACCACAATGGCCAGTTTCTTTCTGGTCTTACGTGCTGTTTTGTCTGGGAAATGGTTTGGTGAAAGTACCTGGAGTGAGAGAGTTATTTGTAGAGTTTTGAATTGTTCAGATACAGCAGCTCATGACATGTGATACCATGGCTGCTTTTGTTGGATTTTGGAAGAGGGGAAGAATGAGGATCAACTGCAGCAAGGTCATGCTGAGGAGGGAACTGCAGGTGGCTAGCAGAGAAGGAAGCAAAAGAGGGGTCAACGTCGTAGGAGATCAGACCTACCTAAGAGGGTCTACAGACAGAGGGTCAGCTTCCCTGACCTGTCAGAGGAGCAACACTGTATCACCATTCCTTCCCTGTCACTGGGTCAAAAACCTGGAACGCTCTTCCTAACAGCACTGTGGGTGTACCTACTACAGATGGGGTGCAGTGGTTCAAGAAGGCAGCTCACCACCACCTTTTCAAGGGCAATTAGGGATGGGCAGCAAATGCTGGCCACAGTGATGCTCACATCCCATGAAAAAATGAAAGAAACTTCAGAAGGCTAAGGTTGTCATGTCAGGTGGTCGCAGAGATCTCTAACCTCCTAAATGAAGACCTGCTTCCTGCTGCATCTGGCGACCATACATTACAAGCGGCCCAGAATGTGATCGTGGCCCTCGATTTCTTTGCTTCCTGTTCATTCCTTGCTACTAGAGACATGGTGAGGAGCTTGCAGTTAGCTGCATATAAATGCTGAGATAGGTATAAGATGAATTGCTTGTCAGGTCTGGGAGGTATATAAATGTCCCTGGTGATGACAATAGCTAGAATAAGTTCGGATTTGCGTTTCTGGATGGCTTCTCACAGGTGCAGGGTGCCATTGACAGCACACACATGGTAATCCGAGCACTCTCTGATCAACCAGGGGCATTCATCAACTGCAAGGGTTTTCATTCCATCAGTGTTCAGCTGGCATGCAACCACAAGATAAAATTCTTGCTCTTCTGCTCCAGATTCGCTGGGATCTGCCATGATACTTTTATACCTCGACAGTCCAACATTCCAAGCATGTTCAGACCGGGAACCAGCCTTAAAGAGTGTCTGCTAGGCAACAAAGGATACCCCCTTCAAACCTGGCTGATAATAGCTTTGCGGAACTCCACCGATGAACACCAGGAGCACTACAACTCCAGCCATTAGACAACCTGATACATCATGGAGCAAGCCATCAGCATACTGAAATTGAGTTTCAGGTGCCTTGACAGGTCTGGAGGTGTCCCTCAGTACTCACCAGCAAGGCTGTCCAGGATAGTCATGGTGTGCTGCATTCTGCAAAACATAGTACAGGAGTGAGGACTAACTGTGCAGGAGGAACAAGCAGCACAGAATTCCTCATGCAATGAGGATTCCATTGGAGAAGAGAAGGTGGAAGAGGAAGATGTGATGCCCAACACTAGACCTGCCAATCACATTGCTGCTCGTGATGCAAGGACTGCAGTAATAGCTCAAAGGTGTAACATTCCCTGCCACTCTCCCCCTCACTTACACAAACAATCATCCATTTGTTGCATATCCACCAATTTGCTCTCAGTCAATTCCATATCTTCAAGTTCAGCACCAGACAAGTGAAAAGCAGAGTTGGCAAGAATGGAGAACATGGGAAAGTGGTGCAAATTAATACATTTAATGCGATATAATAAGTTAAAAATATTAAGAAATATCCACAACACCGATGTCTGTACTCTTGGTGAACTACAAAGAACGAAGAACAGTACAGCACAGGAACAGGCCATTCGGCCCTCCAAGCCTGCGCCGATCTTGATGCCTGTCTAAACTAAAACCTTCTGCACTTCTGGGGACCGTATCCCTCTATTCCCATCCTATTCATGTATTTGTCAAGATGCCTCTTAAACGTCTCTATGGTACCTGCTTCCACCACCTCCCCCGGCAACAAGTTCCAGGCACTCACCACCCTCTGTGTAAAGAACTTGCCTCGCACATTCCCTCTAAACTTTGCCCCTCTCACCTTAAACCTATGTCCCCTAGTAACTGACTCTTCCACCCTGGGAAAAAGCTTCTGACTATCCACTCTGTCCATGCCGCTTATAACTTTGTAAACCTCTATCATGTCGCCCCTCCACCTCCGTCGTTCCAGTGAAAACAATCAGAGTTTATCCAACCTCTCCTCATAGCTAATGCCCTCCAGACCAGGCAACATCCTGGTAAACCTCTTCTGTACCTCTCCAAAGCCTCCACGTCCTTCTGGTAGTGTGGTGACCAGAATTGCACACAATATTCTAAGTGTGGCCTAACTAAAGTTCTGTACAGCTGCAGCATGACTTGCCTATTTTTATACTCTATGCCCCGACCGATGAAGGCAAGCATGCCGTATGCCTTCTTGACTACCTTATCCACCTGCGTTGCCTCTTTCAGTGACCTGTGGACCTGTACACCCAGATCTCTCTGCCTGTCAATACTCCTAAGGGTTCTGCCATTTACTGTATACTTCCCATCTGCATTAGACCTTCCAAAATGCATTACCTCACATTTGTCCGAATTAAACTCCATCTGCCATTTCTCCGCCCAAGTCTCCAACTGATCTATATCCTGCTGTATCCTCTGACAATCCTCATCACTGTCCACAACTCCACCAACCTTTGTGTCATCCGCAAACTTACTAATCAGACCAGCTACATTTTCCTCCAAATCATTTATATATACTACAAACAGCAAAGGTCCCAGCATTGATCCCTGCGGAACACCACTAGTCACATCCCTCCATTCAGAAAAGCACCCTTCCACTGCTACCCTCTGTCTTCTATGAACGAGCCAATTCTGTAACCATCTTGCCAGCTCCCCTCTGATCCCATGTGACTTCACCTTTTGTATCAGTCTGCCATGAGGGACCTTGTCAAAGGCTTTACTGAAGTCCATATAGATAACATCCACTGCCCTTCCTTCATCAATCATCTTGGTCACTTCCTCAAAAAACTCAATCAAATTAGTGAGACACGACCTCCCCTTCACAAAACCATGCTGCCTCTCGCTAATAAGTCCATTTGTTTCCAAATGGGAGTAAATCCTGTCCCGAAGAATCCTCTCTAATAATTTCCCTACCACTGGTGTAAGGCTCACCGGCCTATAATTTCCTGGATTATCCTTGCTACCCTTCTTAAACAAAGGAACAACATTGGCTATTCTCCAGTCCTCTGGGACCTCACCTGTAGCCAATGAGGATGCAAAGATTTCTGTCAAGGCCCCAGCAATTTCTTCCCTTGCCTCCCTCGGTATTCTGGGGTAGATCCCATCAGGCCCTGGGGACTTATCTACCTTAATGCTTTGCAAAACACCCAACACTTCCTCCTTTTTGATAATGAGATGACTGAGACTATCTACACTCCCTTCCCTAGGCTCATCATCCACCAAGTCCTTCTCTTTGGTGAATACTGATGCAAAGTACTCATTTAGTACTTCGCCCATTTCCTCTGACTCCACACATAGATTCCCTTTTCTGTCCTTGAGTTGGCCAACCCTTTCCCTGGTTACCCTCTTGCTCTTTATATATGTATAAAAAGCCTTCGGATTTTCCTTAATCCTGTTTGCCAATGACTTCTCATAACCCCTTTTAGCCCTCCTGACTCCTTGCTTAAGTTCCTTCCTACTGTCTTTATATTCCTCAAGGGATTCGTCTGTTCCTAGCCTTCCAGCCCTTACGAATGCTTCCTTTTTCTGTTTCTCTGATGCTTCTATGCTTGCAGTCCCCGTGGCTTCAGCAAGTGGTAGGTTGCTCTGATCCCTGCTTTGACATATGAGGTGCTCGCAGCCAAGAACCTCTGCATGTTGGAGCCTGTGAGGACCCCACCAATGACTGCTCCACCTGCACCTGAGCCAGTGAAAGATGAGGCAATATGTTGCCTCATATTGAGGGTGGGAGCAACTGGTAAGACATGCAAATGCTTTGAGAGGAGTTTGCACTTTCATCTCCCTTATTACCATCCTCCCTCTCTTGGGCCAGCGGAACATCACTCTTGCCTCCCTGTGGTAGAGCAGCTTGGAGGAGATCAGTGAAGTCTTAGAAGTCCAAGTCTAATCCATCTGCCAGCATATGGAATTGGGTAGACATATCAGCAGATGAAGCTTGCAAGGCTTCTGTCTGAGCCTGCAGGGGCTCATTAGTGTGCTGTGATTCAACTTCCACAGAAGTCGTCACAATGGAACATTGTGGGCCAAATTTTGCTTTGCAAATAGCAGTGAGGCGAAGAACGCTCACCATTATTAACATGTAAATCAGACTGCAGTTTCCGGCAACCATGCATGCACAGTTAAATATGTAAATCAGGAAGTTGCTGTCAGAAATGCCCTAATCCTCCAAAAGCTGTGCAATAATATTATCTCTCCAAGGGACTACCAATCAAATATGTTGAATAATGTGAAGTTCCTATACTTACCTCTTGGATACATTCGAAACTCAACAGAAAAAGTTACTACTTGACACTCCAGTGTGTGAATTTTTAACAGTATGATAATTCTTAATTACTGCCAAACAACCTCTCTGGCACTGAAAATTAACTTTTAAAAGTGTGGAGTCTCATTCATTCAGCTTTTAATTATTAGTAAAGATTTAAAAAAAAACAAATTCACATTTTTTTAACATTTCTTTGTCTTTTTTATCTCTCTTTTAATGCAATCTTTCTTTCCCTCTTTTTATTTCATCTTGGCTACCTGATTTGACATTAAATTAAATATTCTAACTGACACCTCCCAGTTCAGACTCTGCACAGCTCATTAATAATTCTTCAATTTGATTGGGTAAGGAGTTGCACAGTTGTTTTACCTGTTCAAGCAGGTCCCAGATGTGCTGTATAGGGTGCTGATGGCTGACAGAAACCGCCAGTGTAAAAACTCATAAAAAGTCGAAGGGCAAGTCCAAGTGTAGTTTGCCTCTAACTTCAAAATCCAGCCCCGTGTCTTTGAAGGGGCTTGAGACATCATTCCATAAATGTTTGAGCTGACTCCTCCATCCGCTGGGATTTTGTGGAGCGTGTGCCAGGGAGGACTGCCAGTAGCTCGCACAGTTGCTACTGACCCTCTATTAATATGCTTTCCATTGATGGACCCCTGAGTTTTGCATCCGTGTCCAGCAGAGCAGAGCTTGGAGAGGACTGTGACATCCAACACAGACTCTACATCTGTCCTTACCACCAGTCTCTGCTTGTGCTCACTTGTGAACTGTCATTAACCTGCTGGGATCCCACCTAATTCTCTGACAGGACACATCGAAGTGTTCACATCAGTCCTGGTGCCTACACCACATATGTCCTGCGGCAGTGCGCTCTCAGCTGCAATTGGCTCCCCTGGGGAATCCTCCAGATTTGGGTACAGGCTACTGTTCTTCATGTGATGGCCCTGGAGGAGACGAGATGAATGTGATTTTGTAATGGGAATTTACACTTGTTAAAATGGACATGATTGAGTGCTGACAGTAACACAGGATGACTTTGGCCGGAATTTAATGTCCTCCCCTGGAGCAGGCTAGGAGGCAGTAGGGTGCGCAAAATATCGTGGGAGGTGGGGAGGTGCCATGCCTGTCGCCTACCCACCCCAGCTGCTATTTTCCAAACGGCGGGGGAGGTGGTAAACAGCCCACCCGCCCTTAGGCCAATTGAGGGCTTTAAGTGGCAAATTAATTGCCACTTAAGGGCTTCCTCCCACTGCCACTGGTGTTTTACCAGCGGCAGATGGGCACTTCAGCAGCTGAGGAGGTCACCTAGTAAACATATGGTGACCTCCTTGCGGACTGGAGGGTGGGACCCTCCTGATCGGGCACTCTGTGCCCCATGAAGGGGCCCCTACCAACACTGGCTGCCATCCATCCCCCCAAAACAACACCCCACCCTAGACTGCGATCCAACCCCCCACTTTGTGGGGCATAGCTGATTGCCCCAGCGAGGCCTGACACCCCACTTACCTTTTCCAGGGCCTTCTCCATAGTTACTGGTCCTGGCTGGGTGCAATCCCAGCAGCGGCCACCACACCCAGTGGCGCTTATTGGCCTGAGGAGCGACCGATCCTTTGATTGGCCGGAAGCTCTTGGAGGCAGGACTTCCTGCCTTAGAGGGGTGGAAGCCCTGTCTGAAGCCAATTAGGGGCCTGAGCCAAGCAAAATGGCAGCGTGGCTTTCAGGCCTGATGGAGGCAGGTTCACCCTTAAATTCCAGCCTTTGTTTTGTCAGAGATGTGGATCTGAGAGATTAATTTTGGCACCCTGCTGCAATGCATTACCAATCTCGCCACCTCTGATGCTCGGTGGGGGTGGGGGTGGGGAGCTAGCGCAGATATGCCACTTAACTCCAATGCTTCCTCTTCTACTGGATTAAATTCCATGATCTGTGGTGGGCTGACTTCAGTTCTTGCTCTCTGTGGTATTCTGTTCTCTCTTCTCCTGAAAGGGTGGCATGATAGACCTATGAGTGGCTAGAAGGCATGTGTGCATCTGATGGATGCATTGCATTTGGTGAAGGTGACAAACAGGCAGATGCATCATGAGTGGCAGTGGAATGCATTTAAGGAATGTGTTGACAATATCATTTGAGGATTGGGGTGTTAAGGATGAAGGAAGGGGGAGATGCGGATAGTCACTAAAAAACATAGAAACATAGAAAACAGGAGCAGGAGTAGGCCATTCGGCCCTTCGAGCCTGCACTGCCATTCAACACGATCATGGCTGATCATCCAAACTCAGTACCCTGTTCCCGCTTTCTCCCCTTTTCCCTTGATTCCTTTAGCCATAAGAACAATATCTAACTCTTTCTTGAATATATTTAATGATTTGGCTTCAACTGCTTTCTGGGGTAGAGAATCCCACAGGTTCACCACTCTCTGGGTGAAGAAATCCCTCCGCATCTCAGTCTGAAATGGCTTACCCCTTATCCTTAGATTGTGACCCCTCGTCCTGGACTCCCCCACCATTGGGAACATCCTTCCTGCATCTAGTTTGTCCAGTCCTGTTAGAACTTTGTAGGTTTCTATGAGATCCCCTCTCATTCTTCTAAACTCTAGCGAATACAAGCCTAATCGACCCAATCTCTCTTCATATGTCAATCCTGTCATCCCAGGAATCAGTCTGGTGAACCTTCGCTGCACTCCCTCCATAGCAAGAACATCCTTCCTCAGATAAGGAGACCAAAACTGCACACAGTATTCCAGATGTGGTCTCACCAAGGCCTTGTATAATTGCAGCAAGTCATCCTTGCTCCTGTACTCGAGTCCTCTCGCTATGAAGGCCAACATACCATTTGCCTTCTTAACTGCCTGCTGCACCTGCATGCTTGCTTTCAGTGACCCAGGTGTCGTTGCACCTCCCCCTTTCCCAATCTATTACCATTCAGATAATAATCTGTCTTTCTGTTTTTGCCACCAAAGTGGATAACCTCACATTTATCCACATTATACTGCATCTGCCATGTATTTGTCCACTCACTCAACCTGTCCAAATCACACTGGAGCTTCTCTGCATCCTCCACCAGCTCACACTCCTACCCAGCTTTGTGTCATCTGCAAACTTGGATATATTACATTTAATTCCCTCATCTATATCATTAATATATATTGTGAATAGCTGGTGTCTGAGCACTGATCCCTGCGGTACCCCACTAGTCACTGCCTGCCACTCAGAAAAAGACCCGTTTATTCCTACTCTTTGTTTCCTATCTGCCAAACAGTTCTCGATCCATGTCAGTACCTTACCCCCAATCCCATATGCTTTAATTTTGCACGCTAATCTCTTATGTGGGACCTTATCAAAAGCCTTTTGAAAGTCCAAATACACCACATCCACTGGTTCTCCCTTTCTATTCTACTAGTTATTTATTTATTTAGAGATACAGCACTGAAACAGGCCCTTTGGCCCACCGAGTCTGTGCCAACCAACAACCACCCATTTATACTAATCCTACATTAATCCCATATTCCTACCACATCCCCACCTTTCCTCAATTCCCCTACCACCTACCTATACTAGGGGCAATTTACAATGGCCAATTTACCTATCAACCTGCAAGTCTTTGGC
Source organism: Heterodontus francisci (assembly GCF_036365525.1). NCBI lineage: Eukaryota > Metazoa > Chordata > Chondrichthyes > Heterodontiformes > Heterodontidae > Heterodontus > Heterodontus francisci. The sequence goes on along the minus strand of NC_090373.1, from coordinate 59,254,704 downwards.
TGTGGGAGGAAACCGGAGCACCCGGCGAAAACCCACGCGGTCACAGGGAGAACTTGCAAACTCTGCACAGGCAGTACCCAGAATTGAACCTGGGTCGCTGGAGCTGTGAGGCTGCGGTGCTAACCACTGCGCCACTGTGCCGCCCATCCTCAAAAAATTTCAGTTGATTTGTCAAGCGTGATTTTCCTTTTGTAAATCCATGTTGACTTTGTCCAATCACAAAGGAACAAAGTGAATGAAAGTGAAGTGCATCTGAGCAGCGATATGAATGGAGTACACATGACAAGATAGGGTGAAAGGGGGTGCATTACAGAATGTAGGTAAATTTCTAACTTTGTTCACCTTTCCTAACTTGGTGAGACCATGAAAATGCATCATGCACTTGTTATGAGTGCTTCAATTGTTTTGTTAAATTTTGAGGATTTGTGTTTTAAAACTGAAAAGGAGTCATACGAACATACGAATTAGGAGCAGAAGTAGGCCATTCGGCCTCTCAAGACTGCTCTGCCATTCAGTAAGCTCATGGATGATTTGTTTGTGTCTCGAATTCCAAACTCCCATCTACCCCCGAGAACCCTTGATTTCCTTGCCTTAAAAATATTCAATGACCCCGCCTTCACCTCCTTCTGAGACAGAGAGTTGAAAAGTCGCACAACCCTCTGAGAGAAAAAATTTCTCCTCATCTCTGTCTGAAAAAGGCAATCCTTAACTATAAAACAGTACCCCCTAGTCTGGGCTCACCCACAAGAGGAAACATCCTTTCCACATCCACCTTGGCAAGACCATTCAGGATCTGATATACTTCAAGCAAGTCTCCCCTCACCCTTCTAAAGTCCAGTGAAAATAAGCCCAGTCTGTCCAACCTTTCCTCATAAGACAACCCACTCATTCCAAGTATCAATCTAGTAAACCTCCTCTGAACCGCCTCCAACACATTTACATTCAACCTTAAATAAGGAGACCAAAACTGCATACAGTATTCGAGATGTGGTCTCACCAATGCCCTGTATAAGTGAAGCATCACATCTTTACTTTTATTTCCAATTCCTCTCATAATAAAGGATAGCATTCCATTAGCCTTCTTTATTACTTGCTGTATCGGCATTCTAACTTTTTGTGACTCATGCTGTAGAACACCTAGATCCCTCTGCACCTCAGAATTCTGCAGTCGTTGTCTGTTTAGGTAATTGCTTTTTTATTCTTCCTGCCAAAGTGAACAACTTCATATTTTCCCACATTCTACTCCATCTGCCAGATTTTTGCCCACTCACTCAACCTACCTATAATCGGTCTGCAACCTCTTATGTCCTCTTCACAACACACTTTCCTACCTATCTTTGTGTCATCTGCCAATTTAGCTACCAAGCCATCACTCCCCTCATATAAGTCATTGATATAAATTGTAAAAAGTGGAGGCCCCAGCACGGATCCCTACGGGACTCCATTCATCACATCCTGCCATTCAGAAAAGGACCCATTTACGCATACTGTCTGTTTCCTGCCAGCCAGTCAATCTTCTATCCATGCTAATATGTTACTCCCGACTTAAGCTCCTACTTTGCACAATAACCTTTTATGTGGCACCTTGTCAAATGCCTACTGGAAATCCAAGTACAGTACATCAATGGGCTCCCTTTTATCCACAGCACATGTCATTCCTTCAAAGAACTCCAATAAATTGGTTAAACATGATTTCCCTTTCACAAAACCATGCTGACTATTCCCAATTACCTTGAGTTTTTCTAACTGCCCACCTATAGCCTCTTTAATGATTGATTCTAACACCTTTCTGACAACAGATGTCAAGCTAACTGTCCTACAGTTACCTGTTTTCTGCCTCCCCCACTTCTTGAATAGAGGGGTTATATTTGCTACTTTGCAGTCTGGTGGAACCATTCCAGAATCTAGCAGATTTTGAAAAATTAACATCAATGCATCTACCACCTCATTAGCCACCTCTTTTAAGACCCTAGGATGAAGCCCATCAAGACCTGGGGACTTGTCAGTCCGCAACTCCATCAGTTTGGTCAGTACCGCTTCCCTGGTGATTGTAATTTCACCAAGTTCCTCTCTTCCTTCCACCTCCTGATTTATAGCTATTACTGGAATGTTTTTTGTATCCTCTATAGTGAAGACAGAAGCAAAATTTTTGGTCATTTCATCTGCCATATCCTTATTATCTACTATTAACTCCACATTCTCACTCTATTCTGTAAAAAATACATTACCAAACAGTTTCAAACAGCACCAAGTCAAAAAATACAAACAGTGCAAAGATCAGATTCCTTCAATACAATCATGTGTTGCCTCACAACCCTTCCATTTCATTTGTCATGCCATATACATTTTTACATTTTACAGCACACAAAATTTTCCCGATACAGTTCGAGGGGTTTCCCAGGGATCCAGCCCCTCTGTTCAGCTTGGTGGGGGGACCTTACACTGTGGTCTTTCCCCATTGAGCCTTTGCTGCAGCTGCCCCAAGCTTTAGTCCGTCCCTCAGCACGTAGTCCTGGACCGTGGAATGTGCCAGTCTGCAACATTCAGTCGTGGACACCTCTTTGCGCTGGAAGACCAGCAAGTTTCGGGCAGACCAAAGGGCGTCTTTCACCGAATTGATAGTCCTCCAGCAGCAGGTGATGTTTATCTCGGTGTGCGTCCCTGGGAACAGCCCGTAGAGCAGAGACTCCTGTGTTACAGAGCTGCTTGGGATGAACCTCGACAAAAACCACAGTATCTGTTTCCACACCTGCTTTGCAAAGACACATTCCAGAAGGAGGTGGGCAACCGTCTCTTCCCCACCACAGCCACCACGAGGGCATTGTTCGGAGGGGTTGAGACTTCGGGCGTGCAGGAAGGATATGAAGGGGAGGGCTCCTCTCACCACCAGCCAAGATACGTCTTGGTGCTTGTTTGAAAGTTCTGGTGATGAGGCATTCCGCCAAATGACTTTGGCAGTCTGCGGGGAATCATCCGACAGGATCCACCGTCTCCTTTTCCCGTCGGGCCTTGAGGATATTCCTTGCAGGCCACTGCCTGATGGATCGGTGGTCAAAGGTGTTTTTCCGCAGAAACTGCCCACGAAGGATAGGTGGTACGGCACGGTCCAACTGGATGGAGCGTTCCGCGGCAATGTGACCAGGCCCATCCTTCGCAACACCGGGGACAGATAGAACCTCAGCACGTAGTGACACTTGGAGTTTGCGTACTGGAGGTCTACACACAGCTTGATGCAGCCGCACACAAAGGTCGTCATCAGGATGAGGGCGACGTTGGCTACATTTCTTCTGCTCTTATCCAGAGGTTTGAACATCGGGTCCCTCTGGACCCGGTCCATTTTGGATCCCCAGATGAAGCGGAAAATGGCTCGGGTGACCGCCACAGCACAGGAGTGGGGTATGGGCCAGACCTGCGCCACGTACAGCAACAACATGAGAGCCTCGCACCTGATGACCAGGTTCTTACCCACAATGCTCAGCTTGTGTTGTACCCTTGCTACTCGCTCCTCCCAGGTTTTGGTGCACCCCCCCTGCCCTTCCGAACCATATCCCCAGCACCTTCAGGTAGTCTGACCTGACGATGAAGGGGACAAAGGATTGGTCAGTCCAGTTCCCAAAGAACATGGCCTTGCTCTTGCCGTGGTTAACTTTGGCTCCCGAGGCCAGTTCGAACTGGTCGCAGATGCTCATCAGTCTGAGCACAGACAGCGGATCCGAGCAGAAGACGGTGACGTCATCCATGTACAGGGAGGTTTTAACCTGAGTGCCTCCACTGCCTGGGATTGTCACCCCTCTTATGCTCGCATCCTTCCTTATAGACTCAGCAAAGGGTTCAATACAGCAAACAAACAAGACAGGGGAGAGAGGACAGCCCTGTCTGACTCCAGATTGGATCGGGAAACTTTCTGATTCGCACCCATTGATTGAGACTGTGCTACTGATGTTTGTGTAGAGCAGTTTGATCCAATTGCAGATTCCCTCCTCAAACCCCATTTTGGAAAGCACGTCCATCATGTCGGTGTGCGATATCCTGTTAAAAGTCTTTTTAAATTTTTTTTAAAATTTTATTTCCAAAATATACTTTATTCATATAAATCTGTAAAAAATACATTACCAAACCGTTTCAAACAGCACAAAGTCAAAAAATACAAACAGTGCAAAGGCGGTCCGTTTCCTTCTATACAATCATGAGTTGCCTCACAACCCTTCCACCCCACTGTCGCGCCAGATGAACTTCCACATTTTACAGCAAACGAAAATTTTCCCAATACAGTTCGAGGAGTTTCCCTTGGATCCAGCCCCTCAGTTCAGCTTGGTGGGGGGACCTTACACAGTGGTCTTTCCCCATTGAGCCTTTGCAGCAGCTGCCCCAAGCCTTTAAAAAAAAAAAAAATTTCCCAAAATATACTTTATTCATAAAAATCTGTAAAAATTACATTCCCAAACAGTTTAAAACAGCATCAAGTCAAAAAATACAAACAGTGCAAAGGTGATCAGTTTCCTTCTATACAATCATGAGTTGCCTCACAACTCTCCCATTTCATTGTCATGCCATATACATTTTTACATTTACAGCACACAAAATTTTCCCGATACAGTTCGAGGGGTTTCCCATGGATCCAGCCCCTCAGTTCAGCTTGTGGGGGGACCTTACACAGTGGTCTTTCCCCATTGAGCCTTTGCTGCGGCTGCCCCAAGCTTTAGTGCGTCCCTCAGCACGTAGTCCTGGACCTTGGAATGTGCCAGTCTGCAACATTCGGTGGTGGACAGCTCTTTGCGCTGGAAGACCAGCAAGCTTCGGGCAGACCAAAGGGCGTCTTTCACCGAATTGATAGTCCTCCAGCAGCAGTTGATGTTTGTCTCGGTGTGCGTCCCTGGGAACAGCCCGTAGAGCACAGACTCCTGTGTTACAGAGCTGCTTGGGATGAACCTTGACAAAAACCACTGCATCTCTTTCCACACCTGCTTTGCAAAGGCACATTCCAGGAGGAGGTGGGCGACCGTCTCTTCCCCACCACAGCCAACGCGGGCCTTTTAAAATTTTTTTTTTTTATTTCCAAAATATACTTTATTCATAAAAATCTGTAAAAATTACATTGCCAAACAGTTTCCAAACAGCACCAAAAAATACAAACATTGCAAGGGAGATCAGTTTCCTTCAATACTGTCATGAGTTTCTTCCCAACCCTTCCGTTTCACAATTGACATGTCAATTACAGTTTTACATTTACAGCAATTCAGAATATTAACGATACAGTTCGAGGGGTTTCCCATGGATCCAGCCCCTCAGTCTAGCTTGGTGGGGGAACCTTACACTGTGGTCTTTCCCCATTGAGCCTTTGCTGCGGCTGCCCCAAGCTTTAGTGCGTCCCTCAGCACGTAGTCCTGGACCTTGGAATGTGCCAGTCTGCAACATTCGGTGGTGGACAACTCTTTGCGCTGGAAGAACAGCAAATTTCGGGCAGACCAAAGGGCGTCTTTCACCGAATTGATAGTCCTCCAGCAGCAGTTGATGTTTGTCTCGGTGTGCGTCCCTGGGAACAGCCCGTAGAGCACAGACTCCTGTGTTACAGAGCTGCTTGGGATGAACCTTGACAAAAACCACTGCATCTCTTTCCACACCTGCTTTGCAAAGGCACATTCCAAGAGGAGGTGGGCGACCGTCTCTTCCCCACCACAGCCAACGCGGGGGCACTGTGCGGAGGGGGCGAGACTTCGGGTGTGCATGAAGGATCTGACGGGGAGGGCCCTTCTCACCACCAGCCAAGCTACGTCTTGGTGCTTGTTTGAAAGTTCTGGTGATGAGGCATTCCGCCAAATGACTTTGACGGTCTGCTCGGGGAACCATCCAACAGGATCCACCGTTTCCTTTTCCCGTAGGGCCTTGAGGACATTCCGTGCAGACCACTGCCTGATGGACCGGTGGTCAAAGGTGTTTTTCCGCAGAAACTGCTCCACGAAGGATAGGTGGTACGGCACGTCCCAACTGCACGGAGCGTTCCGCGGCAATGTGACCAGGCCCATCCTTCGCAACACCGGGGACAGATAGAACCTCAGCACGTAGTGACACTTGGAGTTTGCGTACTGGGGATCTACACATAGCTTGATGCAGCCGCACACGAAGGTGGTCATCAGGATGAGGGCCACGTTGGGTACATTTTTCCCGCCCATGTCCAGAGATTTGAACATCGTGTCTCTCCGGTACCGGTCCATTTTAGATCCCCAGACGAAGCGGAAAATGGCTCGGGTGACTGCCACGGCGCAGGAGTGGGGTATGGGCCAGACCTGCGCCACGTACAGCAACAACGTGAGCGCCTCGCACCTGATGACCAGGTTCTTACCCACAATGGAGAGAGATCGCTGCCCCCACATGCCCAACTTTTGTCGTACCTTGGCTACTCGCTCCTCCCATGTTTTGGTGCACGCCCCGGCCCTTCCGAACCATATCCCCAGCACCTTCAGGTAGTCTGACCTGACGGTGAAGGGGACAAAGGATCGGTCAGCCCAGTTCCCAAAGAACATGGCCTCGCTCTTGCCGTGGTTAACTTTGGCTCCCGAGGCCAGTTCGAACTGGTCGCAGATGCTCATCAGTCTGCGCACGGACAGCGGATCCGAGCAGAAGACGGTGACGTCATCCATGTACAGGGAGGTTTTGACCTGAGTGCCTCCGCTGCCTGGGATTGTCACCCCTCTTATGCTTGCATCCTTCCTAATAGACTCAGCAAAGGGTTCAATACAGCAAACAAACAAGACAGAGGACAGCCCTGTCTGACTCCAGATTTGATCGGGAAACTTTCAGATTCCCACCCGTTGATTGACACTGCGCTACTGATGTTTGTGTAGAGCAGTTGGATCCAATTGCAGATTCCCTCCCCAAACCCCATTTTGGAAAGCACGTCCATCATGTAGGTGTGCGATATCCTGTCAAAAGCCTTCTCCTGGTTCATGCTGATGAGGCAGGTGTCCACCCTCCTGTCCCGTACGTAGGCGATCGTATCCCTGAGTAGCGCGAGACTATCAGAGATCTTCCTGCCGGGTACAGTACAGGTCTGATCGGGGTGAATCACCAACTCCAGAGCAGACTTGACTCGACTGGCTATGACTTTGGACAGAATCTTGTAATCAACATTAAGCAGTGAGATGGGCCGCCAATTTCTGATTTCTGCCCTCTCCCCCTTCTGCTTGTAAATGAGGGTGATGATGCCTTTCCTCATGGATTCTGACATGCTGCCGGCCAGGAGCATACTCTCGTATACTTCCAGCAGGTCTGGGCCGACCCAGTCCCACAGGGCCGAGTACAACTCGACCGGTAAGCCGTCGCTCCCGGGAGTTTTACTCGTCTCGAAAGACTCGACGGCCTTTGTCAGCTCGTCCAAAGTTAGCGGCTTGTCCAGTCCCTCCCTCCTGCTGTCATCTAAGACCTCTGTGATAGATGACAGGAAGGACTGGGAGGCTCTGCTGTCTGTGGGCTTCGCGTCATACAGCCCAGCATAAAAGGATTTGCTGATCCTGAGTATGTCGGGCTGCGAAGACGTTACCGAGCCATCTTCTTCCTTCAGGCTGCTGATAACAGAGCTCTCTCTGTGTACCTTTTGGAAGAAGTAACGCGAGCACGTCTCATCCTGCTCAATGGAGCGGACTCTGGACCGGAAGATGATCTTGGAGGCCTCCTTGGCAAACAGCGAGGCCTGCTGGCTCTTCACCTCTTGGAGGTCCTCCTTGACCTCGACCCCCATTGACTGCAACCGGAGTAGATTTTGCATAATTTTCTGGAGTCGGGACAGTTCCCTCTGTCTCTCTCTCGCCTTCTGAACACCTTTGTGGATGAAGAACCTCTTGATGTTCTCCTTAATCGCTTCCCACCAGTGAACTGGAGACTCAAAGAGGGGTTTCACGGTCCTCCAACCTTTGTAATCCCTTTTGAGTTCCTCAACGTTCTCTGGGGTCAGCAGTGTCGCATTGAGCTTCCACGTCCCTCTGCCAACCCGCTGGTCGTCCTGTAAGTGACAGTCGGCCAGTAAGAGGCAGTGGTCGGAGAAGAACACCGGCTTGACGTCGGTGGATCCGACCGTGACAGCACGGGACACAAACAGGAAGTCAATCCTGGAACGGGCAGACCCGTCCGATCTTGACCATGTGTATCTGCGCTGCGCTCCGTCTGCAGGTTTGCTGAAGACGTCGTGCAGTTTGGCATCCTTAACTGTTTCTATTAGGAATCTGGACGTAGCGTCCAGTTTGCTGTCGTCACTGCCGGATCGTCCAGCCGCATCGATGATGCAGTTGAAGTCACCGCCTAGGATGACCGGCCTGGACGTCGCCAGCAGCAGTGGGAGCTGCTGGAAGACGGTCAGCCGCTCGCTGCGTTGTACCGGGGCGTACACGTTGATCAACCGGAGCGGAGCGTTGTTGTACATCACGTCTGCTACGAGGAGGCGGCCGCCCACCACCTCCTTAACTTCGGAGATGGTGAAGTTACCTCCCCGCAGCAGAATACCCAGGCCGGAGGAACGGCAGTCATTACCCCCCGCCCAGATCGATGGCCCGTGGGACCACCATCGCGACCACTGCCTGTAGGTGCTGAGGTGTGGTATTCCACACTCCTGCAGAAACAGTAGGTCAGCTTTGACCTTGGCAAGGTAATCCAAGGTTGAAACACATCGCGTAGTAGATTTAATGCTACGCACATTAATGGAAGCAATTCTTACACCCATTTTTTACTAAAAATTAGTTGTTGCTTCCCATACCATTTGTCCTCGCTAGTCCCAGTCCTTCCCCTTCGGGATGTTCCTGCATACCCATCGTGTGCGCAAGCAGTTTCACGTTGGTTGGGCTCAGAAACCCCTCCTGATTTTTCATGCAGGGTTTGTGCCGCTCGGGTGACATCGGGGGGGTCTTGTAGGCAGAGAGCATTGGGTTGTCCTCAGCTGCTTCCATCTGTTCCTCCTCGAAAACATCACAGCTCCCGGTCTCCTGGAGCTCAGGTGCGCCAGACGTGTCTTTGCTCCCGGTGTCCCGGAGCTGAGATGCATTGGCCACGTCGTTACGTGTGGGGCATTGGGGTTGGGCCACGCCGGGCCCATCACAGCCTCCAGTGCCCGGGGGCTGGGATGCTTTATCATCCATCTCGGAGTTCTGCCGCCTCTTTTGAAGGGGCTGTCGTTCCAGCATTTCCCCGTCCAGTGAAGAGGAGTTGTTGCAGTCTGATTCAGAAGAGAGCCTCCTCTTGCCACTGGTTTGGGTGGTGGCTTTGGGATGTTTTTTCTTTGTGGTTTCCCTCTGGACCACTTGCCACTGACCTGTTTGTCCATCTGCTGCCTCCTCCTCCATTGATTCTGTCTGTGGAGTCGGGGTTTCCGGGCGCTGGGTAGGTGCTGGGTCGTTGGTTTCAGCCGCCTCCCCTTCCTTCTCAGGTTGAAGTTCCTCACTGCGGAGAAGGTTGCTGGTCTCCTTTCGAACAGCGGACGCCTTCGTCGAACCTTCTCCCGGCCTTTCCTTGGACCTTGCCGCCTGAGCATAGCTGAGGCAACGTTTGGGGCAGATCTTGTAGAGATGGCCTGCCGCACCGCACAAGTTGCAACACTTAGTCTGCTTACAGTCCTTGGTCTGATGGCTTTCCTCCTTGCAGTTCTTGCAGATAACCGTGCTGCAGTTGGCTGCCATGTGACCAGATTTGCCACAGGTGCGGCAAACTCTGGGCTGCCCAGCGTAGACCAAGAAGCCTCGACTTCCCCCGATAGCGAAGCTGGAGGGAGGGTGGATGATGGCTCCACTGGGATCTACCTTCAAGGTCACCTTGACCTGCCGCTTGCTGGTCCAGATCCCAAAGGGGTCCTTGACATCAGTGCTGCTGCCGGCCACCTCGACGTACCTGGCGAGAAAGGTGAGTACATCCACCACCGGAACATGGGGGTTGTAGAGGTGAATCGTCACCACCCGGTCCCGTTGTGACGGAAGCGTGAAGAGCGGCTCCGCTGTGAGGATCGACAGTGGCGCCCGGTCCCCTTTCTCTTTGAACGCCTTCAGGAACTTGATGCATCCCGCCACGTTCCGGAACGTCACGTCAAAGTATCCACTGCTGGAGAAATCCTGCAGGCAGAAGATGTCCGTCGCTTGAAATCCGCAGCAATCGAAGAGAATTTTCTTAATGAAGAAGGTGCGATCGACCGGTGCATCTCCTTCCTTGTCCTTCACGACCACCCGAACGGTGTTGCACACTCCCTGGCCCGAAGCTCGAAAATTGGTTATAGCCATTTTACTCAAAGCTTCCCCAGGATCAAAAGGCAATGATCATGGTCTCTTCTCAATCAAATAAGCACTGATAAGAACAGATACTACACTTGATCTTAGCCAAAAAGCGGGCCTTTTTAAATACCTGTAGAAACTCTTGCTATCCGTTTTTACATTTCTAACTAGCTTCCTCTCGTACTCCAATTTCTTTCTCCTGATTAACCTTTTAGTCATTCTATGTTGTTCTTTATATTCTGACCAATCATCTGATCCGCCACTCATCTTTGCACAATTATATGCTTTTTCCTTAAGTTTGATGCTTTCCTTAACTTCTTTAATTAACGACAGATGGTGGTCCTCCCCTTGGATTTTTCTTTATAGTAGGAATATACTTACTCTGAGTATTCTGAAATATCCCCTTAAATGTCTAGCACTGCCTTTCAATTGATCTATCTCCTAGCCATGTAACCCAGTTCACTTCAGCTAGCTCAGCATTCATGCCCACATAATTGCCCTTATTTACGTTTAAAATACTAGTCTTAGACCCATATTGTGGTCGCTGCTACCTAGAGGTGCCTTTACTCTGAGGTCATTAATTAATCTTGTCTCATTGCACAATACCTTTTTTCCCCCAAAAATATACTTTATTCATAAAAATCTGTAAAAAATCCATTACAAAACAGCACCAAGTTGACATTCCAAAAAGTGCAAAGGAAATCAGTTTTCTTCAATACAGGAGTGAGTTGCCTCACAACCCTTCCATTCCATTTTACATGCCATGTACATTTTACAGCAAACCCATATTTGGTGTATACAGCCCGAGCGGTTTCCCATGGGTCCAGCCCCTCAGTTCACTTTGGTGGGAGGACCTTACATAGTGGTCTTTCCCCATTGAGCCTTTGCAGCAGCTGCCCCAAGCTTAGTGCGTCCCTCAGCACGTAGTCCTGGACCTTGGAATATGCCAGGCTGCAACACTCAGTCATGGACAGCTCTTTGCGCTGGAAGACAAAGAGCGTCTTTCACCGAATTGAAGGTCCTCCAGCAGCAGTTGATGTTTATCTCGGTGTGAGTCCCTGGGAACAGCCTGTAGAGCACAGACTCCAGTGTTACTGAGTTGCTTGGGATGAACCTTGACAAAAACCACAGCATCTCTTTCCACACCTGCTTTGCAAAGACACATTCCAGAAGGAGATGGGCAACTGTCTCTTCCCCACCACAGCCACCTCGAGGGCAGCGTGCAGAGGGAGCGAGACTCCGGGCGTGCAGGAAGGATCTGACGGGGAGGGCCCCTCTCACCACCAGCCAAGCTATGTCTTGGTGCTTGTTTGAAAGTTCTGATGATGAGGCATTCTGCCAAATGGTTTTGGCAGTCTGCTCAGGGAACCATCCGACAGGATCCACCATCTCCTTTTCCCGTAAAGCCTTGAGGACATTCTGTGCCTGATGGATTGGTGGTCAAAGGTGTTTTCCCACAGAAACTTTCCCATGAAGGATAGGTGATACGGCACGGACAACCAGATGGAGCGTTACGCGGCAATGTGACCAGACCCATCCTTTGCAACACTGGGGACAGATAGAACCTCAGCATGCAGTGACACTTGGTATTTGCGTACTGGGGCTCTACGCACAGCTTGATGCAGCCGCGCATGAAGGAGGCCATCAGGATGAGGGTGACGTTCCGTACATTTTCCCCACCCTTATCCACAGGTTTGAACATTGTGTCCCTCCATTTTGGATCTCCAGATAAAGCGGACAATGGCTCGAGTGACTGCCACGGCGCAGGAGTGGGGAATGGGCCAGACCTGCGCTATATACAGCAACAACGTGAGCAGCTCATACCTGATGACCAAGTTCTTACCCACAATGGAGAGAGATCGCTGCTCCCAAATGCTGAGTTTATGGTGTACTCTGGCTACTTGCTCCTTACAGGTTTTGGCACACGCCCCAGCCCTTCCAAACCATATACCCAGCACCTTCAGGTAGTCTGACCTGAGGCCAGTTCGAACTGGTCGCAGATGCTCATCGGTCTGCGCACAGACAGCGGATCTGAGCAGAAGACGGCGGCGGTGTCCATGTACAGGGAGGCTTTTACCTGAGTGCCTCTGTTGCCTGGGATTGTCACCCCTCTTATGCCTGCATCCTTCCTAATGGACTCAGCAAAAGGTTCGATACAGCAAACAAACTAGACAGGGGAGAGAGGACAGCCCTGTCTGAGTCCAGATTGGATTGGGGAACTTTCTGATTCCCACCCATTGATAGAGCAGTTTGATCCAATTGCAGATTTCCTCCCCAAACCCCATTTTGGAGAGCACGCCCATCATGTAGGTGCGATATCCTGTCAAAAGCTTTTTCCTGGTCCAAGCTGATGAGGCAGGTGTCCCTGAGTAGCGCGAGACTATCAGAGATCTTCATGCCGGGTACAGTATAGGTCTGGTCAGGGTGAATCACCAACTCCAGAGCAGACCTGACCCGACTGACGATGACTTTGGACAGAATCTTGTAGTCAACATTAAGCAGTGAGATGGGTCGCCAATTTCTAATTTCCACCTGTAGATGAGGGTGATGATGCCTTTCCTCATGGATTCTGACATTCTGCCGGCCAGAACCATACTCTCGTATACTTCCTGCAGGTCTGGGCCGATCCAGTCTCATATAGCCAAATACAACTCAGCCAGTAAGCCGTCGCTTCCGGGAGTTTTTCTCGTCTCAAAGGACCTGACCTGACAGCATTTGTCAGCTCATCCAGAGTTAGCGATTTGTCCAGTGTCTCCCGCATACTGTCATCTAAGACCTCCGTGATAGATGACAGGAAGGACTGGGAAGCCGTGCTGTCCAGGGGCTTCACGTCATACAACCCAGCGTAAAAGGATTTGCTGATCCTTAGTATGTCAGACTGTGAAGACGTTACCGAGCCATCCTCTTCCTTCAGGCTACTGATCACAGAGCTCTCTCTGTGCCTTTTGGAAGAAGAAACGCAAGCACATCTCATCCTGCTCAACGGAGCAGACTCTGGGCCGGAAGATGATCTTGCAGGCCTCCGTGGCAAAGAGCCTGGCCTGCTGGCTCTTCGCCTCTTGGAGATCCTTCTTGACCTCGATCCCCATCAACTGCAGTCGGAGCAGATTTTGCATTCTTTTCTGGAGTCGGGACATTTCCCTCTGTCTCTCTCTCGTCCTCTGAATACCTTTGGAGATAAAGAACCTCTTGATGTTCTCCTTGATCGCTTCCCACCAGATGACTCAAAGAGGGGTTTCACGGTTCTCCAACCTTTGTAATCCCTTTTGAGTGCCTCAACGTTCTCTGGGGTCAGCAGTGTAGCATTGAGCTTCCATGTCCCCCTGCCAACCCGCTGGTCATCCTGTAAGTGACAGTTGGCCAGTAAGAGGCAATGGTCAGAGAAGAACACCGGCTTGACGTCGATGGATCTGACCATTACAGCATGGGACACAAACAGGATGTCAATCCTGGAAAAGGCAGACCTGTCCAGTCTTGACCAGGTGTATCTATGCGGCGCTCCGTCCGCGGGTTTGCTGAAGACGTCGTGCAGCTTGGCATCTTTTACTGTTTCCATTAGAAATCTGGATGTTGCGTCCAGTTTGCTGTTGTCACTCCTAGATCGTCCAGCTGCATCAACGATGCAATTGACATCACCGCCAGCAGCAGTTGGAGCTGCTGGAAGATAGTCAGCCGCTCGCTGCATTGAACAGGGGCGTACATGTTGATCAACTGGAGAGAAGCTTGGTGTACATTACATCTGCTATGAGGAGGCGACCGCCCACCACCTCCTTAACTTCGGAGATGGTGAAGTTACCTCCCCGCAGCAGAATACCCAGGCCAGAGGAACGGGAATCATCACACCCTGACCAGATCGATGGTCCACAGGACCACCATCGCGACCATTGTCTGTAGGTGCTGAGGTGCGGTATTCCACAGTCCTTCAGAAACAGCAGGTCAGCTTTGACCTTGGTGAGGTAGTCCAAGGTCAAACCGCATCGCATAGTGGATTTAATGCTACGCACGTTAATCAAAGCAATCTTTATACCCATTTTAAAGTTAGTTGTTGCTTCCCACACCAGTTGTCCTTGCTAGTCCCAGTCCTTGGGTATGTTCCTGCATACCCATAGTGTGCGCAAGCTGTTTCACATTCATTGGGCTCAAAAACACCTCCTGGTTACTCATGGGGGGTTTGTTCCGCTGGGGTGACATCGGGGGGGTCTTATAGGCATCAGGGCTTGGGCTGTCCTCTGCTGTTGGTGTCTTTCCCCTCTGTTCCTCCTCGAAGACATCACTGCTCCTGGCTTCCCAGAGCTGGAGTGCGTCAGACTCTTCTTTGCTCTTGGTGTCCCGGAGCTGGGGTGTGCTGGGCATGTCGCTGGGTTTGGGGAGCGCTGGGTTCATCAGAGCTTCCAGCGCCCTGGAGCTGGGGGGCTTTATCTTCCAGCTCCTTTGAGATCTGCCACTTCTTTTGCAGGTGCCATTGTTCCGGCGCTTCCTCGTCCAATGAGGAGGAGCTGCCGTAGTCTGTCTCAGACAGTAGCCTCCTCTTGCCATTCGTTTGGATGATGGCCTGTTCCTTTTTTGGAGGTTTCTTCTTTGAGGTTTTCCTTTGTACCACTTGCCACTGACTAGTTTGTCTATCTCCTCCTCCATTCAGTCTGTCTGTAGAGGAAGGGTTTCCGGGCACGGGGTAGGTGTTGGGTCTCTGGTTGCAGCTGCCTCCCCTCTCTTCTCCTTCTCAGGTAGATTTTCCTCGCTGTGGAGAGGGTTGCTTGTCTCCCTCCCAGCACCAGATGCGTTCACCGTTCCTTCTACCGGCCTTTCCTGGGACCTTGCTGTCTGAGCATAACTGAGGCAGCGTTTGGGACAGGTTTTGTAGAGGTGGCCTGCCGCACCGCACAGGTTGTAGCATTTACTCTGTTTACAGTACTTGGTCTAATGGCCTTCCTTCTTCCACTTGACCGTGCTGCAGTTGGCTGCCACGTGACTAGATTTGCCACAGGTATGACAAACTCTGGGCTGCCCCGCATAGACCAAGAAACCTCGACATCCCCCAATAGCGAAGCTGGAGGGAGGATGGATGATGGCTCTGTAGGCATCAAGCTTCAAGGTCACCTTGACCTGCCGCTTGCTGGTCGAAATCCCAAACGGGTCCTTGACATCCGTGCTGCTGCCAGCCACCTCGAAGTACCTGGCAAGGAAGGTGAGTACATCCACAACAGGAACATGGGGGGGTTATAGAGGTGAATTGTCACCACCCAGTTGCGTTGTGATGGCAATGTGAAGAGCGGCTCCACTGTGAGGATCGACAGTGGCGCCTGGTTTCCCTTCTCCTTGAACACCTTCAGGAACTTGATACATCCCGCCACGTTCTTGAATGTCACATCAAAATATCCACTGCTGGGGAAGTCCTGCAGGCAGAAGATGTCTGCAGCTTGGAATCCACAGCAATTAATAAGGATTTTCTTAATGAAGAAGGTTGGGTCAACAAGTGCACCTCCTTCATTATCCTTCACCACCACCCGAACGGTGTTACACACTCCCTGGCCTGAAGCTCTAGAATTAGTTTCAGCCATTTTACTCAAAACCCACCAGGAACAGGATCAAAGGCCACTGATCATTGTTTTTTTCCCTGCCACAATACCAAGTCTAATATAACCTGCTCTCTGGTTGGTTCCAGAACATGTTGCTCAGGAAACTATCTTGAAAGCATCCTATGAACTCTTCATCCAGGCTACTATTGCCAGTCTGATTTTTCCAGTTTATATGTAGATTAAAATCATCCATGATTATTGCTGTCCCTTTATCACAAGCAACCAATATTTCTTCTGTATACTTTATCCGACATTGTGATTAATGTTAGGGGGCCCGTAGACCACTCCCACTACTGACTTCTTTCCCCTAGTATTCCTCATCTCCACCCAAACCAATTCTACATCCGGATCTCCTGAACCAAGGTCATCTCTAACTATTGCACCAATGCTATCCATGATTAACAGTGCTACCCCTCCACCTTTACCTAGCTTCCTATTCTTATTGAATGTCATATATCCCTCAATATTTAGGACCCAATCCTTGTCATACTGCAGCCGTGTCTCCCTAATGGCTATCAGATCATATTTATTTACTTCAATGTGAGCTATCAGTTGGTCTACTTTGTTATGAATGCTACGTGCATTCAGATACAGAGCCTTTAGTTTTGTCTTTTTGTTATCTTTGTAACATCTATTCTTGACTGTTGATGTAGTCTCAGGTTTTTTCTCTCTGTCCCTTCCTGCCATTCTCTGACCTTCATTTCCCATAATATTATTCTGCTCTCCTGTCTTGACTCTATCCTTTGGTTTGCTACATCTACCCAGGCTTGATCCCTCTCCCGCCTTGTTTAGTTCAAAGCGCTTTCTACTTCCCTAGTTATACGGTTTGCTAGAACACTGGTCCCAGCATGGTTCAGGTGCAGACCGTCCCAATGGTACAGCCCCCACTTTCCCCAGTACTTGTGCCAGTGCCCGACAAACCAAAACCCACTTCTCCTACAGCTGTCTTTGAGCCACATATTAATTTCACTCATCTTATGTGCCCTCTGCCAATTGGCACATGACTCAGGTAATAATCCAGAGATTATTACCCTTGAGGTTCTGCTCTTCAATTTAGTGCCTAGCTCTTCATACTGTCTAAGCAGAACCTTTTTCCTAGTCCTACCTATGTTGTTGGTACCTACAATGACCACGACAACTGGATCCTTCCCCTCCCACTCCAAGTTTCTGTCCAGCCCTGAGCAGATGTCCCGAACCCTGGCACTGAGTAGGCAACACAATCTACAGGATTCACGCTCTCGGCTGCACAGAACAGTGTCAATACCCCTCAATATACTATCCCCTAACTACCACTACATTCCTTTTTGCTCCCCCCACTTGAATGGCTTCCTGTACCACAGTGCCATGGCCAGTCTGCTCATCCACCTTGCAGACCTCGCTTTCGCCCATACAGGCTGAGAGCACCTCAAACCTGTTTGACAATTGCAAAGTCTGAGGCTCCACTACTGTTTGCTTGGTCCCTTTACCTGCCTCACTCATAGTCACATTCTCCTGTCCCTCACTGCAGACCAAAACAGATGACCCTGTTCTAAGAGGCGTGACCGTCTTCCGGAACAAATTGTCCAGGTATTTCTCCCCCTCCCTTAATGTTGTGCAGTGTTTGCATTTCGGCTTCCAGATCAATAATCCTGATCCAGAATTCCTCTAGCTGCTTACACTTCCTGCAGATGTGTTTGTCCTGGATTGCCTTGGCATTCCAAAGCTCCCACATACCACAGTTACAACATAACACCTGTCCTGCCATTGTTATTTATGCTATTAGTTAATTTCCTTTAATTCCTTTCTTAATTAACTTCGAATAATTCCTATGTATCGTAGAATTTACTGTGCTTATTATATGCTAGTACCACCTACAACTAAAGTTATACTTTTCTTGATTACACAGATATGTAAACCTTCCTACTGGTAATAAATCTTACCAATGCTAATAAAGCTTTGCCAATACTAATAAACCTTACTACTATTAGTAAACCTTACAAATACTGATAAACCCCAATAATACTTCACACAGCTTATGTATTAAGTTGTCCTTATTTGAACCAATACACTCCCTGATGGTCTCTCTCTTTCACTCTGTATTGTAAATTACAAAATCTGCCTTAGTTTTTAGTTTATATACTAATGAATCGATCAAGTCTTATTTCATATTTGATTGATGTAGGTTAAATTAAAAGATTATATTCATCCGGCTGGCTTTCTGTTTCCCTGCTCTTTCTGTTGATTGTGATGTCACTCTGATGTCACTTTTCAATTTTTTTCCCCCTGCTCTGCTCCACCCCTCTCTCTGTCTCCGACCTCCAAACTTGTGGTGTGCTTTGTAAATCTCTGCTGTTCTCCGCCGCTTTCTCTCTCTTTCTCCCAGAGAATCCATGTTTTTTTTTACAAGGGTCACTGAGAGGTCTGGATTGTAGAAAGTTACTGGCAGGCACCTGTTTTCAAATAATTACCCAGCAGGGGCTGTTTTTGACTTGGGGAAAGATGTTTATGAAGAAGTGACAGGTCATGATTTCTCGGGGTCAGGAGGCTTGACTCTTGTGACGTTGTTTTTGGTTTCGCTTTGGACAGCGAGTTGGGATATGGACAATGATTTGAAAAGACAGTTGGAGAAAACGTGCCAAGGGAGCAAAACCCCAGCTCAGTTTGTTCTAGCTCTTTGAAAAAGCCTGCCAGTTTTCCATCTCTTAAGAAGCTGAGAAGCAAGTGTAAGAAAGTGTGTGAAACCCCTGTTACTGCATTTTCCCTGGAAAGCCTGCCCAAACTGATCTTCAACGTCACCTGTCAAGAACTGTTTTGGGAGATCCCAGTGATAGCCATCTATACGTACTTAGGACGACAGACCAAAAATGGACATCTGATATTTTTTCATATCTTTTTTTTTTCTTAATGCATTAGCAAGTATTCGGCCAACGTATTCTTTATTTGTATGAGAGCTCTAAAGAGTAAATCTCTTTTTTTTTCAGTTAACCAGTGTGTGTGTGTGTGTGTGAGGGGCTAAGGTAAAAAGGGAACTTTTATATTTTGATCTGTGTGTTTATGCTTTGCTTCATGACTGGTTAAGACTGGTTTTATAATAAACTGATAATTTTATTGTTTATTAAAGAAACCTGGTCGGTGTGTTTTACTCTGGGATAAAAATAGAGTCTATGATTGACTGTAACGGCAAATGGGAAAAAATTTTAATTTATGTTGTGAGCTGTGGAGAAGTGGAACTAGAATAAACCATGCACTCCTCCTGCCTCAGTCATAACACACTGGATCCTGGTCCTCATAATCATGCTCCTGCTCCTCACCTCTTGGGCCACCTCCAGACACATCTTTGTGATGGCAGCAAGTTTATTTTCCTCATTGCTGGGAAACAGAACCTCCTTCCTGGCCCTTACTGCACCCCGCAAAACAACTAGGGATGTCTCATTAAACCTAGGTGAAGCCTTTGCTCTCTTTCCATTCATGTCCCTCTAAACCGAAGTTACAACCTTCAAAGCTCCTCCTCCAGTGCATCTGTGAACTGGGCCTTTAAATAGTCAAGGTGAAATCGAGTCACGTGCATCCGTGTCATGCCCACTCCATACGCATTGGCGACTCAAAAGCCGGAGGTAAAATGATAATGAGGCAACCCCTTGAAAGTGCACATTTCCCCGGCATCTCACAATGGTGAACATTCATCATCCTCTATCGTTGCTACGAGACCTGCTCAGGTCACGTCTCCACCTTAATATCTGGGCCATAGATTATATAGAGAAATTAATATAACATAATAAATGTCCTATTACAATCCACTGTGTAGTGCAACACACATTTGCTCTGCACTGAGATTAGCAATCATGATGTCATGGAGTTAGAAGTCAGGATATTGGAGCATTAAAATTATCTCAGCTATGTGTAAAAGATTCAGGAACAGTGAAACACAAAAATTCTCAGAACCAACAGCATCTAAATTTGAATTCAAGCTTTCATGACATTAGGAACTATACTTCAAAATGCTGCTGTGAAAGAATTTAGTCAAGGAAAGAAGCTTTATGCTGAGCTTCCTGTTAGAGACTGCACTAAGATTATTAAGACTGAAAAAAAGAGTTATAAATAAATTAGTAACACATAAAAGTAACCATTTCATAAACTGATGACTCAGGTGGACTCTCTAACCGATATGTTAAGTGCATAATGAGCCAGGCAGGTGTTGCAGTGGGAGAGGATACTTCGATCACTTGCTAGGTGTCGTAGCTCACAGTAGCTGAGTCCCACCCTAGTGAACAATTGACTATTCATTCACAGCAGACACCACACCTCCTGTTGGCTGCGAAACTGCTGGGATTTGTTGTCTCATCAAGGAGGAGTCTTGAGCCTATTTGTGAATCCTTTCAGTTTCAAATGAATGCTCAGGCAAATCAGTTACCACAAAGAAATGGGGAAAACCAGGAAAATTGTCAAAGGCAGGTGCTTTTAATTTTCAATTTTAAAGTGAGCAATCATTACATTGGTCTACACTTAAACAGACGTTGGGTGAGCTCATCACCAGACGTGTGTCAG
Source organism: Heterodontus francisci (assembly GCF_036365525.1). Lineage (NCBI taxonomy): Eukaryota > Metazoa > Chordata > Chondrichthyes > Heterodontiformes > Heterodontidae > Heterodontus > Heterodontus francisci. The sequence goes on along the minus strand of NC_090373.1, from coordinate 59,234,363 downwards.
CATGCAATGTAACATAACTCTGAGACTGACCTGATAACCACGCCCTGGATGAGTAATGGTGAGTGCATGTAATGAGTAAAAGGTTTTTAACTCTCTGAGCGCTGTGGACAAATTTATATGCTGTCAAAATGCAGAGGGCGCTAACAATTTATCCTTACAGGTTCGGATGCAAAAATATCAAATGAGAGATGGAACTGTTTACAAATCTTTACATTTTGGATTTTCATTGGTTGAAAAGGATGATTTACAAAGCTGTTTTAAAGCCAATGAAAAAATTGGAGACTGAGAACTGGGAAAAAGGTCAAAATCAATAAGTAGAAATTTTATCATTTATTTTTGTAGGAGAAAATGTTGGAAAAGATATAATAGGTAATATTGGGCAGAACAAAGTTCAATAATAGTATACATAAATATTACTTTTGTGGAGGAAGAATAAGGAAGCAAGATACAGCTTGGATAACAAATGTCTAAATGGGGTAGTGAGACAATGGGATCTAGGGTTACAGATATATAAATCACTAAAAGTAGCAATGTAGGTTAATGAGGCCATGATAAAGCAAACAAAGCACTAGGGTTCATTTCTAGTGGGGAGATAATTGAAGAGCAAAGAAATTATGTTAAAATAATATTGAACCTTGGTTAGATCGCACTTAAGAGTACCATGCATAGTTCCGATCAAAGTATTCAGCATACTTCCTGTCCAGACCAGGCACAACAGATCATGACACAAAATTCAGAGGCTTCACACCCATTGTACAGGTACAAAATCAGCAGCCATAAGTTGAATTTCACCCCAATATATCCAATCACTGCAGAGCAGTGATTAACAAAGCAAATAGAGCATTGAACTATATGTTCAAAAACTAGAGCATTAGTCAGAGGAAGTCTTCTCCAAAAACCGAGATGGCACCTTAAGCACTGTATCAAGTTCTGATCACCCAGAAATGAAGGAAACATTAAAGCACTGAGTTCAGAGAGGAGCAACATGTTGGTTCCTTGTGTGAGTCACAAGAAATTAAGCCTAAAGCCTTATAAATTAATGTGTAAGGATTCCAATGCTATTACGTTGTGCAAAATGAGATCTATTAGCAGTGATATAAGTTTCATAAAATAAGAGATTAAGCCGATGATAGTAGAGATACTGACAAACCAGTCCTCTATCTCCAGACTATCATGAATTAACTAGAGCCCATAGAATGGCCTGAGAAGACGTGATTGAATGGTTCAACCTAATTTCTCATATTAAAAGAAACTGCAAAATGCCATAAAGTAATTCAATGACATCAAGACTGCCAAGGAGAAGACTCCCACTTCTAAATCCCATTTCCTTCTGCATCTCCCGAGTTCAATTACAAGTGTATTTTCAAATTCCCAATTGCCAAGACATTAGCCCTCCATTCATCATAATACTTCCGCAGCCATCAATTTGGTCAACCATTTCCTCACCTCCACCTTTACTGCCCTCTTCCCAGGAAACCTTTTATTCCCTCCCATCCTGGTTGATTTCCCTAGTATAGCCCACATCTTCATTTCAAAGGGTGTAGACCTGAATGTATCTAGTGCACAATTACATAGAAATCACAACACAGAAACAGGCCTTTCAGCCCAACCAGTTCATTTTGGTGTTTATTATCTACACAAGCATTAGTTCTAATTCCATGTGCCCACCCTGATCCCATATCCCTTTATTTACCTTTCTTCCAACCATTATTCTTAAATGTTGGCATGGCTTCTGCATCAATGACTAAATCTGATACTGCATTCTACAGTCTCATAACTTTCTATGTATAAGAAGATTCTCCAGCTCTCTGTCCTAACCTCTTACACATAATCTTAAAACTAGACCCATCAATCACTGGAACCATTCTGTTTCTATCTACCCTGTTCCATACCTTCATAATTTTAGACAACTATATCAAATCAACCCAAAATCTGATGAATTATCCATCCATCACCAGATCTGTCTGGACCATACCAAACACTACCAGCCTCACTCTCCTCTGCCAAATCTACCCACCACTCCAGGAGCATAGAGCAGAGATAACACTAGCATTTTCTCTCCACAATCCTTAAACCTCTCCTTCACCCTCCTCCACCCTTACCTCCAACGTGTGAGGAGTTCATCGCCTTCTTTGTCACTTGGATTGAGATCATCCATTCTGCTGCCTCTACTACTTCCCCTTCCATTTTCCCACCAAACCTGACGTGCCCCAGGCTGCCCCCTGCCCTCACCTTGAATGCATGTCTGTATCCAGTTTTTCACCGAATTCTCTTCATACCTTCATCTCATCCATAAGATCTACCTCCTGATTCCTTGACCCCAATGAAAGATCAGTAGAAACTGGATAGATACATAAACAGGGTTTCTGCTGGTTTATGAGCGGCACAGTGGTGCAGTGGTTAGCACCGCAGCCTCACAGCTCCAGGGACCCGGGTTCAATTCTGGGTACTGCCTGTGCGGAGTTTACAAGTTCTCCCTGTGACTGCGTGGGTTTTCGCTGGACTTGCAGGTGATAGGTAAATTGGCCATTGTAAATTGCCCCTAGTGTAGGTAGGTGGTAGGGAATATGGGATTACTGTAGGGTTAGTATAAATGGTTAGTATAGTAGGGTTAGTATAAATGAAATAATCAAGAGTACCAAGCCTGCTATACTCTCAGCACTCCATGAACTGCTTTGCCTGTGCTGGGACGAGGGAGCAGTACCTCAGGATATGCGCGATGCCAATATCATCACCCGCTATAAAAACAAAGGTGACCACGGTGACTGCAACAACTACTGTGGAATCTCCCTGCTCAGCATAGTGGGGAAAGTCTTTGCTCGAGTCGCTTTAAACAGGCTCCAGAAGCTGGCCGAGCGCATATACCCTGAAGCACAGTGTGGCTTTCGTGCAGAGAGATTGACCATTGACATGCTGTTCTCCCTTCGTCAGATACAGGAGAAATGCCGCAAACAACAGATGCCCCTCTACGTTGCTTTCATTGATCTCACCAAAACCTTTGACCTCGTCAGCAGACTACTAGAAAAGATCAGATGTCCACCTCATTCCATGATAATATAAAAGGCACAATTCAGCATAGCGGCACCTCATCAGACCCCTTTCCTATCCTGAGTGGCGTGAAACAGGGCTGTGTTCTCGCACCTACACTGTTTGGGATTTTCTTCTCCCTGCTGCTCTCAAATTCGTTCAAGTTTTCAGAAGAAGGAATTTTCCTCCACACAAGATCAGGTGGCAGGTTGTTCAACTTTGCCCGTCTAAGAGCGAAGACCAAAGTATGGAAAGTCCTCATCAGGGAACTCCTCTTTGCTGACGATGCTGCTTTAACATCTCACACTGAAGAGTGTCTGCAGAGTCTCATAGACAGGTTTGCGGCTGCCTGCAACGAATTTGGCCTAACCATCAGCCTCAAGAAAATGAACATCATGGGGCAGGACATCAGAAATGCTCCATCCATCAATATCGGTGACCACGCTCTGGAAGTGGTTCAAGAGTTCACCTACCTAGGCTCAACTATCACCAGTAACCTGTCTCTTGATGCAGAAATCAACAAGCGCATGGGAAAGGCTTCCACTGCTATGTCCAGACTGGCCAAGAGAGTGTGGGAAAATGGCGCACTGACACGGAACACAAAAGTCCGAGTGTATCAAGCCTGTGTCCTCAGTACCTTGCTCTATGGTAGCGAGGCCTGGACAACGTATGTCAGCCAAGAGCGATGTCTCAATTCATTCCATCTTCGCTGTCTCCGGAGAATCCTTGGCATCAGGTGGCAGGACCGTATCTCCAACACAGAAGTCCTCGAGGCGGCCAAAATCCCCAGCTTATACACACTGCTGAGTCAGCGGCGCTTGAGATGGCTTGGCCATGTGAGCCGCATGGAAGATGGCAGGATCCCCAAAGACACATTGTACAGCGAGCTCGCCACTGGTATCAGACCCACCGGCCATCCATGTCTCCGCTTTAAAGACGTCTGCAAACGCGACATGAAGTCCTGTGACATTGATCACAAGTCGTGGGAGTCAGTTGCCAGCGATTGCCAGAGTTGGCGGGCAACCATAAAGACGGGGCTAAATTGTGGCGAGTCGAAGAGACTTAGCAGTTAGCAGGAAAAAAGACAGAAGCGCAAGGGGAGAGCCAACTGCGAAACAGCCCCAACAACCAATTTTATCTGCAGCACCTGTGGAAGAGTCTGTCACTCTAATATTGGCCTTTATAGCCACTCCAGGCGCTGCTCCACAATCCACTGACCACCTCCAGGCGCTTACCCATTGTTTCCCGAGACAAGGAGGCCGAAGAAGAAGAAGTATAAATGGGTGGTTCTTGGTCGACACAGACTCGGTGGACCGAAGGGCCTGTTTCAGTGCTGTATCTCTAAAATAAAAATAATAAAAATAATGCCAATTGGTAGAATCCCTAAGGAAATTCCCAGTCGCAGCCTCCAGTTAAACAATGAGAAGACCAAAGCCACACCTTTGGTGCCTACCTTTTCCAGCGATTCCAACCCTTTCCTAGTTACTGTTGCTGGCTACACCAGCCTATTTGGGGTCAGATTTTCAAAACGGGGTCGGAACCCAGTGTCTGGATGCTCTGATTGGGCAGGAGGCGAGCTCAGCACCCAATTAGTGAACCAAGCGTCTCCAGAAGATGGGAGCTGCCTGCAGAGCGTGAGTGCCAAAGGCAGACGGCAGTCATGATGGGGCCTGCCGCTGCCTTGTTGAAGAGAGCAGGCAGTTCCTTCGAGGGCCAGCAACATAAAACAATGAGAGGGTAGGCAAACATCCAAATCTAAGGTAATGCCCACGATCCTGTACAAGATTTCTGAGGACCCCATAATTTTCAAGCTCAAAAAAAAGTTCTCCTTCGCCCCACTGTGAACCCTACAGCTGTGTACTAACATGCGCCAAACTGTTCGAGTTCGCCAGAATCTGAATTGAAAATTCTGGTCCCGACCTCCATGGCCCCCTAATAATCTCCGCTAGGATCTTAATGGGCCATTAATTGGAGGTGAGTGAGTGCCTGTTCCCTCCTCCTCCACCCTCACTTTAAAAATTGTGTTCTGTCTTGATAAGCAAGGGGGTGAAAGATTATCAGGGTAGACGGGAATGTGAAGTTGAGGTTACAATGAGATCAGCCATGATCTTGCTGAATGTCGGAACAGGCTTGAGGGGCCGAGTGGCCTACTCGTGCTCCTAATTCGTATGTTCGTATGTCCCTGAGGTACGGGATCCAGAGACACCCTCCGGGACTGCGATTTTTAAATCACGTCTGCACCAGGTCCCAAGCCCACCAGCATTTGAAAATCTGTCCCCTGGTGTCCTATTCAACCCAGTTGTTGTGATTCCAACCCCATATCCGCTCCTTCACAGAAAATGCCTCCATCCATCACTTACCTCAGCTTATCTGCTGCTGAAACCTTCATCCATGTTTTTAGCATCTTCACACACAACTATTCTAATGCTTTCCAGGATGCCTCCTACTCTCCACCTTCCATGAACTTCAACTCACCACCCAGCTGCCTGTAACCTATCCTGCACCAAATCCTGCTCATCCATTTCACTGTCCTCACCGACCAACATCGGTTTCTTGTTCACCAACATATCAAATGTAAAATGGTCAGCTTCATGTTTAAATCATTTTATAGCTTCACCCCTCCCTATCTGTAACCTCGTCCAACCCTACAAACCCCCTCCCCACACTCCAAAACTTTCTACACCTCCGACTCTGGGATTTTAATGCATCCTTCCTTCCCTTCACAGCTTTGAGCTGCCTCCTTAAACCCCTGTGTCTCTCTATTTCCTTTTCCCTTGTACTTTCTTAGGATAGAGAGGCCATTGGCACGGATGTGTGGGAGGCGGGGTAATCGTGGGCGTGGTTGAATAGAATGCAGTGAATCTGGAAGAAGGAGGCCAACACATTTTGGTATTTTCCTGCTCCAGGCACAAGCTTACTGGAATATTTCCTGCAGGTATTTATTTCATGTTTGTAGTAGGAGGGTTTGTGACACAGTTGAAGAATGCAATTTACTAATGCCTACATTCCATAAATTTTTACAACCAGTTCATTATAGCTCTGTGTCTTTCACAGTGGTCTTTAAAGCAACCCTTAGATTGCCATGTCCAAAATCTGCATGAGATCCATTTGGAACATAATTCACAAATTGTATTGGCTTTCACTCAAATAACCAAGAAACGATAGTTAGATTGACGTATACGTAATACTTATCCCCACCTACCACACCCTGCTCCAGAAACTTGCATAATATAGCCTTTGGCCAAACTTTCTTCACCAGTACTTATGGGTTGGTTAGTCTGTATGTCCTTAGTTAAGCCCAAATAAAAAGTGTTTTTTTAGTTGCTATGGTCTACATTTCCTGTCACTTGGTAGCTATGGATTATTTCCGGTGAGATAATCTTTATTAATGGAGGACATTTTTTAACTGGCAAATTCAGTTTTTAAAATGATTGGCTGGTGTTATTTTGGCAAAATTTTTGGGAAAAGCACACTTAGAAGAGAAGAAAGCTTGTCATAAGGAAGGAGTCAGGTTGCAACAAGGCAGTTTTCTTTATTGCAACCATTCTTCAATCAACACCCCTCCTCTGCCATCAATGTTACTTGAATATACAGGTTGAGTCCTGCCCAGATCAGAAGACTGCAGGCATGATGTGAGGAACTGGTATGGAACTAGAAACTGGAAATTCAGGATATTGGATCATAATTTCACTTAATAATTCCCAGATTTTTCCCAATTACTCTCTTCTGCTTCTCAGCAACAAGGATGACAACCATCAGCAAGATTATTTTAATGTTTAGATGAAGAGTTACACACTCAAAATATCAGTATCCTGTCTTTTCTCTTTATAAATGTTCACTGAGCTGTTGAGTATTCCAGTATTTTCTGTTATAATTTCAAATTTCAGGCATTTCCAGTTTTATCCTCTTAGGTTATTTTCCATGTTCATTTCAGCAAAATATCAATTAGGAAGTATAGCTCGCCAGAACCTGGCTGTCTGCGTGCATATATTGTGCAATTAAATTTTGTATGCAATTTGTGGCAGAAATACCATCAAATCACTTTTCTTTCACAAACTGACTTTGACAATGTTTCTCTGAATAAATAGAATTGGACAATATGAATTTAAATGAAGAGCAATCTATACAATCTATAACTAAATTAAAAAGACTTCTAACAAGCGTATGAACAATGACAGACAGGAAAAGACCCTTTGGTTCATCCAACCTGCCGCACGCAATTGCAATACTTGTGTGTCATAATATAAACACTTTCCACCCCACCCAAAACTGTGTGATCTCCTGGGAGAAGTGGAAAACCAGATTAAAAACCCAGGCCAATTTGGGAAGAAAATCTGGGAAACTCCTCTCTGAAGATCGCCCCTAGCCAATCTAAACTATCCCAGGAGATCACTCTGGCCCTGAAATCCCTGCAGTACCAACCTTTTATACGAGGTAATCGCCACCTCAACCAGTAACAGGTCCAGCTCTCACTTGAAGGAATTCAGTGAATTGGCGTCCACTAGTTGGCAGCCTGTTCCAGACGTCCACTATTCTCTAGGAAAATAACCACTTCCTGACATCTAGACCAGATCTTGCCTTATGCAACTTAAAATTGTCCTCTCTGGGTAACCTATTGCATTGGAGCAAACTGTGAACTGGAACACAATCTATTCCTTTCATTATCTTATAAACCTCAATCAGATCACCCCAATCTATGCTTCTCTAGAGTGTAGAGTCCCAGCTCTTTTAGCCTATCTTGACAACTAAGTTGCTTCAAACTCGAAAGTAGTTGTGGCTCTCCTCTGCACTCTTTCCAAAGCCTCAATATTGGCCACTGTGTGAGGAGACAACCTATCCAATTTGTTACTAAAATCAGAAAAACATTAGTTACAACATGCCAAGAGTAGCAAGGCACATGTTTTATCCATTTCCATACCAACATTCTAACAGAAACACAAATGCAAAAGTAGAGGTTAATAAATCTGAGTCTCACATAGTTAACTGACTGAGTCACTCTAACCACTCATTCTGACTATTTTTCAAAGGTAGTGAGGTAGCATGTTGAACACAAACCCTATTTAACCAGATTTAAATGATTTAAAATATATAAATCAAATAAAGTATTGGAAGTCGCAACAAGAGCACAATGATTTTTTAATAAAAAAGATGCCACAAAAGATGATAAAACACATTGTAAAGACAATGAAACTGCTGTAAGGATAAAATGGAAATATGTGGGTAGGGTTATTTACAACAAGTTGAGACATTTTCAGTGTAGAATTAGTGCCATCATATGCATGTGAAAAGTCACAGCATGCAGGAGGAATAGCAAAGCCTAAGTCTGTACCAGTGCTGCTATTAATCAATGTGGGTGTTGGCAGTTATTGTATGTAGTGCTGACATAACACAGTGAATGACACAGAATGCAAATTGCTTTAATGGTTCTACCTTGTGGATGACTAACATAAAGTACAGAACTAAGTAACTGTGGAATTACTGACTATTGGGTTACATTGAGTTTTCCGAGCATTTACAGCTTTTTCTTTTAATTTTTTAGCTACAAAAGTATTTTGTACTGCTTTAGCACTAATAATTCATAAATGCACAATTGTTTTAGAACATTTACATATATACCGCACCTGTCACATGAATAGGACATCTAAAAGCTGTTCACAACTTTACTTCTGAAATACAAATACAGCAGCCAGTCTTCACCCAGTAATCTCACAAACCGTGAGATAAATACTACATAATCTGTTTTAGGGAGAAATATTGGCTCATATTAAACCAGACCATGGGGTCTTTTACAATCACCTGAGCAAGTACATATATCTCATCCCAAAGAACACATTTCTGATAATGCAGCACTTCCTCAATACTGCACTGAAATGTCAACAGAAGTAAATAGGTGAGTTGCCTGTTTGCCAGAAAGAAGAGGGAGGGAACATTCTCATATGCAAATTGGATTCCTATGCTGTTTGTAGCAAAGCTGATGCAATTTTCGGGCATAAATGATCCAATGTTTGTAATTGGTAATTTACACTCATAAACCATTAGAATTTGTTCCAATCTAATCATTTGGCCATAAACATCATCTACATTAACACTGAAGAGAAGTGAATATTTACACCTACTGAGAAGAGTGGGTGGAATTAACATGTGTAGTGGAATGGAGGCACTTGTTGGTGATAATTCTATACAAACAGAACTTTCAACATTGGTGGAGGTGGAAAACTGGCAGTATTAGATTGGCCACCCGTTATACATACCACCTGACTTTCTTCTCCATTGACTTTTGGAAAGGAAAATCAGACGGGATATATAACAAGCGGCCATTCCGAGAGCACCAGTTTTCCACCCTCGCCAAAGCTAAAAGTTACCCTCAAAGATTTCAGAGACTATTGCTGCTGCTATTGATTTTTAGACTTCACATTTGACTGGGCCTGAATTATTTGCGAAAAATTTGCAGGACAGTGGGAAAAGAGCAAGGGAGAGGGATTAACTGTCAAAGAGCTGGCAAAGGCATGATGGGCTGAATGGCCTCCTTCTGTGCTGTATGATTTTTGTTGAAGGTGAAATCATACCACTGGGGCCAAAAGTGGGAGCTGACTCCACTTCAGCCAGAGCCAGGTAGGGTGGCCACCGCTGAAGGCCAAGAATACTGGACACCAGACCCAGCAAACCAGCAGCGCTGTAACGCGGGGGAAAAGACACCACTGCACACGGAGATGATGTCATCACAGGCCTCCCATCCACAAGCCTGTAACTAAAAATGCACTGGAACCATCTGTGTTTGTGAGTATAATGGATGCAAAACATCGATGAGAACAGCAAACTGAATTGCAGGTCTTCCTGTTTAGTCCTTGTCTTTTAGACTCCTGTATTTTGCAAAATTACTGTAGGTGCATGCCTCTTTAAATGATTCTTCTCTCCTAACCCTACTGTTGTATGATTGCCTTTAAGAGTGATGTCCCTTTAACATCTTAGTATGCTAATGAGATAAGTACCAGTCATAGTCATGTGACTCCAAGCCTGAGTCACTCTGTAACTGTAACACCCAGAGTAAGGTTCTGTAAATAGTTAGCTCTGTAGTGTATATAATAGTCCAGCTGTAACAAACCTGTTCGAGATCTTTAAACAACTAGACTGCACGCATCTCATTTATGTTGCATCAGACAAAATAAAAGAACTCATTATATGGTGGTAGCTGTGGTGAGAAGACAAAGTCTAAGATTGAAGACCACAGGTAAAACAGCTCTGAAAATGGCCATTCCTAAAGCCACTAGAGAGAAAGTTAAAAAAAACAACAGTGAAAAAAGAACTTATCTTAAACTGTAGAAGACAGAGCACAGAGTGGCAGGCTGCAAGGCAATTGGGTGAGACATTGTGCTTGAAAAAAAAGTTTTGAAGTCCTTCAAAAGATTGCCTTTTTCTAAAAGTTCCATGTTAAAAAAAGGGGAGAAACCAAATCCCCTACCAGGTATATTGGGGTCGGCGCCATGACAGGAAGTGTCTGTTAGAAAAAGCATGGGAAAACCTGATCACTGCAGAGCCTTTTTCCAGGCAGCCAAAGTTCTAAAAAAAACATTAAAACCACTTGAGCATGAAGAACATAAACAAACTCTAGCAGCTTGTGAGCAGCTGTGTAAACAGAACAGGATTAAGTGCTGGAAGCAGGATAAACACACAGCACTAGCAAACACCTGCTCCTGTCAATCAAATCAGCTACGATAAATAACAGAGTTTCTTAAAGGGGAAACAGTGCAGAGTCATAGAACAAGTCTCAAAGCAAGTTTTAAAGCAAAAGAGCAGCAGAAATATGGATACCAAATTTCCCAGCATGAACTGGAGGGCCTGGGATATCCTATCTGAGTTCCAACTGTTCAAACAAAGAATGCAGTTATTCTTCACAGACTAAATAAATGTAGAACCAGAAAAACAGGCTGTAAAAATACTAATAGCAGTTGCAAATAATGACTTACATAGAATCAACACCTCTGGACTATCTGACAAAGACCAGAAAGATCCCGCAAAGATATGGAAAGTGATAGAAGATCAGCTCCAATTATGAGTGAATTTTAAAATTCATCACCTGAAATTGATGTCCGACAGGCCACAGCCACAGGAATCAGTAGACCAGTTTGTCAGGAGATGCTGTAGTAAGGGCAATGAATGCAACTTCTCAGAAACTGAGCTGTAGGACCAAATAATGGAACTAGTGATTGTATTGACGACACCCATTGAAGCATTTCAGAAAGACCTCTTGGGGAAAAAGAAAGGTCACAGCATTGATGCGCTACTGGAAGATGGCAGGAAATACAAAGCCATTGTAACTGGACAACAGCACCTGCAAGTACTAGTGCAGCCAACAGTATCAGCACCATGACCAGGTCAAAAAGAGCAAGCAAGCTGTATGGTAAGTGCGGTCTATCCCACTCACGGCGGAATTGCCCTGCATTTTGTGACCTGTGCAAGGCGTGCAGTACAAAAGGATACTGGGCCCACCTATGCAAGAAATTTGACTCCAAAGATACGGCCAGAAGCCACAGCAGGACACAGACAAACAGAAAACAGGCGCAGCAACAGGGCAACAGCAGCAAGGAGAGTGCCAGAGACCTGCGTAAACATAAGACAATACACGACGTCCAGAGCGAAACAGACCTGAGACAAGACTCAACAAGGAGTAATTCTCAGACAGATGACGAACAGGCATTCCACATTGTGAACCCGACACATCACATTGGTGAAGTCAAACAACTGGAAGCTTTCATCACTATTAACATCACGTGCACGAAGAAAACTGGCAAACACACACTCAGGGTCAAGATTGACACTGGTGCTCGTGCAAATCTCCTACCAGTCCAAATACTCAAAGATATGTACCGGAGTCATTGGAAATCAATGATACAACTGACAACTGCTGAGTTATCTGCATATAATGGGTCACCCATTCTTTGCGGTGGCACATTAACAATGCAATGCAGCTATGGCAAGTCAGTATGGAAACCACAAGTATTCTACCTAGTAAACACGAGCAGATCAGCAGTGGCAGGATATCAACATCATAACCATCCACGAGCTCACCAAGGTGCCCATTACAGCAGAAGAGACCAAAAAGAAACCGCCAAGGACCAGAATCCGCCCGTAGACCCTAACCAAACAGTGCAGTCTGGAAACCCAGCACCGATGCCGCGACTTCACTTATGCTCTCTAGAGAACTGCCAGCACCATAATGAACCAGAACAGACAGGTACCTCCATGAGACCAAGTACTCCTCCCCCATCAAGTCCTCAACCCAGAGCCCCAGGCCTGCAGTTACAGAGGATGAGGAGAGGTGAAGGGCACGCAATGTCCTGAAGAGGCAGAGGAAGAATGAATTGAAGTATTGTCTGTTGGTTCTTCGAGATGAGGTGCCAGAACACTCCAAGAATGACAAGGCCTCATCTTGAGAAAAGCAACAGAGTATGTTAGCAGGCTGAAGGCAGAGCAACAGAAACTGAACGCAGAGAGGGAGAAACTTCAGAAAGAACAGCAATAGATGAGACGCAAATTCTCCGAGCAAGAGTTGTCAAACCACCAAAGTGATATATGGACTTTTGAGCCTCAATACTTGTAACTTTCACAATTCCCTATCCTATTGCTGTAAATTTTATAGTTTATACCCCGTATACCTAGTTTTGGTGTTATCTAATTTTATGTGCTTTTACTTTTAGCATATGAGACTTATCTTTGGAAAGAAGGGGGATGTCGTATGATTGCCTTTAAGAGTGATATCCCTTTAAGATCTTAGTACGTTAATGAGCCACGTACCAGGATGTAGTCATGTGACTCCAAGCCTGAGTCACTCTGTAGGTGTAACACCCAGAGTAAGGTTCTGTAAATAGTTAGCTCTGTACTGTATATAATAGTCTAGCTGTAAATAAACCTGTTTGAGATCTTCTACTAATTGTACTCCCCGCATCTCATTTCTGTTGTATCAGACAACATAAAAGAATTCATTGCACCTACTATACCAGATATAAAGACATCCGGTACTGGACAGTGGACAGACTGACTAAGAAGCAAACTGCCCCGTATAAAACCAAACGGCCACCCTAGCAGTAGGACCCTGGGACAGCATCGTGTTGGTGGTAGCCAATTAGGAGGCCACCGCTGGGGCCGCTGTCCCAAGAGCTGCTGGCCCAATCAGTGGGCGGGTGGCATGGCAGCCTCAGTAGCGCCACTATTAGTGGTGGCCAGTGCTGAGGCTGCAGCTCCAGGGAGAGGGCACCTTAATGGCCTGGCGCCCTTGAAAATAAGTGAGTTGCGCTGGGGACTCTGGAGCCAGGCAAGCAGTTCCTTGCGATTGCTGGGGAGGGGTCATGGTGCACCAGCAGTGCGTTGCTGCGGGGACAGCCATTGCTACCAGGGGCCCCTCCGTGGGCCATGGAATGCCCATAAGGGAGGGCTCCTCCGGAATCCCTGGCAGTCTCGCTATGCAACAGCAGGCCCTCCTGACATGGGCAAAATGCCTTGCAGGGGCAGTATGTGGCCCATAATTGGCCACTGGCAATGTGACATGGCGATGGGAAGACGTCAAGCTCCCCTTCCGATGCCTTCCCCTGCCATATTGCCAGCCCTCCCACCTCCCAGCCCGTCTCCAATGGGCTAGGAAAATTCAGCCCTATGATTCTATTCAGCATTTGCAGACTGGAATAGTGTCTAGTCATGGGTGGAATTCCAAAAGGTTCCTGTGTTAGGACCATTGCTTTTCATCATTTTCATGAATGATTTGAATGAGGGCATTAGTAAATTATCATTTGACATGAAAATGTACATACGGGGTGATATTTTACCGGCCCCCGGTTGGCGGGCCAGGAGGTGGGGGAGCTGGTGAAATGTTGGGGAACAGTGTTAGGAGGGCACCCCATGCAATCCCACAGTCAGGCCATTTTACCAGCAGCGAGAATGGCAGTGCTCAGCTGCCCGCCGACCAGAAACGAACAGCCAATTTAGTCAATTAAAGGCCCAATTGAGGGTTATCTTCCAGGGATGCCAGCATTTTACCAGCGGTGGAGAGGGTCCCCCAACCCGCCACATTGGGAGGCAACCAGCTTCATGGAGGCGGCCTCCCAGCAGCTTCCTAGGGGGTTAGGCCATCACATTTGAAGGTTCCATGGCCCAAGGAGGGTGCGCCTGGCATCAAAGGCTGCCCACACTGCCCTGAAATGCCGCTGGAGGGGTTACCCCTCCGATTGTTGGGGCCTGCCTGACCAGTGCAGAGAAAGAATTTCTGACTCCCCTGCGAAGGCCCTTCAAAATGGAGGCGCCGCTTGCTCTCCTTGCAGCCTCAGCAGTGGCCACCAGTGGTGCTGCTGAGGCCACAGAGCTGCCAGTCTTCTGCTTGGGCTGGCAATGTGAAGAGGCAGCCTGCCACTCTTAATTGGACAGCGGGCCTGGTGTTGGCTAATTGAGGGGCCTCCACTGGGAAGATTGCCCCTGCGGCCCTGCTCCCTGCCCATGCGGGCGCAGGACCCATATATGGTCCCAGCGCTAGGACTTACCCCTTCAGAGAAAATCCCAACCACAGTTTAATAATGTCGACTAAATCAACAGGATGCAGGCCAATTTATACAAGTTAAGGGCATGTGTGTGGCAGTGTCCTTTAATGAGGATGAGTGGAATGTCATGAATTTGGGGTTGGAAAACCCCAACTATCATGCAGTGCTACCTACTAAAGATTATACATTAAGAGAGAGAACTAACTGGCAAGGAGAAAAGCCTCGGGATCGGGTTGAATGCCAGTTTTACACCCCTCGAGTACTCCTCTCCATCGACCTCAATGGAGAGTAAAATTGTGTGGTGTGTAAAATCAATGTTCTACCTGATCTTTTTAGTTACCCGGCAGGTGGGTTAGGTTAAAATTGATATCAAAGAGGTTGTAAGATTAAAGTGTTTGTCAATAGTGTATGTGATTGCATTGTGTCTGGATAGGACATGCTGAATAAGTTTGATTGGCTTAATGGCCTTTTCCTATTTTTTCATTTTTTAAATGAATGGATTAAATTCAGTCTGTTTGGATACAATAATTTGTAGCATATTATTTGTAGCATATTAAAGTATAATTTTTAGCATATTAAAGTATATTAACTGGTCATTATCTATATTAACGGGGATTATCAATGAATAAATGGTGCTGACATAGCTGAAGATGAAGCTGAAAGTGACCTAGCAGTCTTGGCAGGCAACATTAAACAGATCCAACCAGTGCAGAACAACCATTAATGAAGTCAACAGAAAGTTGCCACAATAGAATATAAATCAGAAAGAGTTGTGATCAAATTTTACAGTGCTCTCTTCAGACTGCAGCTTGAATCCCTCATCCAGATCAGGAGAGTGGTACATGCCAGGGTCATTCAAGCACCAGAGGCACTGTAAAGAGCCACAAGTCTGACACATGAGGACATAAGAAA
The DNA here is from genome assembly GCF_036365525.1 of Heterodontus francisci. Classification (NCBI taxonomy): domain Eukaryota; kingdom Metazoa; phylum Chordata; class Chondrichthyes; order Heterodontiformes; family Heterodontidae; genus Heterodontus; species Heterodontus francisci. The sequence continues at coordinate 59,218,902 of NC_090373.1, read as the reverse complement.
CAGGAGCAAGAGTAGGCCATTCGGCCCCTCGAGCCTGCTCCCCCATTCAATAAGATCATGGCTGATCTGATTGTAGCCTTAACTCCACTTTCCTGCCTGCTCTCCAATAACCCTTGACTCTCTTGTCGATCAAAAATCTGTATAGCTCAGCCTTGAATATATTCAATGACCCAGCCTCCACTGCTCTCTGGGGTAGGCCCTCTTGAGAGAAGAAATTCCTCCTCATTTCTGTCTTAAATGGGTGACAACTTATTTTGAAACTGTGCACCCTAGTTCTAGATTCCCCCATGAGAGAAAACATTCTCTCAGCATCCACCCTGTCAAGCCCCCTCAGAATCATATATGTTTCAATAAGATCACCTCTCATTCTTCTAAACTCCAATGAGTATAGGCCCAATTTGCTCAACCTTTGCTCATATGACAACCCCTTCATCCCAGGAATCAGCTGAGTGAACCTTCTCTGAACTGCGTCCAATGCAAGTATGTCCCTCCTTAAATAAGGAGACCAAACTGTACGCAGTACTTTACGCCCTGTACAGTTGTAGCAAGACTTCCCTACTTCTATACTCCATTCCCCTTGCAATAAAGGACAACATTCCATTTGCCTTTCAAATTATTTGTTGTACCTGCAGGCTAACTTTTTGTGATTCATGTACGAGGACACCCAGATCTCTCTCTACTGCAACATTCTGTCGTCTCTCTCTATTTAAATAATATTTCGCTTTTCTATTCTTCCTACCAAAGTGGATAACCTCACATTTTCCCATTGTAATTCATCTGCTAATTTTTTTCCCACTCACTTAAACTATTGTCAGTAAAGGCATATATTCCTACTTTTAAGCTATGAATTTTATTCAATGTATACTCTTTGAAATTAAATTTCTCTTTTAAAAATGTGGACAATGTGCTGCAAAAGATGGCTACTGAAGGTCAGATGACCTGGCCTATGTATTCAAAAACGGTCTCACTATCTGAAAAGGAGGGGAAAGGGGGGAATTTTATGCTGTCCACTGCAGCAGATTTGGTGGCGTGCGGGGTAATATAATTAAGCGGGAGGTGTTTTTTCAGATTCCCGACAGTGGGATATTTTAGAAAAATCAAGTTGGCAGCAGGTTTGTGGTGTTCTGGGGTTCCCCCAGCATGGTGGTGGATTGCAGCTTTGCATTCAATTAAATAGCATGAATACTCATTACCCTACACACTTACAATTTAGACCTACCTGCCAGATTAAGTGAACGGTGCGCGATATTCCCGTGCCAGCCGGTTCACGAATGACTCAATGTGGCATACAACAGTCAGATTTGTGCAGTTGAGTCTCAGAACTGTGCTCTTCTCTCTTTAACTCATCTGCTAAGCTAACACCAGCATTGAAATGGATGTTTGCCTCCAGGCTCAGCACCAGCAAGGGTGAATCATCTTAGGAGATGGCAGCAATGGCATGGGCAGGGATATATGGAGGAGCGGGGGTGGGGGAGCGGTGGTGGTAGTTGGGGAAGGATGGGTGGGATTGATCAGGTGCATCGAGGAACAGGGGAGGGTAGTCAGGGAGGGAAGGGTGGGGTTGATCGGTGCATTGAGGAGCAGGGGAGGGTGGAGTGCAGTGTCCAGGTTGTTGAATGGTTGATGTTGATGGTGAAAATGCATTTTGTTGGCTGCGGGGGTGGTGGGTGGATTAGATCAGTACTGTGTGAAGATATTTGACAAGGGCCTAAAGGGAGGGATGAGTGCTATCAGCATCAGGGAGTTGTGGGACAAAATGAGGGTACTGGCTAGCAGAGAGAACGGTCACACTCAATGGGGGCAAATGGATTCTGTAGGGGGGAAGGTTAAGACTAATGGGTGGGTATTCGACAGCTTCATATGGATGGGAATGGGACTTGGCAACAATGGTCAGTTAGATGTGAGGAAGTTCAAGGATAAGAGTCGCCAAGTCGATAGTAACAAGAGTAGTAACAGTGGGGAAGGATGGCATGAATACATTTTGGAAGGTTACAAGCAATGCATCCATTACCTCTGCAGTCACTTCTTTTAAAACCCTAGGATGCAGGTCATCAGGTCCATGGGACTTGTCAGCCTTTAGTCCCATTAGTTTTCCTAGTACTTTTTCTCTAGTGATAGTGATTGTTTTAAATTCCTCCCTCCCTTTTGCTCCCTGATTGATGTTCTACTACTATTGGGATGCTTTTTGTGTCTTCTACCATGAAGCAGATACAAAATATTTGTTCAAAGTCTCTCCATTTCCTTGTTTCCCATTATTAATTCCCCAGTCTCATCCTCTAAGGGACCAACATTTAATTTAACTACAGTGTCAGGATTCTGAGTTATGAGGAAAGACTGTTGAAACGTGAGCCTTTCAGCATGATTGATGGAGGCATGTAAAATTTATAAGACAATGGAAAAAACAAGCAAATAGTACTTTGAATTAAATGTCAATTGTATGAAAAGAGGACACTAAATGAAACTATGAAAAGTTCAATTTAGGACTGATATTAGTAAATTATTCTTCACACAAAGAATGACCAACATAAACCTCCAGTTTGAGTAGTAGAGGTGAAAACCCTGTAATCATTTAAGAAACAACTGGGTGCAACAATCTTTCTGGACGGTGAACTAAGCTGCACTGACTGATTTTCTTCATCAATAATTATTTTCCGATCTTGTGACCATTTACCTGTGTTGCGGTTATTCTTCTTTGGCCTCCTTATCTCGAGAGACAGTGGGTAAGCGCCTGGAGGTGGTCAGTGGTGTGTGGAGCAGCGCCTGGAGTGGCTATAAAGGCCAATTCTAGAGTGACAGGCTGTTCCACAGGTGCTGCAGAAAAATTTGTTTGTCGGGGTTGTTACACAGTTGGCTCTCCCCTTGCGCCTCTGTCTTTTTTCCTGCCAACTGCTAAGTCTCTTCGACTCGCCACATTTTAGCCCCGCCTTAATAGCTACCCGCCAGCTCTGGCGAACGCTGGCAACTGACTCCCACGACTTGTAATCAATGTCACAGGACTTCATGTCGCGTTTGCAGACGTCTTTAAAGCAGAGACATGGACGGCCGGTGGGTCTGATACCAGTGGCGAGCTCGCCGTACAATGTGTCTTTGGGGATCCTGCCATCTTCCATGCGGCTCACATGGCCAAGCCATCTCAAGCGCCGCTGACTCAGTAGTGTGTATAAGCTGGGGATGTTGGCCGCCTCGAGGACTTCTGTGTTGGAGATACGGTCCTGCCACCTGATGCCAAGTATTCTCCGGAGGCAGCGAAGATGGAATGAATTGAGATGTCGCTCTTGGCTGTTAAGACACCATTATGTCAAAGATTACTGGCACTGCTGTTGGCTTTCAAACTTCACCTCTTAGCAGCATTTTTATATGTGAGATTTGAAGAAATTGCAATCTCAAGTGGGTGAAGTTGTAGTCTTTGCTTACAAATGCTTCACTGATTTGACTTAAGTGTTCCCATGTCTTGTAAAATAGTAGGCTGAGGAAATTTGTACTAATGATAATATTGCACAGCATGATTGCACATCAAAGATATTTTAATATTTTTATATATTAATAGGTTTATTTGCACAGTGGCAGCAATGTGTACCATCTACAAGATGCACTGCAGCAACTCACCAAGTCTCCTTAGATAGCACCTTCCAAACCCACGACCTCTACCAGCTAGAAGGACAAGGGCAGCAGATGCATGGGAACACCACCACCTGCAATATCGCCTCCAAGCCACACACCATCCTGACTTGGAACTATATCGCTGTTCCTTCACTGTCGCTGGGTCAAAATCCTGGAACTCCCTTCCTAACAGCACTGTGGGCGTACCTATACCACATGGACTGTAGCGGTTCAAGAAGGCAGCTCACCACCACCTTCTCAAGGACAATTAGGGATGGGCAATAAATGCTGGCCCTGCCAGCGACTCCCACATCCCAGGAACAAATAAAAAAAATTACATTTTTGAGTTTTTACACTAGATATTCTGGTTGGCCACGGCCATTCCTTCACAAGGATCTTCCATTCCCGATAAACCAATGTCTGTCTATACCTGCCCAATGTCTAGTAATGCCAATAACTATGTCATGAGATTGGATTGCCCACCAAAGCTACTAAGTATCATCACCTCATTCCATGACAATATGAAAGGCACAATTCAACATGGTGGCTCCTCATCAGACCCCTTTCCTACCCTGAGTGGCGTGAAACAGGGCTGTGTTCTCGCACCCACACTTTTTGGGATTTTCTTCTCCCTGCTGCTTTCACATGCGTTCAAGTCCTCTGAAGAAGGAATTTTCCTCCACACAAGATCAGGGGGCAGGTTGTTTAACCTTGCCCGTCTAAGAGCGAAGTCCAAAGTACGGAAAGTCCTCATCAGGGAACTGCTCTTTGCTGACGATGCTGCTTTAACATCTCACACTGAAGAGTGCCTGCAGAGTCTCATCGACAGGTTTGCGGCTGCCTGCAATGAATTTGGCCTAACCATCAGCCTCAAGAAAATGAACATCATGGGACAGGACGTCAGAAATGCTCCATCCATCAATATTGGCGACTACGCTCTGGAAGTGGTTCAAGAGTTCACCTACCTAGGCTCAACTATCACCAGTAACCTGTCTCTAGATGCAGAAATCAACAAGCGCATGGGAAAGGCTTCCACTGCTATGTCCAGACTGGCCAAGAGAGTGTGGGAAAATGGCGCACTGACACGGAACACAAACGTCCGAGTGTATCAAGCTTGTGTCCTCAGCACCTTGCTCTATGGCAGCCAACAACCCCAGCTTGTACACACTACTGAGTCAGCGGCGCTTGAGATGGCTTGGCCATGAGAACCGCATGGAAGATGGCAGGATCCCCAAAGACACATTGTACAGCAAGCTCGCCACTGGTATCAGACCCACCGGCCGTCCATGTCTCTGCTTTAAAGACGTCTGCAAACGCGACATGAAATCCTGTGACATTGATCACAAGTCGTGGGAGTCAGTTGCCAGCATTCGCCAGAGCTGCCGGGCAGCCATAAAGACGGGGCTAAAATGTGGCGAGTCGAAGAGACTTAGTAGTTGGCAGGAAAAAAGACAGAGGCGCAAGGGGAGAGCCAACTGTGCAACAGCCCCGACAAACAAATTTCTCTGCAGCACCTGTGGAAGAGCCTGTCACTCTAGAATTGGCCTTTATAGCCACTCCAGGCGCTGCTTCACAAACCACTGACCACCTCCAGGCGCGTATCCATTGTCTCTCGAGATAAGGAGGCCAAAGAAGAAGAAGAGATCCAGCAGACAAATCAGAAACCTTTGTCACTATAGTCGGCTTGGTGCTATATACCACAAGCTGCCATGTGATCTCCCTAACTTTGGAAGAATATACACTCAATTAGACCATGGCACAGGCTATAATACAATAAACAAATTTACTTAACAATACACACTAAATGAACTACTTACAGTAATTACATATTTTATTAATCTTCTCAAGAAGTCAAACAAAACATTTCTACTGTGCTAGTTCTCAACATAAAACTTGATCCTTGAAAAAGGGTTGTTCACTTTTCACATGGTGAAATGTGACCACATTCCATATAATTAGCGAGTATCTCTGCTGGCTTTAGGCTGGCTGTTGAGTCTAAATATAAATCCACAAAAATATGTCCCTGCCTATGGGAGCTGTCCTTCAAAGGAACAATAAAGAATCATGCCCTGGTCCCCTCACAGACTTGACTCATGACTTCATCTCAAATACAGCAGTCAACTAAACCTATTACTTTGAAACACTTTACAAAATCTTAACCATATGACATGTGAGGTCATCCACTTTGGATCCAAGACAAATTGGAATATTTTATTAATGGTGAGAAACTAGGAAAACAAAAAGAATTTGGGTGTCCAGGAATCTAAATCACTAAAAGCTGGTGCACAGGTACAAAAAGTAATCAAAAAAGGTAATGGTTGGCATCCTTCCTTCTATGAAAGATGATGGACATGCAGCAAACAATCCATTTAGGTGGGGTGTCTTCTCTTGTTGCACCTTTGCTAATGGGCTGTGAAGTCCAATCCTTGAGAGGCAGGTTCTGCCACAGGTGCCGCACATGAAGCTGCCCAGTGATGCTGTGAGTTGTTTTTGATGTTGGCGCCTGTTGCCAAGCTGCTGTAGCACGCCAGTCCACAGGATGTGTCGCCATCTCCCTTTCTCGCCTGCTAGTGAATCCAAAATGCAATAGTCGACGTTTGGGGCCCTCATGTCGCGCTTGCAAGCATCCTTAAAGCATAGCTCTGGGCGCCCCACTGGTCGTCTGGCTCCAGCTACCTCACCATACCGAAGGTCCTTGGGTATGCAACTGTCTTCCATCCTGTGGACGTGTCCGATCCACCGAAGCCACCTCTGTTTGATTGGTGCCAACACACTTGGGAGCTCTGCCTTTGAGAGGACTGCCATATTTGTAATTTTGTCCCCCCAGGATATACCCATAATGCACCGCAGACAGCTCAGATGGAAATTATTGAGCTTCTTTTCCTGGTAGCTGTAAGTCGTCCATGTTTCACAGCCATACAGCAAGGTGCTGAGAACACAGGCCTTATAAACCATCAGTTTGGTCCTAAGGATCAGCTTGGTGTTATCCCATGCACGTTTCACAAGTTGGCCAAAGGTGGTAGCTGCTTTCCCTATGCTTGTATCGAACCCTGCATCAAAGGACAAATTGTCTGTCACTGTGGACCCAAGGTAGCAGAAGTTGCTAACACTTCCAATGGGGTGTTATTTAATGTGATGGAATGTAATGGAATGTTGGCTTTTATCTCAAGGGGGCTGGAATACAATTGGAAGGAAGTTAGCTTCATTTGTTCAGATCCTTGGTCAGGCTCCCTCTGGAACACTGCACTCAGTTTTAGGAACTGCACCTCAGGAAGATGTTGGAGGGGGTAAGCCAGAAAGAAGCAGGAGGAGCAAATATGTGCTTTGCCAGGGTAGCGGGATTCTCAAAGGTGCAGGGAGCCATTGACTGCATGTATGTGGCTCAACTGAGAGATGTACTGGAACCACAAGGGGTACCACTCCCTTAACATACAGTTGGTGTGCAATCATGCATAGAACATCATGTCGGTGAATGCCTGCTATCCTGGCAGCAGCCATGATGCTTTCATCCTGTGCCAGCCAGTCAGTGGTTCCTGCCATATTCTAGCCACTACGAAGAATCAGAGGCTTGCTGCTTGGTGACAAGGGCTACCTGCTCTACACGTGGTTTGTGACTCCTCTTAACCACCTGACCACATGCGGACAGCGCTCATACAACGAGAGCCATGCTGGCACCAGAAATGTCATGCAGTAAACCATTGGCTTTCCAAAACAACCATTTTTATGCCTGGGGCGCTTAGAGAGAGCCCTACAATACTCACTGGAGCATAATTCATAATAATCTGCTGCATGCTACACAGCCTGGCTCTCATGAGGGTGCAGCTCTTGCCACCAGGCCTTTGGCGAGAACCTCAGGAGGAGGGAGGGAGGAGGCATCCGGAAACCCATCATTCCATATGGGCTGCTTGTGAGCAGTTAATCAGCCTCCGGTTCCCCTAAAATCGTCCCCATATCACTGGTGCTCCACAATTCCCCATCTATCCATCCCTCTGCTATGGACCATCACAGTGTCCTCTTCACCACAATACTGAAATAAAAGACACCACAAAAAAATCATTCCATAATAACTTTATCCAACAATATTTCCAAAAATTATATACAAAACCATTGTGCATTCCCTTAGTGCCTGTCTTGCAGGTGCTTTTGCCTCTCCTAGTGCTCCTATGCATTGCTACTCCAGTGGCTGCAGCATGACTGGTGGATACCTGCTGACTTTCACTGGAGGAGACTGCAGATGGCCTTGCAGGACACCCTCGAGCAGCTCTGGGCTACTACGAGTGTCAGCTCAAATGACCATGCTTCTTCATCAGACAGTTGCTCTTATTCTTGCCCTTCATTGTGGAGGCTGCACTGGCTAGCCAGATAGCAGTCCTTGGTTATCTGAAAGCATATATACAGAAGGGGAGGATTGGGATGAGGGAAGCAGGTTTGGGGTGGAAAGCAAGAGATCCATGATCGCACCGTCTGCAGCTTGCATTCATCATAGCAGGATGAGGGTGAAGTGGGGTTTGAGAAGGTACATAGGACAGGAACATACTGGCATCTTGGATGTTCTCAGGGACACCGGTTGCAATGGCCACTGACGGCCCAATAATTTGCAACATTGTCTCCTACAGGGGGCTGAGGAGATGCAGATGTCTACCTCCGGTTCTCTGTTGCTGCCTCCTGTTATGTGCAACTTTGTCCTGCAAGAGAGAGGGAAGACTGGCAGTGAGGGTGTGCAATGTGTTTGGTTAGTGGCCTGTCTTAGCTGAATAGCTGGAAATATGTGGAAGCTGTGAGATGTGTGTGTGAAACTGGCAGCAGTGATATGTGTGTGAGGATGAGGTGGAGTATCTCAATGTTAGGCATGAGTCCTGATTGCTGAGTGATGGAGCTGTGGTGCAATGAGCAGTGTGTGAAGTTGGTGGTGCAGTGGGTAGGAGATGATATTTGAAGATGCATTCACAGACTTTGAACACCCGTGTGAGGTCATTGAACTTTTTGCGGCACTGAAGCCAGGTCCTCGGGTCCAGACTCCTTGAATCAATCTCCGTAGCCACCTGCTCCCATTGCCTTCGCAATGTGTGCCTTGAGGGCCTCCTGGCCCCTGCGAAAACATGACCTCTCTTTCTTTCCAGCTCCTGAACTAAGGCCTCCAGTGTTGCATCAGGTAACCTGGGAGATCTGTCTCTGGACTGCTACTCCACTGGCAGCATTATTCCTTTTCTGAAATACTTTTGGAGACAGTTCCAGCGGATGCTGCAGACTGAATGCACCTTGCCCTTAAGAGGTGCAGGCTGCTTTTAAGAAATGCAGGCTAGCAGTGACTCGTGCTAGTCATGCATGCACCTGGACCCCTTACATTCAATGCTGGGCCGCACACCGCAATCATTTAAATGAGCAGGCAGCAGGAAGTTTGCTTGCTGTCTGCATCACCTCAAGTGGGCATGGGGTAATTGTGCATCATCAAATTTTGGCATAAATGTGACTTGTATTCCCTTGAATTTAGATAATTGAGGGGAGATCTAGTTGAGGTTTTAAAAATGATAAAGGGATTTGATAGGGTAAATATTGAGAAATTATTTCATTGGGTGGGGAATCAAGAACAGGAGGACATGATCTTAAAATTAGAGCTAGGCCATTCAGGAGTGAAATCAAGAAGCATTTTTTCGCACAAATGATGGTGGAAATTTGAAACTCTCCCCCAAATCTGTGTGGATGCTGGGGTAATTGGAACTTTCATGACTGAGATAGATTTTTGTTAGGTAACTATGGGAACACAACTGTAATTTTAGGATTATATTCCTTTGTTCTCGATTCTCCCACCAAAGGAAATAGTTCCACCATGTCTGTGCTGTTAAATGTTTCTAACATCTTAAACACCTCAATCACGTGATCCCTTAAACTTCTAAACTCAGGGGTATCTCAGTCAAGTAACGCAACTAGTCCTCATAATGTAAACTTCTAAGCCCTCGTATTATTATGGTGAATCTGCGCTGCACCCGCTCTAAGACCAATATATCCTTCCCCAGGTGTGGTGTGCAAAACTAAATGCAGTACTCAAGAGGGCATCTGACCAAGGCTTTACGCAGTTGAACCATAACTTCTTCCCTTTTCTATACCAGTCTGCTTGAGATAATGGTCAACATTCTATTGGTCTTTTTTATTGTTTTGCCATCAGTGGTTGCAAACTGCAGGAAATATACACTGACTCTAATATAGCCAAGATGCTCTAGACAATTAGTTATGCTACAGCTATTGGATCGGTTTGAAAACAATTACAAATTAATAGTCTAAATGTTCATGGTCTATTATAATTCACCTCTTTGTTGTCACTCATCTGGCACTGATCGAGAAAAAGAGCTGATTTGTGCTGGCCAACACTACATTTGATTTTCAGTAACTCGTTAAAAATGGACATGTTCAGTCAAGACACTGGTTCTGTTTTTTCTTCACAGCAAATGTTTAACTGGAAGCCTGGAGCAGTGAAATGTAACTATATATGGTTATGGCTTTTGTCGGTGACATCTAATTCTCATTTTCAAGAGAGCGGAACACAACCTCAGTATTATGATAATTAAAAATCACTATTATCAACAAATACATTTATATCTATACATAAATATAAATACACCTTAATATAAGTGGGCCATGAATAAAGTTCAAATCAAAATGCTTAAGCACAGAGCATTTGCAAAGGTTAGTTTTCTGACTGTGACTGACGATCCTCTGAACTGGCTCAGTGAAAAGCTGAATGATGTTTTGGGGTCCAGATGGAACTTGACTACTTAAGTTAGGTTCTACCCTGCCTGGATATGGCTTAGCCTAAAAACCCAGATGTCCTAAAAGGAGATGAGGAAGAAGATAGCTACCAATGTTAAAATGAACTCTAAATGCTGCAAGCTTTAACATGGAATGTAATATTTTAATATGATGACTTAATCATGCATGTTTTTTTACTTGTCCATTGGATGTGAGCGTCACTTGAAAGGCCAGCATTTATTGCCCATTCCTAATTGCCCATGAGTAGGTGGCGGTGAGCTGCCTTCTTGAACCGCTGCAGTCCATGCGATGTCGACACACCCACAGTGCTGTTAGGAAGGAAATTCCAGGATTTTGATGCAGCTATAAAACAAGGCATGGATGAAGTTGAAGTTCTTTTAAAAAAAAAGTGGTTCAACACATTTGCTTTTTGCACGAAAGCTAATGCAGTATTCCATAAAAGAAGACATTAAATTCAAGGATCAGAATACCACAGGATGACACCCCAACACACTAAATACCATGGTAGCTTTGCACAAAGGCCTTCATCAATAGGGAAACCATCAAAATTACTCTTTTGAGGAGATAGGAAGGAGTCACAGACCAGATGGTATATGCAAAATTCATGTTAAGACCTCACCATTTACAAACATTTCTCAGACTAGGTTAATACAGCTACACAGTCAATTATATTCAAAGTCAAATGGAGTGAAGACAAGATCACAAGAAATAGGAGCAGGATTAGACCATATGGCCCATGGAGCCTGCTCCGCCATTCAATATGATGATGGCTGATCTTAGGCTTCAACTCGACTTTCCCGTCCACTCCCTTGATTCCCTGAGAGACCAACAATCTGTCTATCCCAGCCTTAAACGTATTCAATGATGGAGCATCCACAACCCTCTGGGCTAGAGAATTCCAAAGATTCACAACCCTTTGAGTGAAGTAATTCCTCCTCATCTCAGTCCTAAATGATCAGCCCTTATCCTGTGTTTTAGATTCCCTGACCAGCAGAAACAACCTCTCAGTGCCCTATCCTGCCCCTTCAGAATCTTGTATGTTTCATATATATATATATTGTCATCGTCCTGTAGTTTTTTTTTCCGGGAATATGTGATTTGCCTTTAGGATTTGCAGAGGATCAGTATTGCTTTAAGAACTGACAAGCCTCAGGAGTTATAGGAAGGTGCATTTTCATTGCCTTAGAAACAGCCATTTGGAGATTCAAAGGGTGTATTCTCATTACCATAGATGCAGCTGGAGAAAGAAAGCATCACCTACTGCTGAAGCTAGACTACTGTGAAAGAACCTTTTTCCTGCATCGGACGACTGTGAGGACTTCAAGCAACATTTTGTGAGGACTTCAAGCAACATTCTGTGAGGACTTCAAGCAATATTGGACAGTAAATTTGCAAGGACTCTAATTTTTTCTATTTTAAATATTGTTTTTAGCTTCATAGTGTTTAAGAATTTAGTTCTTCTAATTAAAGGGTTAATTTATTGATTTAAAGACACCTAGTTTGGTGAGCCTCATTCGGGGGGTTAATAGATGGGACAATTTGGCTGGGTCTTTCTTTAATTTGGAAAGTTTTAAATGATATGTTAGCCGATCTGTGGAGCGATGGGATTGAATTAACAGTGTGTTGGTCCCACCACAATCAGAATCGTGATTGGGGGCTTTGACTGGAGTGGTCGGTTGTAATAATATGTAGGTGTGATTATGTACTCACAAATGTACTTTTGTTGTTTTCAAAGATAATGGTGTAGAACCTAGTGATCTACTGCAGGAATCAGAGCAGCACCATCCATTACAGCAGCCGATATCACCCGTCACTTCTACACTACGTGCCAGTCCACAATCTAGCAATACCATGGGCTTGATTTTGGTCTCCCAGTGGGAAACCAGTGGAATGTAGATATGGTGAGCAACAGCCACCAGGAGGAGTTGGCAGGACAACCCAATTTCTGGATCATCCTTCATTTGCATGATTGAGGCAGATAGACAGACCCTGAAATTCCACTGGGATTTTTCTGGTCTCCCACTGTGACTCCAATGGGAGACTGGCTGTAACCCCTAAAAAACTGATGAAACCTGTGGGTTACTCAGATTTCTGCCATTTTTTTAGTAAGGTTCTGCTGGCCTTCCACCAGATTTATGGTGAGAAACCAGGAGAACCCCACAGAATTTCAGGGCCACTGTTTTTCACTTCTTGAGTGTCAGCCGTAGCTCAGTTGGTAGAACTCTCACCTCTACGTCACAAGGTTCTGGGCTTAAGTCCCACTCCAGGGCTTGAGCACAGAAATCAAGGCTGGCACTCCAGTACTGAGGGAGTACTGCACTGTCGGAGGTGCTGTCTTTCAGATGAGACATCAAAACAAGGCCCTGTCTGCCTGCTTGCATGAATGTAAAAAATCCCCTGGCACTATTTCACAGGGGAGTTATCCCTGGTGTCCTGGCCAATATTTATCTTTAATCAACATCATAAAAATTATCTGGTCATTATTACAGTGCTGTTTGTGGGAGCTTGCTGTGTACAAATTGGCTGCCCTGCTTCCTACATTACAACAGTGATTCACCAAGGCTCCTTCAACAGCACCTATTCCAAACCCGTGACCTCTACCATCTAGAAGGACAAGAGCAGCAGACGCATGGGAACACCACCACCTGCAAGTTCCCCTCCAAGCCACACACCATCCTGACTTGGAAATATATCACTGTTCCTTCACTGTCACTGGATCAAAATCCTGGAACTCCCTTCCTACCAGCACTGTGGGAGTACCTGCACTAGATGGACTGCAGCAGTTCAAGAAGGAAGCTCACCACAACCTTCTCAAGGGCAATTAGGTATGGGTAAAAAATGCTGGCCTTGCCAGCAATACCCATATCCTCCTGAATTCTTTTTTAAAAACTACACTGCAAAAGTAATTCATTGGCTGTAAAGCACTTTGAGATGTCTGGTGATCATGAAAAGTGCTATTTAAGTACTATATAAATGCAAGTCTTTTCTTTCTTTGACATTTCTGTTTTCCGTAATGATCGGACTGTCACTTCCCTCAAATTAGTGAAAGATAGAGACAAGAGGGTTCTGTGGGATGATAAGCATATCTATGAGGTGGAAAATGAGAGAACCATGCAAGTAGTTTGAATGAAAACACTGCAGTACAAGTAAGTAAGGCCAAATGCACGTTTATCACAGCCTCTCATTTGTATAATACAAAAGTAAGATTTCTTTGGTCAGAATTTGCAAGGTGTTTAAGATATTTAGATTAATAGGTTGTTAAACGTTATTACTTTAACAATGTGCTTTGTTGAATGATAATTTCCTTTAATCCACTGACTGGAGATCTGAATTTATATATTTTTTTAAAAAGACATTTAAAAAAAGATGACTTTGCTGCCAGTTTAGGATGATCACCTAATTTGCAATACTGTATCCTACATGCAAGGACTGTGAGGAGGGAGACGAAATGTCTGCTCATACCCCAGCAAGAATCAAGACCCAGGAAGTTTAAAGGAACTACCTGTTCTTTTTAGCAAGAGAGAAATACTGCTAATTGCTATGTTTGAATCACTGAGTGACTGTCAATATGATAAGCCCCGCCCCATCTGTGATTTTAAGCTGGTGTTTTGTCTGCAGCAGAGGAGAAGCAACTGGACTCTGAAATTTACAGACCCAAGTGGGGGCCCCTCTCTCTCTCTCCATTCCAGCTTGAAAGCTTTCAAATCCTGCTGTTGACTGACCACCTTTGCATAGTCTGGCTACAATCTTGATGCCTGCCTAAACTAAAACCTTCTGCACTTCTGGGGACCGTATCCCTCTATTCCCATCCTATTCATGTATTTGTCAAGATGCCTCTTAAACGTCGCTTACGTACCTGCTTCCACCACCTCCCCCGACAGCAAGTTCCAGGCACTCACCACCCTCTGTGTAAAGAACTTGCCTCGCACATCCCCTCTAAACTTTGCCCCTCGCACCTTAAACCGATGTCCCCTAGTAACTGACTCTTCCACCCTGGGAAAAAGCTTCCGACTATCCACTCTGTCCATGCTGCTCATAACTTTGTAAATCTCTATCATGTCACCCCTCCACCTCCATCGTTCCAGTGAAAACAATCCGAGTTTATCCAACCTCTCCTCATAGCTAATGCCCTCCAGACCAGGCAACATCCTGGTAAACCTCTTCTGTACCCTCTCCAAAGCCTCCACGTCCTTCTGGTAGTGTGGCGACCAGAATTGCACGCAATATTCTAAGTGTGGCCTAACTAAAGTTCTGTACAGCTGCAGCATGACTTGCCAATTTTTATACTCTATGCCCCGACCGATGAAGGCAAGCATGCTGTATGCCTTCGTTATTAGTTCGGTTTAGGTACAATAAATCTTTGTTTGTTAACTCAAGAAAACCTGTCCAATTGATTCTTGTTATGATCATAGCAAGTAATCAAACACCTACTGAATTGATCAGTACATACACTTTAAGAAAGAATTAAATCTGTTAGAGTGACACAAGGGAAAAGAAGCCCTTCGACCCCTCCTCATTTGACTGTAACAACAATTAGCTTGTTTCGGCTCCCTGCAGTGTAGAATGACTGATAACTATGATCTCTGTTCCCATCTCCGTTACAGGTGTTTGAGGTCTAACCTAATCCACTCTATAGATCCGTCCACTCAGAGGCAGCTGTGTTCCATATAAAGGGAAATCCATCCAAAGCACTAAGAATATAAAATGGTTAGTTTGCAAATTGCAAAAAATGTCCAACCATGAGCTGAAAACATTGTACCTGTAGGTGGTGAAACACAATATAAAATTGAGGCATATTATAGTCATAGTTAGTATTGATCTGCTGGAGGAAGGTGTGGATGTTGACATACTCTTTGAACCCTGGTTTCCTCTTTACGTAACAAAATAAAGTAATACATTAAGTGGGAAAGCAAAGTGAGAAGTAAGGAGGAAGACTGGTAGAGTCTCAGAGCAGCATAGGTCAAATTGACCAGAGAAAGGATGTGCCATGATCTCCTATGTTATTGCAAAACATGTTGCAATGTACTTATATACATACAGACATAAAGAAAAAAATACTTGCACTTACATAGTTTCTTTCGTGAACTCAGGACATCCCAAAGCATTCTAGACCAAATAAGTGTAGTCACTATTGCAATGTAGAAAATGGAGCAAGATCCTACAAAAGATCCTTGATTATTACCAAAAAATCAGTTTTTAGGTGTTGGATGAGGGACAAATATTGGCCATGATACTGGGGAGAACGCCCCTACTCTTACACAAAATTTACAACATATAAACAGGCCACTCGGCCCAACTGATCTGGGGGTAAGGATAATAATTTTACTTAGGTTGGTCATAGACTGCATAAACTGAAATTTATGAATTTTGAACATTTAAAGCTCAATGTTGAATGTACACAAAAATACCCAATTTTTAAAAATTACAAATCTCTTCCTCCTACAATAGACAAAGTTTTAAGTCACAACTTTGGTGCCACATAACTACAAATTATTTATGCAGCCTTCTCTCCACTTTTCAATCTTAGCTGTATTTTGTACAATTGACCTTTCACCTTCATCTGGGTTTTGCAATTTAAATTAATGCTTATAAGAACTGACAGAGGCATTATTGCAATACTGTGTACTATACATTGTACAATGTGTAATGATAATAGCTAAGGCTGTAATATCAGTACTAGAAAGTGTCTTTAATAAAATGGCGTATCACCAGAACTACAGAAGCCATGGAAGAACTGCTGGTCAACAACAAAACCTCTTGTTGTCAGTGAACCTTTACTTGTCTTGGAATAGACTGTATATATTTGGATGAGTTTTTTCTGTTAATAAAATGCTGAATTGTGCTTATGATTTTTGACCCATGCATTAGAAATCTATATGATTAAAAATTTTCAAACATTTACAGACATTTCAGTCTGGTAATAACGGTTGATGACCTAGTAGTTGCGACTTGATGCATTCATGCTGCAAACTTAGCATCAAGGTGTTTTGGCTTTGACAATAAAATCAGATATAAATCAGATGTTAAAACACAACCTAACTCTGAAGCAGAACAGTCAGATTATCTCCTTCAGGAAGTCAGACTCCATTTGCTCTGGTCTCAGGTTGGGCCATGGCTCTGAATTCAGGATTCAATTACACTATCCCTGCAATGGTTTCACTATGGACTGATGCTGCATTTGTAACGTTAATACACTTTTTGTTTCTAGTGCCACAGAATTCAGGGCCCATCTTTACTACAAACTCCCTCCTCCATATTTATCTCATTCTTGTTATGCAGAAAATCACAGTCACTGTGCCTATATCAGTAAATCTAACAGGACACCCAATGGTGCAAAAAATAGGCACCTCCAAACCTACAAGTCTGGTCAGCTTAGCAGGAACATTTTTCTGGTGATAGTAGTGGGATAAAGAAAGATGTACATCCAGATAATCCAGAACCTATCCCATGTTTCACATTTCAACCTCACAAGTGTAGTATTGTGATGGGAAGAAGGGACAAAACCATTTGCTGTGCCTGATTTGGTATCTGGTCTCAAGATATAGGCTATATTTATCGGCCACAGGCATCTTAAGCACATGGATTATAAATTTACTTTAAAAATCATTATAACCTTTAGGTCAACCTATCATTTCTTGGTGTTGTCCTCCTAACAATTCAGACTAGCAGATATTTTTGAATATGCCTTTGGTCACCTCTCCTTCCTTACGCTCAGTGCCCATGGGCTGAATTTCCAGGCCCCATCGAGATCAGGAACGAAGTGGATGGGACCCGAAAATACCGGCACCGGCCGGTGTGCCAGTTTCCTGACCCTGTCCCTGGCACCGGCCATATTTGCTGAGGTGAGTTCAAGGGCGGCAGCGCTACCTGCCCCCACAAGGCGGGTAGCCAATTGGGCTTATTAAAGCCTTGTTATCCAGGGTTAAATGAGGCTGACTGGGATTTTCCAGTCAGCCTCCAGTTTACTGATGTAACGGGGTGGGGGGGGGAGGGGTGGAGGGCGGCAGTTTAACTGTCTGAAGGCATGTTCCCAGTGACAATACAGAACCTGCGCTTCAGGAATGCTTACAAGCCCTCCTTGCCTGCCTCGGTGTGGCGTGCAGCCAAAGGCCACCCTGTATAGAGGGATTTGCCACATGTCCCCCCACCCCAACTTAAATCTTTAAAACAGTTGGAGAAAGGGCACCTCCATCTTGAAACGCCCTCTCAGTTACTTACCCTCTTACTGCAGGCTGCCTCGCCTGTCAAGCTGAAGGTCTCCAATTGGCCCTCCAATTTCAAGAGCCCACCTGCCGCCCGTAATTGGACAAGGAACCTGTCTCTATGCCAATTAAGAGGCACCCCAATCAAAATCTCAAAAATGAGTGCTTCCCCCAGGAGGTGAGTTCAGGTCCTGGAAACAGTCCTGATTCCTGTTTCTCGCCCCTGAAGTGAAAATTCAGCCCCATTTCTCTCCTGCATGAGGTGCCTCAGGATATTTTTCTTTATTAAAGATGCTATGTAATACACATGTGTTTCTGTTGTAGTAGCTGGGATTCATTGCTAATGGAATGAGTAGTAAATGATTGGTGTATTGGCTATAAGATTGCAGCACAGATAATTGTAGAATTGCTCTTCCTTAGAATGTATTGGAAGCTTCCCACAGGCATGATCTGACATGCAGCCCCAGTGGAAAGATTTATATCCAAATTGACTAGTTAGCTGAGGGAGCTGGACCTCCCAATGTACCTGATGCTCTATTTCAATATTTACACCATACCATATTGTTTAACATAGTGCAACATTAGAATTAATATGCAATCAGTATAGTTTTGAACTTCTTTGAACCATAGCATTCTTCTGGGGCAAGAAGGTCTCTTTGACAATGGTTACCATTAATCACAATTTAACTTCACCAGACTGTCAAATCCCATTAATATTATTTCATCATTTACCTCAAGCTACATCGTTCTCTTGGGCATCTGTTTCAGTTGCTGCCATGATACATGGCGCGGAAGCAAAATGAAGCATTATTATGGGCATACTGATCTCTCTTCCATAGATCCCTTGGCATCATACAGATGGTCTACTTTTTAACTAATACTCCAAAGGACAGATGCCCTGATGGTGCACTCAGAGAGTCAACCCAAAAATTCAGCATGCATGCTTGCAGAATTGAATGGGTAGGCTCAAGTGTTGGCAGCACCTTACAAATGTTACATTTTAAGATTTTTGGAGGCCACCCTAAAAATATACACCACTCTAACTATAGCACCAGACTTCATGTTGATTAGGATTAATTGGTCCCATGCAGAAATTGAATTGCTTACCTGTACTGTGGACCCAACCATGGCCATAACTAAAATGGTAGACCCAACCTTCGTGTTGTCACAGTCTAATGTTTACATTTGATCTTGGTGGCACCCAGAAGTTGGAAACAGCCAAAGCAACCTCTTCTCAAGTGGAATCTGTATGCCTCCAGTAGTACTGTGTTATGACCAGGTGAGAGGGGTCTAGGGGTTCCCTCTCAGCCTTTGCCTGGTTTAACAGTAACAGGGTTTAATTTTTAAAACACTGTTTTTAGCTCCCCCTTAGTGAATCCTTGTTCACTGCTCCAATTGTAAGGCAAATAAATCAAACAGACAAGTTTTCTTAGATTTTAAACAAGAAAGGTAGAAGTTTATTAATCTTAAACTCTAATTCGGTTACCGACTACGAATATGCGACGCGACCACGCTAGCATGCATACGCGATAAACACACACGCAGATAGAGACAGAAAAAGTAGAAAAGAATAAAGCGGAAAGGTTTAAGGCAGTAGATGGGTTTCCATTTTACTGTCCTTTGAGTTTGCTGTGAAGTCTTTGGTTGCCGGTCAGACTTGCAATTCACTGGGGCCCAGTGCATGCTTCAACTTGTTTCGAGGTCGCAGTCTTTTCTCTCTTGAGATTTACGTGTCTTCCATGGTCCAGTGTCTTGGGAGAAAGGGAGAGAGAGAGAGAGAGACAGACTTCCTTGCTCCAGATTCCAGTTAAAACTGCCTTCTCCTTTTCTCTGTGGCACAATTCAAAAAACCCCAGGTTGCCCAGCAGGTTAGTCATGTGACCAGCTGGTTTGACCACTTCTGTTTGTGGATTCTGCCATCTTAGTAGTCATCCTGGAATGTGCTTCCTTACACCTTCAATGTCTGCTGATTGAAAATCCATTTGGATTAATTGGAGCATGGAATAATCCTTTGTTTCCACAAGCAGCGACTCTTAGTATGCAAATGTTTCTCCAGCCTAATGTCTGATGATTTTTTTAAACAAGTCCTTTCTTCACTCCAGCAACAGTTGAAAATTAATATTCATATGACACAATTAATATGCCTCATTCTTGGCAGGTGGGGGTCTACATGACAACTGGCATGACTAGTTTACTTTATAACATTACTTCCGACTGCACACTTGCGATTGGACGCCATCTTGGAACGTAAATGGAAAGCAAAAATAAATTTTAGATCAAGACATTTAGGTTAAGTATAGCAAAACAGCCAAATCTAACTTTGTGCTCACCCAACAACATCAAAGCCAGTTATAGCTCCAATGCTGCATGTACTCACCTCTGAGTTAGAAAGTTGTGGGTTCAAGCCCCAATCTAGCCACTTCAACACATGATCTAGACTGGCACCTCAGTGCAGTGCAGAGGGAACACTGCAATGTCAGATGTGCTGTCTTTTTAATGAGACAATAAACCGAGGTCCCAGCTTCCCTCTAAGGTGGACATAAAAACCCACGGCACTACTCGAAGAACTGCTGGGGAGTTCTCTCCAGTGTTCTGGCCAATACTTATCCTTCAACCAAAATGAATAAAACAGATTACCTGGTCACTAATCTCTCTTCCATGGAAACTCCCCAACCCATATTTATGGCCACCCCTTTGACCTTGCCATCTCACATGACATCACTACCCATAAGAACATAAGAAATAGGAGCAGGAATAGACCATACGGCCCATCGAGTCTACTCCGCCATTCAACATGATCATGGCTGATCTTGGGATTCAACTCCACTTTCCCACCCGGTCCCCATATCCCTTGATTCCCTGAGAGTCCAAAAATCTACCTCAGCCTGAAATATATTCAGTGGTGGAGCATCCACTACCTTCTGGGGTAGAGAATTCCAAAGATTCACAACTCTTTGAGTGAAGAAATTTATCTTCCTCTCAGTCCCAAATGATTATCCCCTTATCCTGAAACTGTGCCCCTTTGTTTTAGATTCCTCAGCCAACGGAAACAACCTCTCAGTGTTTACTCTGTCATGCTCCTTCAGAATCTTGCAAGTTTCAATGAGATCACCTCTCATTTTCCTAAACTCCAGAGAATATAGGCCCAATTTACTCAGCCTCTAACCATAGGACAACCCTCTCATCCCAGGGACCAATCTAGTGAACCTTCGCTGTACTGCCTCCAACGCAGTAAAAATGGAGACAAAAAACTACACACAGCACTGATCCCTGCAGGACTCCATTAGTCACAGGTGTGGTCTCACCAAAGCCCTATACAATTGTAGCAAGAATTCTTTATTCTTATCCTCCAATTGTCTTCCAATAAAGGCCAACATGCCATTTGCATTCCTAATTACTTACTGTACCTGCATGCTAACTTTCTGTGTTCCTTGCATGAACACACTCAAGTCTCTCTGAACAACAACATTTCCAAGTTTCACGACTTATAAAACATATTCTGCTCTTCTATTCTTACAACCAAAGTGAATAACCTCACTCTTTCCCACTTTATACTCCATCTGCCACCTTGTTGTCCACTCACTTAACCTGTCTATATCTCTTTGCAACCTTTTTGTGTCCTCCTCACAGCTTGCATTCCCATCTACCTTTGCACCATCAGCAAACTTAGTTATATCACTCTCTGTCTCTTCATCTAAGTCATTAATATAGATTGTAAATAGCTCAGGCCCCAGCACTGATCCCTGCAGGACTCCATTAGTCACAGCCTGCCAAGTTAAAAAGGGCCATTTATGCCTACTCTTTGCTTCCTGTCCGTTAATCAATCCTCTATCCATGCTAATATATTACGTCCAACTCCATGAGCCGTTATCTTACCTTTTGTGTGACACCTTATCAAACGCCTTTTTGAAAATCCAGGTATACTGCATCTACTGGTTCCCTTTTATCTACCCTACTAGTTAGTTCCTCAAAAAATTCTAATAAATTTGTCAAACACGATTTTCCTTTTGTAAAACCATGTTGAATTTGCCTGATCATACTATGATTTTCTAAGCAGATCTTTTACTATGAGATTACTAATTAACCCTGCCTCATTACACAATACTAGATCTAAAATAGCTTTATCCTGAGTAGCATCCACAACATTTTTCTCCAGGAAACTAATGTGAAAACATTCCACAAACTCATCTTCTAGACCATCCTTGCCAATTTGATTGGTCCAGTCTATATGAAGGTTAAAGTCCTTCACCATTATTATGTTGCCTTTGTTAGAAGCTCCAATAATTTCTTGTTTAGTGCTCTGTCCAGAAGTATATCTACTGTTAGGGGGCCTATAAACTACTCCCACCAGAGTAGTTTATAGAGTTTTCTGACTCTTGTTATTCCTAATCTCCACCCATACTGAATCTACTTACTGATATTCTGAGCCAAAATCCTTTCTCATTAATGCCTTTACTAGCAGGGCTACCCCTCCTCCTTTGCCATTCTGTCTGCCTTTTTAAAATGTTGTGTTGCCTGGAAATTTTATTTCCCAACCTGGGTCACCTTGTAACCATGTCTCTGTAATGGAGATTAGATCTAAACCATTTATTTCTATTTGTGCCACTCGTTCATCTACTTTATTGCAGATGCTTTGTGCATTCAGATAAAGAACCTTTAATTTCATTTTTTATTGCTTTCCCTGCATGGATCTTACTCCCATTGTATCAATCATAGATTAGGCCATTTCTGATCACTTCCTTGTATCACACTCCATCCACATCCCCCTTCCCTGTCCCAGCCTTACATTTTCTGTGTCAGCCCCTAGAAAATATCTTCCCCAATTCACTTATAGCTGCACTTTCAAAATCCTGACTATCTAGCCTTTGGCCCTCCATTTACCACAACATTTCTGCACTACTGATTTGCTCATCTATACCCTCACCTCCACCTTTGATGCCCTTAGTCCCCAATAAAACCAATATTCTGTCTCATCCTGGCCATTCCCCCTGGTTTACCCTCATCTTCGCTCCCTTAAATCCAAGGGACACAGACTTGAAAGGATATGGCAGACAACTGGTTTAGCCATTCACCAACAGATCTGGCTGGACCACATAAAGCACTACTGGGTTTTGCTCTTGCCTGCTAAAACTGCTCACTATTTCGGAATCATCCTGGAATGCAAAGATAACTCCTGGTTTCTTTACTGCAAACCGTCTTCTTAAACCCCTCTTCCCTCCAACCTCACCTCCAACAATAAGCATGAGGAGCTCATGGACTTCTTTGTCAGTAAGATCGAGACCATCTAATCAGCTGCCTCTGCCGCTTCCCTCCCTTCCACTAACCCATGATGCCTAACTTCCTCGACAGCTCCACTTTGCCCTCGACCTGAACGCACATCGTTCTTTAGTTTCTCTCCTATTTCCCCACTCCGAGCTCTTCTTGTCCTTGAGTCCCGCTCCCTTGACCCCATTCCCACTAAACTGCTGACCACCCAACTTCCCTTCCTGGATCATATTTTAGCTAATATTGTTAATAGTTCAGGTACTGTTCCTCTTCAAATCTGATATCATCGCCCCTCTCCTCAAAAAAAAACTTTTTAGCAAACTACTGCCCCATCTCCAACATCCCTTTGCTCTTTAAAGTCCTTGAATGTGTTATCCTATCTATCCTATCAATACCCCTCATAATTTTGTATACCTCAATCAGGTCCCCCCTCAGCCTTCTCCGCTCCAAGGAAAACAACCCTAGCCTTTTCAGTCTCTCTTCATAGCTGAAACTCTCCAGCCCAGGCAACATCTTGGTGAATTTCCTCTGCACCCTCTGCAGGGCAATCACATCCTCCCTATAGTGTGGCGCCCAGAACTGTGCACAGTACTCCAGCTGTGGCCTAACTAGCGTTTTATACAGCTCCATCATAACCTCCCTGCTCTTATATTCTATGCCTCGGCTAATAAAGGCAAGTATCCCATATGCCTTCCTAACCACCTTATCTACCTGTGCTGCTGCCTTCAGTGATCTATGGACAAATGCACCAATGTCCCTCTGACCTTCTGTACTTCCTAGGGTCCTACCATCCATTGTATATTCCCTTGCCTTGGTAATCCTCACAAAATGCATCACCTCACACTTCTCAGGATTAAATTCCATTTGCCACTGCTCCGCCCATCTTGCCAGCCCATCTATATCGTCCTGTAATCTAAGGCTTTCCTCCTCACTATTTACAACAGCACCAATTTTCGTGTCATCTGCGAACTTACTGATCATACCTGCTACATTCACGTCTAAATCATTAATGTACACTACAAACAGCAAGGATCCCAGCACCGATCCCTGCGGTACACCACTGGTCACAGGCTTCCACTCACAAAAACAACCCTCGACCATCACCCTCTGCCTCCTGCCACTCAGCCAGTTTTGGATCCAATTTGCCAAATTGCCCTGGATCCCATGGGCTCTTACCTTCTTAACCAATCTCCCATGCGGGACCTTATCAAAACCCTTACTGAAGTCCATGGAGACTACATCAACTGCTGTACCCTCATCTACACATCTAGTTACCTCCTCGAAAAATTCAATCAAGTTAGTTAGACACGATCTCCCCCTGACAAAGCTATGCTTACTATCCCTGATTAATCCCTGCCTCTCCAAGTGGAGATTAATCCTGTCCCTCAGATTTTTTTCCAATAATTTCC
Organism: Heterodontus francisci; assembly: GCF_036365525.1. Taxonomy (NCBI): domain Eukaryota; kingdom Metazoa; phylum Chordata; class Chondrichthyes; order Heterodontiformes; family Heterodontidae; genus Heterodontus; species Heterodontus francisci. The sequence continues at coordinate 59,194,661 of NC_090373.1, read as the reverse complement.
CAACCACTGATGTTAGACTCACTGGCCTGTAATTACCTGGTTTATCTTTGCTACCCTTCTGGAATAATGGTACCACATTCGCTGTCCTCCAATCCTCTGGTACCTCTCCTGTGGTCAGGGGGAATTTGAAAATTTGTGTCAGAGCCCCTGCTATCTCCTCCCTTGCCTCACATAACCGCCTGGGATACAGGGCGGCACAGTGGCGCAGTGGTTAGCACCGCAGCCTCACAGCTCCAGCGACCCGGGTTCAATTCTGGGTACTGCCTGTGTGGAGTTTGCAAGTTCTCCCTGTGTCTGCGTGGGTTTCCTCCGGGTGCTCCGGTTTCCTCCCACAGCCAAAAGACTTGCAGGTTGATAGGTAAATTGGCCATTATAAATTTCCCCTAATATAGGTAGGTGGTAGGGGAATATAGGGACAGGTGAGGATATGATAGGAATATGGGATTAGTGTAGGATTAGTATAAATGGGTGGTTAATGGTCGGCACAGACTCAGTGGGCTGAAGGGCCTGTTTCAGTACTGTATCTCTAAATCTAAAAAAATAAATCTCATCTGGGCCTGGGGATTTATCCACTTTTAAGCCTGCTAAAACAGCTAATACTTCCTCCCTTTCAATACTAATATGTTCAAGTATATCACAATCTCCCTCCCTGATCTCTACACCTACATCGTCCTTCTCCATAGTGAACACAGGTAAAAAGTAATCATTTAAAACCTCACCTATATCCTCGGGCTCCACACACAGATTGCCACTTTGGTCCCTAATGAGCCCTACTCTTTCCCTGCTTACCCTCTTGCCCTTAATATACTTATAAAATGCCTTGGGATTTTCCTTTATCTTGCCTGCCAGAGTTTTTTCACATCCCCTCTTTGCTCTCCTAATTACTTTTCTATACTCCTGTAGTGTCTCCACTGTTTTCAGCGCTCTGAATCTGCCATTAGCCTCCTTTTTTTTCCTGATGCAATCCTCTATATCCCTTGACATTCAGGGTTCCCTGGACTTGTTAGTCCTACCCTTCACCTTAATGGGTACAAGTTGGCTCTGAACTCTCACTATTTCCTCTTTGAATGACTCCCACTGGTCTGATGTAGACTTTCCTTCAAGTAGCTGCTCCCAGTCCACTTTGGCCAGATCCTGTTTTATCATACTGAAATCGGCCTCCCCCCAATTCAGTACCTTTATTTCCAGTCCATCTTTGTCCTTTTCCATAACTACCTTAAATCTTAGAGTTATGGTCACTATCCTCAAAATGCACCCCCACTGACACTTCTACCACTTGTCCAGCTTCATTCCCTAAGATTAGGTCCAGTACTGCCCCTTCTCTTATAGGACTTTCTACGTACTGGCTCAAAAAGCTCTCCTGTATGCATTTTAAGAATTCCGCCCCCTTTAAGCCTTTTGCACTAAGACTATCCCAGTTGATATGAGGAAAGTTGAAATCCCCTACTATTATTACCCTATTATTTTTACACCTCTCTGAGATTTTCCTATATATCTGTTCCTCTATCTCTCCCTGACTGTTTGGAGGTCTGTAGTACACTCCCAGCCAAGTGATTGCCTCCTTTTTGTTTTTAAGCACGACCCATATGGCCTCATTTCAGGAACCTTCTAAGATATCATCTCTCCTTACTGCAGTAATTGACTCCTTGATTAACAGTGCAATATCACCTCCTCTTTTATCCCCTCCCCTGTCACGCCTGAAGATTCTATACCCTGGAATATTAAGCTGCCAGTCCTGTCCCTCCCTCAACCATGTCTCTGTGATAGCAATAATATCATAATCCCATGCGTTAATCAATGCCCTAAATTCATCTGCCTTACTAGTAAGACTCCTTGCATTAAAATAGATGCAATCCAGCCTTGCATTTGTCACTTGTGCCTTAACAGGTCTATATTTGCTCTGCCTTCCAGACTGACTCTGTTTCTCTTCTTTATTTGACTGTGCATCACCCCCTACTGTACTTCCACTCTGTATCCCATCCCGCTGCCAAATTTGTTTTAACACCCCACCCCCACCCAACAGCATTAGCAAATCTCCCAGCACGGATGTTGGTCCCATTCCAGTTCAACTTGTACAGGTCCCACCTTTGCCAGAAACAGACCCAGTGATCCAGGAAACTAAAGCCCTCCCTCCTGCATCATCTCCTCAGCCACGCATTCATCTGCTCTATCCTCCGATTCCTATACTCACTAGCACGTGGCACCGGGAGTAATCCAGAGTTTACAACCTTAGAGGTCCTGCTTTTTAATCTGCAACCTAGCTCCCTAAATTCTTGCTGCAGGACCTCATCCCTCTTTCTACCTATGTCGATGTACCTATGGGGGTACCTACCCCACATGGACCAGCGGTTCAAGAAGGCAGCTCACCATCACCTTCTCAAGGGAAATTAGGGATGGGCAATAAATGCTGGCCGAGCCAGCAATACCCACATCCCATGAATGAATAAAAAAAATTCTCTTGGTTCCTCTACTTACTTTATGGATTCAGCCCTTTTTGCCTCATTTTGCTTGCTGGCTTTCCCGAGGCCTGGGAAACCTGGTCGACATGAATTAATTATAGCATGATTGTTAAAATGAAGGCAAACAGCCTCACTATAATATTTATATGACCAACTTGCCTCCCATGAGCAGACTCATTGCCTTCTCCTTGTCCCACCTCTGTTAAAACAGAAAGTGATTGCGTTCACGACAAATTGGATTCTTGTTTCAGACTTTATGAATTTTAACCTTTGACATTTCCCCAAGCTACCCATTTTTGGCATTTAAGATTCAGCTGCAGTCTCTAAACCGGGATGTATAAATTAGAATATTTAATTCATTGTCGAATCATGTACAGAAAGCAAAATAAATTGAGGGAAAGAAATATGGCATTAAGAGAGACAGATAAAAGAGAAGAAACCGAAAAGTAAAAGAAACAGTGCAAAATTAGACAGGGCCCAAAAATGGGCATGAGGATCACGATCCAAGATTATCCTGATGCAGGCAGCACACAAACTTTGTGCGCCTGAGAGGCTAGCACAAATTAAAGTAAGCCTGCACTACATAAAGCCAGCCTGTACCTCTTAAAGGGGAGGTGCATTGTGGTTGATGCAGGGGCTAGAAGTCATACCATAACTGATTCCGACCTGGAAAAGACACAAGAATGGCAGAACCTGGCAGAGTGCAGGCTCCAAGATTTTCTGATGCTTTATTTGGAGGTCTTGGCGAGGAGGAGAAATATTATCTATCCACAGGGGACCAAGAAGCCCCACAGACAAAATTTGTGAATGCAGTGGGAGCAAATAACCATGGCGGACAATGCCAGGAGTCAAACCCCGAGGATCTGGATGCAGTGCCACAAGACGTTCAATGACCTCACACGGATGATCAAGGTCAGTGATTGCATCTTCTAATGCCATATGCTACCAACTGCACCACTAACCTCACAATTTAGGCTAGTTGCTCAATGCACCACACCCCCATCACTCACCTATCAACAATCTCTATCAATCATGACTCATGTCTCATATTCATATCTTCACCTCATGGTTACACAATCAGCACTGCTGCAGGCCTCACACCTGCATCTCACAGCTAGCTCATACTGCCAGTTTTCACACTCACTGACACACTTCCCCCTCTCTTGCAGGACAAGGTGGCGCATAACCAAAGGCTGCACTTAACCAGCGGCGGGCAGGCACTGCTGCATGTCCTCAATCTGATGAAGGAGACGGTGCTGGCCATCATTGAAGTGACCATGACTGAGGCCGTGGCCAACGGCAGAGCTAAAACCATCCACCTCTCACATCTCACTTTGCCCTTATCGCACAATCTCTTCCAATTTACAATTTTCAGATGGTGCAAACATGCAATTTTTGTTTTACCCCCACCCTTCACCTCAAGAAATGCCACCTGGTGGAACAGCAGCAGCAAGACAGTGTTAAAGGAGAAACACTGTCACTCGCTCTCACACTCGCAGCCACCACCTCAAATACTAACACTGTGTGTATTTCAGAGAATAACTTAGAGGCAGGATGTTCACATAGTGAGAAAGCCGGCACCAGTGGCCTGCAGCCAGGGCAGAAGTCAAGGATAGCATAGCTGCTGTTGTATGATTGCCTTTAAGAGTGATGTCCCTTTAAGACCTTAGTATGCTAATGAGCCAAGTACCAGGACGCAGTCATGGGACTCGGAGCCAGAGTCACTCTGCAACTGTAACACCCAGAGTAAGGTTCTGTAAATAGTTAGCTCTGTACTGTATATAATAGTCTAGCTGTAAATAAACCTGCTTGAGATCTTCAACCGACTGAACTCCACACCTCATTTATGTTGCATCAGACAACATAAAAAAATTCACTACAGGTGCCAACTCGCCAGAGTGCAAGGTCACACATGAATTCTGCTGCAGAGTTTAATTCATAAATTTGGTTTGGAATATTTATTTTGTGTTGGCTTTAACTTTTACATTGCGGACAGGCGGACGCTGTGATGGTCAGTAACAGAGGAAAGGTAAGGTGTGGGACTGTTGGTGAATGGGGAATTGGGATTGTGTTCACAGTTGGATGGGTTGTTTACAGACAGCCCAGCCAGAAAGGGGCTATGTTGGTTGCCTCCTCCCTTTCTTCTCTTTCTCCTCTTCCTCCTCCTCCTCAGCCAGTTGCTGTATAGTTGGAGGCAAGGGCTGGCTGTGCCCATATGAAGGCGAGATTGCGCAGCAGACCACCACAAATCTTGGTACGCACTCTGTTGAGTATTGCAGGGCTACTCCAGAGTGACAGAGGCAGGGGAAGTGTTGCTTATGTACTGCTATAGTCTGCTTTATCACATTTTGTGTGCGTGGGTTGCACACTGGAGTCATGAGCCACTTCCTCAAAGGATAACTCTTGTCACTCAGTAACCACCCTCTGGTGTCTCATGGTGGCTTAAATCCAGATGACACAGTGGACTGCCACAGAATGAAGGCATCATGAATGCTGCCAGGATACTGGCCATTGACCTGCATGATTCATTGCATACAGTTGCACACCAGTTGGACATTGAGGGGGAGGAATCCCTTTCAGTTGTGGTACATCTCAGATTTGGCATGCAGCACCTGCAGAGCAATGTGCATACAGTCAATGGTTCCCTGCGCCATGGGGAAGCCTACAATCCTTGTAAAACCATGTGCCCACTCTACCTGCTTCTCTCAGGCACGAGAGAGTGAAACATATTCACAATCTCAGTGCAACCTATGCAACAGTGGACAGCAAACTAGGAGAGTTTGCAAATATCGCCTACTCCAACCTGGAAGGAGCCCAACAGCTAAAGGTTCATGGCCACAGTCACCTTCATAGCCAGTGGCAATGCCATCCTCGCCCTGCTCTAAAGCTATAATTGTGGCATTACATGCTGATTGACACCACAATCTGCCTACTCTGTATATTTCTGAAGGATGCTCTCTGCACACGAGCTAATGTCCTCAACAAAATGGTGTCCAGCACAACTAGCACCATAAGAGTGCATGCGTGCTGCAGATGCTAATTTTAAGGTAAAATGGCACTCATAGCACCCAAAAAACAGGCGCCACGGAGCCAGATTTCATGGCAAAATATTTTAATCTTTCAGTTTTTAGATTTTCAACAGGAATTAAATAATGAAGGAATGAGATTTCACACATGGAAAATTAAATTTTCAATGCCAGAGAGGTTGTTTGATAGTAATTAAGACATCACACTGCTGAAAGTTCACTTACACCTGAATGTACCAAACCTAACATTTTATGCCTTGTTTATTGGGTAACCAGTGAGTAAGTGCAACAATTTCACATCCTTACATGGATTTCAATGCCAAGTCTATCAGCAAACTACATGGTGTAGCAAAGTTTGTGCAGGGACAGGACAAACTGGACAGCAACTTCTGGATTTCTGTGTTTAACTGTGCATGTGGAAACTCTGGAAGTTGCTGTCTGAGTTACTCCATAATACTGGTGAGGGCTGTTAACCTCACTGTCATTCTTACCTTAAAATCCAGGCGTATAACAATTCAAGTATTGTATGAAAACAGATTGTGGCCCTCATCTCTATCATTCTTGCCGCAATTCTGCACCTCACTTCCAGCAAGCTCCCCACAGGAGTGGAGGTAATTTATGGGACAAATAGGAAATTATGCAACCTTTGTTGCTTCCACTCCCAAACCACAGTCACTCCAATCTCAGTCATTGAACTACAGTATGCAGACGATGCTTGTGTTTGTACTCTCTCAGAGACTGAGCTCCAAGTTATCATTGATTCCTTCACTGAAGTATATGAGAGGACAGGCCTTACTTTAAACACCTGGAAAATTAAGGTATTCTTTCAACCCACTCTCGTAGACATTGATCAAGATCCACAGCACGACCTTAGAAAAAGTGGACCACTTTCCATATCTTGGGAGTCTCTTCTCAATGAAGGCAGGCATAGGTGACAAAATCCTTCATTGTTCCAGCTTAGCCTTTGGCCAAGAGAGGAAAAGAGCATTCAAGGACCTGGGACTAAGGTCATGGTTTACCGAGCAGCAGTGATCCCTGCGTTCCTGTATGCTTCGGAGACTTTATTACGGACAGCTGATAAGTGGTATGGGTGATGTGGGTGGCTTCCACTTTTCACCTCCCAACTGACCGCAGATAGTGTTTTGTTAAAAATTTTGTTAAAAATGGTATGTTAGTCCCTGAGTGTTTTTAGGGTCAAGTAAACAGACAAACTACAGGTTTTCTTGTAGGTTTAAAAAAAGGAAGGTTAAATTTTTATTTAAACAGCAAAACCCAAATTGTTCACAACTTTCACCCACTCATGCATTCACACATCCAAGTACACATAAAGAGAGACAGATAGATGGGAAAGGGTAAGACGCAATTAAAGTTCCAAGTAATGTAAGAGTTCATGGTTCACAGAAACCTGTTGAATCTTCTTGGAAGGAAAGTCTTTTCAAAGATACAGGCTAGGATGTTTGCCGTTGTGAACTTGCTGAGGTGCTGTAGATTTCTAGTGGTTAAAATTTCAGTCCAGAGGCAGTGGTCACCTTTTAAGTTCTCTGCTGCAGCAGGTTGAAGTATAGTATCAGAGCAGGGCATCTTGCTTAGCTGGACTGATCTCACGGGCTCTGGCTGGAACTGGCTTTCTGTGGTCTTTGGTTGATCTCTCCTTTCTCTCCAGATGCTTTCTTTTAAGGTAAAAATCTACCACATTTGAGTCTCTGTCAGGTGACACAGGACCCTCTCCTCTGGTATGACCACACAATTGTCCAAGATCTGGAAACCATTGTTATCTATTGGCATCTGGATGGGGACAATTCTTATATAATGGTGTGTCTTCACAGCCGATTCATCTTGGTTTGGGCTGTGGAGTCAGTCTGTCTATAGAACCTTGGTTAGTTCATTCCTGTAGATCAGAGTCATCCAAAATGTAATGGGCTCCTTTCAATTTCAATGCGTTCTCCCCAGAGCTAATTTAGATGTAGTTAATGAGTTTCACCTTTGCAGACAGGCTTATTTATTGCCAGTACAGGAGGGGGTCACCTGACATCTACTCTATGGTACAAATGTGCCCATTTTCTTGTGGTTCAGTTCAACAGTTGACTTTTATTTCATAATCCCTCCCATTCATTGTCCATTTCATCATGGCTTCTCCTAAGCACGACAACTTGGACAATCTACAGCAGACACCTCAAGGCATTAGAGAAATACCACCAATGTTGTCTCCACAAAATCCTTCAAATTTGTTGGCAGGATACGAGGTCTAATGTTAAAATCCTCTCCCAAGTGAACATTCCTAGCATCACCTAAAACCAGCTTCGCTGGGTGGGTCATGTTGTTTGCATGCCTGACACCAGGCTCCAGAAACAACTGCTCTACTCCAAACTATGTCGCAGCAAGAGACTCCCAGGACGGTATAGGAAATACTTTAGGGATGTTCTTAAAGCATCCCTGAAGAGACCCAACATCCCCACCAATTTATGGGAATCTCTGGCCTTTGACCACTCAAATAGGCAAAGGAGCATTCAGGAAGGCAACAAGCACCTTGCAAGACTTCGATGGGAGCATGCGGAGCCCATGTCCAGGCAGCGGAAAAAACACACAGCTCCCCAAGTAACCTATTTACCTGCCCCTTCAAACACCACCTGGCCCACATGATAGAGTCTATGGATCATGCATCAGACTCATTAGCCACATTAAAACACAGAACCGGAGTGGAAACAAGTCATTCTCGATCCTGAGGGACTGCCTAAGAATGAGAAGAAGAATGTGGTCACACTAAGATGTTAAAAGGTATTCTTTACAGTGTGACAACTTCTGGAAACCATATTGCTACTGCTTTGATACAAAGTTTGTACCAGTGGAACAGGCTACCGAACAAATATGCAAAGTCTCCAGCAATCTCAGCACAAACCAAATGATATTGAAGCAGTCTTTATTGGTCACCAGCTGTTTTAAAAAATGAACAAAATATTTGTACCAACTAAATTTACACTGATGAACTCAGATTTATATATATATATATATATAGTACTTTGTCAGTAACCATGGGCTATTTATAGAGTGAAAGTGCTGAGAAATGTCAATGTTATTCAAGGGTTGGGTACCAGGGTGTGCAAGTGTAATTCAATTCCCATTTTAAAGTCATACATTCTGTCCTTATTTTTCTGAGATATATGATTTAATTTAGGTTTTTTAGTATTAAATATCTCACAGCTCCTCACATTTCCTGTTAACTTTTACAATTATAAATTCCTATGTCCACATTTATAATGGAAGTTGTCTGTAAACTTGTCATGCTGTAATTACACCACCCCACCAGAGGTAACACTGTGGCACTTCGACTGGCAGAAGACTGTAATTAAAGTGTGACATGTTTACTTTGGCAGTTTACGTTAGAAATGTGGATATAGCAACTTATATTGGAAAAATAGATAGATGGATAGATAAATCGATATCTCCCATGAAAATACTAATCATATCTTTCTTAGTTGAGGATGTAAATAAATAGTGTTTCTTCACTCAGTGCAGATGGATAAATTAAAAATTTGTTGCAATTACATATCAGTTACATACATGTGAAAAATTTTATACTGACATAAATGAGCAGTCCCTTGTCTAAATAAAGAATCTCTTGCACAATTACTTAGATAATTTTGTTTGTCCATTTTATCACAGATAAAGTTTAAAAAACAGGGTATCAGGGTCATTTGAGACCTCAGGGAGTGGTCATTCCTGTCCTTTTGCAAGTGACCCCAGGCCCAGGTAAGGGTCGTATGCTCAGGGTTACAAGCCATAACCAATGGCGGAACCAGTGAATGTTCGGTGGTGGTGGCGGAATAGCTAGAACAGGGTTGTCCAACATATGCCCCACTGGCTAGAATCCAGCCTGCCAAAGGTTTCCATCTGGCCTGCCAAGGATGAAAAATTTCTACTGGAAATCCGCCATTGGCTTCTTCCGGCCTGCAAAGCTTTCTGTGGCTGACAATGTCTGTAACTCCTTTACTGACATGGCGGAGACGCCTCACTGCACATGTCCTCCTTTATGAAGATGGCGGATGCTCTTCAGTACCTAATGTACTGGTTCATTTACTAATATGGCAGTGCCTGGGCTGAGCTGCGTGTCTGCCTGTGCTTCCTGCCCAAACTGCATTCCCAGTGTGGCCTTCTGGGCCTTGAGTTTGGGCCCTAGGCCGAGCACTGACTCTGCCTGTGTATGGACCCGGCCTGAGCCTCGGGCTCTTTATCTCCGCCACCATTACCGAGGAGAAGCTGACTGAGGAGGCGGCAGGATCCATGCCCAGGACCTAGGGGCAGGGTCCTGGGTTAACTGGGCCCTGGGGTGGGGGGGCATCACAGAGATGAGCAGGATCACAGAGGGAGGGGGAAAGAGAGAGAGACACAGAGACACACAGAGAGACACGGAGAGAGACACAGACAGAGACATAGAGAGAGAGCGACACAGAGTGGGAGAGAAATGGGAACATAGAGAGCGGGACCCAGAGAGAGAGAGGTGCACGGAGAGAGGCAGAGGGCTGGATTTTGTGCTGGAGGTGAGGTTCGGCAGGGGGAACCCTGCCTCTGCTTTTTCGCACCACCACCCCTCCCCCCCACTGGAGCAATCCTCCAGTCTTTTTAAATTTAAGTTTCAGGAGGCGGGTTCCTCATTCCTTTAAAGACAGGCATCCCGGTTCCATGAGCTGCCGGCCAACCAGAGGGTGTACCAGAAGCAGTATCGTAACCAATGGGAGCGGTGGCCACTGCTGGTACTGCAAGGGCCTCAGACCCAGGCCCAGCACTGGAACCCTGGACAAGATGTAGGTGAGGTGGGGTCACCAGGGCCAGTCTGGAAGGCCCCAGCAAGTGGGTGCAGGGGGGTGGTTTTGTAATCCAGGGGGAGGGGTGTCCCAGGGGGTGAATTGGTTCCTGGTGCGTGTCCTCCATGGGCCACAAATTTCCCACAAGGACAGAGCTCCCCCCAACAAGGCAACCTCTCCGTGTGCAGAGGTTCCCCCACCGCTGGTAAGATCCCAGCGGTGGCAGGAAGAGGCCCTTAACTGGCCATTAATAGGCCACTTAAGGGCCTCAATTAGCCTCTGGGTGGAAGACCATTGTCGACCTATCCCACCCCGGGAATATCGCTGGGGGACAGGGAGGCAACAGGCCCTCCGCCCCGCTTCGCCCCAACACTTGTCGCAATACTCCTTGCCCCCCTGCCTCTGATCCCACCTCATGGGGCCACACAAAATCCAACCCAGAGAGGGACACAGAGAGAGGGACACAGAGAAGGACACAGAGGGGGGGGGGGGGGGGGGGGGGTGACAGAGAGAAAGACAGACAGAGACAGAGAGGGACACAGAGAGCAGTCAATCTCATTCCTGACAGATGGATACCTTTCCGGAATACTCCACATCGCTACATCAAGTGTGCGGGCAGACATTGTCCACTTATGCAAGCAAAATCAATGCCAGGTATCCCACTAAATCAGTGTTCAACATAGTGACAAGAAAGTAAATTAATAAATTAGTCTGCTCATTTAAAGCTTGTTCACAAAAATGCACATTTTTTGTGGTTTTGATTAATTGTAAAATAAATTTCTAATACCTTTATCTTTCCAAAATTTGCTCACCGCCCCCCTATGTAGGACAAAAATTATAATGCAGGCCCTCATGCAAAAAGGTTGGTCACCCCTGAGCTAGAACCTTGAGGGACAATGGCTGCTTACAGGTGGAAGATCCTTCGAGAAGTGGACTTGTACCTTCATAACAGCAGGGAGACATCACAGACTAATGAAGGCATCCCAGTCATCAGGCATCTCTCCATGGCTGAGGAGGAGGCACTGGAATTAGCGGGGACCAAGACGGCTGCTCAATCACAGATGGTGAGACTGGCGTCTCTGTGCAAGAGAGTGAGAATTGGCTTCCATCGACATACAATTCACTTTTGGAGACCCACATCACATATGGTTGGCATGACAAGATCTGCTCATCCTAACCCACACCTATGTGTTCTCTCATGCAGTGTCCACAGGTGACTCTAGTAGAAGTGAGACCTAATTCCTCCAGAGAGGAGGATCAGCAGTCAGAGGATGCACGGTCCCATGACTCTCCTGCACCCTCTACCAGCACAGATACTTTCACCTCAGTGGGTTTCCATTCGGCTGTAGAATCAGCGTCACAAGCTAGTGAGAGCACTGCACACGTGCCCAAGCAGCTGGCAACAGAGGTCACTGACAGTCGGTGAATTGTGTGTGGTCAGGCCCATGCTGAGCCCCAGGCTGATGATGAGCCTCTGGTGTTGACAGCACAGGGCATGCTGGAGTTGCAGAGAGGGATAAGGCAACATATGGTGGAGATGCCCAAGGCAATGTGCAGCCATGAGCGGACGATGGAGGAGTCCATCCATGTCATGAGTGCTGCCATGTCGCAGGTTTGTGAGCACATGCCTTCCTACATCAAGAGGTGGCGATCCTCATGAAGAGCCAGATCCCACAATGCGAGCAGACTTGCATGCCATCGCCTTGGCCATGAGCTCAACGCAGCAGTGGCAAGGCGAGAGAAGGGCAAGGCACCTGGAGTCTTCTCCAGCTCCTGGTCTTTCTCTGGTAATCAGAGAGGTTAAAGTGAGCCTTGAAAAGGAGGAGGAGTAGCTGACTTCCGCAGCTGAAAGCTTCCCTCAGGGCGCTCTGAGTGCGGACAGCAGCTCCTCAGCCCCTCCGCCAGTAAGCCCAGCTTCAATACTCTTGACGCCTAAGTAGAGTCCTGCACCTCAGGCAGCTGGGGCCCTCCAGGCCTCAGGCAGCCTGTCTCCAGCTGAGATGCTTGCGCAGGGGTTACACCTCATAGAAGCACGTAAACGCATAAAGAAAACAATCTAGAGACACTTGGGTTTTCACGAGTGTTTGTTATTTGACATTTTCTTTCTCATATAAAGTTCTTTTGTTTTTGAAGTTCACTTTCATTGTGGAAAATTACTATTCTATCATGCATTAATTGTGAGCTGCTGACTTCACCCTTCCCCCTTTGTGCATGCCAATGTAGGCACTGCTCTCGTTTGATTAGCATCTCCCATGGGCCATAGCTTGTGGTTCAGCAGGGCACTAGGCATGAAAGACAAATAGAAAGGAGGTATGCTTTGAGGTGAGTCTTTATTGATTTTACTGAGTGGACATCAGCATGGCTGGATGCAGTTAAGTATGAGATTGTCTCTTGCCTCCTTGGACTGTCGCTCAATCTGCCTGGCCTCCAATGCAAGGGTTTCAACATCCAATGCTGCCTGCTCATCACCCTCCTCCATGTCCTCCTCGTCAGTGGAGGAGGAGCGTTCAATCATGTCCTCATCATGCAAGGCCACCTCCCTCTGCAGTACTAGATTGTGCAGAGCACAGCAAACCACAATGATACATGAATCCTCGCTGGGGCATACTGCAGCGTTCCGCCAGATCAATCCAGGCAACAGAATTCTCGTCTTCAGCAGCCCAATGGCCTGCTCGATGTCCATTTGGGTGGAGCCGTGGCAAGTGTTGTACTTCTTCTCGCTGCAGTGCGAGGGATCCTCAGAGGTGTCAGTTGTGATGGCTTCAACAGGTAGCCCTCGTCCCTGAGAATTCATCCCTGAAGGTGAGTGGGGGTCTGAAAAGATGTGGCACCTGGGACAGTCGAAGTATGTAGGCATTGTGGTTGCTTCACTGGAAGAAGGCACACACCTGCAGGAAAAGCTATCGCTCGTCACAGACCAGTTGAATGTTGATGGAATGGAAGTCCTTTCCGTCGATGAAAGCTGCTGGCTGGTCCTTGGGAGCCTTGATGGCCAAATGCATGCAGTCTATCACACCTTGCATCTGGGAGAATCCGGTGATGGCCCTGAATCCAATGGCCCTCTCGGCCTGACTGTCAGGGCCAGTCCGATAGCGCATATAGTCAGCGGCCCTCTTGAACACCTCATTGGTTACCTCTTTGATGCAGTGGTGGACTGCTGCCTGGGATACCCTACACATGTCTCTGGTGGATCCTTGGAATGATCCAGATGCATAAAAGTTAAGAGCCAAAGTGATTTTCAATGCCACAGGCATAGGATGCCCAACAAATCCCATAGGTCGTAACTCGTCCTGCAGCATAGAACATAAGTCAGCGAAGGCCTCCCTGGACAGCTGTAGTCTTCGCTGACAATGCCACTCTGATATTTGGAGGTAGCTGACTCAAGTCTGGTACACTCTTTGGCCTCGATGGGCCCTTCTTGGAATGGCTGGCTGCTGTTGCTCTTGTTCACAGGCAGGCACAGCTGCCTCCTTCCCCTCCCTTTGTTGGAGGCATTGCATCACGCCACGGGCGTCCACAAAGACAAGGTGTATGAGACCCATGTCAGGTGATCAGTAGGCCTCCAGAGCACTGTCCTTGCAGAGACAAACCTGGCTTGGCAGCTTTCCCTTTGCTACTTCTCCCAGTAGACTCCAAAATGGCCCTTGGTGCCCACCTTTGCTGATTGCCAACCCTTTCACCCAGCAGCCTGGACACCCAAATCTCTCAGCCAACAGTTTGGGCACACGATACTGCCATCCAAAACCAAGTTGCCCTTTTGCAGACCACCTGACACCCAGCACCCCTTGCACAACACCCAACATCCAGCACCCCCTTGCAAAACACTGGATGCCCAGCTCACCGTTGCAGACCACCAGGCACCTAGCACCCCTTTGCAGACCACCTGAGACCCTGTTCACCCTTCCAAACCACCTGAGACCCTGCTCACCCAGTACTGCCACTCGAGACCAAGCCCACCCGGTACTGGAACCCAAGACCACCCATGCAGAGTGCACAGCACTGTAGGCCAACAATGGCCTCCGCTCCCCCCTCTTCCCCAGTGCACTGCTGGTCATGGCTGCCTACCCATCGCAGCACTGAGGCATCACCTTGCTGCCACCAGCTTTCAATCACTAGGCTTCTGAAGGTGCGTGAGGGCCACTCGTCATCCATTTAATTCCAAATCTTCCACTGAATTGCTTATAATTACATGCAAATACATTCAAACTAACTATTCTACAATTTAAGACAGAAAATAAAAACAGCAAAGAAGGACTAAAAGACTGATAAGGAAGGTAAAATTAGAGTACGAGAAAAAGCTAGCAAGAAATATAAAGACAGATAGTAAGAATTTCTATAGATATTTTAAAAAGAGTTAACAAAGTGAGCGTTGGTCCGATAAAAAGTGAGTCTGGGGAATTAATAATGGATAATAAGGAAATGGCAGATGAATTGAACAGATATTTTGCATCGGTCTTCACTATTGAGGATAGAAGTAACATCCCAGTATTAGCTACAAGTCAGGAAATGGAAGGGAGGGAGGAACTCAAGAAAATTACAATCACCAGGGAAGTGGTACTGAACAATTGTTGGAGCTGCGGGCTAACAAGTCCCCAGGTCCTGATGGACTTCATCCTAGGGTGTTAAAAGAAGTAGCTAGTGAGATAGTTGATGCGTTGGTTTTAATTTTCCAAAATTCCCTAGATTTGGGGAAGGTTTCTTTAGATTAGAAAATAGTGAATGTAACTCCTTTATTCAAAAAGGGAGACAGAAAGCAGGAAACTACAGGCCAGTTAGCTTAACATCTGTCTTAGGGAAAATGTTAGCAGGTATTATTAAAGATGTTATAGCAGGACATTTAGAAACATTCAGGCAGAGTCAACATGGTTTTGTGAAAGGGAAATCATGTTTAACCAATTTATTGAAGTTCTTTGAGGGAGTTATATGTGCTGTAGATAAAGGGGAACAGGTGGATGCATTGTACTTAGATTTCCAGAAGGCATTTGATAAGGTGCCAGATCAAAGGTTATTGCAGAAAATAAAAGCTCATGGTGTTGGGGGTAACATATTGGCATGGACAGAAGATTGGTTAGCTAACAGGAAACAGAGAGTAGGCATAAATGGGTCATTTTCTGTTTGGCAAGATGTAACAAGTGGTGTGCCACAGGGATCTGTGCTGGGGCCTCAACTTTTTACAATTTATATAAATGACTTAGATGAAGGGACCAAAGGTATGGTTGTTAAATTTGCTGATGACACAAAGATAGGTAGGTAAGTATACAGGGCATTGGTGAGACCACAGCTGGAGTACTGTGTATAGTACTGGTCTCCTTATTTAAGGAAGGATGTAAATGCATTGGAGGCAGTACAGAGAAGGTTTACTAGACTAATACCTGGAATGGGTGGGCTGTCTTACAAGGAAAGATTGGACAGGCTAGGCTTGTATCTGCTGGAATTTAGAAGAGTAAGAAGTGACTTGATTGAAGCATATAAGATCCTGAGGGGTCTTGACAGGGTGGATATGGAAAGGACGTTTCCCCTTGTGGGAGAATCTCGAACTGGGGTCACTGTTTAAAAATCAACGGTCACCAATTTAAGACAGAGATAGGAAATTTTTTCTCTCAGAGAGTCGTGAGTCTTCGGAATTCTCTTCCTCAAAAGGCGGTGGAAGCAGAGTCTTTGAATATTTTTAAGGCAGAGGTAGATAGATTCTTGATAAGCAAGGGGGTGGAAGGTTATCAGGCGTAGATGGAAATGTGGAGTAATCAGTTCAGCCATGAAATTATTGAATGGCAGAGCAGGCTCAAGGGGTCGAGTGGCCTACTCCTGCTCCGAATCCATACGCTCTTATATTAAATTACACTCCCATCGCACGGGTGCCAATGACACCCTGGTGCTGTCCCACTAGTGGCCAAATCCGGAACCAACGTCACAACGTCAGATTTCCAGGCAAACTTGTCCACTCTATTCTCCGGTTCCACCACGCCTCCATTCCTGCTCCAAACAGCCGCACTAAATCCAGCTCAACATTTCAGGTCTGTGACCCCCGTTCATACCTTCCTGGCTTTTTGTGCTAACAGTGTTAAGGTCTTTTTCATTACATGGGCAGAGAGACATAAAAGCCAGGGAGGGAAACAAATCACACATACAGGGTGATCATAACAACAATATTGGAGGACACAGAGCTAAGATGATGACAGTTGAGAGGGACAATAGGATTTCCAGAGATGAAGCAGTAGACAAGGTCAAAGTACTGAGAAAGGAGATCTTATAGAAATAGAAGGTATCAAATGCAGAGCAAGAAATCATGGGTCACTGCAAGTTTTCAGTTTGTGTTTCATGATTCCTGAATTTTGTGTTTATTATGCTATAAGTGTTATTTGAAGGGATATGTAATAGTGTTGGTGAGGAAACTATACAGCCGTCAATATGTCAATATTTAAGCAAATCATCTGATTGTTTGAGATAATTAGAATTCCTATGACTTTTCTCGCATTTACAGTTAAAGTGTAATATCTACTATATACAAAATATTTAATTGTATATTTATTTCTGATTTAAAAAATTAAAGCTTATTATCCAGTGGCTGGGCTTCACACTGGGACTGACATCTCCTCGTGCTTTCATGGCTGGGTGCTGAAATATTGTGGTCAATGTTGCCATGATCAGCACCAAGGAAAATGTTTATTTCCCAAGCAGTGAGTACAGGAAATAGGGTGGAGTCATATAGTATCAAGTATCCATCCCTTTGATATTGCTCAAACTTTTCTCGGGCTAATGCAGGGAGGGAAGAAAAACATGCATCTGGAATAGATGAAGACTGGGAGAGTTGTTCAAATAATTCCTCGCCCTCCTGCCTCATTTTCCTGTTCCCTTGCCAAACAAGAAATCATTTGGAGGGGCACCGAGAAGAAGTAGAGCTTGCTCCCTGGCCATTGCTGATCAGATAGAAGCAAACAGAAACTCCACAATTAAGTTTCTTGATTGTTTTCAGAGATGCTGAGACATGTGCTGGCTAGAGGCCGGTCGACTGGGTTTCTGCTCCATTGAAGCAGTCACAGAAAATTCCACCTTTCCCACCCTGTCCAGACTTCATTTTTGGGGCATATTTGAGATGTTTCTGGGTTCCTCCAGGAATTCCACTAGCTGCACAACAATAAGACAGTACCTGCACAGCAGTACCTACACTTACAGAAGGTGTAAGTGTCTTTCTGGGCTGCAGATTGGTCCCACCAGGAAGAAATCAAATAGCAATCTGTTCCAAAGGAATCAGTTAGCAATCGATTCTGGGACATGGGGGTGACAACAATTATCAATTATAATGCCTGCAGTCTTCGATGAGATTGGTCTGTGTCTTCCCCTGTCAGGGTGATAGGTGACCCTTCCAGATTTCTGACTTCTCCACTGGCTGGGCATTTCTGTTGCACCACTACTGGTGTGAGAAGCTTGTCCCTACTATGATAACGACCCTGTCAACAAAATTTGGAGTACAATCATGGTGGGACAAAAGGGAGAGGTTCCACCCTGCTGCTGTACTTCCAGAAATGCAATGGCACTGTTGGAATTTGTATCATGTTGTGCGTTTCAGTTCCTGAGTCTAAGAAAGACTACAGTTGTGACAGTACTGAAAGGATTTTATCCTGAAGTATTTCTTTAAAATTATCCTAATCATTCCTGTTTTCTAGAAAACAAGTTTCTCTTGGGGTATTGCTGTGGGTGACCAGCCCATACTAACACAACTCTCCAACTTTCCATCCTTTCCTTGAGGACAATGCCTCATCAATAGTTTTCCCAGGTTGCTGACTAAGAACTTGGTATGTTGTGTATCATGGTTGTAACATATATCTTTGTCATT
Organism: Heterodontus francisci; assembly: GCF_036365525.1. Lineage (NCBI taxonomy): Eukaryota > Metazoa > Chordata > Chondrichthyes > Heterodontiformes > Heterodontidae > Heterodontus > Heterodontus francisci. The sequence goes on along the minus strand of NC_090373.1, from coordinate 59,176,543 downwards.
CTGTACTCCACTAACCTACAATTCATAAACAGTCGGTATTATTTAACAATAGGTAGTAACTCCAATGCTATTACTTAAATATATTATATTTTTGTAACATTCAGCTCTGTTCCTATTATTTGTGAAGCCATCTGGACCACTCATTTATTATGTTATGTTATTTATGTTCCAATAATCCATTGCAATTATCAAGAACAAATCATCATGCATTCAATACTATGATAGATCTAACATTAAAAAAGAAGTTCCCCCGGTGGGTCAGCAAGTTTATTTAATGAGTAGCTGAGCCATTCAGAACAGTAAGGTTTGATTCCCAGTCTGTGCTATTAGCTGATCTCAGATTCTTTCCTTTCTTTTGGGCCTCCTTATCTCGAGAGACAATGGATACGCGCCTGGAGGTGGTCAGTGGTTTGTGGAGCAGCGCCTGGAGTGGCTATAAAGGCCAATTCTGGAGTGACAGGCTCTTCCACAGGTGCTGCAGAGAAATTTGTTTGTCGGGGCTGTTGCACAGTTGGCTCTCCCCTTGCGCCTCTGTCTTTTTTCCTGCCAACTACTAAGTCTCTTTGACTCGCCACAATTTAGCCCTGTCTTTATGGCTGCCCGCCAGCTCTGGCGAATGCTGGCAACTGACTCCCACGACTTGTGATCAATGTCACACGATTTCATGTCGCGTTTGCAGACGTCTTTATAGCGGAGACATGGACGGCCGGTGGGTCTGATACCAGTGGCGAGCTCGCTGTACAATGTGTCTTTGGGGATCCTGCCATCTTCCATGCGGCTCACATGGCCAAGCCATCTCAAGCGCCGCTGACTCAGTAATGTGTATAAGCTGGGGGTGTTGGCCGCTTCAAGGACTTCTGTGTTGGAGATATAGTCCTGCCACCTGATGCCAAGTATTCTCCGAAGGCAGCGAAGATGGAATGAATTGAGATGTCGCTCTTGGCTGGCATACGTTGTCCAGGCCTCGCTGCCGTAGAGCAAGGTACTGAGGACACAGGCCTGATACACTCGGACTTTTGTGTTCCGTGTCAGTGCGCCATTTTCCCACACTCTCTTGGCCAGTCTGGACATAGCAGTGGAAGCCTTACCCATGCGCTTGTTGATTTCTGCATCTAGAGACAGGTTACTGGTGATAGTTGAGCCTAGGTAGGTGAACTCTTGAACCACTTCCAGAGCGTGGTCACCAATATTGATGGATGGAGCATTTCTGACGTCCTGCCCCATGATGTTCGTTTTCTTGAGGCTGATGGTTAGGTCAAATTCATTGCAGGCAGACGCAAACCTGTCGATGAGACTCTGCAGGCACTCTTCAGTGTGAGATGTTAAAGCAGCATCGTCAGCAAAGAGGAGTTCTCTGATGAGGACTTTCCGTACTTTGGACTTCGCTCTTAGACGGGCAAGGTTGAACAACCTGCCCCCTGATCTTGTGTGGAGGAAAATTCCTTCTTCAGAGGATTTGAACGCATGTGAAAGCAGCAGGGAGAAGAAAATCCCAAAAAGTGTGGGTGCGAGAACACAGCCCTGTTTCACACCACTCAGGATAGGAAAGGGCTCTGATGAGGAGCCACCATGTTGAATTGTGCCTTTCATATTGTCATGGAATGAGGTGATGATACTTAGTAGCTTTGGTGGACATCCGATCTTTTCTAGTAGTCTGAAGAGACCACGTCTGCTGACGAGGTCAAAGGCTTTGGTGAGATCAATGAAAGCAATGTAGAGGGGCATCTGTTGTTCACGGCATTTCTCCTGTATCTGATGAAGGGAGAACAGCATGTCAATGGTCGATCTCTCTGCACGAAAGCCACACTGTGCCTTAGGGTAGACGCGCTCAGCCAGCTTCTGGAGCCTGTTCAGAGCGACTCGAGCAAAGACTTTCCCCACTATGCTGAGCAGGGAGATTCCACGGTAGTTGTTGCAGTCACCGCGGTCACCTTTGTTTTTATAGAGGGTGATGATGTTGGCATCGCGCATGTCCTGGGGTACTGCTCCCTCGTCCCAGCACAGGCATAGCAGTTCATGTAGTGCTGAGAGTATAGCAGGCTTGGCACTCTTGATTATTTCAGGGGTAATGCTGTCCTTCCCAGGGGCTTTTCCGCTGGCTAGGGAATCAATGGCATCACTGAGTTCCGATTTGGTTGGCTGTATGTCCAGCTCATCCATGACTGGTAGAGGCTGGGCTGCATTGAGGGCAGTCTCAGTGACAGCATTCTCCCTGGAGTACAGTTCTAGGTAGTGCTCAACCCAGCGGTCCATCTGTTTGCGTTGGTCAGTGATTATGTCCCCCGATTTAGATTTGAGGGGGGCGATCTTCTTGATGGTTGGCCCAAGAGCTCTCTTCATGCCATCAAACATTCCTCTGATGTTTCCGGTGTCTGAGGCCAGCTGAATATGACTGCATAGGTGTTGCCAGTAGTCGTTTGCGCAACGCCTAGCTGTTCTTTGTGCAGTACTTCTGGCTGCTTTAAGTGCTGCGGATGTTAAATCGCTGGGGGCTTTCTTGTAGTTCAACAGTGCAATGCGCTTAGCGGCTATGACAGGTTCCAGCTCTTCATTATGAGATTGAAACCAGTCTGCATTTCTCTTCGCACTTTTGCTGTAGGTGGTCAAAGCTGACTCATAGATCCAATCTCAGATTGAATAATGGTTAAGGCATGACAACTAGGTTAGTGCCCTAGGTTAGGGAAGAGGAAACTGACCAGAATTCCTGTCCCTGATCACTAACCTGTGAACCCTGCTGGAAAAGCACATGTGTGAATGTTGGAATAAAACAGAAAATCCTGGAAATACTCAGCAGATCTGGCAGTATCTGTGGAAAGAAAAATAGAGTTAACATTTCAAGTTGAATGTTAAGGGCAAAACCAGGCTTGGTTCTGATTGTTCGACAGTCTGCTGACACTCACTGTCAGGCCACTTGCACGAGGGATTAGAGGGCAGTTCTGTAGATGTTGGGTGAAGACAGGATCAGTTTTGACTACAAGGTAGCCTGTGATTGAACAGTCACTGTCAGGTGACTTGCTAAAGTAGGGCAGTCATCAGCTGTGTAACAGTATGTCAGTAAAATGTCAACACTTTTAGAAAAGGAAAGGTTGGAAAAAAATGGAGAAATTACAAAAATGGGAGAGATGAGAAAAACTTGTATGGGAAAGGAGAAAATAGCAACTAAGCAATGAAGATAAAGCAATTAAAACTACATTCTGAGTAATCAGATGGGTGTGCCTAGTATTTTAATCCTAGATGCCTTGTCAGCAAAATAGAAAATTCTTTACAATATGAAAAGAAGGAATTTTTTAAATGGGGTGTGTCCTGATACACCTGAATCTCACCCTGTGACTAACTTCAAGATATCTGTAAAGTTTAACATAGCCTGATGCTACTTTTTAAGGTCCAACTATCATGCTGCAGGCAAATTCTTTTTTTCTGACCAATAGTCTCTCCTTCCACCCACAGACAGATTCTTCTTGCTGGATCCAGTTCCATGGTCAGTGGGCATCCATTAACAGCTTAGTCATGTGGCCATTCTTCATGAGTGAACCTTGGCAGTCAATGTCAAAGGTTAGCCTGAGCTTAATGTTGACCTCAACTAATATCCATACATGCACTTCCAACAGGAACACCAGATAACAAGTAGAAATCTGCCTTATTTTTCCTTCCTAATCAACTCCTCTCCAAAGTTCATGGACATTAATTATATCAAATAAGTAGGTTTACAGCACAGAAGGGGCCAAATCAGCCCAATATGTCTGTGGCAGGTCTTTGTTGGAGTAATGCAAAATGAATTCTACTGTGCAGCTTCTGTCCACAGTGCTGTGTTTTCTTCCTTTTATCATATACTTATTGGCTGTTTCCTTAAAAGATGTAATGACATCTGCCTCAAATATGCATGGTGGCAAAACTCTCTGAGATGCTGCTGTGTAGTGAAATTTCTCCTAACTGCTCTCATTGCTTTCTTAGGGAATATTTGAAATTGATGAGCCTTTGTCCAGCCACAAAAAATAGTTTTTCTCTATTTACCCTACCAAAACCCTTCATAATTTTAAAAATACTCTAATAAACCATCTCCTTACCTTCTCTGTTGCAGTAGAAATAGTTCCAGTAGCTCATGTTTCTCCTCATAACCATTGTTTTCATCCTTCATATCAACCTAGTGAATCCACACTGACTGCTCATTATGATTTTAACATTCTTTAAATAAGGCAGCAGCCAAAAATGCACAGCCCTCTTATTGTGACCTAACAATTATTTTACATAAATTTACCATAACCTTTTTGCTGTTCTACTCAGCTATTATTTATAAAGCCCAAAATGCCATTGGCCTTTTTATGGTTTTATCTACCTGTACTCTCAGTTTCAATGAATTATGTATTTGCATTTGGTCTCTGAAGTAAATTGATATCAAACACCAAATTTGCTACATTTAAATATATACTTTGTGGATTATGTTTTAATTTAAAATTTAGACATCTTGAAAAAAAAAGGCTACTCAACTGCTCTTGCATAAAAGATGAACAGAAGTGGCAAAGGCAACTGAATTGAGTCAATCCCACAATATGTGAAAACCTAACAAAACAACACCTTTCATTTATATAGCAAAATCTCAAGGGACTTCATAAAAGTGTATAGAAAAATGGATATTGATACTCAGAAGTGTGATCAAAAGTTTAGTTAAATAAGTGGGTTGAGAAGAGAGAAGTGGAGGGGGTGGGGGGGTGCTGGGTATAAGGAGAGAGCTCCCAGAAAGTGGGCCTAGGCAAATGAATGTAGGCCTGTTAATGATGTGATGAAGGGAGTGGGGGATGTTCAAAAGGCCTGAGTCAGAGGAATGGAGAGTTGGGGTATGGGTGCAATGGGGGATGGTTGTTTGTAGTGTTGGAAAAGTTTTGCAGAGATTTGGAGGAATGAGGCCATGGTGGTGTTCAAACTTAAGAATGAGCATTTTAAATTTCAAATATTAGGGTTCTGAGAGCCAATGTAATACAGCAAGGACAGGACTGTTGGGTGAGCAGGATTTGGTACACGATAAGCTATGGACTGCAGAGTTTTGGATGAGCTGAACTTTCTAGAGGATGGAGGCTGAGATGTCCACAAGGTGAACATTGGGATAGTCAAGTTTGAAGGTGCCAAAGGCATCGATGACAGTTTCAATGGCAGACAGGCTGAAGTAGTACTAATAGCAGGTGATGTTACAGAGGTAGAAGCAGTTGGTCACTGTGATGGAGAGAGTATAGGTTGGAAAGCGAGCTCAGGGACATATGGGATGCTAAGTTTGAGAACAGTCTGGTTCAGCTTAAGAAATTGGCTGGGGAAGGGCATGGAGTCACCAATGAGGGTATAGAGTTATGGCCATTTTGCTTCTGTGGGAGAGATGGAGACAGATCTGAGAGGCACCAACACATTTGTGGACTTTGAAGAGGAAAGAGCTGTTGAAAATGGAACACTAATTTACAAGGACAGGGGTCAAAATAATAATTTTTCTGGGAATGGGTGATATCAGTGGTTTTGCTGGGAAGAGGTACAGTACCTAAGGAAAGAGAACAATTTACAATATCAAATAGCAAGGGAAGGGAAGTCGGTTGTACTTAGTTTTAGCAAGAAATTGTAGGGGGTTGGTCAAACCGTCAGATGAGAATAAGAAGATAGTTTACTCTCTGAAGAGGGAATAAAGGTATGTGAAAATAAATAGGTTATGATAATGGAGGATTTCAATCAGCTTGATATTAATTAGAAATGCTCTTGTGGTTTGGAGTCTGAGTTACAAAATGTAATGAACAAATCCTTCATGATGCACTGCTTTAGGAAGACCAAGACAGCAAGCTTACATCTCAGCTTGGCAATGGTAAGTGACCCAGATAGCATACAGAAAACAGAAGCTAATAATGTTAATAATACAGAAGGTAATAATGATCACAGAAGCAGCAAATTGAACAAGATCTGGCCAAGGATCAATATCCAGATTTGTTATTTTAAAAAGGCCCAATCAAGGGCATTCATTGAGAAAAAATTAAATGTCTTTGAAGACATACTGCTGAGCATGCAGGATAAATGCACACATAGGACTAACAAATACAAACTAAATAATTAAGTCAATTATATGATCTGAAGTTAGATTAAAAGGAAAAATGAACTCTATAAAGTTTACAGAAAGGTCAAGGAACAACTAGATGAACATAACCTTCAGAAACATATTAGCAGAGGGATCTTGGTTTGCAGACATGCTGGTCATTTGGTCATTAAAAGTGGCTATACAAGTAGATAGGCTATAAAAAGGCAAATTAAATCCTTCATTTTGTATCCGAAGGCACAGGATACAAAAGCAAGGAAGAAATATTGAACATCTACAGGAGCTTAGTTATGGCACAGTTGAAATATTGTATACAATTTTGGTCATATCATTATAGGAAAAATATAAACGTGATAGTAAAGGGGCAGCACAGATTTACTAAGATGTTACCAGGGATGAGAAGTTACAGCTATGAAGAGGGTTTATAGAAATTAGGATATTTTTCCATCAGAGATGGTATAGTTAAGTGATGACCTGATAGGGATTGTCAAGATTATGATCTGTTAAAATATGGAAAATATTGATCAATTATTTCCACTATTTGTGAGACGGTAATGAGAAAATACAAATTAAAAATGATCACAAAAAGAATTAAAGGGAGCTCACAAAATTTTTTTTTTTATTTATTTAGAGATACAGCCCTGAAACAGGCCCTTCGGCCCACCGAGTCTGTGCCGACCATCAACCACCCATTTATACTTCTTTTTCTTTTGGGCCTCCTTATCTCGAGAGACAATGGATACGCGCCTGGAGGTGGTCAGTGGTTTGTGAAGCAGCACCTGGAGTGGCTATAAAGGCCAATTCTGGAGTGACAGGCTCTTCCACAGGTGCTGCAGAGAAATTTGTTTGTTGGGGCTGTTGCACAGTTGGCTCTCCCCTTGCGCCTCTGTCTTTTTTCCTGCCAACTACTAAGTCTCTTCGACTCGCCACAATTTAGCCCTGTCTTTATGGCTGCCCGCCAGCTCTGGCGAATGCTGGCAACTGACTCCCACGACTTGTGATCAATGTCACACGATTTCATGTCGCGTTTGCAGACGTCTTTATAACGGAGACATGGACGGCCGGTGGGTCTGATACCAGTGGCGAGCTCGCTGTACAATGTGTCTTTGGGGATCCTGCCATCTTCCATGCGGCTCACATGGCCAAGCCATCTCAAGCGCCGCTGACTCAGTAGTGTGTATAAGCTGGGGATGTTGGCCGCTTCAAGGACTTCTGTGTTGGAGATATAGTCCTGCCACCTGATGCCAAGTATTCTCCGAAGGCAGCGAAGATGGAATGAATTGAGACGTCGCTCTTGGCTGGCATACGTTGTCCAGGCCTCGCTGCCGTAGAGCAAGGTACTGAGGACACAGGCCTGATACACTCGGACTTTTGTGTTCCGTGTCAGTGCGCCATTTTCCCACACTCTCTTGGCCAGTCTGAACATAGCAGTGGAAGCCTTACCCATGCGCTTGTTGATTTCTGCATCTAGAGACAGGTTACTGGTGATAGTTGAGCCTAGGTAGGTGAACTCTTGAACCACTTCCAGAGCGTGGTCGCCAATATTGATGGATGGAGCATTTCTGACATCCTGCCCCATGATGTTCGTTTTCTTGAGGCTGATGGTTAGGCCAAATTCATTGCAGGCAGACGCAAACCTGTCGATGAGACTCTGCAGGCATTCTTCAGTGTGAGATGTTAAAGCAGCATCGTCAGCAAAGAGGAGTTCTCTGATGAGGACTTTCCGTACTTTGGACTTCGCTCTTAGACGGGCAAGGTTGAACAACCTGCCCCCTGATCTTGTGTGGAGGAAAATTCCTTCTTCAGAGGATTTGAACGCATGTGAAAGCAGCAGGGAGAAGAAAATCCCAAATAGTGTGGGTGCGAGAACACAGCCCTGTTTCACACCACTCAGGATAGGAAAGGGCTCTGATGAGGAGCCACCATGTTGAATTGTGCCTTTCATATTGTCATGGAATGAGGTGATGATACTTAGTAGCTTTGGTGGACATCCGATCTTTTCTAGTAGTCTGAAGAGACCACGTCTGCTGACGAGGTCAAAGGCTTTGGTGAGATCAATGAAAGCAATGTAGAGGGGCATCTGTTGTTCACGGCATTTCTCCTGTATCTGACGAAGGGAGAACAGCATGTCAATAGTCGATCTCTCTGCACGAAAGCCACACTGTGCCTCAGGGTAGACGCGCTCGGCCAGCTTCTGGAGCCTGTTCAGAGCGACTCGAGCGACATTTATACTAATCCTACACTAATTCCATATTCCTACCACATCCCCACCTGTCCCTATATTTCCCTACCACTTACCTACACTAGGGGCAATTTATAATGGCCAATTTACCTATCAACCTGCAAGTCTTTGGCATGTGGGAGGAAACCGCAGTCACAGGGAGAACTTGCAAACTCTGCACAGGCAGTACCCAGAATTGAACCTGGGTCACTGGAACTGTGAGGCTGCGGTGCTAACCACTACGCAGGGAATTATAAGGGAATTAGGTAATTGCTTAAAAAAAAGAAATTTTAAAGGGAATGGGGAGTGAATAGGACAGTGTGATTAGATTAGTTGACTCACATATTAAAAAATAAACCTTGGCACAGACTTAATGAATCAAATGACCTGCATCTGTGCTACAACATTCCTTGATTCTAGAATGGTGTTCAGGGAAGCAAACATGAAATGAGCGTAGCTGAATGTGCTAAACTTAACAGCAAGAAATGTTTCCAATACCATAACAGCAAGTGAGATTTCAGAGAACAGATGAGAACCCTAAAAATATTAAGAGTGCTGTAACCAAGAATGAACATGAAATAGTGAATAAATTCAATGATTGCTTCTTTCATATATTGACTAGCAAAAAACTCTAGTGACATGTGCTCCAGATGGATAATCCAGATGGGCTTCACAACTTTGATGTAATGAAATGGATATTCTAGACCAGCTCACAGGGCTAAAAACAAACAAATCCTCAGGAATTAATGATACGTATTCCAGGGTACTAAAAAATTAGATTTTGAAGGGCTATTGGTCATCACGAAGAAGCTGATGAATGCTGGGAAGGCACTTCTACTACTAATACTATTACTATTACTTTGAGGGGATACGGTGGCGCAGTGGTAATGTCACTGAACTAGTACTCCAGAGGTAATAAAAACAAGAAATGCTGGAAATACTCCAGAGGCCCAGACTAATGCCCTGGGGACCTAGGTTCAAATCCCATTATGGCAGCTGGTGGAATTTACATTCAATTAATTAATAAATTTAATGAATTACAATAAACCTGGAATTGAAGGCTGGTCTCATCAATCAGTGCCATTAATCACCCATTGTTGTAAAAACCCATCTGGTGCACTTATGTCTTTTAGGGAAGGAAACCTGCCGTCCTTTCCTGGTCTGCCTACATGTGACTCCAGACCCACAGCAATGTGGTTAGCTCCTAACCAGGCAGAGTGACCAGAAACCTGGTCAAAGAGGTGGTGTTTAAGGAGGGTCTGAAAGAAGGGAGGTGGAGTGGCAGGGGGCCCATCAAGGAAATTCAAAGGGACTAGACGGCTGAAGGCACAGCTGCCAATGGTGGGGAAAAGTAAGTAAGTGAGGGAGCACAGAAGGCCACGGTCAGAGGAATGGAGAGTTTGATGGGGCTGGGGATTGTGTTGGTGGCTGGAGTAGGTTACAGAGAAAAAGAAAAGTGAGGCTAAGAAGGAATTTAAACATGAAGATGGGAATTTTAAATTTGAGGTGTTGGGTGAACAAGAACCAATGTAGTTGACTAGGAACCAATGTAGGTCAGCAAGAACAGGGGTGATAGGTGAATGGAATCTGGACACAGGTAGCAGCAAAGTTTTGGGTGAACTGAAATTTACAGAAGATGGAGGTTAGGAAACTAGCCAGGAATAGTCCAATAGTATGGAGGTAACTAAGGCACAGATGAGTTTCAGCAGCAGATGGGTTGAAGCAGGTTAAAGGCAAGTGATGTCAAGGTGGTGGAAATAGACAGTCTTTGTGATGGAGAGCATAAGGAGTTGGGATCTCAGCTCAGAACCAAATCTGGTTGGGAAGTGGATGGAAAGAGGAGAGAGAGTGAGTCCAAGAGTGCAGAGTTTGTACTGGGAGCCAAAAGTTAATGGCTTGGTTTGGAGTGAGTTGTGCCTCATCCATGACTGGATATTGGAAAATCAGTATGACTTAAATCTGTAACTGGGTGCAGCAGTAAATTGTCACAATGTAGTTTACCTCCATTCCTAGATCATGAGTTATTCAGTATGTTGCAGTACATCTCCTTGACTCCACAAAATCATAGATTTCCATGAAGCCTCTCCTTTAAAGCCCAGAAAATTCCTTTCCAAGTTCCTCGTACTCACTTTCAAATCTCTCCATGGCCTTCTCTCCCCTTATCTCACTGATCTTCTCCAGTCAGTCCCCTCATCAGATTCCTTCGGCATTCCTCTCTGCTCCACTATTGACGGTCACACTTTCACTTACCATGCCTCTGTCATCTAGGAACTTTGCCAGCTCACACACATCTTTCAAAAAGCCTTCTCTTTGAATGGGCCTTCAACATTTTCACTTTTCCTCCTTCTCCGTATCCACTGTCTTTCTTCTGTGCAATAAAGCACTTTGAGTGTCCTGTGTGAGGAGTGCTACAGAAATTTATGTTTTCTGTGTCCCAAGTTTTTTTTTCTGTTAGTATTCCATTTTCACTCCTGTATATTCTTTTCACGTAACTTACAGGCTGATACTTCTGTACAGTACGGATGGCATGCTACATTGTCAGAGGTGCTTTGGATGAGATACCAAAATCTTTTACAATTGCTGTCGTTGTTCAGTTGATAACAGGTATACCTTGGCACTATTTGAAGAGCAAGTAAATTTCCCAATGGCTTAGCTGACACTTCCTTTTTAACCAACATCTTTAAAAAAGATAAAACACCCAACTATTCATCTCGGTGATGTTTGTGGGAACTTCCTGTACACTAAAAAACAGCAATGTTTGCCGACATAACAGCAGTCGCTATCGTCATTGTATGAATGCTTTGAGCTGTTTCTTAAACTCAAACTACATTAATGCATAAATTATAAATTAGAAAATAAATTATATTTTTTTTCCCCAATTGATTTAACATTACCAATATTCACGGTATAATAGCGTACGCAATATTTAACAGCAACAGTTGTATGCTTAATTGTTTATTGTTTAATGCGATCTTTCTAATAGGTTGCGACTGCACCTATTTCGTTTCCTGAGCTGCAGCAGTGTCCGGTCTTCATCGTTAAAATGAACTCAGGTATCATTTGTTGCATTTATTTGTTTTTTGCTACAGCTTTGTACGAAACTAATCATTATTATCAAAATCTTTCAGTCTTGTTCTGCTATGAAGAGCTAAGCCTCAGGTTTAAAGCACCTTTTCCTCATTGCTCCAGTGGATTGCCATTCAACCGCACTGTATCAGCAAACCAGCTCACAGCGCTGACTTGAAGCCCCCTGTCTCGTGCCACGCCCTGTCCATTCCAGGGCTCTTTGCCATCGTCATGGCAACAGTAACGTCATCCCACCCTGTATCTAATTGGAGGAAACCCCGTGGCCCAGCTGCAGACTCCCGGTCAACCTAACCTGTCAGAATGGAATGGAGACCCCGCCCAGCCCAACCCGTGCACTTAGCTGATTGGCTGTCTTCCGCCGGTTGGCCGTTTGATGGCTGCCGCCTCCGCTGTTTCATTGGTAGAACCGCCTGTCTGTCAATATAAAGCGCGCGGAGGGGGCGGAGTGGGACATGATCCGCCCGTCAAGGTAGGCTGGACGTTTTTCCGCCTTCCTCGGCCAAAGTTAATCCATTTGAGGAGCTACAAAGCGCAGGGAAGGTTAGTGTTTGCTGTCTGCTATGATGCTCGTTCCTCTGTGTGTATGAGGAGGCGAAGAAGGGAGCCAGTTTAAAAATAATAAAATACCTTATTTACATTGTGGTGTGGGAGAGTGGATTGGTTTTTTTGTTTTTCAAAAAAAATCTCTTCGTTTTAAAAAAAAAATTGGTGAATTTTAAATCCGCCATTTCCTGTTTTTATTGGTAATCTGCATTTTGTACATAATTAATCCATGAAAATTCGGACAGATTGTGGAGGGGGAATAAGCGACCATAGAAAAGTCAAGGGTTGTGGGAGAGCTGCTGTGTCTCTGATGCCCCGCTTTTCTCTCTCTCTCCCACATTGCGACAGGGTTCAATCGGCTCATTTGCTGCCAGTGACTTATTTCTTTTTCTCCTGTTAACAGTCTGGTATCATTGACCTGGGGGAAAAACGGGGAAATAAAGTGATCAGCAGCCCAGCCCTGCCTTGCCCTCCTTGTTAACGTACAAAAGGAAAACCACTCACTCCGGAGTTCGTTCACCCACAGCCAGCCGGAGAACCATGGAGAACACCGAGCAGGTCAAGCAGGAGAAGCCGACCGAGCAGGAGAAGCCGACCGAGCAGGTCAAGCAGGAGAAGCCGACCGAGCAGGTCCACAGCAACCCGGAGAACGCCGAGCAGGTCCAGATGGCCAAGCTGGCCGAGCAGGCCGAGAGGTACGAAGACATGGCTGCTGCGATGAAACAGGTGACCGAGCACGGTTTCGAGCTGTCGAACGAGGAGAGGAACCTGCTCTCGGTTGCCTACAAGAACGTGGTGGGTGCCCGCAGGTCGGCCTGGAGAGTCATCTCCAGCATCGAGCAGAAGAACGACACCGAGGAAAAGAAATTGCAAATGATTAAAAGTTACCGGGAAAAAGTAGAAACGGAGCTCCGTGACATCTGCAACGACGTCCTGGTAAGAAAGGCGAACAAAGGGGTGGGGTACGTTTGATTTGAATTTTTTTAAAATAAAAAGCCATTGAAAAGATTGCAAAATGGAGTTCTCACTAAATGAGCAAAAAACATTACTGGCATTCAAAGCAATCTTCGCGACGCTGCTTGTGAGCTGTTCTGCAGTCAACTGGAGCTTTTTTTTTTAAATGGCGAAACAAGGTTTACGAACGAACTGAAATCGAGGAAGTCTGGTTTATAGGGCTCTTTTTTTTCAATTGATAGGGTGTATATTTTTTCGAGGTCAGTATGCCACTAGCCTGCATACACGTGTTGAGGTGAAAAGATCCGAAGCAGCCCTCCAAACCCAATTTTTTTCTATTGTAGGTTGCGATAGCCCATGAAGCGTTAGAACTGAACCTCAATATTGCTATTCATCAACTAGTGATATTTTTTTCAAGTTAACTGCAGAGTAAAATGCTGCTTTTTGTTGTATCGCTGTTAACGTTAGCTTGTCATTGGCAGAAAGACTCCAGTTCCTTGTGTACTCTTTGGATTTGCCGAAGTAATTGTTGCACCGGATGGGTTTGATGTTTTTTTAAACATCTAGCTGAAGGTAATCATTTTTGGGGACATTTTTCCTAGTTTCTGCATTGTGTAGATGCGTTTGCCGTCTACTCAACAGCAATGTAATTGCCACACTTACTGAATGAACTGAAATTGCACTTGAGCTCTTCTGAATAGGAGAAAAGGCAGAAATGTAATCTGAAACAATCATTAATTGCAATGTGTCAGTTTTGAATATAGCACCGGAAGTTGAACTGTAACCAGCATAGTTGATACTGCTCTTTGTTTCCTGAAATAAAAGAATTTCCAGCTGTCAAAAGGTCCTGGGTCAAAAGTTAATTTTAAAATGATGCAGTTTATTAAGATCATAGTGGCCACTTTTTAAAAAAAAAACTTCCCACCTTGATCCAGTGGGAAATGAGTTTCAAGTGAGTTTGTTTTTATGTAACATTTCAAATCACTATTCACTGCTCAGGATACTACATGGCAGTGACTGTAAAAAGCTTGTCGCATTTTGTGGTGCTTTAGTTTAACTGAGGTGTGTATGTTGGGTGGGGTGGATTGGTGTGAATCATGTATTATCAGTGATCTTCATATCTTGCTTTTTGCAGCCAACATTGCTTTGACGTTTATAGTAATTATACATGTTACAAATCTGGCTCTGCTGTTTAATTGACTATGGCTGACACCATTTTTTTTTGAAGTGGTTGAAGTTCTATGTGCTCTGAAACAAAGAAAATATTGAAATTGTGCATCAAACTATTATTCTTCAAAGCATGCTGTAAAATGTGGATTATAATTAAGACTCAACACTGTTCAGTAGTTTCCTGGATTGATGGCTTACCAAAGATATCAGTGGAAGCCTTGTTTGGTAGCAGCCCCAGGCTAAAGTTCTTATAAGATGTCTGTTCTGACTTGCACTTCTCATTTTTAGACAGATTTTCCAAATTAGAAAATCATACGATCTTTGCTTTACACTGTTGGGACTTGGGTAAATTTGAAATCAATTAATAGTTAGAACTCGAGTGTACACAGAGGAATTTTGAACAAGTGCAGGTAACTTGTCAAATTCTGTTAAACATTTTGAGGACTTTAGCTTGAAGTAGGTCAGTGTCAAGGTGTTTGAAATGCTGTTATTGGTTAACTGGCATTAATCTTCAGTGGTCCTGTGATCAGTTTTAATCAAGGGGCACCAGCTAGGTGGTAGCTGGAAATGGTAGCTTAACTTTGCGTTAAAGGAAGTGAGGCCTGTTCCAGTTCTGGCCCCACTATTGGTTTAATGTACTGTCTGCTTCCTTCAGTCAGATGTACACTTGCGGTTTTGCACTGGAGTGCTGACTTGGGTTGCAATAGAGTGCTGCAGTGGAAGTTTGGTATGAGGATAATTAAGGGTTAATTTTATCAATCTAATCTGTCTTTTATTTAGCAGATTAACTTAACAGTTGCTGTTAGGGTTGGGGAAGGTGAGTTTTAGACAAGCTTTAAACAGGGTTCACTCGGGCTCTGCTTGCAGCTGCACCTTGTTAATTAGAGAAGTGGCTTAAACCAGTTTTCAGGGGGCTAGAGTGAGTCAGTATAAAAGTGAGCCATCTTAGTGCTGACTTTGTTTGCACTGGAGTGCTGACTTGGGTTGCAATAGTGCTCCAGTGGAAGTTTGGTAAGTGAGGAAGTTCGGTAAGGAGGGAGTGAGGAGCTCCTTTCATTTCCTACCTGTCCTCAGTAAGGGGAGCCCAGAGCTTCCAAAGATCACAGCTGACTGGGAGAAGACTCTGAGGGCGGAGTTCCGGACCAGTAAGTATAAAAAACATACCTCTGGTAAAAAAACTGAAAGTGATGTCACATGAAAGCAGTGACCTGATTGGCTGATAGGGAATTTTTTTTTACTGAATTTGAAAATTAAACTTTGATAAAAATTGATTAAAACCCTAATTAACTAAATAAGTAGAGTAACTAAACCAGAGGGAGGAGATTACTGTATTTAGTTAGCATTGAATATTTATAGTAGGAATCTAGCACTAGGACCATATAGTCCTAACAATTTAGTAAGGATTTAATAAGTATTTTATTTTAAATTAATTTATTTAGTGCTAGAAATGTCAGAGGGGTGAATTGCTTCACCTGTGAGATGTGGGAGGTCTGTGACACTTCCTGCAGATGACGTTGCCCGGAATGTTGGAAGTGTACCCAGCTGCAGCTCCTCACAGACCGCATGGATCGGTTGGAGCGGCAACTGGATGCACTTAGGAGCATGCAAGTGGCAGAAAGCGTCATAGACAGGAGTTTTAGAGAAGTGGTTACACCCAAGGTGCAGGCAGATCGATGGGTGACCGCTGGAAGGGGCAGGCAGTCAGTGCAAGAATCCCCTGTGGCTATCCCCCTCTCTAACAAGTATACCGCTTTGGATACTGTTGAGGGGGATGGCCTATCAGGGGAAAACAGCAGCAGCCAGAGCAGTGGCACCACTGTTCAGCAGGGAGGGACAAAGTGCAGAAGAGCAATAGTTATAGGGGACTCTATAGTCAGGTGCACAGATAGGTGCTTCTGTGGATGTGAAAGAGACTCCAGGATGGCATGTTGCCTCCCTGGTGCCAGGGTCAAGGATGTCTCTGAACGGACATGGGGCATTCTGAAGGGGGAGGGTGAATAGCCAGATGTTGTGGTACACATCGGTACCAATGAAATAAGCAGGAAGAGTGACGAGGTCCTGCAGGGGGAGTTTAGGGAGTTGGGTAGAAAGTTTTATAAAACAGGACCTCTAGGATTGTAATCTCGGGATTACTTCCTGTGCCACGTGCCAGTGAGGCTAGAAATAGGAAGATAGTGCAGCTAAACATGTGGGTGAACAGCTGGTGTAGAACGAATGGTTTCAGATATCTGGACCATTGGGATCTCTTCAGGGACAGATGGGACATGTACAAGAAGGACGGGTTGCATCTAAACTGGAGGGGCACAAATATCCTGGCTGCAAGGTTTGCTAGCGTCACTCTGGAGGGTTTAAACTAGTGTGGCAGGGGGGTGGGAACCAGAGCAGAAGGACAGCAGGTGAAATAACTGAGGGGGAACTAGTAAATAAGGCCAGTAAGACTAAGAGGAAGAGCAGGCAGGGAGATGTTGCAGAGCACAGCGGGACTGGTGGTCTGAAGTACATTTGTTTCAATGCGAGAAGTATAACAGGTAAGGCGGATTAACTTAGTTCCAAGTACTAATTCTAGCTCTATGTTGCTATTACAGAGACTTGATTGAGGGAAGGACAGGATTGGCAGCTAAATGTCCCAGGATTTAGAAGCTTCAGGTGGGATAGAGGGGGATGTAAAAGGGGTGGGGGAGTTGCATTACTGGTTAAGGAGAATATCACAGCTGTACTGCGGGAGGACACCTTGGAGGGGTCGTGCAGCGAGGCAATATGGGTGGAACTTGAATAGGAAAGATGCAGTCACGATGTTGGGGGTTTTCTACAGGCCTCCCTACAGCCAGTGGAAGGTAGAGGAGCAGATATGTCGACTGATCTTGAAAAGATTTCAAGGTAACAGGGTTGTAGTGGTGGGTGATTTTAACTTCACCCATATTGACTGGGACTCACTTAGTGCTAGGGGCTTAGATGGGGCAGAATTTGTAAGGAGCATCCAGGAGGGCTTCTTGAAACAATATATAGATAGTCCAACTAGGGATGGGGCTGTACTGGACCTGGTATTGGGGAATGAGCCTGCCCAGGTGGTCGAAATTTCAGTAGGGGAGCATTTTGGGAACAGTGACCATAATTCCATAAGTTTTAAGGTACTTATGGATGAGTAGTCCTCTGGTGAAGGTGCTAAATTGGGGGAAGGCTAATTATAACAATATTAGGCAGGAACTGAAGAATTTAGTTTGGGGGTGGCTGTTTGAGGGCAAATCAACATCTGACATGTGGGAGTCTTTCAAACGCCAGTTGATTAGAATCCAGGACCAGCATCTTCCTGTGAGGAAGAAGGATAAATTTGGCAAGTTTCGGGAACCTTGGATAACGTGGGATATTGTGAGCCTAGTCAAAAAGAAAAAGGAAGCATTCGTAAGGGCTGGAAGGCTAGGAACAGACTAATCCCTTGAGGAATATAAAGACAGTAGAAAGGAACTTGAGCAAGGAGTCAGGAGGGCTAAAAGGGGTCATGAAAAGTCATTGGCAAACAGGATTAAGGAAAATCCCAAGGCTTTTTATACATGTATAAAGAGCAAGAGGGTAACCAGGGAAACGGTTGGCCCACTCAAGGACAGAGAAGGGAATCTGTGGAGCCAGAGGAAATGGGCGAGGTACAAAATGAGTACTTTGCATCAGTATTCACCAAAGAGAAGGACTTGTTGGATGATGAGCCTAGGGAAGGGAGTGTAGGTAGTCTCAGTCATCTCTATCAAAAAGGAGGTGTTGGGTGTCTTGCAAAGCATTAAGGTAGATAAGTCCCCAGGGCCTGATGGATCTACCCCAGAATACTAAGGGAGGCAAGGGAAGAAATTGCTGGGGCCTTGACCGAAATCTTTGTATCCTCATTAGCTACAGGTGAGGTCCCAGAGGACTGGAGAATAGCCAATGTTCTTCTGTTTAAGAAGGGTAGCAAGGATAATGCAGGAAATTATAGGCCAGTGAGCCTTACGTCAGTGGTAGGGAGATTATTAGAGAGGATTCTTCGGGACAGGATTTACTCCCATTTGGAAACAAATTAACTTATTAGCGAGAGGCAGCATGGTTTTGTGAAGGGGAGGATGTGTCTCTCTAATTTGATTTTTTTTGAGGAAGTGACAAAGATGATTGATGAAGGAAGGGCAGTGGATGTTATCTATATGGACTTCAGTAAAACCTTTGATAAGGTCCCTCATAGCAGACTGGTAGAAAAAGGTGAAGTCACACTGGATCAGAGATGAGCTGGCAAGATGGATATGGAACTGGCTGTCATAGTAGACAGAGGGTAGCAGTGGATGGGTGTTTTTCTGAATGGAGGGCTGTGACTAGTGGTGTTCTGCAGGGATCAGTGCTGGGACCTTTGCTGTTTGTAGTATATATAAATGATTTTGGAGGAAAATGTAGCTGGTCTGATTAGTAAGTTTGCGGACGACACAAAGGTTGGTGGAGTTGTGGATAGTGATGAGGATTGTCAGAGGATACAGCAGGATATAGATCAGTTGGAGACGGGCGGAGAAATGGCAGATGGAGTTTAATCCGGACAAATGTGAGGTAATGCATTTTGGAAGATCTGATGCAGCTGGGAAGTATACAGTAAATGGCAGAATCCTTAGGAGTATTGACTGGCAGAGAGATCTGGGCGTACAGGTCACTGAAAGCAGCAACGCAGGTGGATAAGGTAGTCAAGAAGGCATACGGCATGCTTGCCTTCATCGGTCGGGGCATAGAGTATAAAAATTGGCAAGTCATGCTGCAGCTGTATAGAACCTTAGTTAGGCCGCACTTAGAATATTGCGTGCAATTCTGGTTGCCACACTACCAGAAGGATGTGGAGGCTTTGGCGAGGGTACAGAAGAGGTTTACCAGGATGTTGCCTGGTCTAGAGGGCATTAGCTGTGAGGAGAGGTTGGAAAAACTGTTTTCACTGGAACGACGGAGGTGGAGGGGCGACATGATAGAGGTTTACAAAGTTATGAGTGGCATGGACAGAGTGGATAGTCAGAAGCTTTTTCCCAGGGTGAAAGTCAGTTACTAGGGGACATAGGTTTCAGGTGAGAGGGGCAAAGTTTAGAGGGGATGTGCGAGGCAAGTTCTTTACACAGAGGGTGGTGAGTGCTTGGAACTTGCTGCTGGGGGAAGTGGTGGAAGCAGGTACGATAGCAATGTTTAAGAGGCATCTTGACAATTACATGAATAGGATGCGAATAGAGGGATACAGTCCCTGGAAATGCAGAAGGTTTTAGTTTCGGCAGGCATCAAGATCGGCGCAGGCTTGGAGGGCCGAATGGCCTGTTCCTGTGCTGTATTGTTCTTTGATAGTGTGGGTGATGTAACAGGTGGGTAATACAATTGAATCATGAATTGACAGCACGGGAGGAGGCCATTTGCCCTGTTTTCTGCCAGCTGAAAACTGCTATCTGACCTAATCCCACTTCTGGTTCTTGCTTATAATCTACAAGGGTACAGACCACTTTAAGTGCATATCCAAGTGAAAGAGCTCCTATTTGTATGCCAGAGGAAATCCTGGCCCAGTACCAACTGGGTGAAAATTCATTGTAAAATGGATCTTTCCCCAATTTTTTTTTTTTTAAATCTCTGGATGTTATTGCCTCCCAGATGAAATCTTCTAGATTTGAGCTCCACCCTATAATTCTGCAGAGTACTTTTGCAGCCCGCTTCTCCAGCTTCCCACATCTCTCCCACTTGAATGCAATGCACCTTTTTAAAGTGGAAAAAATTAGAAATGGAAGACATGAGCATTGCTAGCTAAAATGTCAATGATTGTGGAGCAGCATTGTTCTTTACTAATGAGTATTGGAGGGGAAGTGAATGCTTAAGCAGTTGAGGGAGAGATGAGCAGTATTGTGATGGATGAACTGAAAATTCTAAAGTTATTTACAGAGGACATGTGCCAGAACCTAACCAAATGCATGCTCGGATCTTGTAACAGCCCTAGAAATTATATTTGCAGGCGCTATTGAATGTGGATGTTCACTGGAAGACTGGAGAGTGGCCAGTGAGGTGTGCACTTTTCATTAAAAAAAAAAGTTGGATCACTTAATCACAAGCCAGTTAGCTTAACATCATGGTAGGAAAATGTTTGAAGGTAAGGATGACATTACTAGTGCCTAGATGGAGAGAATAGTTGGAAGTAGCCAACATGGATTTCAAAACCTACATTTTTTGAGTAAAGTGGAGGGGCAGATGGAGTGGCTGTAGTGCATGTGGGAGTGAGTGTATTGGAGCAGATCAAGGCATATGGAATTGGAGAAAATAGCAAAATGGAGTTTTAAAGTAACCTGTAGAAGTTGAGGGCAGTTCATGTCCTCTATTCTGTTATGGGCCATTTGTTACTGTACATATTGGTTATTTAGGCATGCTGGAGTAATTAAGATTTTGAAAGGCGTAGTTAATTCTTTTAGGTCAGAAGAAATTGCAAATGGATATTGATGGAGAATGGGCTGAATCACAGAATTGTTCCATTCCCTGCCTTCTCCCCCTGACCCTGCATTTTCTTTTTTACATAACTGTCTCATTCCCTTTTGAATGCTTCAGTTGAACCTGCCTCCACCATGTTCTCGGGCAGTGCATTCCAGACATTAACCATGTGCTGCATGGAAAAAGTTTTTCCTCATTTCACCTTTTGCTTCTCTTAAATACTTTAAATCTGTGCCCTCTTGCTCTTGATCCTTTCATGAGTGGAAACAGTTTCTTCTTTGACTCTGTCCAGACCCCTCATGATTTTGAATACCTCTACGAAATCACCTCCGCCTTCTCCAAGGAAAGCAACCTCCAGTCTACCTTCATAACTGAAATTCCTCATCCCTGGAACCATTCTCGTGGGTCTTTTCTGTACTGTCTCCAATGCCCTCGTGTCTTTCCTGAAGTGCAGTGCCCAGAAATGCATGCAACACTCCAGTTGAGGCCGAATTAGTGTCTTATACAAGTTCAACATAACTTCCTTGCTCTATGCCCATATTAATAAAGCCCAGGATACTGTCTGCTTTATTAACCACACTCAACTGGTCCTGCCATCTTCAATGACTTATGCACATACACATGCAGGTCTCTCTGCTCCTGCACTCCCTTTAGAATTGTACCCTTTATTCTATATTGTCTCTATGTTCTTCCTACCAAAGTGAATCACTTCACATTTCTCTGCATTGAACTTCATCTGCCACCTGTCTGCGCATTCCACCAACTTGTCTATATCCTTTTTTGAAGTTCTCACCATTCACAATGCGTCCAAGTTTTGTATCATCTGCCAACTATGAAATTGTGCCCTGTACACCAAGGTCTAGGTCATTAATATACATCAGGAAAAGCAAGGATCTCCACACTGATCCCTGGGGAACTCTCCTACAAACCTTCCTCCACCCCAAAAAGCATCATTAACCACTACTGTTTCCTGTCACTCAGCCCATTTTGTATCCCTGTTGCTACTGTCCCTTTTATTCCATGAGCTACAAGTTTGCTCAAGTCTGTGGTACTGTATCAAACACCTTTTTTGTAAGTCCATGCACACCACCTAGACTCTGTTACCACCTCAAACTCCACCAAGTTAGTTGAGCATGATTTGCCCTTAGAAATCCATACTGGCTTTCCTTAACACTCATTTGTCCATGTGACTTAATTTTGTGCTGAATAATTTTTTCTAGAACTTTTCCCATTGACTGGCCTGCAGTTGCTGGGCTTATCGTTACACCCTTTTTTGGATAAGGGTGTAATGTTTGCATTTCTCCAGTCCTCTGGCACCATCCCCAAGGCTAAGAACTTAAAAATTATGGCCAGTTCCTCTGCGATTTTTCCACCCTCGCTTCCCTCAGTATCTTTTGGATGCATCTCATCTGGTCCTGGTGCTTATCCACTTAGTACAGACAGCCCATCTAATACTTCATCAATTTTAAACCCCTCTAGTGTCTGACCACCTCTTTCAACATTGTTTGGGTTGCATTTTTCCTTGGTAAAGACAGATGCAAAGTATTCATTTAATACCTCAGCTATGCCCTCTGCCTCCATGTGTAAATTCCCTTTCTGGTCCCTAATTGGCCCTGCTCCTCCTTTTTACTACGCTTTTACTGTCTATATGATGATGGAAAACGTTGGGATTTCCCTTAATGCTAGCTGCCAGTCACTTTTCATGCTCTCTTTGCTTTTTCATTTCTGCTCTGGACTTTCTATCTTCAGCCTGGTTCTGAATAGTATTTTCTACCTGGCATCTGTCATAAGCATACTTTTTTTCTTTTTAATCTTAATCTCTACCTCTTTTGTCATCCAGGGAGCTCTGGATTTGTTTGCCCTACCTTTCCCCTTCAAGGGAACATACCTTGACTGTGCCCGAACTATCCCCTTTTGAAGGTAGCCTGTTCTACTGGTTTTCCTGCCAGCTTTTGACTTCAATTTATTCACCCCAGCTCCACTCTCTTACCTCATTGAAGTTGGCTTTCCCCCAGTTAATTATTCTTACCTTGGATTGCTCTTTATCCTTTTCCATAAGTCAGCCTAAACCTTGTGATACAATAATCACTATCCCCTAAATGCTCTCCCACTGACCCACTTGCCCCACCTCATTCCCAAGCACCAGGTTTAGCAATGCCTCTTCTCTCGTTTAAATAGCAACATACTGCTGTAGAACATTTTCCTGAACACGCTGTAGGAACTCTTGCCCCTCACTACCCTTTACACTATTATCCTAGTCTATATTTGGATAATTAAAGTCCCCCATTATAACTAAACTATAATTTTTGCACCCCTCTAATTTCCTTGCAAATTTGTTCCTCCATATCCTTCCCATTAGCTGGTGAACACCTGAGCAATGTAACCATGCCTTTTTTGTTCCTCAGCTCTAGTCAAATTGATTGTCCTGAACCCCTCTGGGACATCCTTTTTTTTTCTCCAGTACTGCAATACTCCATACTGCCACCCCTTTTCCCCCCCCCCCCCCACCCCCTTTTTTCCCTTTTCTATCTTTCCTGAACACCTTGTATCCAGGAATATTTAACACCCAGTCCTGCTCTCCTTTGAGCCAGGTCTCTGCTATAGCCACAACATATTTCCACTTGGCAATCTGTGCCTGTACCTCACCAGTCTTATTAACCACACTCCATGCATTCACATATGTGCACATTAACCCTGATTTAGACTGTTACTTTCTCCCTTGCTCTCAACCCACCTAATAATTTACTATTCCTACTCTAGTGCTGTCTATCTCTCTCTGTATTCTGTGCACCTTGGTATTCTGCTCTGATACTTGCTCCTGGTTCCCACACCTCTGACAAGTTTACCAGTTTTGCTTCCATCCATCTGAGCTCCCTCTTAGGTTCCCATCCCCCATAAAGTATTAGGTAAGTTGTGCAAGATTGAGGGTAGATTTAATAAGACTTTTCCATTGGTTGAGTGGCCTTGGATAAGAGATTAAATGCAAGGTTTAGACCAGAGTGCAGGAGAAACATAAGGTCCGAAGATGTGGCATTCACTTCGGGTTAGAGGTTGAAGAAATTGTCTAAATTGAAGTTTTGTTGGATAGGTGAATGAAGGAAATGGGTTTGAATCGATGAGAGCTGAGTGGGTAAATGTGAGTAGAGCTATTTGCTTGCATTAAAGGTAAATACCAACAGGCACTGGATGGGCTATTTTTTCTGTGTAATGTCTATGTACTTCTGCCACCACAGTTTCTTCCAACATTCTGCTTGTCACTTGTCCTGAATGGGTCACTGCAGTATTTTTATTTCCAGCCAGAGGATGGGCATCTCACTGTCCTGATCTTCAATTGGCTTTGTCAGGCTAGTTCATTAACAGAGCACAATGAATGTACTGAGTTACTGACCTTTTTTTTTTTTCATGCTGTAACTAACAAAGAATTTAGAACTGATCGTGGTTAGCTGCTTCAAATATGACCCACACTGAAGTCCAGTTCTGCATGTGGGGAGACAAGTATATTCCCACTGGGTGTTGGTGTGGCTTGTGCTATGGAACAGCACTACAAGAGATGTTTGGAGTGTTGGTGCCTGATAGCATGCTACTTAGTTTTTCTGCAAGTGATCCACATGCTCCATCCATAATGGAGAGGTGGTGGAGGGGAGAGAAGGAGACTGGCTGATTAATCCATTGGTAAATGTTTCTGATGCTGTAAATTTATCCCACAGCCAGGAAACTTTTTAAGCAAGTTTTCTGATCTGCAGTTTTGAATCCATTGGTGTAAAGGAAGACCTGAATGAATTTGTGCAGAAAGATGCTGCTTCTGATTGGGCTGCAGTTGGCCTGTTTCCATGTGTCTAAAGTTGCAAAATTCAGCCCAAATTGTCCATGCCACTGACTTTCCACATGACTAAATGAACAAGGGGCTAAAGAAATGTCAGCTGAGCCAACAGTGGTACAAAGCTCTTCAATCTTGCTTCATTCAAAGCTAATTTCTGTAATAAAATTGGAAGCTTGTGGATCAGTATGCTGTTGGCCACAATCTATTTAACAAAGTGTTTGGATTTTGTATTATGTAATTTAGATCAAGGTTTGATCATTACTCTAGATATTTTGTTTTTATGGTATCCTGAACAGTGTTCATGTAATGTTTTACTGTTTCATCAATTGAAATTATTGAATAGTTCCAAATCATCAATTTGAGGGTTAAACTGTACTGTAGCAGTCTTGAATTTGGTTAACTTGGAAATTGTACCTGAGATTTTTCAGCCTTTCTATAAAGTTTTCTGTATAGTCACTTTGACTAAAGTTATATGCTTAAATATGTTAGTCAATATTCTTAGTATTTCAATTTTCAGTTGTACCTGTTTTGGGTGTGTACTCTGAATTTGGAAATTTACTTCCCACTTGAACATTTGCTAGAAACTTGATACTTCTGGGGCAGTCTAGATGTAACTGGGGAGTGGTTCTGTTAAGTTGCCCAGTTGTGAAGCTCTTGACTTGAGACAAGCTTTTGAGGTTTTTTTTTTGCGTAGTGGGGAGAATACTGACAGCTCCTTGGCTGCCATGCCAAATCTGCTATCAGAGGACCTGGATAGTATTTGGAAGTGGTCTTGCATCTAAGATGTTAAATTTGTCTTTGGTAGGGTATTAAGGAGGCCACAAACAGCTTGAATAATCTAAATGGAGGTAGTGCAAAGGGGTCAAGGAGTACATATACACAAATAACAAAGTAGCAACACAAATTAACAGTCAGTGCAAATCAACTGCAGGTCATTTCCAAAAGAAATGTGGTGAGGATGTGGAACTTTGAAACATAGAAACATAAATAGGAGCAGGAGTAGGCTATTTGGCCCTTTTTGGGCTTGTTCCACTAATCAAAAAAGATGGCTGATTGCCTAATTCAGTACCCTGTTCCTGCTTCCTCCCCATGTCCCTTGACCCCTTTAGCATTAATAAATATATCAATCTCCTTCTTGAATATATTTAATGACTTGGCCTCCACTGCCTTCTGCTGTAGAGAATTCCACAGGTTCACCACCCTCATGAGAAATTTCTCCTCATAACTTCTAAATGGTGTGACCTCTGGTTCTGGACTCCTCAGCCATCAGGAACATCCTCCCTTCATCTAGCCTGTCTAGTCCTGTTAGAATTTTATAATTTGAATGGTTGAGAATAACATGGATGCATTTTAAGGGCAAAGGATAGGATATGCTGGTAGGGTGAAACAAAGCCAGTTGGGAGGAGGTTTGTGTGGAGCATTAGTACCTGCATGGATCAGTTGGGCTGAATGGCCTGTGCTGTAAAATGTAAGTTCAACTTGTATAAAACCTTAAAACCACACTGTTCTGTCCATATTGCAAGAAGGATATGAGCACACAGATTTAAAAGGATGATGCTCGTCCTGAAGGTACAAATCCAGAAAGATTGAACAGGATGGGCCTCTTCTCTAGTAAACTAGACTTGGTTATCTTTCAAATTATGGAAGTTTAGATAAGGCAGTTGTGAAGAGGTCATTTCCACTTGTGGAGGAATCTAAATCAAGGGTCCAGAAATGAGTCAACAATTCCAGCAGGGATTTTAGGTGAAACTTTCTCAGTGAGAATGTGGAACTCTCTACTGCATGGAGTAGTTCTGTGAATAGCTAGATAAGAATGAGAAAGGAATAGAAGGATGCATTGGGTGAGATGGAAAATGTGGAAGGATATGCATGTGGAGTATAAACACTGGCATGAGCCTGTTTGGTCAAATAGCCTGTTTTTATGCTGCAAAATTCAGTGTCACTGACTAAAAGGAAAGACAACCTGATTACAAACCGAGCAGAATGTAGAGTTTTTTTTAATGCGGTCCACATCCAAATCTTGTCCATCATCATGAGGTGTTGGCGTAGTGGTAATGTCACTGGACTAGTAATCCAGAGCCCAGGCTAATGCTCTGGGGGCATGGATTCGCATCCCATGGATCCCACCAGAGCAGATGATGAAATTTGAATTCTAATCAATCTGGAATTAAAAGCGAGTTTAATGACCATGAAACCACTGTCTATTTTTGTACAACCCCATCTGGTTCACTAATTCCCTTTTGGGGAAGGAAATCTGCTGTCCTTGCCTGGTCTGGCCTACATGTGACTCCAGACCCACCACAATGTGGTTGACTCTTAAATGCTCTCTGAAATGGCTGAGCAAAGCACTCTGTTCAAGGGCAATTAGGGACGGGCAATAAATGCTGGCTTAATCAGCAATGCCCACTCCCCACAAAAACAAATAAGAACTGATGGTGCCTGACTTGCTGAGTTTTATCAGCAATTTTTATTGAATATGGTCAGAATAGATCTTGTGTTTTTGCTGAAACAATACAGTCATAAGGTCAGGCCATACCTTGACTAGTTCAGTTCTGGTAAGTGCAACCAAAGAGGTAACTGCCGGTGGTGGCTTAGAGGCCCATGAGTGATTACTTTGTATTGATCAGCAATATTCAGTTATAAGGATACACTAGAGAAAATTGACAAGGATGGGATCCTGTTGGATTCTGAGTCAGTACTTGGACCATGCCTACTGTATTAAGCAATTTAACTGAAATCATGTTTGGATTTCATAGCATGAATTGCTTTTTTGTTTACTTCTGCAACCCTACCAGTTTGCAGCAATTTAGTGTGTTTGCAAATATATTGCAATGGAACATTTTCACTTTGTACCAATTTTACACTAAAATAAATACAGCCTAATCTGGTATCTGCAGGTCTCCCTTCTCTAAGCAGTCGCAATGTTTACTTGGGCCAGTTTACATTAGCATTGGTACAAGGCACAAATTACTTTGCCAGTACCAAACTTGTACTATAAATGCATTCTTGGACATTAAGGTGCGAACCAGTAGTTCATTCTTTTTGTGCAATGGGTTAAATGGCAGTTTTCATGTGATCTCATTTAGATTTCACAAATGTCTGTCCACTTCTAAATTGGCTAATTGCACCCTTGACTCTAATTTGATTTTCCATATATATCTACTTGTGCTGAAAATAAGGAGTACTAACCTTTAGTCTGCTCCCCATTAGCAGTTTATTTTTGCACACAAGGATTGCATTTTCTAGTAATTTGAATTAAGTAACTTTAATGAAAACATTTCACCTTGTGCTCATGGAGGGGGGAGCAAAGTCTTGATTCAAATCTATTAATTCAGTGTTGAATAAAGTGAAATATATACTGCTTTTTTCCCACCTATTGACTGAAAAGCCCAATCCCTGTCAACCACTCTACCTCTGCAGTGTGATTTTTCACTGCTAGCCTTGTACTCTTGGCACTGAATGTGTTCTCTAGACCTGTCCCTTTTAAACTCTGGTTCATTCTCACTCAACCATGGCATCATCAGTAGGGTCACCAACCATGTCTTTGTATTTCTTCAATCCTCCAACTACATTTTTCAGAAATGTGTATTTGCACCCATAATTGTTTAAACCCTATGTTCCACTCTCCTAACTCTCCCAAAAACACTTGGAGCTTCAAGTTCAAGGGCACAAACCTGCTTTAGATGGGACTTGGCTGGCTTATTGGTTTAGTGCAGATACAGTTGAACTGTTTCAAGCCTTTTCATCCTCAGTATAAGGAGCTCATGGAACTCATTTGCCAAAAAATCTAGTCAGTTGCTTCTCTTTCCCTGCATGCTGGTGAAGAGGGGGAAGGAATCAAGAACCTTCTTCCCATATGTAAACTGAAGTAGAGAAGAAGTCTTTCCTTGTGCTGTTGCCAATATGAGCTGTCTGCACCTTGAGCATTGGTTTATGATGGAGTGATCAGTTAATTTTGGGTGGCACAAGATTTGAAGTATTTCAGTAATTTCTTAATGGTCTGATTTTTGTAATGGCATCTTGCAATTGGACAAAATACTTCAACTACCCAAAAGTATTAAGTTGAACCTTTTTGGGGTTGGCTGCCTCTGCTATTCTGCCTTAACTGTTCAATATCCCAGTTACACAATGAGAAGGTAGATTTGCTTCACAGATTCCCTTCAATTAAGTTGAAACTGAAATAAAACTCCTGTGCTGGTGCTTTATTAAGCAATTAACTCCATGTATAACAAAAAATGGCATCCATTGTGCTCAGTATATTTCTAGGACACCACTATAATTTGTGAATTGAAAAATGATTTTTTTGGGGGGGGGGGGTTTTGATGTCTTTATATATAAATATAGCTGAAAATTGTGGGATGATTTTTTTTCTAATGCTGCCAGCAATCCAGTTTGTACTTTCCAAAAAAATTTCTTGTCTGCCTGGGTCTTGTTCTGTCACCCTCTTCTGAGGGTTTTCAACTTGTGTACTGTAATTAGGCTATACTTTCTGGCCCAAGTTCTATAGTCATAAATGTTATATGGACCAAAAATACTTCCTGATTGTCATTTTGAAAGATTAACATTCATTCAGATGGAAAATAGCTGAATATTACATAAACCTGGCACCACTTCACCATTATATCCTCTTAAGGCCTGCATCTAATAAATATGTGCATGCACCAACATGGAAGCTGTCCATTCTACTGAGATTATGTGCACTTGATGTGTCTCGGCACTTGCTGTCCAGTAACACTTGTCATACCTGTCTTGTGCTTTGTCAGCAACTTACCTATTTGGCTTGCTTGCATCTGGGCTTGAAGGTAGGTGCAGTTGGTTGCTTAATGAGACTTCCCAGTTGCATCAAGATAAGTGGGGTTTTTTTTTTAAGTGCTATCCACTTTTTTGTTTCAGGGTACAGGCTTGATTTCTGCTATTTGCTGTTTTTGGTTTGCAGCACCTTCAGCGTGTTCATAGAGAGTATGACCTGACCTTAAAGTCCCTTTCCATACTGGTGCTTATTAACAATGCCTGGAGATTGGCATCTATATGCTTACATTTTTTGTTCTGGTGGCAGTCATAGGCTCAAACTAGGTTTTGTGGTCTTGCCAGGATAAATGAGATTTGCGTGTAGGGAACTTGATTGGCACTAATTCAAAGTGACAGTTTTGGTCAAATGCGTTTTTAATGATGGATGAGACAGTACTGAGTGACACAGTATGGCTGGTCATATTGGGGACAAGTGGGGGTGGTGTGGGTGTGTATGTGCCAGAGTTTTCTTGTAGGTTGGAGTTTGAAGGTTTTTATTTTTATTTCATGCATTGTTGGTAAGGCCAGCATTTGTTGCCCATCCCTAATTCACCTTGGTGAGCTGCTGCCTTGAACTGCAGATGCTCCCACAGTGCTGTTAAGAGGCAGTTCCTGGATTTTGATCCAGTGACAGTGAAGGAATGGCAATATTTCAAAGTTGGTATGATGCATGACCTGGAGGGGAACTTGCTGTTCCCATGTGTATGCTGCTCTTGTCCTTTTAGGTGGTAGAGGTTGCAGGTTTGGAAGATGCTGTCCAAAGAGCCTTGGCAAATTGCTGCAATGTATCTTGCAGCTGGTACACACTGCTGCAACTGTGCATTGGTGGTGGATGGGGTGCTGATCAAGTGGGCTGCTTTGTCCTAGATGGTGTCAAGCTTCTTAACTGTTGGAGCTGCAGCCATCTAGGCAAGTGGAGAGTGATCACTCCTGACTTCTGCCTTGTAGATGGTGGACAGGCTTTGGGGAGTCAGGAGGTAGGTTACTCGCCAAGTCCTAGCCGCTGACTTCTTTTAGCCACTATTTGACTAGAAACTGAACTGGAATTGTCAATGGTAACACCAAGATGGTAATGGGGGATTCACCAATGGTAATGTCATTTTGTTGAATGTCAAGGGGGCATGGTTAGATTATCTCATTTTGAGATAGTCATTGCCTGCCACTTGTGGCATGAATGTTACTTGCCCCTTTATCAGCCCAAGCTTGGATGTTGTCCAGATCTTGCTGCATCTAGACAGACTTTGTTTGTTTCAGTATCTGAGGAGTTGCAAATGGTACTGAACATCATACAATCATCAGTGAACATCCCCACTTCTGATCCTTTTTATGGAGGGAAGGTCATTTGAAGCAGCTTAAGATGTTTGGCCTAAGACACTACCCTGAGCAAATCCTGCATCAATGTCCTGGAGCTGAGATTGGCCTCCAACTATCAACCATCTTTCCTTGCACTTGGGTATGATTGCCAACCAGTGGAGAGATGCAAATGCCCCCCTGATTCTGACTTCAACTTGACCAAATGTGGCATCAAGGAGCCCTAGCCAAATGCTGCCTCTATCCAGTGCAGTCACACTCCTCCCCTGTTGATTTCAGCTCTTTGGACTAAGGCTATAATAAAGTCAAGAGCAGAGTGGCCCTGGTGGAACCCAAACTGAACATTGGAGAGCAGATTATTGCTGAGTAAATGGCACTTGCCAGCACTCAACACCTTCCATCACCTTTTTTGCTGATTGAGTAGACTGGGGCAGTAATTGGCCAGATTAGATTTGTCTTTTGTTTAGTGTGGCTAGGACATAGCTGGGCAATTTTCCACATTGTCTGGTAGGTGCCAGCGTTGCAACTGTACTGGAACAGCTTGGCTCGGGATGTGGCTAGTTCTGTAGCACAAGTCTTCAATACTATAGCTGGGGTGTTGTTAGGATCCAAAGCTTTCAGCTGTTATCCCATCACATGGAGTGATTGGTAGATAAAGATTGGCCTCTGTGATGCTGGGGATCTTGGGAGGAGGCAGAAATGGATCATCCACTCACCACTTCTGGCTGAAAATGGTTGTGAATGCTTCAGCCTTTTTGCATACTATGCTGGGCTCCCCTGTCATTGAAGATGGGGATATTTGTGGATCTGCCTCCTCCAGTTGTCTAATTGTCCACTACTGTTGTGGCAGGACTGCAGTGACCTTTGATCAGAACTAGTAAAAATTAGAAATGTAATCTGTTTAAAACATAAGTGGAGGTGGGGCAAGAGATAACAAAAGGGAAGGTGTCCCAACAGCACTATTGTGCTTTTATTACAATGGAGGGTATCCTCTGAAGCCAGGACTTTGTTTTCACAAGGATTGTACAATGTCACTCCTACCAATACTGTCATGGACAGATGCATCTCCAGCAGGTACATTGAGGACAAGGTCTAGGAGGTTTCCCTCTTGGTTTCCTCACCACCTGCCACAGGCCCACTCTGGCAAATATATCCTTCAGGACTGTGCCCATGCAGTCAGTAGTGGTGCTACCACACCACTCTTGCTGATGAACATTGAAGTCTCCCATCCAGAGTATATTCTGTGCCCTTGACACTCTCAGTACTTCCAAGTGGTGGTCAACATGGAGTACTGATACATCAGCTGAGTGAGGGCAGTAGGTAATCCGGTTTCTTTACCCAATTGATCTGATGTCATGAGACCGCATGACAGTACAGTCAATGTTGTGGACTCCTAGGGCAGCTCCCTCCTGACTGTATACTTACTGTGCCACCACCTCTGGCAGGTCTGTCCTGCCAGTGGGACAAGACCCAACCAGGAATGGTGGTGGTGTCTGGCACATATGAACACTATTTAGGAGCAGGCCCTTCACGCCTGCTCCACCATTCAATAAGTTAATGGCTGAACAGATTACTCCACATTTCCACCTAGCCCAATAACCTTCTGCCCCCTTGCTTATCAAGAATCTATCTACCTCTGCTGTAAAAATATTCTGACTCTGCTTGCATTCAATGTAAGCAATGTTTAAGTATGACTGAGGTATGAGGCAATGTATGTCAGTTGGATGGTGATGGGCTAGTGAGACTTGGGGGTGCAATGAAACTTGGTCAGGCAGCTGAGTCCATGACTGAACCATTTTTATTTATTTTGTTATGCAGCAACATGGCACATTTTTCTACATTTTAAAGGTGCTGTGTTGATGCATGTGGAGGTTAAGGATGGATCACCAGCTGCTACAAGTAATTCATAATCAGCTGATCGTCTCTGGCTATAATTGTAAGGAAAAGTAGAACCTGAGTAGTTCAATGGAATTGCATAACAGCATCATTGGAAGAGGATGTATGAGCAAAAACTATACCTTTTTTTTTATAGCCCTTTTAACCAAGTGGAGAGAGTAATGAGACTACATGGTAAATTTCAATTTATTTTTCTTTCTGCTGTCCTATGTCTGCAAAAGAAAATGGTCCTATTTCAATGAAGATGGATGTCTATTTTGTGGAGAGGGGCCAAGAGATGGGGCTTTCTGTTTTGAAAGATGGTTGGGGTTGAGGAGAGTGGCATGTTGACTTCAAGAAAACTCAAGTGACAGGCCCAAGTGGCACAATTGGTTTTGGTGGGATGAATACAAATTATGAAAGTCAGTGGAGCTGACCGATGGAAATGGGTGAGGCTATAAAGGAATTTAAATGAGTTTTGCATACTAACATATGAATTGGGGGTAGGAGTAGGCCACTCAGCCTCGAGTCTGCACTGCCAGTCAAGATCATGACTGATCTGATTGTAACTGACTTTACATTCCTGTCAACCCCCAATAACCTCTTCAGTCTCTTGCTTATCAAGAGTCTATCTACTTCTGCCTTAAAAATATTTAGACTTTGCTTCCACTGCCTTTTGAAGAGGGTTCCAAAGAGTCATGACCCTCAAATTGCTCATCTCTTACATGGGTGATCCCTAGTTCCAGATTCTCCAAGGAGAGAATCCATTCCACATCCACCCTGTCAAGACCCCTCAGGATCTTGTTTCAATCAAGTCACTTCTTGCTCTTCTAAACTCCAGTGGATATTAGAAATATTTGCTAGTTCTGAAGAAGGGTCACTGACCCGAAACGTTAACTCTGCTTCTCTTTCCACAGATGCTGCCAGACCTGCTGAGTGGTTCCAGCATTTCTTGTTTTTATTTCAGATTTCTAGCATCTGCAGTATTTTGCTTTTTATTATATTATTGATTAGTACATTTGTCTCAAATTTAAGTTCAGGTACTGCCTAATCATATTACTAGTGTTACAGGTGGGAACTGATGGGGATGATTTCCACTTTTCACCTCAGCTGATCCATTAGAATTGTGTTTAACCCTCAAGTGGTTTACTGTCAGTAAAGATGTGGCAGCTTTTCTTGTAGTTTTTAAAACAGGTTATACAATACCTGAATATTTGAAACCACACTATTCATACAATATAGCATGCATTTAGGTTTGAGTTCATTGTGAAACCTTGCTTTCTTCCCCAGGAGGAAGATTTTAGCTGCAGGCCTTTTTTTTTTTTCCCTGTCTTGGTTTTCAGATTTTAGAAAGTTTCAGGTGGACAGTTGCTTTGCAGACTTTGGTTAAATCAGTCACAGCTCAATGGCAGAAATTTTGTTGCAATTTCTATGGCAGGGACTTTCAAGGTCCCTTTTCATCTGACTCTAGGTAGTTCAAAGATGGTATTATGTCAGAATCCTTCTTACTGGGATGGGTCTGTACCTTCTGGCTTTTTCACAGAAAATGTCTCATTACAAACTCCTTAACAGAGACTCTGACTCTCGTTTCTCCTTTATTTTTCCATAAAAGTTGTTTGTGGCATTGTTAAACAATGGGTTTGGATTTTGCTCATTGCTGTGCCATCCTGATGAGGTGGCTTTTCAAACCATTCATGCTGAATTTGAGTCTAGAGTCTCCATGTTTGCTTAGTCATTGTTAGCCCAACTTGTTGGAGAGGTAACCATTAACATTGGACCATAAAACATAGAAAATAGGAGTAGGCCATTTGGCCCTCGAGCCTGCTCCGCCATTCATTATGATCGTGGCTGATCATTCAACTCAGTAGCCTGTTCTGGCTTTTGCCCCATACCCTTTGATCCCTTTAGGCCTAAGCTATATCTAATGCATTTTTTTTTTTTGGGGAAAACATTCAATGTTTTGGCCTCAACTGCTTTCTGTGGTAGCAAATTCCACAGGCTCACCACACCAGGTGAAGAAATTTCTCATCTCAGTCCTGCAAGGTTTACCCTGTATCCTTGGACTATGGCCCCTGGTTCTGGACTCTCCCACCATCGGGAACAGCCTTCCTGCATCTACCCTGTCAAATCCTGTTAGAATTTTATTTAATAGGTTTCTATCAGATCTCCCACCCCCCCTCACTCTTCTGAATTCCAGCGAATATAATCCTAACTGACTCAATCTCTCCTCATACGTCAGTCGCACCATCCCAGGAATCAGTCTGGTAAACCTTTGCTGGACTCCCTCTCCCTGAGGAAGGATGTTCTTGCTATAACCAGACCAAAACTGAACACTATTCCGGGTGTGGCCTCACCAAGGCCCTGTATAATTGCAGCAAGACATCCCTGCTTCTGTACTTGAATCCTCTCGCTATGAAGGCCAACATACCATTTGCCTTTTACTGCCTGTTGCACCTGCATGTTTACCTTCAGCAACTGGTGTACGAGAACACCCAGGTCTCGCTGCATACTCCCCTCTCTATTTCTAGCCGTTCAGATAATCTGCCTTCCTGTTTTTGCTACCAAAGTGGATAACCTCACATTTATCCACATTATACTGCATCTGCCATGCATTAGCCCACTCACTCAAATTGTCCAAATCACCCCTGAAGCCTCTCTGCATCCTCCTCACAACTTGCTGTTCCACCCAGTTTTATCATCTGCGAATTTGGAGATATTGCATCTAAATCATTAATATATATTGTGAATAGCTGGGGGTCCTAGCACTGATCCCTGCAGTACTGCATTAGTCACTGCCTGCCATTTGGAAAAAGACCATTTATCCTACTTTCTTTTTCCCGGCAGCCAATTTTCTATCCATCGCAATACACTTGCCCCCCCCCCCCCCCCCCCCAAAAATCCCATGCTAATCTCTTATGTGGGACTTTGTCAAAAGTCCAAATAAACCACATGCACTGGCTCCCCCTCATCAACTCTGGTAGTTACATCCTTGCATTACATTTCTAATGTTTTCTTCAACACCTGACCAGACAAACAATTGGTTCAGGCTTCCAGCAGTTACCATTGAGTTCAATTCATTAGTTCACTTTGTAGTTCATAATTTTACCTTGCGCAAGTGCAACAAGCAATAATATATTTTGTGCAAAAGTTTATTTTGCCTGAAGTCCATATGTCCAAGGTTTTTGTACTGTGGACAGAATTTCATGATGTCCTGCTAATTTGAGATGCTGTTTACTCTGTTTTGGTTTGTCATTTTGTGGCAGAATAGAAATGTTGTAATTTTAGTTATTTCAGCTAAGTAAACTGAATAACGAGAGAACTTGACTAGGTTCAATGCTTTCTTGCTCCTCCTTATTCCACCCTCAACTGTATGTAAACTGATAGGTAAGACTGCAATGTGTAAGTTGTGGCAATTCAGTACTTCTGAAATCAGCTCTTGCTTTGCAGTTAACACTTAACTTGCTAGAGGGTGATGTTTGTTTTTGTTTTCTCTAGAGATTATTGGATGGTCACTTAATTCCCAAAGCTTCCAATCCAGAAAGCAAGGTCTTCTACCTGAAAATGAAAGGAGATTACTTTCGGTACCTTGCTGAAGTTGCTTCTGGAGATGACCGAACACGTATGTAAATATTTTCGTTCCAGCAGCAAACCTAAAAGTGGCTACTTGAGGAAATTAAGGATGGTGTCAGATTGAAAGAGCATAAATTCTGCAATAATTAGTGGTAGGTAGAAGATTGGACAGAATTTTTTTAAACCAGAATGACAGGAAAAATGAGGGAGAAATTGGGTTATGAGAAAGCTACATAGAAATATAAAAATGGATGGTAATTTCTACAAGTCTTTTTAGAAAGGAAAAGAGTAACTGAAGTGAGTGGTGATCCTCTGGAGAGTCTGGGGAATTAATAGGGAAATGGTGGCAGTTTTGAACAGATTTTTCTGTCTTCACTGTAGAAGCCACAAATAACATCCCAGAAATACTTGTAAATTGTGAGGTGACCGGGCAGGAGGAACTTGATTAGATTCAGCAGGGAAAGGGTACTGAGAACTTCGAACGAAAAGGTGACAAATCCCCACGACCTGATGGCCTGCATTCTAGGGTCTTAGAAATGGCTGCTGAGATACATTGTTTGTAATTTTCCAAAATGCCCTAATTCTGGAATGGTCCCATTAGATTGGCTGTTTTCCAATGTAACTCTATTCAAGCAAGGAGGGAGACCAAACTGGAAACTACAAACTATTTTTATTTATTTAGAGATACAGCACTGAAACAGGCCCTTCGGCCCACCGAGTCTGTGCCAACCAACAACCACCCATTTATACTAGCCCTACACTATCCCCCCCCATATTTTCTACCATATCCCCAACATTCTCCTACCACCTACCTACACTAGGGGCAATTTACAATGGCCAATTTACCTATCAACCTGCAAGTCGTCTTGAGGTGGGAGGAAACCGGAGCACCCGGCGGAAACCCACGCAGACACTGGGAGAACTTGCAAACTCTGCACAGGCAGTACCCAGAATCTAACCCGGGTTGCTGGAGCTGTGAGGCTGCGGTGCCATCCACTGTGCCGCCTATTAGTTAACTGTAATCTCATGGGGAAAATGCTAGAATCTATTACTAAGGAGGTTATAGCAGGGCATGTAGAAACTCCATACAATCAGTCAATATGGTTTTGTGAAAGGAAAATAGTCTTTGACTAATTTTAGAGTTCTTTAAGGAAGTAACAAACAAGGTGGATAAAGGGCAACCTGGTACTTGTGGTGTACTTTCCTTTCCAAAAGGCATTTGAGGTGCAATGTCAAAGTTTACTACACAAAAGAGCTCATGGTGTAGGGAGTAACATTAGCATGGATAGAGAATTGGTTAGCTCACAGGAAGCAAAGTAGGGATAAATGGGGCATTTCAGGTTGGCAAACTGTAACTAGTGGAGTGCCATAGGGATTAATGCTGAGGCCTCAACTATTTTTACAGTCTATCAGTGACTTGGATAAAGGGGCCAAATTTAGCTACCATACAAAGATAGGTAGAAGAGTAAGTTTGTGATGAGGACTAAGTCTGCAAAGGGATCTCGATGGGTTCTGAGTGGGCCAAAAAATTGGAAGATGGAGTATTATGTGGGGAAAATGTGAACTTGTCCACTTTAGCAGGAAGAATAGAAAATCAGTACATTTAAATGGAGAGATTGCAGAACTCTGCAGTATAGTGGGATCTGGGTGTCCTGGTAGATGAAGCATATTAGTATGCAGATACAGCAAGTAATTAAGGCAAATGGAATGTTGGCCTGTATTGCTGGGGAATGAATATAAAGTAGGAAAGTTTTGCTACAATTGTATAGGGTGTTGGTGAGACCACATCTGGATCTTGGGCTATAATTGTATTCTAAGCAGTTCAGAGAAAGTTCACTCATCTGATTTCGGGGATGAAGGGGTTATCTTGAGGAAAGGTTGGGTCTATATGCATTGGAGTTTAAAGAATGAGGTGATCTTATTGAAACCAAGATCCTGCGAGGACGAGTGGATGCTGTTAGGATGTTCATGTAGGAGAGACTGGAACTACGACATATTTTTTAAATATACAAAAAGGTCGACAAAGATGAGAATTTTTTTTTGAGGTTTGTTAGTGTGGGGCATTCTCTTCCCCAAAGAACAGTGGAAGCAGGGTCATTGACTATTTTTAAGGCTGACTTTGATTCCCTTGTCAATCAAGAATCTAAGGTTCTAGTAGACAGACAGGAAAATAGAGCTGAGGCTGCAATCAGATCAGCCATGATCTTAAATAGCCGAGCAGCCTCTGGGCTGAATGCCCGCAGCCTCCTAGTTCATATGTTCTGTTCTGCAATGTTTGTGATGCCAAAAGTAACATTTCAAAGTTTTTCAAGAGTGCTGGAAATACATAGCAGGTCTAGCAGCATCTGGAGAGGAAAAACTAACATTTCAGGTCTGACCTTTCATCAGAATTGGCAAAGGTTAGAAACTCAATAGACTTTGGGCCTGTTCACTTTCACTTGCTCAACCAGTCTCCTTCCACCACTCCTCCACCTGACTGAACTTGTTCTCACATTGAACAACTTTTCCAACTCCACTCTTCCTCCAAATAAAAGGTGTTGCTATAGGTACATGTGTGGGTCCTAGTTATGCTTGTCTGTTTTTTGTGGGAGCTATGTGGAACTTGTTCCAGGCCCCCTCCCTAATTTCTTTCCAGTTCATTTGATGACTATATTGGTGCTGTTTTCTGCTGTCGCCCCTGAACTGGAACTTCACATTTGCTTCCAATTTCCACCCTTTTTTCCTCCTTCGCATAGTCCATCTCTGGCTTCTGTCTCCATTTCTAGGGATAGGCTGTCAAATAATCATTACAAGCCCACTGACACTCAGCTACCTGGACTACATTTCCTCACACCCTGCCTCCTGTAAGGACTCCATTCCATTCTCCATTGTATCTGTTCTGATGATGGAACCTTCAACAGTACCTCTTTTCTTTTCTCCAACCAAGGGTTTTACTCACTGGTTGGCAGGGCCTTCAACTCTGTTCGACCCATTTCCTGCATTTCTCCCCCCCCCCTCCTTCCCCTCCCCCTCAGAACCATGACAGGGTTCCCCTTGTCCTCTCTCTCTCCACCCCACCAACCTCCATATTCAACAGGTAATCCTGTGCCACTTCTGCCACCTCCAGTGTGATGCCACCACCAAACACTTTCTCTTCCCCCTCCCCTGTCAGCATTCCAAAAGGCCTGTTCCCTGGTCCACTTCTCCATCACCCTGGCACTTCATCTGCTTACCATGCAATTGGAGTTGTAACACATGCCGCCTTGCCTTCACTCTCCTCACCATCCAAGGCCCCAAACACTCCTTCCAGGTGAAGTAGCAATTTACTTGTACTTCAATTTAGTATACTTTATTCACTGCTCACAATGTGGTCTCCTCTACACTGGGAGACCAAATCAATATTGGGTGACACTTGGCAAAATACCTCTGCTCAGTCCACCAGCATGACCAAGCTTCTAGTTGCTTGCTGTTTTAATTCCCCACCTGCTCTTGTGCCCATATTTCTGTCCTCTGCCTGCTGCAGTGTTCCAGTGAACCTCAAGGTGCTGTTTGAGCTTATCTTCTGATTAGGCACTCTACAGCCCTCTGGACCCACAGAGTTCAACTTCAGACCATGACTGCCACTTTGGTTTTTACCATATGGGAGTCTTTAAGTGGCTTTTCATATTTTTCCCTTCAGACAGAGCTGTTCATTATTCTGTCATTAATGCACTCGCTTGACTACTGCGTTCTCTTGCTATGGCTATTACTACTCCCTTTGCCTTTTTGTTCCATGGCATATTTGTCATTTAATCTCTCTCTTGCCTGCCCTATCACAGACCTTCCCTTTTGTTTTCCTTCCCACCCCCTTCACTTGCTCCAAGCCTATTATATTTCTAATCTTTGCCAGTTGTGGTGAAAAGTCACAGACCTGAAGCGTTAACTGTGTATCTCTGCAGATGCTGCCCGACCAGTGTATTTCCAGCACTTGTTTTTTTTCAGGTTTCCAACATCTGCAGTATTTTGTTTTATTTAACATTTTTTTCCCTTCTGGAATTAGGCCATTAATGTAGAACTTTGTCAAGGGTGTAGCTATCCCAAAGGATGGATACGCTTAACTGTTTTGGGTATGAGTTGCCTAGTTGTCAGCTGCTATGAGCATATTGTGTCAATGGACTTCTATGGACTGTGCCAATGCATGGATATGAATTTGAGTGGGCTGAAGTGGTACTTGGCTTAAAGTAATTAATTTGTAATATTACAATCACTAAAATGCCATACTGCTATAAATTGCGTTCAAAATGGAATGTGGTGTACTAACAAAGCTTCTTTAATGCATGTAATTGCAGATATGGAAATTGGGCTGTTGGCAATTGTAACAAATTAATGCTGGATAGTGTTTCACAAGTCAACTAACAGTCAATTTAAAAACTTTTTTTTTTCTTTAGAAACAATGCAAAACTCTCAAGAAGCCTACCAAGCAGCCTCCACCAGTAGTGAGGGTCTGCCATCAACACATCCTATCCGTTTGGGTCTTGCCCTTAATCACTCTGTGTTCCACTATGAGATTCTGAACTCTCCAGAGAGTGCTTGTAGACTGGCAAGGGATGTAAGTTGTACACTTGTTTCTCCAATTACAAAGCTTAAAATTCATTGAACAAATCTTCATGTCAGATTGTCATATCTATGCATGCAAATTATGATTGAAAAATTTCCTCCAGCATATTGCCCTTTTTTCTGAAGGCTGAGGTCTAGAATCTTGCCGAAGTGGCAAACCTCAATAGTAACTACTAGTAAATTGATTAAACAGTTTGGAACTGAGCTTGACCCTGTATGCATCTGACCAACATATGTGCACTTGAAACCAGGGGTTAACTGGATAGTGATCCACTTAGAACTTTAGCTTTATTTTCCTTCCCTGATTTTCTGGCTGAGATGACTTAAATTTAATAGTGTTGCCATTGAAACTGGAATCATCCTGATCTTTAGTCAGCCTGGCTCTGATGAAACTACTTGACAGGTTAAAAAGCTCAAACAAATATCAAGGATAGATTTTGTTTCAGTGCTAAGATTAGAAAATAAATTTGAGGTTTGACCATTGTTGAGGATATGAGTCCATTAGATGGGTCAACCTGGTGTCAATAGCCAAAAAAGTGACTAATTGCTCTGGATTCTCTAGTCTTGCATCATTCCCATTCTGAAACAATAGAATTGGTGTGAAATGACTATCTAGGCAATAATGACTGCTGGAATGGATTCAGAAAATTAATGTCTTGATTTCTTTTTCCTCTTTAAAAGGGGCTTCCCAAATGGGCTGTCTTTTGTCTTGTAGAATCATGGAATGGCAACAGAAGGGGGCCATTCAGCCTATTGTCTGTGCCAGCTCTCTGCAATAGCAACTTGCCTAGTCCTGTGCTCTTTTTTTTCTCCCCCCCCCCCCCCCCCCCCCCCCCCCCCCCCCCCCCAACAGCCCTGCAAAGTTTTCAGAATTATCCAATAATTCTTGATCCTTTGGCTGATGGGAACAGTTTCTCCCGATCTAATCAGTCCAGATCCCTGATTTTCAACACTTCTATCAAAGCTCTTGCTGTTTTCTCCTTCAAGGAAAACAGCCCCAGCTTCTACAATCTATCCAGTAACTGAAGTCTCATCCCTGGAACCATTCTCTCAAATCTCTCCTGCACCCCCTCTAATGCCTTCACATCCTTCCTAATGTATGGTGCACAGAACTGGACAATACTTGTATATTGATTTCCAGAAATCACCTTGGTGAAGCTTCAGAAGTAGTCCTAAGCTGTGGGGACCCAAAAATCTTGGATGTAGATAAGAATTTGGTTGAATGGTAGCAAACAGTTACTGTGGGGGGGGGGGGTGGGGAAGTACTGAGAAGGGTGTCTGAAGAATAGGTGTTGGATCTCGCTGTTTGTTTGTAATTTAGCTTTGATAGAAATGCAAAGTTACGTGCTCAAATTTGCAAGTGGTACCAAAGTAAGAAGGGCAGTGGGGTCTGAGCAGCTGAAATTCCAAAATTAGTTGGATAGAATGAAAAATGAAATTGCTTTTTATTTTCCCCCCCCCCTTGCCAATTTGAATAGCCACAAATTCATCACACTGGTTGCCCATCATAAAGGATGAAGCTTTCCGAGGGGTACTTCGTATCCTTTTGTGAAAAGGAAGGGAGTTTCATTCTTAAAAAATGCACATCTGCATTTGAGGCACAAGTATGAAATTACTGCTGGGCTGGGTACAAGTCAGAATAAATTAATAGAAGGATATGGAGTCACTCAGGCAGCCATCAGTATCTACAAACCAGATTCTGTTTTGAAACTAGTAGTCAGATTTCAAAAGTGCTGTTTTTCTTCCAAAATTGTGCCCATCTTAACTTGCATTGAAGCAGAGCTTGAATGGTTCAATGCAGCATGTTCTCTTCAAATTACAGAACAAATTGGTCAGAAAAGCCTTTAGAATTACAGAAGAAATATGATTTCAGCCTATAGGTCAAATTGTCAAAATATGGAAATATATTCCTGCCAGATGGTCAGCAGAACCAATGAATTAAATTTTCATCAACTGCATTACTTCAAAACCTGCTAATCAGTCTTGATTAGAGACCTTTTTCTGGAAGTTTATTCCAGGTAGACGCTATCCTTTGACAGTGCATTGGTGAAGAATGGAGCTAGGAAGTTGTTACTTTGTGCCCATATGAGCAGATCTGAGAAGCTTCCACTCCATTGGGAAAAGTGGCCAAGATGTTTCAGAAGTACTTGTCACCTTTCATGAAGCAATCACTTACCTTTTTCAGTCATCAGTCCTGGATTACTCTTGACTTTTTTTTTTTCAGGAGTGCATATCCTCTTTAGACAGAATTTTGAACTCTGGGTAGAAGCACGCAAATCACTAAGCACAACTACACTGCACATCCTGAAATGTTTGGTATATCAAATGTGGAACTTGACCACATTCGGAGTGCCACTTTTAAGCTTCAGCTGATGGATGCTCAATTTACAAAACTTTCAAGGGTGGTTGGTCATTAAGCCAAAACTAAATTCTCCATGGTTTAATTAATTGAGAAATTGGGATCCTGTGATAGCAACTTGACGTTTGAGTAAAGAGGAAGAACATTTGGTGGAGCTCAAAGAATTTGAAGCTGAAACTGAGCTGCAGAACTTTTAGGAGTAACTTCAGCCAAAGTACTAATCCCTCCTGATACGTCTCATAACATTGATCACCAGAACCTCCATCGAAACTGAGTGGACTTGAACCATAATTATTGACTTTTTTGACCAGCATGAATTTTTAAAGATAACATTGCTGCTACTATCTCATTCCACCAGCCTGTCTCTTCCCTCTGGCATTCAATATTGTGTACAATGTCCATCCAGTGACTTGCTTGTTTCCAATGTTGGCTTGTCTGCCAAATTGGAAAAACCTGTTGCTCAAAATAACTGATTTTAAGTAATCCTTATTTTAAGGAAGTATTAAGTTAAATTCTGGAATTTGAGCAGTTTATATTTTAAATTGTAAATGCTTTGAACTGTAGAAGTGTGTATAATCATGTAATAAGGAACAACCCTTGTAGATAGCACAGAACAAGCCATTCACCCCAACTGAGCATAGTTTATATGCCAAGCTTCCTCCCTGCTCAATACCCATTTTCCCCCCTGCCCCCCCAAATCCCTCCCTTATTTACAATTCTCCATTCTAGATGTATCAGTGGTATCTGCTTCAACCACTCAATGTGGTTGTGCATTCCACAAAAGAGGTTCTTGCAAAGTTTTTTTTTTTTTTTTTGATCCTTTAGTAGCTATCTTTTATGCTCCCTTGGGAATTAGTCCATAAGTGGAAACTGTAGAACCCCAGCCTGCTCAATCTTGTGCTGTTTCTCTACTAACATTCAATCTTTTTCCATTTTCTCCAGTACTTCAATGCCCTCACTGTAGCCCACTTATTTTCTTAATTTCCAAGGAATGTGTGGTCTTTCTTTACTCTTCCTACTATGAATGGCCACATTGTCTTCCTGGATCTTGGTGCTAGAGTACAAACACTTGACAGCACCCTCAATTTGGTGTCAACACGATACCCTTCATTGTTATAAGCAAATTAAAAGAACTTGCATTAGTAAATTATATTCAGTTTGACAATGTTGGGCAGACCTGATGTGACATGTGGTTAATTGATATCTGATGCAAATTGTCAACTTGATTCAGCTTCTTACCTAGCTGTCTGAAGTCATGTCGGGTTTCTTTTCTCTCCTCTCTTTTCTCTCTTTCTTTTCTCTTTCCTCCCCCCCCCCCACTCTTTTTTTTTTCTTCCCCCCCCTCCTCTTCTTCCCCTTCCCCCCCCTTCTCCTCTTCCCCTCCCCCCCCCCTTTCTCTTCTCTTTCTCTTTTCCCTCCCCCCCCCCCCCCCCCCCCATGTCATTGGTTAGAAATGGTACTAATCTCAATTGACTAGCAATAGCATTTCATTTTTTTTTCTTTAACATCCTTGTTTTACTGTTCCTGCTTACTAGGCGTTTGATCAGGCTATTCAGGAGCTGGATGTTGTCCAAGATGACAGCTATAAAGACAGCACCCTCATTATGCAGTTGCTTAGA
Source organism: Heterodontus francisci (assembly GCF_036365525.1). Classification (NCBI taxonomy): domain Eukaryota; kingdom Metazoa; phylum Chordata; class Chondrichthyes; order Heterodontiformes; family Heterodontidae; genus Heterodontus; species Heterodontus francisci. Next base: position 59,132,152 of record NC_090373.1, on the reverse strand, counting down.
GACAACCTTACAGTAAGTTTTTCAATTTTTTCTTTTTCATAATTGTGTAGCTTTAATCTTCAAAATCAACCAGTTTTACAGCATGAAATTTCTTGACTATAAACTGACTTATTCAGATGCATGCTGGTATTGAATTTGTCAAATGGGAGATGTGTTGCAACTTAATATTGTACTGTTTTGGAATTGTATTAGTTTAGAATATTTCAAATAAGAAGTAACTTTTTTTTTTTCTCTCTCTCTCCCTAGTTATGGTCAACTGAGAGTGCACCAGATGAGTGTGAATCCAGTGCAGCTGAGCCTGGAGAAAACTAAGTGCGCATAGGGTCCAATCCCCAAAATCTTTACACGGCTCCACTCAATTCCTATAGCAATGAAAACTCATCAGTACTGTACTGAATAGCTATGTATGGAAAATCCCCAATTTAGTCTTTATAAAAACACACACCACTGCTTTAAAAGAAGTCCATTCCTTGGTTTGTGTTGATGGTTGTCTGCCTTCCTGGTGTGCGGTTACTGCTGTAGACGAGTATATAGTTTAAATTTATAACTTGAGTAACCTCCCAATAAAAGTAGAGGTGAGAATCTTTATTATAAAAGAAATACTTGCAGTGTTTGTATTGTGAACATAATTGGTAGAAATTTGCTGCACTTGACAGTAATTGGGTTATATTGCAAATTTTTTTTGCTTGCTCCAACCTTTCCATATTAAGTTATCCTGCTGGTATTGGCTTGTGTGCATTGTCTACTCATTCCCTCTATTCCCCTTGGTGAAATGCATTTACTATTACCAGCAACTTGGTATAATAAAGCAAAGTAGCTGTTGCACACATGCCTCTATTTTACAGGAAGTCTGGCCTTCTGTTCTGCAATAAAATGATGTTTTGTAAAATTGAGGCTGAAGGCATTTAAAAAATGTACAATCAAGTTGAAAAAAGTACCTTGTGATTTTGGAATTGTGAATCTTCACTTTTTAAAAAAAAATGAAATGCGCACCTGTCCATGTCGTTATGGTATTCATTTGTGTACTGTTACAGCATGTTTCTGCTAAAGTTTGAAGTTGTGCTTGTGCATAAGTCACATGCATGACTTTTTGATACACTGGAATGGGAAACACAACTTTCTTCAGATTGTGCCCAATATCTTTTTTTTTTAAAAGCATAGTATTTCTGTACAGGTTTGTGCACATGTAAGGGGGTGTTTAGTGAGAGTTGGACCACTATAATTGCTAATCATTTATCATAATCCCCAAAAAGCCTTGTGGAAATGTTAATGCCCTATGTAACATGAAATAAATGACATTTTGTAAACCATATATTGCTTGTTTAACAAATCTGAGATTCTTGTATACTTATTGCCAGTAGCAATGCAGATTATGATGTGGACAGTGGTACAATCTATTTAGTTTATGAAAACTTAAACATACTAAACAGTGTAGTTAATACTACATTGAATTTTTTATAAGGAGGTTTTTCCTAAGAGGGCTGGAAAGAATTTCCAAAAGTTTTTTTTTCTTGTAATTGGCCTGGTTTTATCAGGCATTTCACATCTCAGGAGATTACATGACTGGGTGAGGAGCATGGCATAGCACGAGGGACAAGTGAGATGGACCAGAAGGTCTTTCCTGACCTTAATGTTCACGTGTAAATATGAAGATTTTTTCGCAACTTGAGTCCAAACAAATCTGTTGCGTCCCCCCCCCCCCCCCCCGCCCCCACCTGTAGATCAATCCTACACTTTTACCTTTCGTGTATCAATTCCTTCTCTAGAAAAGGACCTAAATTACCTCTTGCAGACAATTATGCTTTCAGTTTGTGGATTTCTCTCGGAACTTCATTTTTCCACCTGAACAGTGAATTGTAAACTAACCCACTATCATGTATTTCAACTCTTTTCATCAGCCATTAATCTGAATCAATTCCCTTCATTATCTTTTGTTAATTTAGAGAAGTCTTTCAAAGCAAATGAATTTAACTTTAATTTCCTTCAGACCTGAATTCTTGTCATGGATTCCTCTTGTCTTGCCCCTATTGCCCCAAAAGCTAATTTCCTGTGGGCAATCAAGACCGCATATGCCAACTAGTGTCAGCCAAGAGTAGTACTGTCATCAGTCAAGTTGCGTTTGAGCCACTTGACCTCATTGATATTTCAGTCCAATACTGAGTGCTGCAGTCATTGTCATAGATGTCATCCTTTTGATCTAACATTCGAGACAATGGCATGCTGGCTTGGATGGATTGTGTGGTATTCAAAAGCAAGGATGTTCTCCCTATGTTTTGATTACTTATCGGTGCTTTTTGTGGGACCTAACTGTATTCAAAGTGGTTGCTGTAATTCCCTACATTACAACAATAACTCGTCACAAGTGCTACATTGGGTGTGATGCACTTTGTCCTGAGCATCTGGAAGGTGCTGCATAAAAGTGAACTTGCTTTCTAGTTCTCAGTATATATTGGCCTCCCTTACGACTAGTCTTTTCAGCTCAAAATGCCTTTGTGGCTGTTTAAGAAAGTTATCCAATTAGTTCCATTCCCTGGCTCTTCATTGCCCAGCAAAATTTTCCCATTTTATGCATGTACCCAAAGCCATTTGAACACTACCGTTAAATCTGTTTTCACTACTCTTTTTCAGGCAGTGCGTTCCACATTCTCAACTTGAGGAAAATTCCCTCAAAATTACTTTTTGCCAATTACCTTTTAAATCTGTCCTCTTGGTTACTAACCCTTTTGCTACTGGAAACAGTTTCTCTTTTTTTTCAAAACCATTCATGATTTTTGAACCATTTACCATTACTCAGCTTTCTGTATCTTAGCCATTACATATTCATGCAGCCACTGCCCTTTAATCCCATGGGCTTCAGTTTTAAATACCAGAGATTAGACTTGTTATCAAACATCTTTTGAAAACTTGTACACCAGATGTGCTACTTGCATCCACCCTCTGTTAATCAAACATAATTTGTCTACTAAATCCATGCTGGCTTTCATTAACCCATATTTTTCCAAAGACAGTTTTGTCAGGGTTTAGTGTCCAAGAGTTGACCACCCTCCTGGGTTTTATCCCTCTTTACACCCCTGTTCAAACAAAGTGAAACATTTACAAACCAGTCTGCTGGCATCACTCCAATCTAAAGCAAATTGGCAGATTATTGCCAGAGCCAGGCAATTTCCACCTTTCCCACAGCAATTTGGATGCATCCTATTCAGACTAGGTGACTTTTCTACTTGGTGTGCTGCTAACCCTTTAAGTATCTCCCATTTATATTATCTTATCCAATTTCTTGACTACATCCTTTTCCTTTGCCATGACATTGCATTTTTCTGCACTGAAGAGGATGCTGCCAAAGTGCTCATCTGGTACCTCGACCATGTCCTCTTTCTAGAGAAAGATGTCCTTGTCTCACATCAGCCCCATCCTTACTTTGAATAACTTCAGTGAGGCTCTCAGCACTGTTATTCGGAGTTCTGGCAGAAACTTCTGGAGTGTGCACATGGGTAAGGGCAACTTCTGGATTTCCACTTAAAATCAGATACCCTGCTGTAGAAGAGGTGCACTCAGTATTGGAATAGGTGTGAACTTGTGTTACTTGGCCACTAATTCAACACTACAGTTGAAAAAGGGCTGGTGTATTCATGAGTTTTAATGGGATTACTGCTGAACTGCACCTGTTGCACTGAAATTAATTTTGTAAATGTGGAATCCCATTCTTTCAGGAAAATTTAGTGCTAGAGATTTAAATATCTTTCTCTTTCCATGTCCATCTGTATTTCCCAATCTTTTGCTTTCTGTACATTTAAATCTAATTTTAATTCCCTGCTTTACAGTTCTTGGTTTAGACTATAATCAGTGAGGAATTTCAATCTAGTTAAATAGCCTCAGTTTGTTCTATTCAGATGTCACAGATTCTCTGTAGAGGGCGCTGTCAGAAAAGAAACCAGATTAAAAAATCTCTGAACTTGCAAAAAAAAAATCTATGGGTAGCTGTCACTGAAATGAATAGCAAATGTCATTCCTTCATTGAGCAAAATCTGCATCTTTGTTTAAATTATTTCTCTAATGAATTATGAACCATGAATGTAACAGGCTTCCCTTTTCTGTTCCAAGAACCTCTAGCTGTGGATTATTTCCTTTCCCCCATCGTGGGTGGTTATGTACCTCTACACAAGATAGCTGCTCTTAATTGTTTAACCTACCAAATTGCTTCTAATGCAGGGCCTTTTCACCTCATGGAAGTCAGTCCTCCTGCAGTTGAATATTTTTTGATTTAATCCATGGCCTTTTCCACAACCAATCTAAATGTAATATCATCTTTGCCAAATGCTCTTACTGAGGCATAGTCTGCTTGCTCCACTTTGTTCCCCTCAACTAGATCCACCACTGCTTCATTTCTCATTGGGCTGGAAGCATACTGATAAGGAAGTTCTTTTGCACATTTCAGGAATTCTTCCCCATCTGTTCCCTTTATGTTTAAGTTTCTAGTCTATATGAGGATGATTGAATTCTCAATTATCACTACTCTGAATTTCTTGTATCGCTGCCATTTCTTTCCTGTTATTTGGTAATCTATAAAAGGGGTTCTCAACCAGGGTCTGGGATCAGCAAGAAGGTTTCAAGAGGTCTGCCAAAAATAACCAGAAACTGTAGAGAAAACAGGATTGATGTGATTATAGACCACTCAGTCGAGAGAAGTGGTGCCCAATACACCACCTCAATCAAAGGAATGAGGTGGGTTTCTATGTTCAAATAGGTTTTAGTTAAAGCGTGGAGACAGCAAGGTGGAGGGGAGGGGAAGCCGGTCTGTACGCGATGGGCAGGCAACAGTTGGTGTTCGGGTGCAGTGCGTAGAAGGTAACAGTATTAACAATTGGCCCCAGAGAGAGAAGGGTTGTGACTTGAAGCTTTATCCCTTGTTTTTCCAGTGATGTGATTTTGCCAACTGGTTTGACACAATTCACGGTGTCTGTGTTTTTCTTGCACTTGTGATTTTTTATTTCCTTAGTTCCACTGCGTGCATGTGATTTAACTCTCTTCCCACTACCCCCATTCTCTGCTATTAATTGTCTCTTCACTTGTTATGTCTTGATAATCTTTAAAATTACCATGAAATTATTCTGCCCAATTGGTTGTGGCATTTCTGATCTTGATCCTAGAGATCCAGAAGCTAGAGGGATGTCAGAAAACTGGGTGGTCAGGATGTTAGTGTTTGTGGGATGAAACACCATTCTGCACCCAGAGCTTTCCAATAACAGACTAGAACGTGATCATTTAACTTGATGTGCATATATTAAAAACTCATTTCCTAATCTCAAACATCCCCTTGGTGTTGCATTCTCCAAAAAAAAAGCTGCATAACAAATCTTGTCTTTATAAAATTTTTATTATGTTCATAAAGCAGTAGCTGACGAGTGTTAGACCTGTGCTGGATGGTTACAGCCATTGTACAAGAGCCTGAAATTTTGAATATGTTTTTCTTTGTAGTCAGTCTATGCAGGTGCCATTTGATTGGAAAAGCATTGGCCAAGACAGAACATTTTACAATTGCTGTGCGACTGTATTTAATCACAAATGTGGGTATTGTCTAAGCATATTCTGATTTTGTAATTCCATGAGCAAATTTACAGGAGTGAGAAAGTTGCAACTGAGTTGTTGTCTGCTGTCCCATTGGGAGTTAGAAATGTGTCCAGTACCATATTTTTACAATATATACGTTTTTAAAAATGCTCGCTTAAAGTACAAAGAACTTGCAAATTGCAGAGTAATTATTTGAGATGTGTCTGGTCAGAGTGTGGAGAAAATAGAATCCCTCAGCCCAAGAAGTAGAAAGACTGGAAGATGGCAGTCAAGTTGTTAGAAAAAGAAAAATAATGAATACATTTAATAGTATAAAGTTTAAACAAACTTGTGTTATGGATTCAATGAAGTTTTTCTAACACTGGGGGTGGGGGGGGGAGCTGCCACAGAAGCAAAAAGATTAGAACCTTGGCTTTTAGGAAACACCAGTAGTATAATAGCTTCTCTAACTGTAATTCTAACCAAATAGATTGTCTTTTGCGCCTCAGGTATATCATCCTTTTCTGGTGCTATAATGGTATCTTTGATTAATACTGCCTTGCTCCCCTATCTTCCCTGAATATATGAAGTGCCCTTAGCTCCCCTTCTTTGAGCCAAGTCTTATTGCAACTATATCATAATCCCATGTGGTACTCGTGCCTTCAGTTCGCCAGCCTTAGCTATCATACTATGTGCTTTTCCGCACGTGCATTCTAAATGCATCTTTGTTTTGCAATTCACCTGTGTGTCATTCTAGTGCTGCTTCTCTCCTAGTTCTCTATCATCTATCTCCTCAATTATTATTCTTCCTGATGCCCTCCCCTTGCCAAATTAGTTTAAACCATCCCCCATAGCACCAGTTAACCTCCCTGCAAGGACATTGGTCCCAGCCCAGTTGACATGCAACCTACACATCTTGTATGGGTCCTTGAATCTTTCTTAAATCTCCATCCTAGTAATCCGTCAACTATCTGTACAGGATAAATCTAACAGTTGATGCTATCATTTCACTAAGTATTATTCCAGTGCTATGTGTTGGAGGATTTACTAATTAAATTGCTTTAAAGTGCTTTTATTTTTAAACAGGCCTCTTCAAATTAAAGGCAGTAAAAATCCTCTACCTTTTTGTATGTAATAGTGATACTCTTATAGGCATTCTGCAATTCACAAACACTTATTGACTTGTCAGTCATTTAAAAATCTAATTATGTTCAGCAGTTACATAGCAAAGCCACATTGTACAAAACCAGTATGAAGCATAACTATTCAGTTGTCTCATTGAAAGTTGCTCCTTGTTCCTTTTTTTACTTTCCCATGCTTGTTTTTTGATGTACCTGTATTCAGCAAGCACTAGAAAACTAGTGCAAGTTGACCCAGCCTTAAAAGATCCTGATAAGTCGATTATGAAAACCAGTAGTTGCATGTGACTTGTAACTTGAGCTGCAGTTGTACCCTATGTTCCCTACATTACAGAAGTGACTACACTTCTGAAAGTACATCATTGGTTGTAAAGCACTTTGGGGCAAACCGAGATCTTAAAAGGCATGGTATCAGTGGTAGCAGTGGATGGGTGTTTTTCTGAATGGAGGGATGTGACTGCAGGGATCAGTGCTGGGACCTTTGCTGTTTGTAGTATAAATAAATGATTTGGAGGAAAATGTAGCTGGTCTGATAAGTAAGTTTGCAGACGACACAAAGGTTGGTGGAGTTGCGGATAGTGATGAGGATTGTCGGAGGATACAGCAGGATATAGATCAGTTGGAGACTTGGGCGGAGAAATGGCAGATGGAGTTTAATCCAGACAACTGTGAGGTAATGCATTTTGGAAGATCTAATGCAGGTGGGAGGTGTACAGTAAATGGAGAACCCTTAGGAGTATTGACAAGCAGAGCGATCTGGGCATGCAGGTCCACAGGTCACAAAGTGGCAACGCAGGTGGATAATGTAGTCAAGAAGGCATACAGCATGCTTGCCTTCATCGGTTGGGGCATAGAGTATAAAAATTGGCAAGTCATGTTGCAGCTGTACAGAACCTTAGTTAGGCCACACTTAGAATATTGCGTGCAATTCTGGTCGCCACACTACCAGAAGGACGTGGAGGCTTTGGAGAGGGTACAGAGGAGGTTTACCAGGATGTTGCCTGGTCTAGAGGGCATTAGCTCTGAGGAGAGGTTGGAAAACCCGGATTGTTTTCACTGGAACGATGGAGGTGGAGGGGCGACATGATGGAGGTTTACAAAGTTATGAGCGGCATGGACAGAGTGGATAGTCAGAAGCTTTTTCCCAGGGTGGAAGAGTCAGTTACTAGGGGACATAGGTTTAAGGTGCAATGGGCAAAGTTTAGAGGGGATGTGCGAGGCAAGTTCTTTACACAGAGGGTGGTGAGTGCCTGGAACTTGCTGCCACGGGAGGTGGTGGAAGCAGATACGATAGCGATGTTTAAGAGACATCTTGACAAATACATGAATAGGAAGGAATAGAGGGATACGGGCCCCGGAAGTGCAGAAGGTGTTAGTCTTCTCCCTGCAGCTCACATGTGTTCAAGTCTTCAGAAGAAGGAATTTTCCTCCACACAAGATCAGGGGGCAGGTTGTTCAACCTTGCCCGTTTAAGAGCGAAGGCCAAAGTACGGAAAGTCCTCATCAGGGAACTTCTCTTTGACGCTGCTGCTTTAACATAGCGGCACCTCATCAGACCACTTTCCGATCCTGAGTGGGTACAGAGGAGGTGTTAAAGCAGCAGGTTTACCAGGATGATAAAGGGACACTTGGAATAATAATCTGATTGGGCATAGTCAACATGGATTTATGAATGGGAAATCATGTTTGATTAACCTGTTGGAGTTTTTTGAGGATGTTATTAACAGAATTGATAAAGGGGAGTCGGATGTGGTATACTTGGATTTTCAGAAGGCTTTTGATAAAGTCTCCCACAGGAGATTGGGTCGCAAAATTAAAGCACATGGGATAGGAGGTAATATACTGGCATGGATTAAAGATTGTTTAACAGGCAGAGAGTAGGAATCAACAGGTCATTCTTGCATTGGCAGGCTGTGACTAGTTGGGTACTGCAGGGATCAGCGTTTGGGCCCCAGCTATTCACAATATGTATCAATGATTTGGATGTGGGGGCTGATCTATACCTCCACTCCATTCACTCTGCATTAGTAAGAGTTCTGCATTTCCACTAGCCTTTGAAGAAGTGCTTCCTGATTTCACTTCTGAATGCTCTGGCTCTCATTTTAAGATTATGCCTCTTGTTCTGAATTCCTCCAACAGAGGTACTAGATTATCTATTTCTACCCTTTCATCATTTTAAACGCCTCAAATTGGTCACCACTCAATCGTCTAAACTTGGGGGGAATACAAGCCAAGTTTCTGCAAGCTATTGCCAAAATTTAACCTTTTAAACTCTGATACCATTCTGGTGAATCTGCATTGCGCCCCCTCCCACGGCCAATATACCTTCCTAAGTTTTGCCCAGAACTAAATGCAGTACTCCAGATGGGGTCTGACCAAGGGCATCCATTTTCCTCTTCCCCAACACTTCTATTAATGCAAGTTATCTGGAATAAATTTTTAAGCATTACTGTCTGTGGTATACAAAAGCCAAAAGCACTTCCATTAGCAGTGCTAAGGTGAAATGGGCCCAGTTCATGCTAACGCAGACCAGCCCCCAAAACTGCTGCCTGTGTGAAGTTCCAATTTGGCATCTATGACTAAATTAATATTAATTTAAAACTAAATTGGAGATGTTCTAGATTCTAAATGGATAGCAATTCTAAATGGGAATGATCATACCCTGGTCTTTTGATCCATTAAAAAAATTCCAAATTAAATAGGGAAATATCAGCAATACCCTAGCTTACATATTGCTGAGGTTGTACATTTTTCATAACCTGCATAATGGATGACCACCCTCTTCCTGAATTTTGTAAAACTGCAATGTAGATGCACACAGCCTCCCCCATGAAAGGAGGAATAGCTAAAACCATGTGTTGCACCTATCCCAGCCTTTTGTTGGTCAATTTTTGCCCAGCTGGGAGCAGATGGCAGTATAGGTCCAAGGAGCTGAATGGTCTACTGCTTCCAGTTCCTATATTTTGGAGTAACTTGTCCCTTCCTGTACAGAGATGTTATGGGTTTGTGAGGGAATACTTACGGGCTTTCAAGGAAGTGATCTCAACTTTGCCAATTCTAGGTGGAGGCTATACATATGCTCTGGCATATATCTCAGATATTTTGTCCACATGCTTTGGAAATTGTAGGGCTCACCATAGTTGAAGAGAAGATACGGTGTATCTAGGAGTGATGTGCTAGTCTGTGGATTTTAATTTTTCCTTGCAACCATGGGGGCAAGTTCAGTCAAGAAAGTAAATCTGAGGATTGCAGTCCTGGTCACTACCTTCATACTGTCTGGGATTGTTGCCCAGAATAACTTGATCGGGGTGCAACCAGAAAGTGTAAGACTGCTAGTCTTGGATGTTTGTCAGCATTTAACTGACACTGAACAATGGAGTAGTTTGAAAACTCTGTTTTCACTTTGAGTTATCTTCATTTTATTTCAATTTGAGAGTTTGCCTAACTTTCATTCTGTTATTCTTGGGTTTCCTACATGCTTTCATTGAAGTTTGTTGATGTGGTGATGAGTGTGATCTATAGGAAAAATCTTGCATTCGAGTGAGTGCAGTATCCAGGGCAGTTTTGTGTCTTTGGTGTCAAAGTTCTATAACTCTAGGGTTTGCCCTTAGTTGGAACAGCAGTGTTGTCTCTTAAGAGTTCATCTTTGAACAGCTCCTGTTGGATGGAGTAGTATGTCTTTTAATTGGTCTACAGGTTTGTTCCCTTATGTCGAAACTAGTCCAGCCTAGTGCTGCACTTCTCAATCTACTTTTAGCAACTGCGCCTTGGAGTCTCTTGTTGCACTAGATTGGGGAGAGGGCTGACTGATCTAGTGGTATATTCATTAGAGTACACAGCTTGAGAACAATAGGAAAGTATCTAATTTTTTTCTGCTCTTTTGCGAGAGGGTGTGGTGGTCAAGTTAGACAAGGTGATACCTTGGAGCTTCCATGTCTAGCTATAGGATCTACAAAGGCAATGTTTTTAGGCTGTTTTGCCCTTCAGGTTGGCTTGAGATGGCAACTAATATAACTGGGAGTCTAGGCACAATATTTTCTGACCAGAACTAGATACTATATCCTGAATGTAATGGGTTTCGTTGCAGCCACCCTCAACTGGAGCTAAGAGGCAGAGGTGCTCCCTTTGGTCTTAGCTGTAGACATTGAAGCCCAAAACTTCATACTCCAGCTATGGTAAGATTTTACATAGATTCCTTTTAGATCTCAACTTTTGTATTTTGTATCTCCTGCCATAAATGGCCTTACCTACTTGAGGTATTGCATGGAACATCTTGTGAACCTGAACTCCTAAATGCCTCTCTTTCTGCAACCAGCATTCCCCCACAATAATTACTTTATTCCTATTTACTGAGATTGAATTCCATCTGCCACTTTATCCCCAATTCCACATTTTCTCAAAATGCCCATGCAACTTTTTGTCCCTCAGATTTATTTACAATGCTTCCTATTTTAGTATCATCTAAAATTTGGGCACCACTTCTTCTATTCCTAATTCCAAATCATTATATTGAAACGACCGAGGCGGGAGGAGTGCATTGTCTTTCTCTAGTTCCACTTCTCCACAGGTCACAACATATATTTAAATATTTACCCAGTTACCGATCTGGCCAATTATATACTCTATTTTTATTTCAGAATAAAATCCACCAACCAAGTTTCTTTAATAAACAACAAAATTATCAATTTATTATAAAACAAAATGTATTCAGTAAAGATGCAAAGCATTAACACGGATTGAAATATAAACGTTCCCTTCTACCTTAGCTCAACACACACACCAGTTGAAGAAAAAATAGAGGTTTTCTCTGCAGAGGTCTTTTTACAAAAAGCCAAAGAAAATACTTTGGCCAAATACTTGTTGATTCTTGAAGGAAAAGGAGAAGCTATGGAATGATGTCATTTGTCCCTTTTTTCTGGCATCCTAAATATGCGTAGAAGGCTGTCTACTCTTTCTGGAGCAGTTATTTTCAGGCGGCGTAGGGAATTAGTCTGGCAGGCTTTTCAGGAGAAATGTGACATCAGGGGTTTCTGCTATCACACACTGGATTCACAGGGCTTCTTAGAGAAGTGGAGAAAGGATGAACTGGTGTCTTATCTCTAAGCCGGCTGACCCCCAACTGACTCAAAACAATATCCAAACCGAAACCAACTCTTGACCACCATAAATCGTGACATATTACTTCTCTGTTAAAAAAAAACTTCCATAGTCAGAAGGCACTTGCTGTTTACTTAGCTGAAGACATGTGACTTCCAGTAAGTGTTTTTAAACAAAGTCCTTCCAGTAATCTTTTTAAAAAGCATCTATGGAATCACTTCAGTGCTCCAAAGGAATCCATTTACACAATTTTAAAACACTCGTCCTCACAAAAATATAAAAAAATGGAATTACTTTCATAACAATACAGTGAACAGAAGTGGTCCCAGAACAAAACCCTGTGGAACACATACTTACAGGCATTCTGATTTAATGCAGTTAACTTGCTGCTTCTTCCCTTCTAATCAGTTTTTAATCCAATTTGCTACTCCTCCCCTAATTCCATAACCTTTCATCTTCTAGTCTCTGGTGTGATACCCTGTCAAGGCTTTCTGAATGTATTACGTGCACCATATCCACTGATTTTATCCCATCTGTGATATCTATCACCTTAAAGAACTCTCATCAGGTTCATTGAGCACAGTCTTCTATTCTGAAATCTCTGGCTGCTTCTAACCATTTATGCAATCTAGCTATTCAGCAATTTTATCTTTCTAGATTCCAAAATTTTCCTGAAAACAGCTGGCATACTAATTGCCCTGCAATTAACTGTCTCATTTTTTAAACAAATAGGTATACATTGGCCAGCCTTCTGGCATATAGCCACTCGTTGGCTGTGAAGCACTTTTTCTACATTCTGAGGTTGTGAAAGATGCTATTGAAAAAGCTGTCTCTCCTCTCAGGGGTCCCACTTAAATTTAGCAATCATCTTACTGATTTATTTACATAATATTTCACTTTAGTATTTAGAGATTCTCATGTTCCCTATTTGCTTTACTTATAGTTTTCTTAACTGTACCTTATTTTCTCTCTCTCTCTCTCTCTTTGTCATACTTACGGACCACACATGCCCGCTTCAATGTTAGATCTTTTTCCTAAGCTCCTTATTTGACCATCGCATTCTGAAGTTTGGAACAATGAGAGGTGATTTAATTAAAACAAATAAAATCTTTAAGGGACTTGACATGGTAGATTTCGAGCAAATGTTTTCACTGGCTGGAGAATCTTGAACATGGGATCATAGTCTCAGAATAAGGGATTAACCATTTAATTTCTTCACTCCAGAGGGTTGTGAATCTTTGGAATTCTCTACCAAAGAATAGATTTTTGGGTACTAAGGGATATGGGGTTATTGCAAGAATATAGAATTAAGGTAGGAGATCAGCCATGATCTTATTGAATGGCCGAGCAGGCGCGAAGGGTCAAATAGCCTACTCCAGCTCCTATTTCTTACGTCCTCAGGCAGTAGTCTCTCCTTTTTTTTAAACATTATATATCTATGTTTCAACTTTGTAATCTTAACAAGAAGATTCTGTTCTACAATCCTTCCATGCCATTTTCTCTTTCCACCTCACTTACTAAAAATAAAATCTGCTGTATTTATTTTTATTTAGAGATACAGCACTGATACAGGCCCTTTGGCCCACCAAGTCTGTGCCAGCCAACAACCACCCATTTACACTAATCCTACATTAATCCCATATTCTCTACCACATCCCCACCATTCTCCTACCACCTACCTACATTAGGGGCAATTTACAATGGCCAATTTACTTATCAACCTGCAAGTCTTTGGCTGTGGGAGGAAACCGGAGCACCCGGCAGAAACCCAAGCGGTCATAGGGAGAACTTGCAAACTCCACACAGGCAGTACCCAGAACTGAACCTGGTCACTGGAGCTGTGAGGCTGCAGTGCTAACCACTACGCCACCCTATTCCTATCAGGTGCACTTTTTTTGTTCTACCCATTTCCCTATTACTGCTGCATTCTGAACGGAATTGTTAATTCACTCTCACACATACATGTTTTCTTTTTGTAATTCACCCAGTTCCCAATTTGATCCTTGTTCATTCCATGGTGTGCTCTTTGCTCCAACACATTTGGGGTATTTTGTTCTGGCTAAAACAAATATTTATTCTCAAAAGCAATTTTATAGCAGCCAAAAAGCACAACACATTGAGTACAAAAACTTACAAAGAAAGATTCATCAGTCAGTCCATGATGTGTTAAAATAATTTCAGAAATGTTTTCTTACTCTGATGATCTATGTGACTTTTGATGGAAATAAGACTACAGTCCTGCTTACCACAGAGTTAGTTATCAACTTCAGAAACGGAAATGGAGCTGAGATCTGAACTGAATTGATGCATACCGTAATACCAAAAGAAGCTTTTTGTAGCACAGGTGTTCATGGTGCTACAGTAACTATCTTCTCCAGGTATTCTGCTAAGCTGCCTATTGCAGATAATTGTCTATTTCCTAAGAATCCTAACTTGTACACATTAACATTTTAAAGAATCAAATTAGTTTCTGAACAGCCAATGTTGCCAATAACGGAAGCTAGTGAATCTGAATGAATCTCTCTCCCTGCCACCCCCACCCAATGCTTTTGTTTTTATGTCCCCCAACAACAGATATGAAACCAATTATAAATAAAATGTACTCTTAAAATTAATCTATATTTTCTAGTTGCTTCACCTTTGGTATTGTGCACACATCAAGACCAAGTACTGTATTCACGTCAAGCAAAGTTATTTATATAGTGCCTTCTGTGACCTCAAGATGTCTTGATGCTAAAAGTGTAGTCACTATTGTAGGAAATGCGGCATCCAAATTTTGTGCTGTAAAGACCCACAAACAGTAAGGGGATAATGTTCGTTGAGGGATAATTATTGAACAGGACACTGGGGAGAATTCTCCTGCTCTTCAAAGTAGTGCCATGGAATGTTTTAAAACTAGCTGAGGGGGCAGACAAAAGAATCTGCCTTTGGTTTAATGTCTCATTTGAAGGTTGTCACCTCTGACAGAGCAATATTCCCTCAGTACTGCACTGGAGTATCAACCTAGAATTTGTGCTCAAGTCTCTGGATTGGGACTTGGACTGGAATGAAAGGGCTCAACATCTCTTCAGCCCTTTCTGTGAAAAGAGCTAACCAGTGTCAGTCAGCCTCACGCAGATTTGAGATCTCAGACATTTTTCTCAGCCTTTGTGCATTTAACAGTAATTTCTTAAACTTGCCATTGATTTTACTTGATATAAAACATTTTTATATTTGTTCTTGGAATGTGAGCATCACTGGCAAGGCCAGCATTTATTGCCCATCCCTAATTGCCCTTGAGAAGGTGGTGGTCAGCTTCCCTCTTGAACCACTGCAGACCATGTGGTGCGGGTATACCCACACTGCTGGAAGGAAGGGAGTTCAAGA
This sequence comes from Heterodontus francisci, assembly GCF_036365525.1. Taxonomy (NCBI): domain Eukaryota; kingdom Metazoa; phylum Chordata; class Chondrichthyes; order Heterodontiformes; family Heterodontidae; genus Heterodontus; species Heterodontus francisci. Next base: position 59,117,003 of record NC_090373.1, on the reverse strand, counting down.
ATTTTGCCCCAGCAACAGTGAAGGAACAGTGATATAGTTCCAAGTCAGGAAGATGTGAAACTTGAAGGGGAACATGCAGGTGGTGGTGTTCCCATGTGTCTGCTGCCCCTGTTCTTCTAGGTGGTAGAGATCAATGGTTTGGAAGCTGCTGTTGAAGGAGCCTTGATGAGTTGCTACAGTGCATCTTGTAGATGGCACAGGCTGCTGCCACCCGAGTGGTTGATAGGGTGCCGATCAAGCGGGTTGCTTTGTCCTGGATGGGGCCGAGCTTCTTGACTCTTGTTGGAGCTGCACTTATTTAGGCAATTGGGGAGTATTCTATCAGACTCCTGACTTCTGCCTTATTGATGGAGGACTGGCTTTGGGGAGTCAGGAAGTTAGTTACTCATTGCAGAATTCCTAGCCTTTGACCTGCTCTTGTAATCACAGTATTTATGTGGCTGGTCTGGTTAGGTTTCTGGTCAATGTTAACCCCCAGGATGTTGATGGTGGAAGCTTCAGCAATGGTATTGTCATTGAACAACATGGGGAGATGGTTAGATTCTCTCTTGTTGGAGACAGTCATTGCCTGGCACTTGTATGGCATGAATGTTACTTGCCACTTATCAGCCTAAGCCTGATTATTGTCCACGTCTTACTGCATGCGGGCACGGACTGTTTCAGGACTTGCAAATGGTACTGAATACCGTGTAATCATCAGTGACCATTCCCACTTCTGACCTTGGGTTGGAGGGAAGGTCATTGATGAAGCAGCTGAAGATGGCTAGGACATTGCCTTGGGGAACTCCTGCAGTGATGTCCTGGGGCTGAGATGATTGACCTCCAACAACCAAAACCACTTCCTTTGTGCTGGATATGACTCCAACCAGTGGAGAGTTTTCCCCCGATTCCCATTGACTCCAGTTTTGCTAGGGCTCCTCGATGCCACAATTGGTCAAATGCTGCCTTGATTTCAAGGGCAGTCACTCTCACCTCACCTCTGGAATTCAGTTCTTTTGTCCATGTTTGGAACAAGGCAGTAAGGAGGTCTGGAACCGAGTGGCCCTGTGGAACCCAAACTAAGCATGGGTGCGCAGGTTATTGCTGAGTAAGTATTGCTTGATAGCAATGTCAACGACAGCTTCAATCACTTTGCCAACGATTGAGAGTAGACTGATGAGACGTAATTGTCGGATTGGATTTGTCCTGCTTTTTGTGGACAGGAAATGTCTGGGTAATTTTTTGCCTTGTCAAATAGATGCCAAGGTTGTAGCTGTACTGGAACAGCTTGGCTAGGGGTGCTGCTAGTTCTGGAGCACAAGTCTTCAGTACTACATCTGAGATGTTGTCAGGGACCATAGCCTTTGCTGTATCCAGTGCCTTAAGCCATTTCTTGTTATCACATGGAATGAATCAAATTGGCTGAAGACTGGCATCTGTGATAGTGGGATCTCAGGAGGAGGCCAAGATGGATGACCCACTCGGCACTCCTAACTGAAGATAGTTGTAAATGTTTCAGCCTTGTCTTTTGCACTCGTGCTGGGCTCCCCCATCATTGAGGATGGGGATGTTTGTGGAGCCTCCATTGTCCACCACCATTCATGACTGGATGTAACAGGACTGCAGAGCTTTGATCTGATTCGTTGGTTGTGGTTTCACAGCTCTATCTATAGCATGCAGCTCCTGCTGTTTAGTGTGCATGAGGTCCTATGTGGTATCTTCACTGGGTTGGCATCTGATTTATAGATAAGCCTGGTGCTGCTCCTGGCATGCTCTCCAGCACTCCTAATTGTACTAGGGTTGGTCGCCTGGCTTAATGGTAATGGTGGTGTGAGTGATACGCTGGACCATGAAATTACAGATTGTCGTTGAATACAATTCTGCTACTGCTGATGGCCCATAGCTCATCATGGATTCCCAGTTTTGAGCTGCTAGATCAATTCTGATTCTATCCCATTTAGCACAGTGGTAGTGCCACACACCACAATGGACGGTGTGCTCAGTGCAAAGACGGAACTCTGGTTCCACAAGGTCTATGCAGTGGTCACTCCTACAATACTGTCATGGAGGGATACATCTGCGACAAATAGATTAGGGAGGACGAGGTTAAGTTGATTTTTCCATCTTGTTGGCACTCTCACCACCTCCTGCAGGCCCAGTCTGGCAGGTATGTCCTTCAGGACACCCGCAGTACATTCTGTGCCTTTGCCCTCAGTGCTTCTTCCAAGTGGTGTTCAATATGGAGGAGTACTGATTCATCAGCTGAGGGAGGGCAGTAGTTGGTAATCAGGAGGTTTCCTTGCCCATGTTTGACTTGATACCATGAGACTTCATGGGGTCCGAAGTCAATGTTGAGGACTTCAGTTGTTCCCTCCTGTTTGTATACCACACTGCCGCAACCTCTGGTGGGTCTGTGCTGCCAGTGGGACAGGACATAGCCAGCAATGGTGATGGAGGAGTTTGGGACTTTGGCTGTAAGATATGATTCGGTGAGTATGACTATGTCAGACTTGACTACTCTGTGGGACTCGCTCCCAATTTTGGCACAAGTCCCCCAGATGTTAGTGAGAAGGACTTTGCAGGGTTGATTGGGCAGGGTGTGCATTTGCCGTTTCCGGTGGCAAGGTCGATGCCGGGTGGTCCGTCAGGTTTTTTTTTTATTTGACTTTTTTGTAGCAGTTTGATACAACTGAGTGCCTTGCCAGGCCATTTAAGAAGGCATTTACAAGTCAATCACAGTACTGAGGGTGTGGAGTCACATGTAGGCCAGACCAGGTAAGGACGGCAGATTTCCTTCCCTAAAGGACATTAGTGAACCAGATGGGTTTTTACGACATTCCAGTAATTTCATGACAGCCGTTACTGAGACTAGCTTTTTATTCCAGATTTTATCAGCTGCCATGATGGGATTTTAACACATGGTTCCATGTATTAGCCCCAATCCTCTGTTTTACACATTCACTAACGTTGACACTATGCTACTGTTCCCGGTGCACAAAGCTCCTAATTCAATAAATTTTTGGCAAATAAATTTCAGCTTCACTTTGACTTCCAATTTTCCAAACATGATCTGTGAATCTACAAAATTTCACCAAATTTTTTGTTAGGAGTTGAAAATCTGTTAACAAGCAGAAATCATTAATATCATCACTGTTAATTTAAAATCCATTCCTGTCAGGTAAGACCACAATTTGTTCATCTTATTTTGAAAGTGTATGGTTTTTACCCTTCGGTAAATTTTTCCTTCACAAATGTTTCAGCAGCAAATTTCCTATCAATTTCAGAACCAATTGATGCCCAGGTTTGGTGGTTTTGCAGCGGGTACAGAAATGCTTACAATTGCTCCCATATCTCCCTGTCTTGAGCATGAAAGACAACAAATGACCTTGAATTAGTTAAAGTGAGAATGCTACTGCTGAGCCATTGTTGACATATTAGAGACGGGGAGTATAACAGTTCAAAATCTGCTACAATTGTGTGCTGCATGTGACAGTCTTGAGGCTACTTACTGCAGGACTGTCACATTAATATTCTCTAACATGACCATCACACCACCATTTATAGACATGACACAGATAGATGGATGTTTTTTTTATTTGTTCATGGGATGTAGGCGTCGCTTGCTAGGCCAACATTTATTGCCTATCCCTAATTGCCCTTGGTGGTGAACTGCCTTCTTGAACTGCTGCAGTCCGTGTGGGGTACACCCATAGTGCTGTTCGGAAGGGAGTTCCAGGATTTTAACCCAGCAACAGTGAAGAGATGGTAATATAGTTCCAAGTCAGGATGGTGTGTGGCTTGGAAGGGAACTTGGAAGGGTGGTGTTCCCATGCATCTGCTGCCTTTGTCCTTCTGGGTGGTAGAGGTCGCGGGTTTCGATGGTGCTGTCTAAGGAGCCTTGATGCATTGCTGCAGTGCATCTTGTAGATGGTACACACTGCTGCCACTGCGTTAGTAGTGGATGGGGTGCCAATCAAGCAGGCTGCTTTGTCCTGGATGGTGTCCAGCTTCTTGAGTGTTTTTGGAGCTGCACCCATCCAGGCAAGTGGAGAGTATTCCATCACACTTCTGACTTGTGCCTTGTAGATGGTGGACAGGCCTCGGGGATTCAGGAGGTGAGTTACTCTTTACAGGATTCCTAACCTGTGACCTGCTCTTGCAGCCATGATATTTATATGGTTACTCCAGTTCAGTTTCTGGTCAATGGTAACCCCCAGGATGTTGATAGTGGGGTATTCAGCAATCAATGTCAAGGGGAGATAGTTAGATTCTCTCTTGTTTGAGATGGTCATTGCCTGGCACTTGTGTGATGCAAATGTTACTTGCCAATTATCAGCCCACACCTGGATATTGTCCAGTTGCTGCTGCATTTCTACACGGACTGCTTCAGTAGCTGAAGAGTCTCGAACAGTGCTGAACATTGTGCAATCATCAGCGAACATCCTCATTTCTGACCTTATGTTTGAAGGAAGGTCACTGATGAAGCGGCTGAAGACGGTTGGGCCCAGGACACTACCCTGAGGATCTCCTGCAGTGATCTCCTGGAGCTGAGATGATTGACCTCCAACAACCACAATCATCTTCCTTTGCACCAAGTATGACTCTAACCAGCAGAGAGTTTTCCCCCTGATTCCCATTGACTCCAGTTTTGCTAGGGCTCCTTGATGCTATACTCTTTCAAATGCTGCCTTGATGTCAAGGGCAGGCACTCTTGCCTCACTTCTGGAGTTTAGCTCTTTTGTCCATGTTTGAACCAGGCTGCAATGAGGTCAGGAGCTGAGTGGCCCTGGCGGAACCCAAACTGAGCATCACTGAGCACATTATTGCTAAGCAAGTGCCACTTGATAGGACTGTCAATGACACCTTCCATCACTTTGCTGATGATCAAGAGTAGACTGATGGGACGGTAGTTGGCCGGGTAGGATTTGTCCTGCTTTTTGTGTACAGGACATACCTGGGCAACTATACACATTGCCGGGTAGATGCCAGTGATGTAGTTGCACTGGAACAGCTTGGTTAGGGGCGCGGCAAGTTCTGGAGCACAGGTCTTCAGTACTATTGCCAGAATGCTGTCAGGGCCCATAGCCTTTGCAGTATCCAGTGCCTTCAGTCATTTCTTGATATCACGTGGAGTGAATTGAATTGGCTGAAGACTGGCATCTGTGATGCTGAGGACTTCAGGAGGAGGCCGATGTGGATCATCCACTCGGCACTTCTGGCTGAAGATTATTGCAAATGCTTCAGCTGTATCTTTTGCACTGATGTGCTGGGCTCCCCTATCATTGAGGATGGGGATAATCGTGGAGTCACCTCCTCCAGTTGGTTGTTTAATTGTCCACTATGACTGGATGTGGCAGGACTGCAGAGCTTAGGTCTGATCCTTTGGTTGTGCGATTGCTTAGCTCTGTCTATCGCATGCTGCTTCTGCTGTTTGGCATGCAAGTAGTCCTGGGTTGTAGCTTCACCAGGTTGACACCCCATTTTGAGGTATGCCTGGTGCTACTCCTGGCATGTCCTCCTGCAATCTTCATTGACCATTTCACATTTAAATAATTGGTGTCCTGTGATGTTGAACGAGGGGATTCAAAACCACTTTTCAGGAGGGGGAAATGTTTAACAGAGAAGGATGGGAGAGAGTAGAGGTAAGAGCGGATGGGAAAAAGGGAATGAAAAGAGCGATTGGAGAGGGTGAGATGGGAGAGGAGTTGGGGAGGATCAGGAGACAGTAAAGGTGCTGCAACACAAGGACAGGAGTAGAGGGGGAGGGGAGTGGAAGAAGGGAAGGAGAGCAGGGGTAGAGTAGAGGGGAGGTGCAGGAAAGAAAGTGGAGGAAGGGAGGAGCTGAGGGGAGGAGGAAGAATTGAGGTAAAGGGAAGATGGCACAGGAAGGAAGGCATGGGAGAAGGGTAGTGGGATGGAGTGTAAGGATATAGTGGAGTTTTTTGTGACGTTGCTGCCATTTACAAGGCCAGCATTTATTGCTCATTCTTTGTTGACCTGAGAAGAACAAAGAACAAAGATAATTACAGCACAGGAACAGGCCCTTCGGCCCTCCAAGCCTGCGCCGATCCAGATCCTCTCTCTAAACATGTCACCTATTTTCTAAGGTTCTGTATCTCTTTTCTTCCTGCCCATTCATGTATCTGTCTAGATACATCTTAAAAGACTCCATCGTGCCCGCATCTACCACCTCCGCTGGCAATGCGTTCCAGGTGCCCACCACCCTCTGCGTAAAGAACTTTCCACGCATATCCCCCCTAAACTTTTCCCCTTTCACTTTGAACTCGTGTCCTCTAGTAATTGAAACCCCCACTCTGGGAAAAAGCCTCTTGCTATCCACCCTGTCTGTACCTCTCATGATTTTGTACACCTCAATCAGGTCCCCCCTCAACCTCCGTCTTTCTAATGAAAATAATCCTAATCTACTCAACCTCTCTTCATAGCTAGCACCCTCCATACCAGGCAACATCCTGGTGAACCTCCTCTGCACCCTCTCCAAAGCATCCACATCCTTTTGATAATGTGGCGACCAGAACTGTACGCAGTATTCCAAATGTGGCCGAACCAAAGTCCTATACAACTGTAACATGACCTGCCAACTCTTGTACTCAATGCCCCGTCCGATGAAGGAAAGCATGCCGTATGTGGTGGCCCTTCTTGAACCGCCTAGGGTAGCGGTTTGATACAGTTGAATGGCTTGTTAAGCCACTTCAGAGGAAAGTTACAAGTCTGTACTCATGGCGTGGAACTGGGGTTACATGTAGGATGGACCAGGTAAGGAAGGTAAGTTTCATCTCATAAAGAACATAAATGAACCAGCTGGATTTTTGCAACACCACAACAACGTCTTGGTCACATTTACTGATACCAATTTTGTAGCTCCTATTTCTTGTAAACTGAATTTGACTTCTCGAACTGCCATTGTGGGATTTTAATTTGCATTCTCTGGATTCATAAGAACATAAGAAATAGGAGCAGGTGTAGGCCATTTGGCCCCTCAAGCCTGCCCTGCCATTCAATAAGATCATGGCTGATCTGCCCCAGACCTCAACTCCTCAGTTCAGGTTCCGGATTCCCCTCCTTCTTTGGCCTCCTTGTCTCGAGAGACAATGGGTAAGTGCCTGGAGGTGGTCAGTGGTTTGTGAAGCAGCGCCTGGAGTGGCCATAAAGGCCAATTCTAGAGTGACAGACTCTTCCACAGGCGCTGCAGATAAAATTGGTTGTCGGGGCTGTTACACAGTTGGCTCTCTCCTTGCACTTCTGTCTTTTTTCCTGCCAACAGCTAAGTCTCTTCGACTCGCCGCTCTTTTTAGCTCAGCCTTTATGGCTGTCCGCCAGCTCTGGCGATCACTGGCAACTGACTCCCACAACTTGTGATCAATGTCACAGGACTTCATTTCGCGTTTGCAGATGTCTTTAAAGCGGAAACATGGACGGTCGGTGAGTTTGATACCAGTGACGAGCTCGCTGTAGAATGTGTCCTTGGGGATCCTGCCATCTTCCATGCGGCTCACATGGCCAAGCCATCTCAAGCGCCGCTGGCTCAGTAGGGTGTAAATGCTGGGGATGTTGGCCACCTCGAGGACTTCTGTGTTGGAGATACGGTCCTGCCACCTGATGCCAAGGATTCTCCAGAGGCAGCGCAGATGGAATGAATTGGGACGTCGCTCTTGGCTGACATACGTTGTCCAGGCCTCGCTGCCATAGAGCAAGGTACTGAGTTCCTGGATTACCAGTCCAGTAACATAACCAGTTTTTAGTTTTTAGTTTTAGAGATACAGCGCTGAAACATGCCCTTCGGCCCACCGAGTCTGTGCCGAACATCAACCACCCATTTATACTAATCCTACACTAATCCCATATTCCTACCACATCCCCACCTGTCCCTATATTTCCCTACCACCTACCTATACTAGGGGCAATTTATAATGGCCAATTTACCTACCAACCTGCAAGTCTTTTGGCTTGTGGGAGGAAATCGGAGCACCCGGAGGAAACCCACGCAGACACAGGGAGAACTTGCAAACTCCACACAGGCAGTACCCAGAATTGAACCCGGGTCGCTGGAGCTGTGAGGCTGCAGTGCTAACCACTGTGCCGCCATATGCTATATATTTTTTCCTGTGTGGCGTCTGCAGGTTTTGGGACTGTACATGGAGGAGATGTTTTCATTACACGAGAAAGTGTTTTCATTACGAACTTAATTCTCATCCTGGCAATGGTTTGAAGTGTGGCCAATGCTTTGTCTCTAGGGAACCTGTGGTATTCTGATTATTTTTTGCCCAGGCTTCTACTGAGTTTTAAGTAGGGAGCTGTCATATACTGTTAATTAGCTGTTTTAGTGTTTTACTATTTTCAATGTGTCACGTAATGTTGCACTTACAATTCTACCTGCTAGTGCAATACCATTAGAATCTGCAGACCACTCACCAATTTTAATGTATACTTACAAGCAGTGCATTGTCTCTGGGTTGTATTGCAGGTGGTGCTGTGAATGAAATGTAATCAGTTGAGAACAATGGGGCAGCACCTAATGTACATGAGAGCCTAAATTATATTTCCAGTGATCCCCAGGTACTCCTTTATCAAAAATTTATGATTGCCATGCCTGAGAATCTGTCAAGTTGAATAAACAATACTCTAAAGCTGCCTGTGTGGTTGTGATAGCCATCAATTCAGATCAGCGAAAAATTGTTAAAATAAATGTAGATCTGTTGGAGTTTGTCTGTAAATTTTGTAATGGTGGCCTTACAGATTAGAAGTAATGAAAACCAGAAAATTATCCGCTGGAAATACAACAATGACTCACAAGAAAATGCGCATGAAAACAGAAGACTGATTGGAAGCACTGGAAATGGAGCACACAAACAGAAATTAATGGCATTAAAAGCTGAAATAACGAAGCAACCTAGATAAACTACATGGAGTAGACAAATAGCAGGTGAGACGTCCCTAACCTGATATGGGCCAGTGGATTATCAGATAAACAGGAAACATACATTTCATTTTGCAGAATAAAGACGTAGAGAAGGAATGCACAGATAGAAGCCACTGCTTTAAATTGTAATGCTCTGTTCTCTATTTTTCCCTAGCATGTATCTAATTTTTAATAGCTGCCTTTTGTTTCACATCCCCCCACCTCTAATTTTTTTGTGACCCCATTCTCTTCTTTTTTACACCTCGTTCCTCTCTCTTTAATTACCCATTTTCTATTCTTCTCAACCACTTGTTTTTTTTTCAATGATCCCATTCTGCTTCCCTTGTCCCCAAGCTCTTTATTTTTAATAGGGCCATTCTTCATTTTCGCAGCTCTATTTTTTAACAACTCTTTTTTTCTAATCCATTTCTTTTTTGGTAGTCTCATTCTGTTCTTATTTTTCTACCTACTGTTCAAAAAAAATCACTCTGCTTGGTACCATCTAATTAAGACTCTTATTAAGTAGAAAGGGATTTTTGAAGAACTGTCCTGATAAAACCTATTGCTTTGAAATGGTCCATCCCCCAGCATACTATTGAGGAGAACGACAAGTGTTTTTTTTAAAAGGCCATAGAAATGTTCTCTATTCAAAACCGGACGAAAGCTCAGTTTCTCTCTCAAAAATGTTTGTCCAGAAAGGTTCGAAGAGAAGCTTGATTTATTCCAGGCAAGCTTCCATTATCCTTTCATATCAAAGATGATCACCCGAGGTAATTTAACCAACACAGGCTAATACTGTCTGGCTTAGCATCAGCCACAATGATTTCTTGTCAGTGTCTGCCAGTGGTGGCAATTTCTTTCAGGTAGTAATGGTTTCACATCTACCCTTACCTGGTGGTTCAGACTATCAAAAAATGATAAGTGAGCTGCATTTTGGATCTGTGCTTTGTAATATTTGAGTGTACAGATTCTGGCCTCACACCGCTTCTTCCAGTCTGTCACTGCACGTCAGCTATAGTTCAAGACTGTCAAGAACAAGACAGCAAATGTTTGGACTGACAACGTAGTTGTATCCTGTGAATTGGCCTGTAGTAATCAAGCAATTATACTGATCAAATCATGCTTACCAAAACTGATTTATATTAATCGTCTGGATTTTGCAGTAAAGATAAAGGTAAGGCTATCAGCGCTCACCCTTATTTAAGAGTAAATCCGACAGCAACATCCGAAGACCACACAATTAATAGACATGCATAGACATGCTGGCTGAGTTGTCCTACTCCTCCAGAACCTTTGCTCTTGCAGTATCTCACTGACAGACCCGGCATTGAAACATATGGAACTTCATGAAATCGCGGTACTTACATGATAGATACCCAATAAACACACCAGAAAAAGTTAGATTTGTCCGCTTGAGTGCAAGTACATTTTTAATGGTGTGGTAAGACCCGACAACCAATTTTATCTGCAGCACCTGTGGAAGAGTCTGTCACTCTAGAATTGGCCTTTATAGCCACTCCAGGCACTGCTTCACAAACCACTGACCACCTCCAGGCACTTACCCATTGTCTCTCGAGACAAGGAGGCCAAAGAAGAAAGAAGGAAAAAGAAGAAGTCTTGATTACTGCCAAACAACCTCTCTGGTACTTAAAATTAACATTGCTAAGTGTGGAGTAATATTTCTTCAGATTTTATTGTTACATTTAATTTTTTTTAAAACCTTTTCTTTCTCTCATGTCTTACTTCCACCTTCTTTTTCTCTCTATTTTGTTTTCTGTACATGATTTAGAATTGGATTAACTATCTTAACTTACACTTCCTTGGTCAGACTCTGTGGCCGGAATTTCCGGGACTTTTGGGGATGAGCTGAAAGGCAGGAAGGCTGGCAAAATGGCATGGGGAGGCATCAATGGGGGAGTCCAAAGTCTTCCCGCTGCCATATCATTTTATCAGCAGTGGAAAAGTTGGAAAATCGGCCGCCTGCTGGGAGGTCAATTGAGCCACTTAAGTGGCCAATTAAGGGCCACATCTCACCCTCGTGAGCACTTTTCCCACAATGGGGAGCATGCCCCCACACTGGGTGACCACCCAGTGAAACCTTGCAGCCTCCCAGTATACTTGGTGGGGGAGCCCTCGATTTTGTGTATTCCATGGCCCACGGAGGCCCCCCACCCCTGGCGGCAAAGGCTGCCCCCACAGCAATGGCACCAGCGGTACCTAAAGTGTTCCCCCCACCCACCACCCAATCACTGGGGCCTGTGTGCCTAGACCCAGTGTTCCCCAACCTCACTTACCCTGCTTTGAGAGTGCCTGGTCATTGACATGCCCTCTCCCTGCAGCTGCAGCCTCAGTAATGGACCTCTGATTGGGCTAAAAGCTCTTTGGGGTGGGCTGTCATCCTTAATTGAACTGTGGCCCCAGCAGCAATATGCCTCCCCGGATCCTGCCACGGCCGAAGCAGTGTCGCCTCCTGCTTTCAGCCCTGGCAGCGGGAATTCTACCGTCCCAGTAAAATTTCAGCCCTCTGAGGCTCAGTCAGGATTCTTCAATCTGGTTGGTTAAGGAGGTACATAGTTGCTTGCCCTGTTCACACAGGTCCCAGATTCCTTGCTGAGGGCTCCGTGCTTATCTGGATTTCTAATCACTACAAATTCCAGTGCAAAAGCCCATTAGAAGTCTGTGGACAAGTGTGATGGATGGCTGGTGCTGTTTGTTCGCAGTTGACTACTAAACCTGGGCCATTAATTCTTAAAATCTCAAAAGTCATCTTTTTGACCAAGCCTTTGCATAGTTACCAATTGCTCACTCTCTGAGCGATCTGTCACATTTTCAGTCCTCGATTCATGCTACCCACATGGGCAATCCGATATTTACTCTGTGGAGAACTCTAAATTCCACCTACATCAATTTATGAATTCGCTTTTTTGTACATGCATGATGCTTCAGCACATGTACAAAAGCAATAGTGTGCAATGAATTGAGGGGTGTTAATCAACACCTGCGTTTCCTCTGCAAAAGTACACAACTTGATCATTGTGGATACTTGAGGTTGGGCTTGATCATTTTCAAATCCTACCTCTACATATGGATTTATGTGCAAGGTTTATACACATAATTGTCAGATAAGGTTCCATACAATTGTACAATACCAGTAATAAATAGAACAGGCATATCACAGATCCATTGGATATAATATTTAACAGCAGAATAATTTGCAAATGTAAGATTAACTCACTTAATAAATTATCCAATCATAAGCCTCACAGCTCCAGCGACCCGGGTTCGGTTCTGGGTGCTGCCTGTGCGGAGTTTGCAAGTTCTCCCTATGACCACGTGGGTTTCCTCCGGGTGCTCCGGTTTCCTCCCACATGCCAAAGATTTGCAGGTTGATAGGTAAATTGGCCATTATAAATATTGCCCCTAGTGTAGGTAGGTGGTAGGAGAATTGACAGAAGGTAGGGATGTGAGAGGGAAAATGGGACTAATGTAGGATTAGTATAAATGGGTGGTTGATGGTCAGTGTGGACTCGTTGGGCCGAAGGGCCTGTTTCGGTGCTGTATCTCTCTATGACTCTATGACTCTAAATCCTTGATTTGTTTTCTGTTTATATTGTTTATACTAGATCACTGTTAGCAGAGATGCTATGAAATGAACTCATAATAATGAATGAAATAGTGGAAGCTCTATTAGTGGAGGATTTCATATTTGGGATAACAAAGTGACTCCTGACAATGCAGCGGACCGCCAACGTCATCAGAGCACTCCAAGCTGCGCACATGCGCAAATGGTCTCCTGTTCTCAGTGAGATGCTGCGCATGTGCAGCCTCTGACTTGCCAGGACTAATTGGTGCATGCGCGGGAAAATGTCATCGTGTATCGCCAACGTTATCGAGAGGCTGAATGGGGCACTTTGATGCTGGAGCTCGATCCCCGCCACTCGCTCCCCCCGCCCGCTTCCCCCCACTCAGCTACTCGCTCCCACCCTACTGGCCGCTCTCCCCCCTCGGCTCCAGGCCTTGATGCTTTCTCCCCCTCACCCCCCCTCAGCCACTCGCTGCAGACCTCTCCACTGCTGCCCCCCACTCCCCTCGGCCGATTGAACCCCGCCCCTTGCTTCCTGCCACCCTGGTCTTCGGCCGCTCGCTCCCCGCTGTTGGGGGGTGCGCAGGAAGTGAGGTGCGGGGAACAATCGGCCGAGGAGAGGGGAAGTTGGGGGGAGCAGTGGCGAGGTCTGGAGTGAGCGGCTGAGGGAGGCAGGGAAGTGGCGAGGCTATAGCGAGTGGGAATGTGTGGATTGGGAGAATGGGAGATTGCGGAGTAGCAAAAAAGATTTTTTTTTAACTCAACATTCCTTGGAGAAATGCCCCCAAAACTCCCTAGAAAATAAATGTTATGCTATGTATTGCACTTGCATATTGTTAATTTAACACTAGAGGACCCATGATGGAAGCAAGCATGTTGTTGCAGTTAAACTCCAGGGTCTCCTCTTATATTACATGTTGTATCCAGACAGAAGGTTCCAGAATCTAAAATAAAAACAAACATTACATTGCCATACCAACCGAAGATTTATTGGGCAGGATGACAAGGATAATGAACAACATGTTGTTGCATAGATGGGGTGGCACAGTGGCGCATTGGTTAGCAGCGCAGCCTCACAGCTCCAGCGATCCGGGTTCAATTCCGGGTACTGCCTGTGTGGAGTTTGCAAGTTCTCCCTGTGTCTGCGTGGGTTTTCTCCGGGCGCTCCGGTTTCCTCCCACAAGCCAAAAAAGACTTGCAGGTTGGTAGGTAAATTGGCCATTATAAATTGCCACTAGTATAGGTAGGTGGTAGGGAAATATAGGGACAGGTGGGGATGTTTGGTAGGAATATGGAGTTAGTGTAGGATTAGTATAAATGGGTGGTTGATGGTCGGCACAGACTCGGTGGGCCAAAGGGCCTGTTTCAGTGCTGTATCTCTAAACTAAACTAAACTAAGATTGAATACTGGACCACCTTTGAACATAAAGACATAAGAAATAGGAGCAGGAATAGGCCATTCAGTCCTTCAAGCCTGCTCTGCCATTCAGTAAGATTATGGCTGATCTATCTCAGCTACACCTTCCTGCACTATCCCCATATTTCTCAATTTCTTTCATATCCAAAAATCTATCAATCTCTGACTTGAATATACTCAATGACTAAGCATCCACAGCTCTCTGGAGTACAGAATTCCAAAGATTCTCAATCCTTGAGTGAAGAAATATCTCCTCATCTCAGTCCTAAATGGCTGGCCCCTTATTCTGAGACTGTGACCCTCTGGTTCTAGACACCCCAGCCAGGGGAAACAACCTTCCAGCATCTACCCTGTCAAGCCCCTTAAGAATTTTGTGCTTCAATGAGATCACCGCTCATTCTTCTAAATACCAGGGAATATAGGCCTAATTTCCTCAATCTCTCCTCATAGGACAATCAGCTCATTCCAGGAATGAGTATAGTGAAACCAAAAAAATATTCTGCTTTTCTATTTTTCCTACCAAAATGGAAAGATTGAATAGGCTGGGGTGGTTTTATTTGGATCAGAGGAGGGTGAGGGGACATTTGATTGAGGTGTATAAATTATGAGGGGCCTGAATAGAGTGGATAGGAAGGACCTACTTCCATTAGCAGAGAGGTCAATAACTAGGGAGCATATTTAAAGCAATTGGTGGAAGGATTAGAGGGGAGTTGAGGAGCAATTGTTTCAGCCGGAGGATTGTGGGGATCTGGAACTCACTGCCTGAAAGGGTGGTAGAGGCAGAATCCTCATTGTATTTAAAAAAAAAACACTTGGATATGCACTTGAGGTGCTGTTGCCAACAGGGCTACGAACCAAGCTGGAAGGTGGATTAGACAGAAACGATGGGCCAACAGGTCTTCTTCTGTGTCAAATATATTTCTATATTTCCGTACTCCTCCCCGTTATATTCCGTCCACCATGTACATGCCCACTCACTTAACCTGCTTATATCTTTTGGATGCCTCTTTGTGTTCTCGTCACAGCTTACTTTGTCAACTAACATTGTATAGTCAGCAAACATAGATTCCACTAGATCCCATCGTCTAAGTCATTGATATAAATTGTAAATAGCTAGTACCCCTCTAGTTACAGCCTACCAACCTAAAATGGCCCCTCTGTTCCTTCTCTCTGTTTTCTGTCCATCAACCAATACTTAACCCATGCTAACCCACAATCCCATGAGCTCTAATTTTGTGGAACAATCTCTCATGAGGCATCTTATCAAGTGTTTTTTGAAAATCCAAATATACTACATCCACTGGTTCTCCCTTTATCCACCCTACTAGTTACAACCTCAAAAAACAGATTTTTCAAACATGATTTCCTTTTCATGAGTTCATGTTAACATGCACAATCATATTATGATTTCCTAAGTGCCTAATTATAAATTGCAGCATTTTCCCTTCTATTAATTTTAGGCTAATTGGTCTACAATTAGTGAATTCTCTCTCCCTCCTTTCTTGAACAGCAGGGTTACATTTGCTACCTTCCAATCTGTGGGGAGTGTTCTAGAATCTAGGGAATTCTGGAAGATCAAAACCAAATACATCCAATATCTCCGTATTCACCTCTTTTAAAACCCTAGGAGGTAGGCCATCAGGTCCAGGGGATTTGGTAGCTTTTAGTCACATTTATTTCTCCAGTATTATTTCTTTACCAATAATTTTCTTAAGTTCCTCATTCTCACAAGACCCTTGGATCCCCACTATTTATGATTTTTTTCTTGTCTTCTGCTGTGAAGACAGATACAAAGTATTCATTTAATATCTCTGCATTTTCCCTATTCCCGATTATAATTTCTCCTGTCTCTGCCTCTAAGGGACCCAATTTCACCTTTGCTAATCTTATCCTTTTTATATACCTTTAGGAGCTTTTACAATCTGTTTTTATGTCTCTAGCTAGTTTACTCGAATATTTTATTTTCTCTTCCTTTAGCAATTTCTTGGTAACCTTTGCTGAATTTTAAAACCCTCCCAATGATCAGGCTTATTACTCTTTTTGGCAACATTATAAGCCTCTTCGTTTAATTTAGTACAATCTTTAAATTCTCCTGTTAGCCACAGTTAGACCACTTTCGCATGGGATTTTTATTCCTTAAGGGAAATCTATTTTCATTGCAAATTATGAATTAATTCTTTAAAATGTTCTCATTGCTACTGGCATATCTTTTAAACTAGTTTCCCAATCAACCTTAGCCAACTTGCCCCACATACCCATGTAATTTATTTAATTCAGATTTGAAAGTCCCGTTTCAGAGTTGGCTAAGTCACTTTCAAATGCAATATAAAATTTACCATACTATGATTACTCTTCCTCAGAGGCTTCCTTACTACAAGGTTATTGATTAACTCTCTAATTACACAATACTAGATGTAAAACAGTGGGCTGGATTTTATCAAGCCCTTGACGTCAGGTTCCGTGGCGGGGGGGCACTGAAAGATGGGGCCAGCAGCGATCCGCCACAGAGGCCAACGCTGGGAGGGCCCAGCCTGATCCGGCGGCGGTGAGGCTCCGTGTCGGCCCTCCCGCTGCTGAGCGATGAGATCTGGATTTCCATATTTAAATTTAACATGCATAAATTTAAATGAATTTACCTTCAGTCTTCTGGGCCCACTGCAATCTTTGGCGCCTTCAATTCCCTGTCCGGGGAAAGCCGGCATGCCACTGGTGAGGAGGGGGGCGGAGTTAAGACTTTCAGTGAGGGAGGTGGGGGACAAGGTCAAATAAAGGTAATGGGTGTAGGGGATGGTGGGAAGGGGTGAACTTCAAACTTTGTGCAGTCTGGGAGGGGAAGGTCAGATTTAAAAGCTACGTGTTTTGGGTGGAACTGCTCTTCACACTGCTGTCGCAACGCGACAGGGTGGTGACAATTCACCTCTCTAACCCCCATGTTCCTGTCGTGGATGTATTCACTTTCCTCGCCAGGTACTTCGAGGTGG
Organism: Heterodontus francisci; assembly: GCF_036365525.1. Classification (NCBI taxonomy): domain Eukaryota; kingdom Metazoa; phylum Chordata; class Chondrichthyes; order Heterodontiformes; family Heterodontidae; genus Heterodontus; species Heterodontus francisci. Next base: position 59,100,126 of record NC_090373.1, on the reverse strand, counting down.
CTGGCAGCAGCACTGATGTCAAGGACCGATTTGGACCAGCAAGCGGCAGGACAAGGTGACCTTGAAGGTCGATGCCAACGCAGCCATCACCCATCCTCCCTCCAGCTTCACAATCGGGGGAAGTCGAGGCTTCTTGGTCTATGCAGGGTAGTTTGTCGCACCTGTGGCAAATCTGGTCACGTGGCAGCCAACTGCAGCACAGTCGCCTGCAAGAACTGCAAGAAGGAAGGCCATCAAACCATGGACTGTAAGCAGAGTAAGTGCTACACCCGTACGGTGCGGCAGGCCACCTCTACAAAACCTGCCCCAAATGCTGCCTCAGTTATGCTCAGGTAGGAAGGTCCAAGGAAAGGCTGGGAGAAGGAATGGTGAATGCATCTGGTGCTGGGAAGGAGACAAACAACCCTCTCTGCAGCGGGGAAGGTCTACCTCAGAAGGAGAAGAAAGGGGAGGCAGCTGCAACCCACGACCCAACACTTGCCCCGGGCTTGGAAACCCCTCCTCTATAGACAGAATCAATGGAGGGGAGGCAGCAGATGGACAAACTGGTCAGTGGCAAGTCGTACAAAGGAAAACCACAAAGAAAAAACTTCCAGAAAAGGAACAGGCCACCACCCAAACCAGTAGCAAGAGGAGGCTACCGTCTGAGACAGACTACAGCAGCTCCTCCTCATTGGATGAGGAAGGGCCAGAACGTCGGCACCTGCAAAAGAAGTGGCAGAACTCAAAGGAGCTGGAAGATAAAGCCCCCCAGCTCCGGGGCACTGGAAGCTGTGATGGGCTCAGCGCACCCCAAACCCAAAGCGCCGATCACAGCGACATGCCCAGCGCACCCCAGCTCCGCGACACCGAGAGCAAAGAAGCATCTGGCGCACTCTAGCTCCGGCAAGCCGGGAGCAGTGATGTCTTCGAGGAGGAACAGAGGGGAAAGACACCAACAGCAGAGGACAGCCCAAGCCTTGCTGCCTACAAGATCCAACACCCCCCTCCCCGATGTCACCCCAGCAGAACAAATCCCCCATGAGAAACCAGGAGGGGTTTCTGAGACCAACGAATGTGCTTGCACACACTATGGATTTGCAGGAACATACCCAAGGACTGGGGCTAGCAAGGATAACTGGTGTGGGAAGCAACAACTAACTTTAAAATGGGTATAAAAATTGCTTCGAATAATGTGCATAGCATTAAATCCACTACGCGATGTGTTTCAACCTTGGACTAACTTGCCAAGGTCAAAGCCGACCTGCTGTTTCTGCAGGAGTGTGGAATACCGCACCTCAGCACCTACAGGCAGTGGTCTCAATGGTGGTCTCACGGGCTATCGATCTGGTTAGGGGGTAATGATTCCCATTCCTCCGGCCTGGGTATTCTGCTGCGGGGAGGCAACCTCACCAACTCCGAAGTTAAGGAGGTGGTAGGCGGCCGCATCCTCATAGCAGATTTAATGTACAACAATGCTCCGCTCCGGTTGATCAACGTGTATGCCTCGGCTCAATGCAGAGAGCGACTGACGGTCCTCCAGCAGCTCCCACTGCTGCTGGCAACATCCAGACCGGTCATTCTAGGCAGTGAATTCAACTGCATCATTAACGCAGCTGAACGATCCGGCAGGGACGACAGCAAACTGGATGCTATGTCCAGATTCCTGATGGAAACAGTAAAAGATGCCAAACTGCACGGCGTCTTCAGCAACCCTGCAGACGGAGCACAGGGTAGATACACCTGGTCAAGACTGGATGGGTCTGCCCATTCCAGGATTGACTTCCTGTTTGTGTCCCGTGCTTTCACTGCCTCTTACTGGCCGACTGTCACTTACAGGATGACCAGTGGGTTGGCAGGGGGACATGGAAGCTCAATGCTACACTGCTAACCCCAGAGAACGTTGAGGAACTCAGAAGGGATTACAAAGGTTGGAGAATGTTGAGTCTCCGGCGCACTGGTGGGAGGCGATCAAGGAGAACATCAAGAGGTTCTTTATCGTCAAGGGTGTTCAGAGGGCGAGAGAGAGACAGAGGGAAATGTCCCTACTCCAGAAAAGAATGCAAAACCTGCTCTGGCTGCAGTCGTTGTGGGTCGAGGTCGAGGAGGATCTCCAAGAGGTGAAGAGCCAGCAGACCTCACTCTTTGCCACAGAGGCCTCCAAGATCATCTTCTGATCCAGAGTCCGCTCCGTTGAGCAGGATGAGATGTGCTCGCGTTTCTTCTTCCAAAAGGTACACACAGAGAGCTCTGTGATCAGCAGCCTGTAGGAAGAGGATGGCTCGGTAACGTCTTCGCAGTCCGACATACTAAGGATCAGCAAATCCTTTTATGCTGGGCTGTACGACGTGAAGCCCCTGGACAGCACGGCTTCCCAGTCCTTCCTGTTATCTATCACGGAGGTCTTAGATGACAGCATGAGGGAGAGACCGGACAAATTGCTAACTCTGGATGAGCTGACAAACGCCGTCAGGTCCTTCGCGACGAGTGATATTCCCGGAAGCGACGGCTTACTGGTTGAGTTGTATTCGGCTCTGTGGGACTGGATTGGCCCAGACCTGCAGGAAGTATACGACAGTATGCTTCTGGCCGGCAGCATGTCAGAATCCATGAGGAAAGGCATCATCACTCTCATCTATAAGTGGAAGAGGGAGAGGGCAGAAATCAGAAATAGGCAGCCCATCTCACTGCTTAACGTTGACTACAAGATTCTGTCCAAAATTATCGCCAATCGGATCAAGTCTGCTCTGGAGTTGGTGATTCACCCTGACCAGACCTGCACTGTATCCGGCAGGAAGATCTCTGATAGTCTTGCGCTACTCAGGAGTATGATTGCCAATGTAGGCGACAGGAGGGTGGACACCTGCCTCATTAGCTTGGACCAGGAAAAGGCGTTTGACAGGATATCGCACACCGACATGATGGACGTGCTCTCCAAAATGGGGTTTGGGGAGGGAATCTGCAATTGGATCATACTGCTCTACATAAACATCAGTAGCGCAGTCTCGATCAATGGGTGGGAATCAGAAAGTTTTCCGATCCAATCTGGAATCAGACAGGGCTGTCCTCTCTCCCCTGTCTAGTTTGTTTGCTGTATCGAACCTTTTGCTGAGTCCATTAGGAAGGATGCGGGCATTAGAGGGGTGACAATCCTAGGCAGCGTAGACACTCAGGTAAAAACCTCCCTGTACATGGACGACATCGCCGTCTTCTGCTTGGATCCACTGTCCGTTCGCAGACTGATGAGCATCTGCGACCAGTTTGAACTGGCCTTGGGAGCCAAAGTTAACCGTGGCAAAAGTGAGGCCATGTTCTTTGGGAACTGGGCCAACCGATCCTTTGTCCCCTTCACCGTCAGGTCAGACTACCTGTAGGTGCTGGGAATATGGTTTGGAAGGGCTGGGGCGTGCACCAAAACCTGGAAGGAGCGAGTAGCCAGGGTCCACCATAAACTGAGCATGTGGGAGCAGCAATCTCTCTCCATTGTGGGTAAGAACCTGGTCATCAGGTGAGAGGCGCTCACGTTGTTGCTGTACGTGGCACAGGTCTGGCCCATACCCCACTCCTGAGCAGGTCCTCCCACCAAAGTGAACTGAGGGACTGGACCCAGCTTTAATATGTACATGGCATGTAAAATGGAATGGAAGTGTTGTGAGGCAACTCACTCCTGTATTGAAGAAAACTGATTTCCTTCACACTTTTTGGAATGTCAACTTGATGCTGTTTTGAACTGTTTTGTAATGTATTTTTTTACAGATTTCTATGAATAAAGTATATTTTTGGAAAAAAAAGTTTTGCGTGGGGGAGAAGGGCAAATAGTTAATGTAATTATTACTGCTGGGTGGGAAAGGGGTGTTAGAAATTTATTTTTAAAATTCTGGGGAGTGTATAAAAATTCAAATTGACCGGCAGGGCTGGCTGCCCTTTAGAAAGGGCGGCACCCCTGCGCACAGGCAGCTGATGCTATTGCCAGGGATGGACAGCCCACCCCCTCCACAAGATTGCGGGGGAGGGTGTTGGGCCACCCCGTCTATTTAAATGAGCTGCTGCATGCGAGATTGTGGCAACTCTTTGATGTGCAGCCCGAGCATGCAGGCCGCTATTTTTGAGCTCGCCGTCGAGATCAGCGGCAGGTCTTAGTATATTCCCCAGTTGGTTCCTTGACATACTGATATAGAAAACTATCTTGACTGCATTCCAAGAACTTGTCCTCCACACTGTTAGTGCAAATATGGTTTGCCCAGTCTATATAAAGGTATGAGACCACCATGATTACTGCATTACTGTTGTTACGTGCACATTTAATTTCCTGATTTTATATTCTGCCTGACACTACAACTACTGTTAGAGGGTCTATAAACTACAAGATATTGTTTTCTGCCCCTAGTTTTTTTAGCTGCACCCAAATTAATTCTACATCTTGAATTTCCAAGGTAGATCCTTTCCCTCTACACTCATTATTCCAACCTTTATTATCAGGACAACTCCTCCTCCTTTTCAATTTTGCCTATTTCTTCTAAAAGTCAAGTATCCTGGAATATTGAATTCCTCATTTTGATCACTCTGCAACCATGGGCTGGATTTTTTATAGAGCCCTCGATGTCGGGATCCATGGCAAGGGGGCATAAAGATGGCCCCGGATGAGGCCCACCACAAACCTTGATGGCAGCAGCGCCTGGCCTGATATTGCCGGCGGCGGCGAGGCCTCATGGCTGCCCCCCTGCCGCTCAGCGAGGGGCTGCCATTTACATATTTAAATAAATTAAATCACCTGAATTAATGAGTGTCCTGTCGCCTTCTGAAGTCCCGCCCTGGCGGCCAGCACTGCTGTGCCTTCGGATCCCTGTCTGGGGAACCAAGGCACAACACTGGTGGGGAGGGGAGGAGGTAGGTTTCTGAGTGCGGGGGGGTGGGGGGGCGGGGTGCATGGAACGGGGTAAAATGAATGTCATGGGTGTAGGGGATGGTGGGATGGGTTATAGTTTAAAGTTTGTGCAGTGTGGAGGGGAAAAGTCTGATTGTGAAAGTGGTGTGGGAGGCGGGAAAGGGCCAATAATTAATTTAATTGATTTGGGGGGTGGGAGAGGGGAAAAAGAAATATTTACTTAACTCCAATTTCACTTTAAATATTTAAATGACCTGGTAGGGCTGACAGCCCTTTAAAAATGGCATCAGCACCTGCGCACAGGCAGCTGATGCCATTGCCAGGGATGGACAGCCCACCCCCTCCATGTTTTCGGGGGTGGGGGGGGGGGGGGGGGCGGTCCGCCCTGGCTATTTATATGAGCTGCCACGATTCCACAGGCTGCCATTTTTTCAGTATTGGCAGCGGGCTTATAAAATTCAGTCCCATGTCTCTGTAACATCTATTAGATCAAGCACATTAATTTCTATCTGTGCAATTAAGTCATCTATTTTGTTGCGAATGTTTTGCACATTCAAGTATAGTGCCTTTTAGCTTTAACTTTTTTCTATTTTTCCCTAATGCCACACAAGTCACTATTGCTCCATTACCTTTGTTAAGCTCTCTGCCCCTTTGTCATCCACTCTGCTTATTTTTACCCAAATCGCTACTCTGCTCTACAGCCTTGACATTTCTTTTATTGCTTTTGAATTTGCCCTTTCCTGAATCCTCCCACCTTCCCTTTATTAGTTTACCATTCTAGTTATTTGATTTACCAGGATCTTGGTCGCACCCCAGTCTAAGTGGAGCCTTTCTTAATGGAACTGCTTCCTCCTTCCCCAGTATTGGTGCCAGTGCCTCATGAATCAAAACTCTGCCTCCCACACCACTCTTTCAGTCACTTATTTAACCTTCCAATGTTTTTCCCTATGCCAATTTGTGCGTGGCTCATGTAAGAATCCAGTGATTATTACTTTTGAGATTCTGTGTTTTAATTTCAATCCTAGACCCTCAAAATCTCTCAGCAGAACCTCATCCCTAGTTCTACTTAAGTCATTGGTTCCTACATGAATCACAACAACTGGATCCTTCCTCTTCCACTCCAAGTTTTTATCCAGCCACAAGGAAATGTCTTTAACTCAGGCACTGACACTTAGGCACTATTCAGTCTTGACATTGCAAAATTTTCTATCATGTCAGTGTTAGTTGTAAAAATCGAAGGTTACTAAATGAGGTCTAGGCACAGTGAGTAAGTAAAAGGACTTAATTTTTATTTTGAGGCAAATAAACTTACAACAGATGCCAAAGAGAGAGCAGTTTGCTTGCTATTAATTGTAAATTCCTGTTTCAGTTAAGAGGTAAGTTAGGTTTCTTGCAGTTTTAAACAGGGTATACTAACACCCTGAGAGTAGCTGTAGCTAGTTAATTAGGTAGCTAGATTAAACTGGTTTCTGAGCTCTAGCAGAGCTGACACAGCATTGTTTTCAGAGCATGAATTTAGTGGACTCTCAGTGCTGTTTGCACTGAGTGCTGCAGGAGGGCACAGAGTGTTAAGAAGAGAGTTTAGCAATTGAGGGAATTTGGTAAGGAGGAGAACTATAAATTAAGAAGAAAATAAATTTGAGTGCACAGAGTGTCAAGTGGGAGTTTGGTGCATGAGGGAGGGGCTCCTTTCTTTCTTTATTCTACCTTTTTTCAGCCTCCAGTATCTGCCTCTCTCTTTGGTACAGGGGAAGAAGTTGATTGCTGAGTAACTGGTAAGCTATTTTACTTCTCATGGTAATAAAAAGTTTTTAAAGTTATGTTATGGCAGGTCAGCTTGGCCAAGTGGAATGTACATCCTGCAGTACGTGGGAAGTCATGGGCGCACCAGGTGTCCTAGACGAACACATCTGCAGGAAGTGCCACCGGCTGCAGAAGCTTGAGTTCCGGGTTTCGGAACTCGAGCAGTGGCCGGAGTCACTGTTGTGCATCCGCAAGGCAGAAGACTACGTGGATAGCACGTTTAGGGAGGTGGTCACACCGCAGGTTAGGAACATGCAGGCAGAGAGGAAATGGGTGACCGCCAGGCAGTCTAAGAGAACCAGGCAGGCAGTGCAGGAGTCCCCTGAGTCTATCTTGCTTGCTAATCAGTTTTCCATTTTGGATACTGGTGAGAGTGATGGTTCCTTGGAGGAGTGCAGCCAGAGCAAAGTCTGTGGCCCCACGGGTGGCTTAGCTGCACAGGAGGGGAGGAAGACGAGTGGAAGAGCAGTATTGATAGAGGATTCGATAGTCAGGGGATCAGACAGGCTCCAGGATGGTGTTGCCTCCCTGGTGCCAGGGTCAAGAATATCACAGAACGGTTGCAGGACATCCTTCTAGAGGAGGATGAACAGCCAGAGGTCGTGGTCCACATTGGTACCAATGACATAGGTAGGAAGAGGGGTGAGGTCCTGAAAGCATATTTTAGGGAGTTAGGGAGGAAATTAAAAAGCAGGACTTCCAAAGCAGTAATCTCGGGAGGCAGGCGGAACAAAGGCAAGCATCAACTAGGCTTAGAATGCAGAATGTCAAGAAGACAAGGTTAAGGGCACTCTACCTGAATGCATGCAGCATTCACAACAAAGTAGATGATTTAAAGGCCCAAATAGACGTAAATAGGTATGATCTGATTGCCATAACAGAAATGTGGCTACAGGGTGACCAAGATTGGAAACTGAATATTCAAGGATATTCGACATTTAGGAAGAACAGGCACTGATAAGGGATGGGATCAGTACATTAATAAATGAGGGTCTCAGATCGGAAGGACAAAATGTGAAATCTGTTTGGGTTGAGCTAAGAAACAGCAAGGGGCAGGAAACATTGGTAGGAGTTGTTTATAGGCCACCAAACAGTAGTGATACTGTGGGGCATGGCATTAATCAGGAGATTAGAAAAGCATGTGGCATGGGTAATACAGTAATCATGGGTGACCTCAATCTGCATATGCTGTGGAGGATGAGTTTCTGGAGTATGTTAGGGATGGTTTTCTAAAGCAGTATGCTGAGGAACCGACTAGAGAACAGGCTATTTTAGATCTACTATTATGTAATGAGAAAGGGCTAATTCATCTTGTTGTAAAATAACTTTTAGGGATGAATGACCACAATATCATAGAATTTTACATTATGTTTGAAAGTGAGGTAGATCAATCGGAAGCCGGGGTATTAAATTAGAACAAAGGGAATTATGAAGGTATGAGGGGCAAATTGGCTGAGGTGGATTGGAAAAATGACAGTACATAGGCAATGGATAGTCTTTCAATAAATATTACATAGTTTACAGCAACTATATATTCCTTCAAGGCACAAAAACTCCAAAAGTAAAGGCAGTCACCATGGATAACAAAGGAAGTTAAGGATTGTATAAGATTAAAAGAAAAGGCCTATAAAGTTGCCAGAAATCGTAGTAAACCTGAGGATTGGGAGAAATTTAGAATACAGCAAAGGAGGACAACGAAACTGATAAAGGGAGAATAGAATATGAATGTAAGCTAGCAAAAACATAAAAATGGACTGTAAAAGCTTCTATACATATGTAAAAGGGAAACGTTTAGCTAAAACAAATGTGGTCCATTACAAGCAGAGTCGGGAGAATTTATAATGGGGAACAGAGAAATGGCAGAGAAGCTAAATGATTACTTTGTGTCTGTCTTCACTGAGGAAGATACAAGAAATCTCCCAGAATTAGTGATCCAAGGGATTAGGGACAATGATAAATTGAAGGAAATTAGTATTAGTAAGAAAGTTGTATTGGAGAAATTAATGGGGCTGAAGGTTGATAAGTGCCCAGGACCTGATATTCCACATCCCAGAGTGTTGAACTGCACTGATGATCATCTTCCAAAATTCTGGAGCAGTTCTTGCAGATTGGAAGTTAGCAAATGTCGCTCCACTATTTAAGAAGGGAGAGAGAAAGAAAACAGGGAATTACAGACCTGTTAGCCTTACATCCATTATTGGGAAAATGCTAGAATCTATTCTAAAGGATGTGATAAAGGGACACTTGGATAATAATGATCTGATTGGGCATAGTTTACATGAATTTATAAATGGGAAATCATGTTGGTGAACCTGTTGGCATTTTTTGAGGATGACAGATTTCTAAATACAAATGACATAAGGGGATATGAGGATAGTGTGGGAAAAAGGTATTGAAGTGGAAGATGAACCATGATCATATTGAATGGCAGGGCAGGCTCGATGGGCTGAATGGCCTACTCCTGCTCCTAGGTTCCTATGTTCCTATGTGCAACATACACATGAAGAATCTGATTGCTCCTGACCAGCCTATTGCCATGCATGGAAGGAGCCGTGATGAAATAAACAATGAAGTGGAAGAATTATAAATGTAAAAAGACAACAGTTAAACAAAAGCACAAGAACATGGACACTGGTACCACAGTCAAAATGGAGTTGCGGTCACGTGACTGCTCCTTTACAGGAAATAAACAAACTTGTCTGGAAAGAGGAAATTCATTAACCTCATCTGAAATGGCTCTGGGGAGAACCCTTTTGAAATTGAAAGCAGCACGATTGCATATTGATGATTTCTAGTTACATGAATTAACTATCAACGGATTGTGGAGACAGATGGACTCACAGATAAAACCAGAATGAATACGTGTAAAGTATCTACATCATAGCAGAATGGTACTCCTCCAGACATCAATAGATAGCCATGGATTCCACATCCTGGTCCATTGTGTGGTCACACCAGTGGAGAAAGCCATGTGTCTCTAACAGAAACTCTAATGTGATGGATTTTTACCTTAAAAGGTAGCCCTCTGGAGAGAGAAGGGAGATTAAGCCAACATCACAGAAAGCAGTCCAGCCAGTTGCTGTGGAAAGAGATCCAGCCAAGCAAGAAGTCCTGCTGCTAATTCTCCACTTCAACTGTAGCAGAGAACTGAAAATGACCACCACCTCCAGTCTGAAGTCTTAACCATCAGAAATCTACAACACTTCAACAAGTTCAAGACTACAAACATCCAGGCTACACCTTTAAAAGATACTGTCCTCCTAAGAAAATTCAACAGGTTTACTGTAAACCACAAACACCTACCACACTTTGAACTTTAAACCACTTTTTGTCTCTATCTCTCTCAATTCTTGTGAATGTGTGAGTGAGATTGTGACCATTTCTGGAATTGTGTAGAAACATACGGGAAACCTGTCATTCGTCTGTTTATTTGACCCTAAAAAAACACTTGAGGACTAACTCATTATTTTTAAAACATGATTGCTGTCATTTCGGAGGTGAATAGTGGCAATCACCCACACGCCTTACCATCTGTCCGTAATGCTATAAAAAAAAGGAATGTGGAGTCAATAGTCCCTCCCTAAACATCTTTACCACTCTGTACTCCTTAAAACCTATCTCTTTGACCAAGCTTTTGGTTACCTGTTCTAAAGTTTCCTTCTTTGGCTCAGTGTCATTTTTTGTCTGTATGTTAAAGGCACAATATAAATGCAAGTTGTTGTTGTTGTTGTCCAAGTGTTTGAAGAACATCTGAGCCCGAATGCTACTCACTAATGCAGAAGGTTCAAGTTTAACTAGAGAAGACAAAGGGATGATGAAAACTTCTCAGTAAATGGCTCTGTGCCTTTGGTAGATTTCTCAGTGACACAGTAAGAAAACTCTTTGTATGTGGTTTGAAGAAAATGTTGACATGGAGACAAATTCACATTTGCCAGATCTCTCAAAATAGCAGTTGGGGTGCTGGAAGTGTGGTAAAAATATTCATTCATACCAGGTGGATTTTTTTTTAAAGAAGGTCGAATACCATAACTGCACAGAATCAGGCCATTTAGCTAAGCGTTGGCAGAAACCAGCAGGTACCCCTAGATTGGAGTCCGTGGGAAGAAAAGTCAGCCCCAAGAAAAGACAAAATTCTGGTGTCCATTATGTCATTACTAACAAGGAATTTGAGGAATAACCCATATCACAAGGTGATATGGATGAATATGAGACACATCTTCCTACATATTCTGTAACAAGAAAAGGGTAAAGCAAAATTGTGGTGTCGGTCTACATTTGAGTTGAACACCAGGATTGCGGTAACTATTATGCCATGGAAAATATGTGAGGAAAAGTTCCAGAAAATTGCTGTGTTGTTGAATTCGGAATCCGTTTGCCAGTTCTCAAGATCAATGGAAAACATCCGTGAAAATTTGAAGCCATTTCAAATGTTTACACTGTGATGGAGTCTTCATGTATAGACTGAGTTCTAGACAGCTTGTGTTTATCTTTTTTGGAGTCAGTCCCTGATTTTAAATTGAAACTAAAGGTTTCCAGGTTCTGGGAGTCACACCCAGGTTAGACAAACAGTCCTGTAACTGAGAAAAATCAAGGAAAATACAAAAATCAGAGGAAACAATTATATGTAAGTGTAGTTAAGGAGAAAAATCAGGGTTTTATTTTTACTGTAAGCGTGTAATTAGAGCTTAGGTATGAGTTTCACAAGAAGCCAGCTGCAAAGCTGGAAGAGTGGTTGTTTAAAGAGACAGCACAAGCTGCAAAGTTGGGTGTTATTTTAAAAAGTTTCCCAGAGCTGCTGAACTGAACTATTTTTCTGGGAGCTAACCCTTGGGGGGAAAAAAACAAGTTGCTACTGTTGTTTCTTAGAATTATGTAAGGTGGGACCAGTAAAGCTACACTCAGGACAGTGGCGAGCAAAACCACGGAAATTCCAGAAGGGGGCGCAGTTGGTAGAGACTGTATCGGTGAGGTTCGGATTGAAGGGAAATTGCCATTGAGTGGAAACTGGTGTTTCCAACTTGGGAGACGGGAATCTGGAGACCTACTTGAAAAGTTCAAAAATCTGAAGGACTTTGTGACGGTTTGGTATTTTTGTCTGGATTATTTAGAATGGCTGGGAAATTCCTTGGAGCTGCTGCTGCAACGTAAACAGTAGGTCAGGAGCAGCTTTTGAGATTTCCCAACCAACATCTTCTCTCATTGGTCATAATACATAGCGTTATTGCTGCTGACCGAAACTGCAGAGAGAATTCATTATGGTCTGGTAAGTGCCCTAAGAAAGGGGTCACTGCAGGGACCACTTTAGTTCTTTGTCTAAGAGGATCATTTGGATTTGGATAAAGGGGATATAATCTCAAAACTTGCTGATCACACAGCAGTAGGAAGTTTCATAGTGAGGGGGCCTGTAAAAGATATAAGAATGAAAGAACTAGAATTTCTATGGTGCCTTAGGCAATATAAATTAAAAGGCTACAGTTCTAAAGGGGGCACAGGAGCAGAGGGACCTGGGATATATATACACAAATCATTGAAGGTTGCAGGGCAGGTTGAAAAAGCAGGTAATAAAGCATATGGAATCATGGGATTTATAATAGAGGCATAGAGTACAAGAACAAGGAACTTATGATGAACCTGTATGGATCACTGGTTCAGCCTCAACTGGAGTATTGTGTCCTGTTCTGGGCACAATACTTTAGGAAGGATATTAAGGCTTCAGAGAGTGTGGCAGAAAAGATTCACAAGAATGGTTCCAGGGATTGGGGAGATTGGAGAAGCTGCACCTGTTCTCCTTGGAGATTTGATAGGGGTGTTCAAAATCATGAGGGCTCTGAATAGAGTAGATCGGGAGAAACTGTTCCCATTGGCAGAAGGATCCAGAACCAGGCGTTAATTTAAGGCGATTGGGAAAAGAACCAGAGGCGACGAGAATTTTGTTTTGTGCAGCAAGTGGTTCGGATCTGGAATGCTGTGCCTGAAAGTGTGTTGGAGGCAGATTCAATTGTGGCCTTCTGAAGAGAATTGGACAATTATTTGAAGAGAGAAAATTTGCAGAGCTACGGGGAAAAGGCCAGGGAGTGGGACTAGATGAGATGCTCTTGCAGAGAGCTGGCACAGACATGATGGGCCAAATGGCCTCCTTCTGTGCTGTAGACATTCTAAGATTCTAAGGTGTGGTGTCTTCAGTAGTTTCAGAAAAGCTGGTTACGGTTGCTGAAACTGATATTTTGGAGGATGAATTTCCTGGAATATTCCCGGATTGCGCTGTGACTAGATCCCAGGCTCATAGGGTTAAACAAGATGAGAAGGATTCAGTTGTTGTGGAGGACAATTCAGGTGTTTGGTTGGCTGAAAATGTTTTCAAGGATTTGGATAGAGATGTTGGGTGGTAAAGGCTGCAAGGCTAACAATGGTGAATTGTTTAGCAGTTCCTCTTTGATTGAGGCACAACAGGCAGATCCTGACTTAAGGAACTTGTCTCAGACGGCATATTCCGAGGCAGAAGCTGAAAAGGTCCCTGAGTGTTATTATGTTAAGCATGACATTTTCATGAGAAAGTCTCCCCAGTGGCCCACTGATGAGGATTGGGCTTTAGTTCATCAAATTGTTGTCCCTCCTTGCTACCATACTGAAATTTTGAGAATTGCCCTTGAGATTCCAGTTGCAGGTCATTTGGATATGCTCCAGTTCTGATGAAAGGTCATAGACCTGAAACGTTAACTTTGCTTCTCTCTCCACAGATGCTGCCAGACCTGCTGAGTATTTCCAGCACTTTCTGTTCTTATTTCATCTAAGCAAGTAACTGTTACAACTCTCCAAAAAATTTCAGTTATTTCACCTATTCCCATGTGTTCCAATCAACCACCTCCCAGGATGTTGCTTGTTCTCCTGATTCTGGTGTGAACTTTCCAGGATGGTCTCTGAAGAAAGTTGTGACACTCAACGGGGTATTGAAATTAAAGCTGGGAAGTTACCATCTTCTGCTTCTGATATTTGTCCCACCACACCCACTGTCAAACCTACTCAAAGGTATCTCAAAGTTCAAGAAACCTCCAAATTATTTGGACTTGTAGATAGTTAATGAGTGTAGTGGTTTTCATTATGGTTTCAGTGTTGGGATAACCCACCTTCTCTCCACTGTTTTCTTTTTTTTTAAATTAGTATTGTATGACATAATTATTCAATTTTTAAAATCTTTTTGCATGTCAACCAAATTCATTTTTGGAGATGGTTATCATTACCTCAAAATTCTAAAGGGGGAAAGTAATAATTTGTACTTGCATATTATTAATTGAAACTAGAGGGTCTCCTGATTGAAGTGAGCATATTATAGTAATTATTCTCCAGGGATGTCGCTTATACTGAATGTGGGATCCAAAGAGTCTGAATTAAAGCAGCTATTACATGTCCACAGCAAATGAAGCCTTATCTGATATATTATTTTGGAAAACCAGTGTTTGTTCCAATCCTTTTCTTGCATCACACATGAAGCTATTAGGTTTCAAATTTTACAGAAATTCAATATTCGAACTGAACTGTGGTATGCGATACCAAAACAAAAATAAAAAACATTACTTGCTCTTAAATTTTCCTATTTTTTGTGACTTATAAATTATGTTATTCATCCCACTATAAAACAAAAGCTAAAATATTTTATTTGAGGCTAGGTGATAATTGGAAACACAACTGAGGTTGAGTGGGCAAATGTCACATGAGCACAGTCATGTGGTGAAATATCACATGATCAAAGCAAGCTGGCAACCTTGGGGGGTCAGAGCAGTTCTAGGCAAGAGGTCATGTGATGAAACCTCCAGGAATATGTTCAACCAAAGTTAGCACGTTTGCTTTTGTTTACCTCTTCTAATCTCTGATTCAATGGCTGAGCATCAGCTTCTTTATCTATTTAGAAATTGACAGACTGATTGGCCTCCTTCTGTGCTCTTTCAGCCAACCTGCCTGTGGCGGCTCTTTCGGTAGAGCTACACAATTTTCCCACTCCTCTACCCTTTCCCCCAGAATCCTGTAAATTTTTCTCCTTCAAGCATATATCTTTGAACATTATTGACTCTGCTTCCAGCATCCTTTCTGGCAGTGTATTCCAGATCATAACAGCCTGCTGCATTAAATATTGGGAAGAGGGCATTGATTAGCACATGGGATTATGATATTATTGCTAACGGAGACATGGTTGAGGGAGGGACAGGACTGGCAGCCCAATATTCCAGGATATAGAATCTTCAGGCGTGACAGGGGAGGGGATAAAAGAGGAGGTGGCATTGCACTGTTGATCAAGGAGTCAATTACTGCAGTAAGGAGGGATGATATCTTAGTAGGTTCTTCAAATGAGGCCATATGGGTAGAACTTAAAAACAAAAAAGGGGGCAATCACTTGGCTGGGAGTGTACTACAGGCCTCCAAAGTCAGGGAGAGATAGAGGAGCAGATATGTAAGCAAATCTCAGAGAGGTGTAAAAATAATAGGGTAATAATAGTGGGGGATTTCAACTTCCCCAATATCAACTGGGATAGTCTTAGTGCAAAAGGCTTAAAGGGGGCGGAATTCTTAAAATGCATACAGGAGAGCTTTTTGAGCCAGTACGTAGAAAGTCCTACAAGAGAAGGGGCAGTAATGGACCTAATCCTAGGGAATGAAGCCTGACAAGTGGTAGAAGTGTCAGTGGGGGTGCATTTCGGGGATAGTGATCCTAACTCTGTAAGATTTAAGGTAGTTATGGAAAAGGACAAAGATGGACCGGAAATAAAGGTACTGAGTTGGGGGAAGGCCGATTTCAATATGATAAAACAGGATCTGGCCAGTGGACTGGGAGCAGCTACTTGAAGGAAAGTCTACATCAGACCAGTGGGAGTCATTCAAAGAGGAAACAGTGAGAGTTCAGAGCCAACATGTACCCGTTAAGGTGAAGGGTAGGGCCAACAAGTCCAGGGAACCCTGGATGTCAAGGGATATAGAGGATTGAATCAGGAAAAAAAGGAGGCTAATGGCAGATTCAGAGCGCTGAAAACAGCGGAGGCACTACAGGAGTATAGAAAGTGTAGGGGGGTACTTAAAAAACTAGTTAGGAGAGCGAAGAGGGGACATGAAAAAACACTGGCGGGCAAGATAAAGGAAAATCCTAAGGCATTTTATAAGTATATTAAGGACAAGAGGATAACCAGGGAAAGAGTAGGGCCCATTAGGGACCAAAGTGGCAATCTGTGTGTGGAGCCGGAGGACATAGGTGAGGTTTTAAATGATTACTTTTCATCTGTGTTCACTATGGAGAAGAATGATGTAGGTATAGAGATCAGGCAGGGGAATTGTGATATACTTGAACATATTAGCATTGAAAGGGAGGAAGTATTAGCAGTTTTAGCAGGCTTAAAAGTGGATAAATCCCCAGGCCCAGATGAGATGCATCCCAGGCTGTTATGTGAGGCAAGGAAGGAGATAGCAGGGGCTCTGACACAAATTTCCCGATCCTCTCTGGCCACAGGAGAGGTACCAGAGGATTGGAGGACAGCAAATGTGGTACCATTATTCAAGAAGGGTAGCAGGGATAAACCAGGTAATTACCGGCCGGTGAGTCTAACATCAGTGGTTGGGAAACTATTGGAAAAAATTCTGAGGGACATGATTAATCTCCACTTGGAGAGGCAGGGATTAATCAGGGATAGTCAGCATGGCTTTGTCAGGGGGAGATCGTGTCTAACTTGATTGAATTTTTCGAGGCAGTGACTAAATGTGTAGATGAGGGTAAAGCAGTTGATGTAGTCTACAAGGACTTCAGTAAAGCTTTTATAAGGTCCCGCATGGGAGATTGGTTAAGAAGGTAAGAACCCATGGGATCCAGGGCAATTTGGCAAATTGGATCCAAAACTGGCTGAGTGGCAGGAGGCAGAGGGTAATGGTTGAGGGTTGTTTTTGTGATTGGAAGCCTGTGACCTGTGGTGTACCACAGGGATTGGTGCTGGGACCCTTGCTCTTTGTCGTGTACATTAATGATTTAGACTTGAATATAGGAGGTATGATCATTGAGTTCGCAGATGACACGAAAATTGGTGGTGTCGTAAATAGTGAGGAGGAAAGCCTTAGATTACAGGACGATATAGATGGGCTGGTAAGATGGACGGAGAAGTGGCAAATGGAATTTAATCCTGAGAAGTGTGAGGTGATGCATTTTGGGAGGACTAACAAGGCAAGGGAATATACAATGGATGGTAGGACCTTAGGAAGTACAGAGGGTCAGAGGGACCTTGGTGCACTTGTCCATAGATCACTGAAGGCAGCAGTACAGGTAGATAAGGTGGTTAGGAAAACGGATGGGATATTTACCTTTATTAGCCGAGGCATAGAAAATAAGAGCAGGGAGGTTATGATGGAGCTGTATAAAACACTAGTTAGGCCACAGCTGGAGTACTGTGTACAGTTCTAGGCACCACACTATAGGAAGGATGTGATTGCACTGGAGAGGGTGCAGTGGAGATTCACTTTGATGTAGCCTGGGCTGGAGCATTTCAGCTATGAAGAGAGACTGAAAAGGCTAGGGTTGTTTTTCTTAGAGCAGAGAAGGCTGAGGGGGGACCTGATTGAGGTATACAAAATTATGAGGGGTATTGATAGGTTAGATAGTAAGAAATTCTTTCCCTTAGCGGAAGGGTCAATAACCAGGGGGCATAGATTGAAGGTAAGGGGCAGGAGGTTTAGAGGGGATTTGAGGAAAACAATTTTCACTGAGGGTGGTTGGAATCTGGAATGCACTGCCTGAAGTGGTGGTAGAGGCAGGAACCCTCACAACATTTAAGAAGTATTTAGATGAGCACTTGAAACGCCATAGCATACAAGGCTACGGGCCAAGTGCTGGAAAATGGGATTAGAATAGTTAGGTGCCTGATGGCCGGCACAGACATGATGGGCCGAAGGGCCTGTTTCTGTGCTGTATAACTCTATGACTATGACTCTAAGACTGAAGCCATCGTTTTAGGTCCCCACTCCAAACTCCATCCCCGAACTACTGACTCCAGCCCTCTCCCTTGCAAAAGTCTGAAATTAAACCAGTCTGCTCGCAACCCTGATGTCACATTTGACCCCAAGATGAGCTCACAACTTCATATTTGCTGCATCACTAAGACTGACCATTTCCACCCCGTAACATCTCCCGATTTTGCCCATCTCAGCTGATGCGCTGCTGAAACCCTCATTCATGTCTTTGTTACCTCTAGACATGACTATTCCAACACACTCCTGGCTGGTCTGCCACATTCTACGCTCTGTAAATTTGAGGTCGTCCTAAACTCTGCGACCTGTGTCTTAACTCGCACCAAGTCCCGTTCATCTATCACCCCTGTGCTTGCCGACCTACATTAGCTCCCAGTCAAGCAACGACTTGATTTTAAAATTCTCATCCTTCCTTTCAAATCCCTCCATGGCCTTGCCCCTCCCTATTTTTGTAATCTCCTCCAGCCCCTCAACTCTCCGAGATACCTGCGCTCCTTTAATTCTGGCAACTTGAGCAACCCCGATTTTAATCGCTCCACCATTGATGGTCATGTCTTCAGTTGCCTGGACCTTAATCTCTTAATTGCCCTCTCTACATATCCTCGCCTCTGTAATAAAAGCAAAATACTGCAGATGCTGGAAATCTGAAATAAAAACTAAGTGCTGGAAATACTCAGCAGGTCTGGGAGCATCTATGGAGACAGAAGCAGAGTTAATGTTTCAGGTCAGTGACATTTCATCACAACTGGCAAAGGTTAGAAATGTGATAGATTTTAAGCAAATAAAGCAGGGGTAGGGGAAAAGATAACAAAAGGGAAGGTGTGTGATAGGACAGAGGGCCGGAGAGATTAACTGACAAGGAGATCTTGGGGCAAAGGCAAAGAGAGTGTGCTAATGGTGTGATGAAAGACAAAGCATTAGTGCAGAGGGAGTGTTAATGACAGAATAATGAGCAGGCCTAGCCAAAAACAGAAACATGAAAAAACCAGTAGGCAGGCACATGGTAAAAAACAAAATAAGATGGACCCAAATAAAATAAAATAAAAATCAAAACGGGCCAGTCACGCTCTGAAATTATGAACTCGATGTTCAGTCCAGTAGGCTGTAGCATGCCTAATTGGAAAATGAGGTGCTGTTCCTCAAGCTTGCGTTGATGTCCACCGGAACACTGCAGCAGGCCCAAGTCAGAAATGTGGGCATGAGAGCATGGGGAAGTGTTGAAATGGCAAGCGACCGGACCCACGTGGTCATGTTTTTGGACTGAGCAGAGGTGTTCCGCAAAGTGGTCACCCCATCTGCATTTGGTCTCCCCAATGTAGAGGAGACTTCATTGTGAGCAACGAATACAGTATAATAAATTGAAAGAAGTACAAGTAAATCACTGCTTCACCTGAAAGGAATGTTTGGGACCTTGGATAGTGAGAAGAGAGGAGGTAAAAGGGCAGGGATGACACCTCTTACGATTGAATGGGAAGGCGCCTTGGGAAGGGGACGAGGTGGTGGGAGTAATGGAAGAGTGGACTAGGGTGTCGCGGAGGGAACAATCCCTTTGGAAATCTGACAAGGGAGGGGAAGATGCACTTGGTGGTGACATCACGCTGGAGGTGGCGGAAATGGCAGAGAATGATCCTTTGGATGTGTAGGCTGGTGGGGTGGAAAGTGAGGACAAGGGAACATTGTCACAGTTCTGGGAGGAAGGGGTGAGGGCAGAAGTGCGGGAAATGGGTCAGACACGGTTGAGGGCCCTGTCAACCACAGTGAGGGAGAATCCTTGGTTGAGGAAGAAGGAAGACCTATCAGAAGTGCTGTTGTGGAAGGTTGCATCATCAGGGCAGATGCTTTGGAGACAGAGAAATTGGGAAAATGGAATGGAGTCTTTACAGGAAGCAGGGCATGAGGAAGTGTATTCAAAGTAGCTGTGGGAGTCGTTGGGCTTATAATGAATATTAGTGGACAGCCTATCCCCAGAGATGGAAACAGAGAAGTTGAGGAAAGGAAGGGAAGTTTCAGAGATGGACCATGTAAAGGTGAGAGAGGGGTGGAAATTGGAAGCAAAAATGATGAAGTTTTCAAGTTCGGGGCGGAAGCAGGAAACGGCACCGATACAGTCATCAATGTACCGGAAAAAGAGTTGCGGGAGGGGGCCCCGAGTAGAACTGGAACAAGGAATGTTCAACATACCCCACAAAAAGACAGGCACAACTAGGACCCATGAGGGTATCCATAACAAAACCTCTTATTTGAAGGAAGTGAGTGGAGTTGAGGGAGAAACTGTTCAATGTGAGAACAAGTTCAACCAGGCGGAGGAGGGTGGTGGATGGGGCCTGGTTGGGCCTCTGTTCAAGGAAGAAGCGAAGAGCACCCAGATCGTCCTGGTGGGGGATGGAGGTGCGGAGAAATTGGATGTCCATAGTGAAGAGGAGGCGGTTAGGGCCAGGAAACTGGAAACTGTCAAAACTGTCAGAAGAGGCACAGATATAGGTGGGAAGACACTGGACCGGGGAGAAAAGATTGAGTCAAGAAAGGAAGAAATAAGATCAGTGGGGCAGGGACAGACTGAAACAGTGGGTCTCCCAGGACAGTTCTGTTTGTGGATTTTAGGAAGGAGGTAGAAGCGGGCTGTCCAGGGCTTTGGGACTATGAGGTTGGGATCCGGTTAGTCCCGCAACCCCGGACAGCCTACACATCCAAAGAATCATCTTCCACCATTCCTGCCACCTCCAGCGTGATGCCACCACCACATGCACCTTCCCTTCCCCTGTCAGCATT
Organism: Heterodontus francisci; assembly: GCF_036365525.1. Lineage (NCBI taxonomy): Eukaryota > Metazoa > Chordata > Chondrichthyes > Heterodontiformes > Heterodontidae > Heterodontus > Heterodontus francisci. Next base: position 59,079,698 of record NC_090373.1, on the reverse strand, counting down.
CCATAGGGATCGTTCCCTCCGCGACACCCTGGTGTCCATTTTATTTGGGTCCATTTGTTTTTTACCATGTGCCTGCCTACTGGTTTTTTCATGTTTGCGCTTTTGGCTAGAGCTGCTCATTATTCTGTCATTAACACTCCCACTGCACTAATGCTTTGTCTTTAATCATACCATTAGCACACTCTCTTTACCTTTGTCCCATGACCTCCTTGTCAGTTAATCTCTCCAGCCCTTTGTCCTATCACACAACTTCGCTTTTGTTCTCTTTTCCCCCACCCCTGCTTTATTTGCTTAAAACCTATCACATTTCTAACCTTTGCCTGTTGTGATGAAATGTCACTGACCTGAAACGTTAACTCTGCCTCTCTCCCACAGATGCTGCCAGACCTGCTGAGTATTTCCAGCACTTTCTGTTTTTATTCCTCATCTCTGTACCTTGCTTTCCTCCTTTAAGGCACTCTTTAAAACCTACTTCTTTGACAAAGCTTTTGGTCATCTGACCTAATGTCTCGTTGTGTGGCTCGGTGTTCTACTTTGTTTTATAATGCTCCTTTGAAGCACCGCTGGCTCTTTCTGCAATTAGAAACAGATTCTCATTATTTATCTCCTAGTCTTTGTGAAGCAGCTTAGGTTTTTAAAAAATTTCTCTTCAAGGCCCTATCTTAAAAAAAATAGCAAATCCTTGACCAAAGGATTTGAGCACAAAAATCTAGGCTGACACTCCAGTGCAGTACTGAGGGAGTGCTGCACTTTTGGAGGTGTCATCTTTCGGAAGAGACGTTAACTGCCTTGTCTGTCCTCTCAAATGAACATAAAAGATACCATGGCACTATTTCAAAGAAGAGAAAGAGAGTTATCCCCACTATCTTGGCCAATATTCATCCCTCAATCAGCAGCACACAAAACAAATGATCTGGTCATTGTCACATTGCTGTTTGTTCTAGTTTGCTGGGGGCAAATTAGTTGCCCCTTTCCTAACATTACAACCGTGATTACACTTCACTTACACAATGAAAATACTTCATTGGCTGAAAAGCACTTTGGTGCGTCTGATGTTATTCGTTGTTCACAGGGGATCTACAATTGTCCATGGTTCTCTTGAGCCAGAGGGTGTGAGGTGGATCAGCAGCGTGAAATTATTTGGAGTTCCTGCTCCTGTTTGTTATCCAGTCAGCTCTGCTGGAAACCGCATGCGTGGAATTAGGTTGAGGACAGGATCCAGGTTTGCTGTGACACCATCTGTCATTTTGAGCTGCCCACTGACGCATATGACGAATGCCCCTTTTGGTGAGGTATTAGTGGGGGGGAGGTGTTAATGCAGTGGAACTGTCCCCCAGCACCAGTCAACGGCATGGTGAGGGAATAAATATAAGTCGTTTTCCGAACGTCTTTACCAAGATGGCGCCCTTCTTCATTCAAGTCTATTCTTCCCCAAACTGTCCCGGGCACTTCCGGGCTGCGTTGGATTGTTTCCGGGTTGTTTAATGACCCGGCTGAAGCGGTCTCTGTGGGTTATCTTGTCCTTTTGGGATCGGCTGGCGGCGGGACATGTAGAAACTACGCCATCGGTGAGAGTCGGGCCCGCCGTTCAAGTGTTCAGCATTCTGAGTCTGGGCGATGATCGTGCGAGGTCTCGGCGCCGCCCTCACGGCCCCGCGGAGACGGTTCCTACTCGCTTTGCTTCTGCTGCCGGTCGTTTTGCTGGGAGAGGCCGCCGCCGGTAGGGGAGCCGGGCCCCAGTCTGAAGCCAAGGGCCAGGATCGTCAGTTCGGTAAGAGGACGGGCTGTGTGTTTGGAGCGGGTCAGATTTGTTCTTAAACTGCTTGGCACTTTTGATAAAGGAGCCCTTCTGTTGAAACTTGTAGGAGCGAGTGATCCTGCGGGGGTGGGATGGGATGTATGGATGCATGACATGTTATTTTATATCCTAACAGATCTCCTTTGGTGGGTCGATAATGGTCTGTTTGGTAACAATAGGGGTGCTGTTATAAAGGGATAATAGAGGAAATAGTGACACTTACGGAAAGTGTGTGACACACAAAACTTCTGCTTTGGTTAATATGTTTTTGTTTTGAATGGTACCGTGTTTCTTCTTAGCTACTATTGCACAACTGGACCCAAAACAGAATTTTTTCAAAGATTTGCTCATTTTTTGGATCAGGACCCCTACAGGAACATGTGCGCTTGCACAGCTCAGTGTAGTGCTGTGTTGCAACTTTTATAAAATCCATTTGTTCATATGATAAACCACATTGAGCTTTTTAGTTTGTCATGATTGTAGCATTTGTCCATTGAAGCACCCTGGACCATTGTAATCAAAACACCTTTGATCACAAGTCCATTAGGCCGTGGTCTGCACTTAACGTCCTCAAGGCCTTGGCGGCAAAAGGAAATTGCAGTTCCTATTGGATGGTTTGCTGAACAGCCTGTCAGTCATTTGGGAGAATGTCTCCTCGCCAGAACTTTCAAACAAGCGCCAAGATGTAGTTTGGTTGGGAGTGGGAAGGGCCTTCCCCGTCAGATCATTCAAGTACACCTGGAGTCTCAACACCACCGCACGCTGAACTCAAGGCGGCTGTTGTGGGGACGAGCCCGTTGCCCACCTCCTTCTGAAACATGCCTTTGCAAAGAAGGTCTGGAAAGAGATGCAGTGCTTTTTTTTGTCAAGGTACATGCAGATCAGCTCCATAACACAGGAATCTGTGCTCCACAAGCTGTTCCCAGGGTCACATGCCAAAACAAACATTAACTGCTGCTGGAGGACCAACGACTCCGTGAAAGTACTCACCGCCCGAAGCTTGTTGGTCTTCCAGTGCAAAAAGCCGTCCATGACCGAGTGTTGCAGACTGGCACACTTCAAGGTCCATAACTACGTGCTGAGGGACTCGTTAAAGCTTGGGGCATCTGCTGCAAAGGCTCAGTTGGGAAAGGCCACTGATAAATACTCTCCTGCCGTACTACACTGGGGCTGAAACCCATGTAAAACCCCTTGGGCTGTATGTGTGACACGAAGTATATGTTGCAAATAGAACCTGTAATTGAGGAGTCTCATTACACTTAATGTGCCACATACTGTAATGAAAAATTGAACAGTAAAGGACTTTATGTAATGTCAGATTTGGACTATGTAATGTACTTTTACAAATTTTAGGAATAAAATATATTTTTTGGAAAAAATGGGTAAAATAAAGCCTGTTATTGTTTGTTCCGTAAGAAGTGCAATAACATCTTTCTGCCCATTGTAACAAACTACTCAAAGATATGCCATTTCTCTTCCTAACTGTGCAAGGCCCTAGGAGATTTATTAGTCTTCTTAGTTGTACTACAGAAAGGATTGGGCACAGTTTTTTTTTGCTCTCCAACTTTTAATTTAGTTTTAGTGCCATCTAGTTTTCAGGATTATATATTTGCTTTGAAGAGTAATACTGTGGGTTAAATGGCTGAATACATTCTATAAAATTATTTAATAAGGCTGTGTTTGGACTACATATATAAAGTAGCCAAGACAGCCATGCGAAGGACAGGGTGATACTGCGCAAACAAACATTGGATCAACTTATGCCAAGAAATCCAAACTGCATGTGACAAAATCTACAAGCTATGTATGAAGGGTTCGAGAGGGCACTTGGCTCTGTCATCACCAAAGCTGCTCCCCTGAAGTTAGCAGATGAAGTACTCACCGACAGAAGTAAACAGATGTCCCGCTGGGTTGAACACTGCTGTGAGCTGTACTCCTGTGAGTTGGACATCTCAGCCTGCGCTTGACACTCTCGTGCAACCTTCTGTTGTGAATAAGTTAGATGAGGAATCCTCATCACTGCAGCTCAAGAAGGCTATAGACCGCCTAGCGAACAGAAGGATGCTCGGCAAGGACGGAATCCCAGTCAAACTGCTCAAGCATAAAAAGTCCCATCTATTGTTACACCTTTATGACCTTCTCCTCTGCTGGAAAGTAGGCTGTGTTCCACAGGAGATGCGTGACACCAAAATCGTCACACTATACAAAAACAAAGGTGACAGAGGAGACTGCAACAACTACAAAGGCATCTCACTCCTTAGCGTCACAGGGAAGGCCTTTGCTAGGGTCATACTTAAAAGACTCAATTTATTTGCAGACTGAGTGTACCTGGAAGCACAGAGCCATTTCCATGTCGGCAGATCTACTGTGGACATGATCTTCCCCATACGCCAGCTACAAGAGAAATGTAGGGAACAGAGTATACTCCTTTACCTTACTTTTGTAGATCTCACTAAGGTATCCGACACCGTCAGCAGAGCAGGGCAGTACAAGATTTTGGGGAAAATTGGCTGTCCAGCGAAGCTCCTCAGTCTCACCCACTCCTTCTATGACGACATGTACTGCCCTGTACAGTTTGATGGCTCCACTTCGACAGTTTCGGAGTGAAGAATGGAGTGAAACAGGGTTGTGCCCTAGCTCCTGCTTTCTTTGGCATCTTCTCCATGCTCCTGACCTTTGCCTGATATGGAAGGAGTCGACTTGCATACTAGGTCAGGCTAATGCTCTGGGGACATGAGTTCGAATCCCACCTTGGCAGATGGTGAAATTTGAATTAAATTAATAAATCTGGAATTCAAAGCTAGGCTAATGATGGCCATGAAATCATTGTCGATTGTTGTAAAAACACATCTGGTTCACTAATGTCCTTTAGGAAAGGAGATTTGCTGTCCTTACCAGGTCTGGCCTACATGTGACTCCAGACCCACAGCAATGTGGTTGACTCTTCAATGCCCTCTGAAATGGCCAAGCAAGCCACTCAGTTCAAGGGCAAATCCCACAAATGAATTTTTAAAAAAAGCTGTACAATCTATTAAGGCTAAAGGTGAAGACAAAAACACATCACGTCCTGATCAGAGAACTCCTCTACACAGATGATGCTACGCTAGTCGCTCACATGGAAACTCAGTTACAAAGACTCGACGACTGTCTCTCCCATGCCTGTAACCTGTTCTGCTTGACTATAAGTATCAAGAAAACTGTGGTCATGGGACAAGGTGTTGCCCCTGATCACACTAAATCACACCCCACTGGAAGTGGTTAGCAAATTCTGCTACCTTGGGTCCACGGTAACAGACAATCTGATGCAGAGCTCAATACACGCATAGGGAAAGCAGCTACCACCTTTGGCCGACTCGTGAAATGCGCATGGGATAGGACCAAGCTGATGGTTTATAAGGCCTGTGTTCTCAGCACCTTGCTGTATGGCTGTGAAACATGGATGACTTAAAGCTACCAGGAAAAGAAGCATAATTTCCATCTTCAATGTCTGCAGCGAATTCTGGGTACAAATTCACACGTGGCAGTCTTGTCAAAGGCAGAACTCTCAAGTATGTTGGCACTAATTGGACACGTCCGTAGGATGCAATGCAGCTGCATGCTCAAGGACCTTCTGTATGGTGAGGTAGCTGGAGCCAGATGACCAGTGGGGTACCCAAATCTCCGCTTCAAAGATGCTTGTAAGTGTGATATGAAGACCCTAAATGTCGACTATCCCACCTGGGAGTCACTAGCTGGCGAAAGAGGGAAATGGCGACACATCCTGTGGACTGACATGCTCTACCATGACTACTAGTGGCTACAGCAGCTCGGCAACAGCACCAACGTCAAAATCAACAACTCACAGCGTCACTTGGCAGTTTCATGTGCAGCACTTGTTCCAGAACCTGCCTTTCAAGGATTGGCTTTCACAGCCTTCAGCAAAGGTGCACCAAGAGAAGACACCCCACCTAAATGGATAGTTTGCTGCCTGTCCATCATCTTTCATAGATGGAAGGATTGCAACAAATAGCCTCATTATTATGTTGTCACGTAAGTGCAGCCTAGGAGTTTTTCAATGCCTGATGTATTTCTTGATAGTCATCACTGGAAAAAACTTTCCAACAAAGTTCCTAACAGTATGCAAGTCTGTACAGATGATGAATTTGACAGCTGCTATTGTATGAAATACTTGGTGTTAGAATATTTACATCCTCTCTGCATTGGAATTATTTCCCTAAAGGGAAAGGTTTGGACTTAAAATGTTTGGGGTAGCTATTAAAGCCACAAAGTTGCAGCCAGTAGATTTTTGTCTCCAACTGTCCTTGGTTTAAGAATTGCCTTCTCTGTTAACATTTAGAAATCTCCTCTGAGTGGCCATCTCCTTATCCTCTAATCTGGCACTCTAATTTTGCTCTTTGGTTAGTTTAATTTTGCAATTGAGGTAGCCTGAGCTGCTGGGCATCTGATAGACAATGCAGCCCAAATCCCACTCTCTCTGGTTTTTCTGCTGTATTGTACAAAATTGTCAGGATAATTTTTTTTACTGATTATAAAGAGAAAATAGATGAACAATATAGAAGGGAAAAAGAAAACAATATAGAAAAAGAGCAAGGAAATGTGGACACAAAAACAAGTGCAACAGAGCAGAATGGGATGTGAATGAGAAAAATGAGAAATGAATGACATGTTTGAGAAATGGTTGAAAAATAAAAGGGTACAAAATTATGTTTTTGAATGTAAATAGTAAAACTGTATTGTACCCTTGTCTTCTAAAATCTCGCATCTAAATATACTACTTCCACTTTAATTGTATAATGTCAGAACAGGAGACTTTTATGCAATTAAATGATCTCCGTCAAAGTTGCAGCAGACAAAACAATTACATCATCTACTTAGCTGATTAAAGTGCTGTCAACATTTTTCTGACCTCAAAAGTACTACTTATTAGTCTGTGAATAAGAACCTTTTTCTTTGACTGATTATGTTAAACTTCAGTGTTTTCTCAGTGCCATTTCCCTCAACTAAGTGGTATTCATTCGTGAAAGCTAGCAAAAGTTTGCACTGGTACAGTGTGTTGTGTAGAATTTGAGATTGGCCTCAAAGTTTGCCAGCAAGTAAGGTTTACCATGGTGATGTAATCTCTGGTTTTCCCAACTTTTATTTTTTTCCTTCCCTTCCTTGCTCCAGCAAGATTGCTCTGCTAATTTCTCTCACACTTCACTTTAGTTACTGCCCAGCTAAGAGTGTTAGTGTTCTGCCATGTGAGGCAGTTCTTAGGATTGATGAAATGGTACAATAAGCTTAATGTAACCTTGATGCCTATAGAGAGGAACAACTGGGGAGATGTTACAAGAATGTGACAAAGGAACAAAAAGTAGAGAAAGGCAAAATAATAAAAATACAAACTCTCTTTTAAAAGTGTCAGTCAGGAATTGTATTATTACACATTCGAGTTTAGCATGTGTACTATTGAGATGACAACACAGGTCAGGATATTGTGTGACTTGAAGAATTTGAAAGTGATGGTATTCCCACAGTCTTGTTGCTTTTGTCCTGTGTGGTAGAGGCCATGGAGCTGGAAGGTGTTGGTGAAGCAGTTTTGGTGAGCTGCTGCAGTCTAGTAGCTAGCAACCACCGTGCACCAATCGTGAACATGTTCGTTATTGAGTGCAGTGACGGCTGCTGATGAAATAGACTGGTCTTAAGCTTCTTGAGTGTTGTTGTAGTTATACCCATGCAGGTGAGTGGTCAGTATATCATTAACCTCCTGACTTGAATCTTATAATCTTGCCGATAATAGAGCAAATTATAGGAGGAGGAGGAAGCCGTGGGATCAGAGGTGAGCCACTCGCTGCAGAGTTTTCTGCCTCCATCCTCCTCTTGCAACCATATTGATGATATGGATGATGCAATTAAGCTTCTGGTCAGTGGTGACTCATGATTTTGATGGGATATTTGGCAATGCTAGTCCCATTGAAGGACTGTGGGAGTGGTTTGAGCCTTTTCTTGTTGAACATGTTCATTAACTGTCACTGAAGCCTAAGGTAACATTCATGCCACGTGTCATCAGTCCTTTTTGGTGTCCAGGTCCTGCTGACTCCACTACACGTTTATTCTTATGTGCAGTATTTTATATTTGTCTGTATTATATTTCAGCGCATTATTCTGTCCACTCATACTTTTGTCCAGCTCAATCTGAGTTGCCTCCTCTGATTCCACTGCTCCTCCTAATTTTGTCATCTGTAAATTTGACCAACTTGTATTGAGTTTGTGTCTAAGTCATACGGTAGGAAAATAACATTGTCATTACAGTCTGTATTATAAACAGTGTTCTAATAAAGAAAATTTGATAACCCATTCTAATTTCTTTACAGATGTTTTGAATCAATTGTTAACTGATTATGACATCTTCTCCTTGTCGGATATCCGTCAGCACACTGTGAGAAAACGTGATGCAGGACCACAGTCCCATGTAGAACAATCGGTACAGTTTTCAGCCCTAAACAGGTATGTATGGATGCATTATGTTTTGTTTAGTTTAGTTTAGAGATACAGCACTGAAACAGGCCCTTCGGCCCACCGATTCTGTGCCGACCATCAACCACCCATTTATACTAATCCTACACTAATTCCATATTCCTACCACATCCCCACCTGTCCCTATATTCCCCTACCATCTACCTATACTAGGGGCAATTTATAATGGCCAATTAACCTATCAACCAGCAAGTCTTTGGCATGTGGGAGGAAACCGGAGCACCCGGAGGAAACCCATGCTTTTGCAGCATAGTCAATTTTATTGACGAAATGAGAATTATGAGGAAATTTTCACATTTGAGGGCTTTTTCCAGGATTACATTTAAGGTTTATATTACTGAGTAGAGTAGGTATTTTCTATGTAAGAAAACCATTCCATTCAAAACCATCCATGTTTTTCATGATTGGTGGCAAAAAGATAGAAAAGAATTAAAATAGTTGCTCACTTCAAAGACCAGAAATGCTTCCGTTAGTAACACGTGGTGCAATATTCCAGAACATTCTTTCACATTGTTCTGTTAAAACCAATATCTCATCTGTAAGGTGCTATAAATGTTAATATAGATGGTTGTCCTAACTCCCACTGCTTGTAGTTTAGCATGCCGCCAATCAAGTTGTTTTATCCTGAACCAAATTCATTCTCCTCCACTCATGCTCCAATAATACTGATTCTGTTGCAATGTATTGAAAGGTTACTATCATTATGTAGAGTATTAAAAGCAATTAATTTTGGTTTATTTGAATCCATGAGACTAAAGAAGTGATGAAACTGAATTACAAGCAATGCATCAAGCCGATTAAAAACTGTATCGTTGGTGTCATAAGGCAAGAATGGTCACCAGTTCAAGCCTTATCCCCGTAAGAAGTTGCACCAAGCAGGAAAGGTGTTGAGCGGAGATTGTGGTGCCTCCTTGTGGCAAGGAGGAAGACTTATGCCGGCGCAAACTTAAAAATCTCTATTGTTAGAATTTTCCTTTCAGTTTTAATATTAATAGTCCTATGATTAAAAAGTTAATGTATTATTTGGACAATGAAGAGGTTATTTTCTTCTGAAAGTGACTAAGATAGATTTTTCTTAGTCTTTGGCATTGGCTGGGCACCTGGCCTACTCTAAGTGCGGATCAGGAAATCAAATACATTCACGATTTTTCAGTTCATGGGTTAAAACTCAGAAAATGTATCCTACTGAGATAAATGGAAATAACTTGTTCCACACAAAATTTAATGTATGTGTTTTCAGCTGTATTCTTCATTTTTTTTTTATTGCTGTTCTGTTTAAATATCCGACCATGAAAAAATTTGCTGGTGTGATCTGAGCTCATTAACATTTCACGTGTGATATTTAAATGTTTACTTAATTCTTGCACTTACATATATTCTGGAATGCCTGCTGGAAATAAAGACTGCTCTGACAACTCTTTCTATGAAAAAGTATAACTTGCTGAGCTGTGGATTGTCTCTATTAACGATACTTAGTTTAAAAAGGCTCTGTGCGAATTAGCTGATCGAGTATTGGAAGGAAAATAGTGTTAGTTCTGCACTCATTCTGAATGATTTAATAGGGGCCACAAATTGAAGAGTTTTCTTGGTCATCTGAAGTATCTATGAATATGGCTGACATCCATGCCCAAACAGAGAGGTGAATTCTATGTAATGTTTAAATGTAATCATATGACTATCAGGACATCATACTTTATTTACAGTAATGGAAGTTGATGAGAAAATGCGTGCAGAAGTTATAGATTTCTAGTTTATAAACTTATAGTACAGTGCTGGTGGTTAGATGAATCTTGAATAAATCTGTTACATTTGAGTTCTGTGATGCAGTGTCACATGTTGTAAATGAAGGCATGGATTGAAGTACTCAATATTTTCCAGAACTCTGTAACTTTACCTGAAACCAAGTTTTTGGTGAGAGGGTACTTTACTGCAGTATATTAATTTGTATCGTGCATAACTTGAGCAAAGAAGTTGAGCATCCAGGATTCGGGGTCACATCCAAACCCTCGATTATACCCAGTGAATTGGTTCTGGACTATGTAAACATTGAAGGGTCAACATTTCCTCAACAACAGAGTGGAAATAAGTGGAGGTGTATCCCAGAGCGACTGTCACTTATCTGTCTGCCTCCCAATATTGAGAAAACTTTAAATAAGAGGGGTACAGTAGAATAGTGCTTATGTTACTGGACGAGTAATCCAGAGGCTTGGACTCCATGGTAGCTGGGGAATTTAAATTCAATTACGAAAATAAATCTGGAATAAAAAGCTAGTATTAATAATGGCGACCATGAAACTACTGGGTTGTCATAAAAACCCACCTGCATCAGTAATGTCCTTTTAGGGAAGAAAATCTGTCATCCTTACTAGTCTGGCCTACATATGACTCCAGATCCACAGCAATGTGGTTGTCTCTTAACTGCCCTCTGAAATAGCCTAGCAAGCCACTCAGTTGTATTGTAGAAGGTGGCTCACTGCCACTTTCTCAAGGGCAATTAGGGAAGGGCAACAAATACTGTCCTTGCCCCATCCCATGAATGAATTAAAAAGAAAACTGTAAGACCGAAAACCCTGTATATCATCTATCTTTTAAAGCTTGGATTTTTAAAAAATTCCACAACTCTCAGAAAAGATTTATCCTTTTTCCTAACAAAGTGTGCTATAGATTCATCTAAATGGCATTGCTATCTGAATTGTTCTAAAATTATTGTCCAAATGTCTGTGTAAGAGCACAAAGTAAGCATGCAGTTTCTAACAAGTGATTGACAGAAGAACACTGTTACTACAGGATTCTTTGATATCTTACTTTGAACTTTCTGTTTCACAGAAATTTTAAATTGTATTTAACATCAAGCGTGGAGCAATTTTCTGAAACTTTCAAAGCAGTAATAGTGGATGGAGATGGAAATGAAGAAGAATATCCTGTGCAATGGAAAAACTTCTTTACCGGCCATGTGATTGGTCAGTGCATGTAATGAGATTGATTGATTGTAAACCGTGGTACTGTTTTAAAATCATGAAGTATTTTTCTTGTAACCTGTAGCATTACTGCATTGAAAGCATAAGCCTACAAAATATTCAAGTGCAATAATATGAAAGTTGTTTTGGGGGAAGGGAAGTTAATTTGTTCAAAACAATGTATATATTTCCTTAATATCTGATGAAGCTGAGTGGATTATTCAGTCAGAAGATTCGGAACTCTTGTCTTTAAGTGGGAACCTAATGATTCAGTTGTCGTGGCTACCGGGCTGCTCTATATCAGTGAGCTTTTTATGTCCTCAAATATATATGTTTCCTGAATCCAATGTTCCCTGTAAGCTGTGCGTAGCCAAATAGGAGCCCGGAAGATACTGCAGAGGCCGCTTACAAGCTGCCGCCGCAAAGAAACCACATGTGCCTGCCATGCAAAAAAAAATTAAAGATACTGTGTACTGAAATCAACAGGCTGTGCACAAGGAAAAAAATTGAAGGTGACACTGTCTGAATCTGTTGGTAACCAGATTGGTTATGCTTGTCATTTAAATGCTGGTGTTGGAACTGGAGGTACAAAGCAAAACATGAAAGGTGAAGAAAATGGGAAATACTGAGGGAATTGTTCATCTGTCCTAGTAGCCTTCAGTCGTTTGAGAAGATATTTATCTATCAGTTTTAGGGAGTTAATAACTGGTTGTTTGATATCCAGTTGTGGATGAGCTACAAGTTTCTTCAGTTAAGTATTGAGAAGACTGAAGCCATTGTTTATAGCCTTACCACAAATTCTGAGCCCTCGCCATTGTGCCAGGCTGAACCAGACTGCTTGTAGTCTTGGCTTCCTATTGCTGTGCTTCTGACTCTATGCACTCTTCACTGCAAAGACTGTCTACTTCCACCTCAGTAACATCATCTGCCTCTGTTGCTGGAAACCTTATCCTCCAGGCTCGATCTATACTGGGGCCTCAACTTTTCACTATATAAATGTCTCAGATGAATAGAGAGCCATATATCTACGTTTGCTGAATACACTAAGTTAGGTGGCAAAGTAAATAGTGCAGATGGGAGCAGAAAATTGCAAAGGAACATTGATAGAGTGTGAGTGGGCAAAAGTGGCAGATTGAATTCACTGTGGAAAAGTGTGAGGTCATCCACTTTGGACCTGAGAAAGATATATCAGAGTATTTTCTAAATGGCGAGAAGGTAGGAACTGGAAAAGAGTGATTTAGGCGTCCAAGTAAAGAAATAACTAAATAATTAATGGACAGGGACAAAAAAATGTATAAAGCAAGTGGAATGTTGGCCGTCATCTAAAGAGGGCTGGAACATAAGGGTGTGGAAGTTATGTTACAGCTATTCAGAGCTTGGTTAGACCCCATTTGGAGTGCTGCATTCTGTTCTGGATAACGCATCTCAGGAAGGGTATATTGATCTTGGAAGGGTGTATTGCAGATTGACCAAAAATATACCAGGGCTTCAGGGTTAAATTATAAGGACAGGTTGCATAAACTAAACTTGTATTCCCTTGAATATCAAAGATTGAGGGGTGATCTAATTTGAGGTGTTTAACAGGACCATAGGAGAGTCATAGTCATAATGGCACAGATGGAGGCTATTTGGCTCATCAAGTCCATGCCAGCTCTCTGCAGAGCAATCCAGTCAGTCCCATTCCCTGGCTCTGTGCCTGTAGCCCTTTAAGTTTATTTCCTTCAAGGGCCCATCCAATTTCCTTTTGAAATTATTCATCATCTCAGCTTCCACCACCCTAATAGGGAGCAAGTTCAAGTTCATTGCCACTCATTGCGTAAAGGTCTTCCTCAATTCCATTCTGCATCTCTTGCCTAAAACCTTAAATCTGTTTCCCTAGTCCTTGTACCATCAGCTAATTGAAATCGCTTTTTTTTGTCTACCCTATTCAAAACTGTCATAATCTTGTACACCTCTATCAAATCTCCCCTCAACCTCCTTTGCTCCAAGGAGAACAATCCCAGCTTGTCCAGCCTAACCTTGTAGCTAAATATTCCTCATCCGTGGATCCATTCTGGTAAATCTCCTCTGTAGCCTCTCAAGAACCCTCACATCCTTCCTAAAGTGTAGTGACCAGAACTGGATGCAATACTCTAGTTGTGGCCTAACCAGAGCTTTGTAAAGGTTCAGCATAACCTCCCTGCTTTTGCATTCAGTAGCTCTATTTATGAAGCCCAGGATTCCATATGCTTTGCTAACTTCTCTCTCAGTATGTCTTGCCACCTTTAAAGATCTATGCACATGAAGCCCCAAACCCCCTGTACGCTCTTTAGAATTGTACCATTTAGTCTATATTGCCCCCCCATCCCTTTTTCCAAAATGCATCACTTCACATTTCTCTGTATTAAATTCCATCTGCCTCTTGTCTGCCCATTCTGCAAGCCTATCAATGTCCTGTTGCAATGGATTGGTATCTTCCTCACTGTCTACCACATCTCCAAGTTTGGTATCATTGGCAAATTTTGAAATTTTGCTCTGTGTTCCAATATCCAAGTCATTTATGTATATCAACAAAAACAGTGGTCCTAGCACTGAACCTTGGGGAACACTGCTGTCTACCATCCTCCAGTCTGAAAAACAACCATTTACCACAACTTGCTGTTTTCTGCCCTTAAGCCAATTTTTAAAAAAAATCTAAGCTGACTATTCCATGAGCCTCAATTTTGTTAACCAGCCTTTTATGTGGTACTTTGCCAAATGCTTTCTTAAAATCCAGATAGATAATATCCATGGTTTCCTTTGATCAACCTTATTCGTTACTTCATCAAAAAATCAGATTAGTCAAGCACAAAATACCTTTTACAAATCCATACTGTTTCTCCTTAATGAACTCAAACCTCTCAAAGTGCCTGTTGATTTTTATTTCCCTGATTATTGTTTCTAAAGTCTTGCCCATTACAGATGTTAAACTGACTGGCCTGTAGTTACTAGGAATGTCTTTACATCCTTTCTCAAAAAAGGGTGTCACATGTGCCACACTCCAATCCTCTGGCACATCCCCGGTATCTGGGGAAGATTGGAAGATTATAGCAAGCCCTTCTGCTATCTCCACTCCAACTTCCTTTGAACCTGGGATGAAAGCCATCCAGACCAGGCAACTATCCACTCTAAGCATAGCTGGCCTTACCAGTACAATTTTGTCAGCATCCTCTTCCTTAGTAAATACTGATACAAAGTACTCATTAAGTATTCTAGCCATGCCCTGCACCTCTAAGCATATATTACCCTCTTTGTCTCTAATGGGACCCACCCCACCTCTTACTACCTGATTGCTATTTACATACTGGTAGAAGATTTTTGGGTTCCTTTTTATGTCAACTACCATTCCTTTGTCATTTTCTCTCTTTTTTTAAAATTTATTTTATTTAGAGATACAGCACTGAAACAGGCCCTTCGGCCCACCAAGTCTGTGCCGACCATCAACCACCCATTTATACTAATCCTACACTAATTCCATATTCCTACCACATCCCCACCTTCCCTATATTCCCCTACCACCTACCTATACTAGGGGCAATTTACAATGGCCAATTTACCTATCAACCTGCAAGTCTTTGGCTGTGGGAGGAAACTGGAGCACCCGGCGAAAACCCACGCGGTCACAGGGAGAACTTGCAAACTCCACACAGGCAGTACCCAGAATTGAACCCGGGTCGCTGGAGCTGTGAGGCTGCGGTGCTAACCATTGCGCCTCTGCCTTTGCCAGTCATATTTTCCTCTTCACTTCCCCTCTCAACTTATTGTATTTGGAGAATTCACCTGACATGCATCATACACCATCTTTTTTTGTTCCATCATATTCTCTATCTCCCTCGTCATCCAAGGAGCCCTGGCTCTGGTTCCCTTACCTTTCACCTTTGTTGGAATGTTCCTAGCCTGTACCTGAAACAACACCTCTTTAAAGATCAGCCATTGCTCTGTTACAGTTTTTCCTGTCAATCATTGGTTTCATTTTACCCTGGCTAGATCCCCTCTCATCCCACTGAAGTTGGCCCTTTTCCAATTTATAAGTTCTACTTTAGATTGTTCCTTGCTCTTCTCTATTGCTCATCTAAATCTTATGATACAATAATCATTCTTACCCAAGAGTTCCCCCACAGACACTTAGTCCACCTGTCTCCTTCCCCAGCACCAGATCCAGCAATGCCTCCTTCCTAGTTGGACTGAGAACATACTGGTCAAGGAAGTTCTCCTGAACACATTTCAGAAATTCCTCCCCTTTCCTTTCCTTCACTCTAACATTATCCCAATCGATATTTGGGTAATTAAAGTCCCCCAATATAACCACTATATAGTTCTTGCACATCTCTGTGATTTCCTAGCAGATTTACTCCTCTATTTCTCTCACTATTTGGAGGCTGAGAGAATACCCCCAGTAGTGTGATCATCCCCTTTTTTGCTTCTCAACTAACCAAATGGATTCTGTCTTTGCCTGCTCAAGGACATCCTCTCTTTCCAACACTACAACGTCTTCCCTAATCAATACAGTCTCCCCACTTCCCTTTTTTTCCTCCTTGCCTATCTTTTCTGAACACTTTGTATGCTTGAATATTAAGCACCCACTGTTCACCATTTTTAAGCTATGTTTCTGTTATTGCTACTGCATCATACTCCCACACGACTATTTGCATTTGTAGCTCACCAACCTTATTCACCACACATTGTGCATTTACATGCGTGCATTCTAAACCTGTCTTTGTATTCCTTACAGTCCTCCTAGTCTACTCATATCTAATATACTGTTTCCTTCTCCAGTACTATCCAACACACTCATTCTTTATGCGCCTTATTCCTCTTTTCTACTTCTGTATGCTGGCGCCCAGCCCCCTGCGAGTTTAGTTTAATCCTCCCCAACCACACCAGTGAACCTCCCTGTGAGGACATTGGTCCCAATTCTAATGAGGTGCTACCCCTCCCTTTTGAATAGGTGCCCCCTGCTGTTCCCCTAACTATGGACCTCCTATAAGACTGCATTGCTGCTCTTTTTGCTGTTACCTCTTGCACAGTCCCTTACCCATTGCTGCCATGGTCTGGACTGCATTCCTTCAAAGTGTCGTCACTCCCCACAGTCTCCAAAGCTGAGTACCAATTTCAGAGTGGCACACATCTCGAAAGACTGCTGCACTTTCTACATCTTCCTGCTCTTCCAGATTGCCCCCCCCCCCCATCTATTATCCTGAACTCTTACTGTTTGTGAGGGGAACCACATCCTGAAACACATGATCCAGGAAATTCTCTTGTTCCTTGATGCTCCACAGTGGCTCCAGTTGCTCCTCAAGCTCAGAAATCCTGAGCTCGAGCTGAAGCAGCTGGAGACACTTCCTACACATGTGGTTCCCCCCCCCCCCCACAAGACACATGAAGTGCCCTGAAGATCCCACCCGCTGCAGGAATTGCAAGCAACAGGTCTCAGCTGCCCATCCATGATCTAAGAAAAATAGCTTTCCCCTATTTTATAATCTAGTTAATACCTTGTGTCAGGCAAGCCCCCCGCAACCTGCCAAGAATGAGGAAAATTCATTTCGCCACATGAACATTGATTTTAAACTGCTGATGGTGAAGAAAGAACTTGCTTTAAAAAACAATTGGAGACTTTGGCTGGGGAGAGACATTAGCGTATCAACAGGCAAGTACTTCAAATTACAAAGGAGCTATTCCCTGCTCCAATTTAATCCACAATGGTTGCCAGACGTTGAAGCATTCCAGGTTAACTAATAAGATGGCTGAATACACAAACAGACGTGGTTGGGCCAGTTTGGTCACATGACTGTTTGAATTTTTTGAAATTGAGATTCTAACTTGGAGTTTGAAATCAGAAAGCTGTTTTCTCCTGGACTGAGAACACCTCTCTCCTGCCTGCTCTCATCTCACTCTCACCAGCTTCAGAAACCATTGCAGACATATGAACCACAAGAGAGAAAAGTCTCCTACAGTGAACAAGGTTTAAGAAGCATACTGGGCCCTTACGAAAAGTCAGAGCTGTCTACAATCTACGGCGAGCTGGAAACATAGAAACAGTAACAAGAAACCCCTTTTTACAGACTGCCTCAAACCCCTCCATTTTATTTTTCTTCTCTTTTCTGTCCCTCTTTACATGTGTGTATCGCATGTGCATGCTAGTGTGGGTGTGTCGTATATCTGTAGGGGTTAACCGTATTAGAGTTGAAGTTTAAGGTTTAATAAATTTCACTTCTTTAAACTTAAGAAGACCTGTTTGTGCTCGTTTCTTTGCAAGGATTCACCAAGGGGAAGCTCAAAACACTGTTTAAAATTACACCCTGTTGCAATAAGACCAGGTGAAGAGAATAAAAGACCCCTAGACACCTTTCTCATCAGGTCATAACACTTGTATAAACTATTAATTTTAATTAAAATGCCTCTAGATCTGCTCTGCACTAATAATTTAGTTACTGTTTTTCTTAGCCCGATTGGAATATACTTAGCCTGATTTGAATTCTATTCATTAATCTAAGCTGTAAATTTAATACAGTACTTTTTCGTTTGGCAGTGTGAGTTTAAATGACTACCCTAGATTAGAGAGAAAAAAACTCACCAATCACCTTGAGGGATAGAGAGAAACTATTTTCTCTGGTGGTGAAATCTAGAACAAGGGGAAATAACCTTAAAATTAGAGCTAGACCATTAAGAGGTGATGTCAGAAGGTACTTCACACAAAAAATGGAAATCTGCTATACTCTTCCTTCAAAAAGTTGTTGTGGCTAGGTCAATTGAAAATTTCAAAACTGAGATTGATAATACAAGTATATTAAGGGTTTTGGAACCAAGGCCGGTAGGTGGAGTTGATATACCCATTCGGCATGATCTAATTGAATGGCAGGACAGACTGGGCTGAATGGTCTCCTCCTGTTCCTATGTTCTTGGGTTCCAATGATTGCTTGAATATTCTCTTGACCGGCTTGCCTTTTTCCATTTCTGTAAACTTCAACTCATCCAAAACTCTGCTGTCCAGATCCTGTTCACCTATCATTTCTGTCCTAGCTTCCATTGATTCACAATTCCAACACCTCCCAAATGAGGTCAGCTGCTTTGCTTTACTATCTCTTCTGTCAACCCTATGGATGTTGCCAGCTGCTTATCTGAAATTAAGATAAACTATCTCCAACTTAACATTAGCAAAATAGAAGCCATCCACTTAGTCTTCTGCAAACACCTATATGCTTGCATTGTCAACTCCATCTCCACTGGTTGCCACCTCACACTTGGTCCAGAAGTGTTGAACCTTGTTATATTGCCTGAGCTCAGCTTCCTCCTCCACATCTGATTTTTTGGCTAGACTGCTTTCTTTCATGTCTGCAATATTGCATGCCTCTGCGCCTACCTCTCCATCTCCACTGCTGAAACGTTCCATCATTGCTTGCCACCCAGCCTCTACCACTCAAACCACAACTTATGCAAACTGCTGCAACCTGTGTCCTCACTCATGCTGAGGCTTGCATCCCCATTGTTCTTGTCTATACCAAGTTCTACTGGCTTCCTGTATCCAAGGGTGTACCTCCTCCTTCAGCCATCTTGTCTATCCACTGAAACCACTTCCTTGAGCATTTCTACTTTTCCATTCCTATCCCTGGATTCAAAATCTCCTTAGGACATTCCTCATGACCTTGCTTTTTACTTCTGGCCATATTCCTTTAACTGTCTTTATTTTTCTCTCCCCGCCCCCCCCCCCCCCCCCCACCCCCCCACTGCCTGTCTACTCATGATCAACTGCCCTGATAAGAATGTTGACACTTCTTAGTGCATTATGAGCACTGTTGAAATGTAAGTTGTTGACCAGGGTAAATTTGCAAATTTCAACCCCAGCTCAGTGGGAAGAAAAGCATGCCTTTCTCTTATTAATGTACTTCTGGCACTTTGAAGTGTGGCAGACACTCTCAGAGCTTTTATATGGATAGATGAAAATGCAAGGATCAAGTAAAGAAGTGTGTAATATGATCAGAGGGACGATGGGTTAAATACACACCATTCTTTGTATTGTGCTACACTGAAGTTTCCCCTCAACTTCTTGAGTGGCAGGTGAGTTCTTATCCAGGTGTTGGACTCTGGCAATGATGAGTATATCCATTTGGCAGTCATCTTTCTACTGTTGATGTCTAAAACCATTTCTATGTCAGTTGTCAAAGTCTGGGCTTTAATTTGCTGAACTTTTGAAGCTGGTTTGCTTTTATCTGGCAAAATATTTTAAAGGGGAGAAAAAAAGCTAAAAGAGAAAAACAGGTTAGATGGGGGAAAAATTAAATCAATATTTACATTTTTTTTAAAAATGAGGGAACTGAGGGACAATATAAGCAACATTTTAGTGTTCGAATTTTGTTTGCTCATGGTTTAGTGTTTAGTTTTAATATAAAATTGCATATGTAGCAGGGATAGTATTATTACTGTAATAGTATTTTCAACTTGACAGTTACCCAGGGCGACTTGGAGTTGATGAAATTAGGTAATAGCACATATTCCTTTGAATATTCAATTTGTACAAGATCAAGGTTTCACATTATGCAAAACACGGGTAGAATGAAACAATAGGAATGGAAATTGAGTCTTTAATTTTCTAGTAGATAATTGTATTTTTGTTTAAATTTATGGCTGTTATCTATCTAAAAATATCAAGTTGATACAGACGGATGCTAATTTGTGTTAACAGCATTTCTATGGCTGTTACTTTCTCCTGTGTGCAGTGAACACAATATTTTCACAGCAAAAGAATATTGTTAATTGTTGCCAGAATATATCTCTAATATTTTGTAAAAGTTCTTAATTTGATGGATTTTCAGCACCATAAGTTTGAATAATTATTTATTAATTACACACCACCCCTTTTGAGAGCAAATGTCAAACCAGAGATGATCTGTTGTCTATGAACTACACCCCTCTATTATCAACTGGGACATTGGAGGACCCCTTTGATTAACATTCTGATGTCCTAACTCAAAATAAAATGATTGTAAAGAATCGGAAATCTAATTGTGTCAAACTTGTGTTTTTAATTAATAGGTGAACCAGGTTCAAAAGTCCGTGCTCTTATTGATGATAAGGATTTTACTGCCAGAATTGTTACTGATGAAGGAGAATATAACATAGAGGTATTCTTAACTTTAATTTACCTTTTTAGGATGTCAAATTTTGAAACCCTGAAGACTGAAGAATGTAATAGAAGTTTAACACAAAATCTGTCTATATAATATGCTGAAGCAGATTTGCACTTCTAATGCATACATAGAGCTCAAAGCTATTGGGTTTTAATACAAGTATGAACCATAAGTTTACAGCACAGTAGGAGGCCAGTTGACCCATAGTATCTTTGTGGCAATTTTCTGCAGTGCACTCTGCAGCATCCTTTCTGTATTGTGCCCAAAACTGCACGCAGTTCTATGGCCTAATCAGTGTTTTGTTCAAGTTTATCATTACTTCTTTACTCTTATACTCTATGCCCCTATTTATAGAGGCAAAAATTATGTTGGCCTTTTTGATGGCTGAAGTATACTCATGAAGTATTTGTAGTCTACTCTATTTGTGTGGGTGAAGCACTGTGAATTTCTTAAGAGAAACATTAGATAAGTACGTTATTGATTCAGTTCAACCCTGAGCTGAGCTTTACATCTCTCACTATCCATTGCCAAAACTATCTGTTTACAACTACAAAACATTGCCTGTTTTGGTCAAAGGTGAGTTGTGAAAAGTTGAGAGTTTTACTCGTTTATTTATGTTATCTTTATTTCCGTTTCTAGCCGCTATGGAGGTTTATTGACTCTGTACCTGTTGAACAATTGTTGGCGTACAAATCTGAAGATGTCCGGGAAATTGGGCGATTAAAATCATCAAATGTTTGTGGTTATATAAAGCTGAATGACTCTGAGCTTTTGCCAGAAGAAGTTGATGAGGAGGAGGATGATTTTGATATAGATGCTTCTACAGGTAGGTGTATTTGAGAAACTGCTATCTTCTTGTTGATTTTCTATCACATGGCCTGGTCCATTTTGTGAAATGGTCTTCAGCGAACTTGCTGTTAGCGTAGCCGGTAGAAAGATTTTTTGGCTCTGCGCTGTTGAAATATTGATATTGATAAAATGTCTCAAGCTGTCTGAGAAAGTACTTCTCAATACTTCTCTCAATAGTACTGGATACATTTGGCTGACTACGCTCCAGTTTTCTTTGGAATTATTTATGCAGAGTTTTAAATTCTGTAATCGCTACTAAAACCCATTCTCAATCATTAGCACTACATTACATCTTGTATGCCTAGAAGTTGTGCTCACTTTGTAGATATTCCAAACACATATAAAAGAAAACATAAAATTGCAGAAGCTAGTATTGCCTTTTGTGAAACATAGCTCAGCTAAATGTAGGGTCATGCTCTTGAACAGATATGACTAATATTGAAGGGTTAAAAATCCTCAGGCTATGTAGATTATTATCGTTTCTTGTACTCAGTTTGTACAGGTTATGTGTGTGATTTTAAAAAACATTCATTAGTATATGCAATGTAATTTTGTAAGGGGAGTTGAATATTGAGTCCTCAACTGAGAACTTAGATTGTACATTGGAAATAGAACCTAGTTCTTCTCAAGCTAATGAACTCTGCTGATAATCTATTGTATGGCTCCATTGCGTTAAGGTAGTCTTAAAATTGTGCAGTAACACTTTGTTTCAGTTTTTGTACCACTTTCCATTCCCTTCTGTTTTATGAAGGTGCAGGAAACCTGGACTTATGTCTCTGTTGTCAAAAGGATAGATAGGTGAACTACCTGTATATCTCCATCAATGTCCCCTTTGGCTCCTTGGAATTACTGCCTAGGCAGGACATTTCCAATGTTTAGTAAAAACATGCAAGATAGATGGATAAATTGAGTTTTGCTAAAGATGTCTTAAACAGTTTGAACACATTTCCCACATTGTATTTATTACATTGGAAAGATGATCCAAATGTTTAAAATAACCAGTAGGTGGATGTAGAGAGGCATTTTGTGTTGGAGTAGAAAGAGGATGTGGAGTGGCCTTTGTAAACTAAGAAAGCAATGTGAAATAATTAAGGAAGTAACTACTTCAGTCAGTCATTGCATACAGATTGAGAGATGAGTTGGATATAATATGTTGGACAATATTATAGATTCTGAGCACACTTCCTAATGCCAAACTTTTCTGTTGCTCAGAAACCACATATTGTGTAAAGTGTTTACTTTTCCTTCTCATTAACAGAAGGGTGCTTCAAGTCTTGTTGGAAGCTGTCACGTTTGACATATTCGCTGAGGACTGAATTAGGCTAATATATTCAAAAAGAAAACACACATTCCTAATTCACAGGGAGCAGAA
This sequence comes from Heterodontus francisci, assembly GCF_036365525.1. Lineage (NCBI taxonomy): Eukaryota > Metazoa > Chordata > Chondrichthyes > Heterodontiformes > Heterodontidae > Heterodontus > Heterodontus francisci. The sequence continues at coordinate 59,057,063 of NC_090373.1, read as the reverse complement.
TCGAATTAAGATGACAGGAAGAACATTCTTGGCCCCTCTGCTGTCCCCACACAACCTTCTTCCCTGCCTCTACCCATTTAAAATCTACCCCAGTAGAGGACTGGCATGCTGTTTTCTAGTGCTGGATGCTAAAATGTCTTATTTCTATGGGATCGGATGAAGGAGGTTGAATTCCTCAGGTTGTGTGGCAGGCAGCCTATTGGACTTTGATCACTGACCCTGATGGGGTCCTATTTTTGGCTGGGATCTTTAGGCACAGGCTTTGCAGGCCCGTGCTGTAATGAACTTCTGGAAGAGGAGGGAAATGGAGGATTTTGGTCAATGCTGGTCCTGGAAAACGTACTCAGAGCAAGGGGTTTTTGGTCCAATTTTTGTTTGTTCAAAATGCTCCATTGAGTTTTAACTACATTTGCCAGCATTTCCTTTTTTTCCTAACTGAAGTATATTTTTGAACTTCTTTTTTGATAAAGACAATCTGCAAATTGTTCACCATTTCTTTGCCTAGTTATTTTCTGTAAGGGAAACCTTTGAACACTGAAATGCACAGTTCCTTCTTCTGAAATGATGTAAGGTTATCGACCTGAAATGTTAACACTGTCTCTCTCTTTACAAATGCTGCCTGACCTGCTGAGTATTTCCAGCATTTTGCTTTTATTTCAACCTCCACCACAAACCCTGGACCCATGCTCTGCAGGATGCCCCTGATGGCCAAGCAAGTGAGGCCACAGATTAATTAGATTATCAGCCATCATTTTAATCTTTACTGATGTGAAACAGAATTCTATTGTTTACCTGCTCAGTGGCTTCTCCTTATAAGGAAACTTTGATTAGCTCCTGGTGCTTTCTGTTCTGTTTGGACAGAGCAATCCTGACAGGCTGCTAGAAGGGCAGCTTGTTCATTCGCTGTGTTCTGTTAGCTCCCACTTGTGGTTATAAACCTCTTGCTAAATGGCTGTGGATTTTGATCGGATTTGCATGCTTTATTATCTTATAAGTAAGGCCACCGATTTGAGGTTTCATAGAATAGCACAGCATAGAAGTTCATTCGACCCAGAGTGCATACCGGCTCTTTCAAAGAGTAATCCAGTGAGTCCCACTCCTCCGCTCTTTCCCCTTATCCTGCAATTTTTTCTTCAAGTATTTATCCAGTTCCCCTTTGAAGGCCATTGTTCAATCTGTATCCACCACCTTATCAGGCTATACGTTCCAGATCCTAACCACTTGTTGCGTACAAAGTTTTATGTCTTCTTTGGTTCTTTGGCCGATCACCTTAAATCTGTGCTCTCTGCTTATCAACTCTTTAGCTATTGGAAACATTTTTTCTTTATTTACTCTATTCAAAGCCATCATGATTTTAAACCCTGTATCAAATCTCCTGTTAGCCTTTGTGGAAGTGAGCAGAAAGGCATGGCACTATGCCAGAAGAAGGGTCACTGACCCGAAACGTTAACTCTGCTTCTCTTTCCACAGATGCTGCCAGTCCTGCTGAGTGATTCCAGTATTTCTTGTTTTTGTTTCAGATTTCCAGCATCCGCAGTATTTTGCTTTTATTATTATGGCACTATGCTTAATGGGAAATATAGCCAAGTTAGGAATAGTAGCTTTGATGAGCTTTGATTTTAAGTGGCAGAAACCACAATGAAATAGTTAATAGTAAAGGCAGAGCGTGTGAGACAGTAACGACTAGCCGACACTGGTAATTGCCAGGACATCTGTTCTTTATGGCCTGATTGTGTGACTCCCTGTGGTTTGGAACAAATGGACTCCTGTGAATCAAATGATGTCCATCCCTGTGTGAGTGATAAGGAGTGCTAGGCCCCTCTTATCTTCGTGAACTGCCACTACTTGATGTAGCTGCAGACTGCACGAAACACTCAGGAATGTACACCTAATAGAGATAGCAGGATGCGCCGCAATTACTTGTCACAAGGTAGAGACAGACTCATGATCCATGTAGGGAGTGAGACCAGCATGGTTATTGATGATTCCTATGCTCTTGTTAATTAGCTTGCTTATCCGCTTTGTTTTATCTTGCTGGTACAAAACAATATTTTATTAGTAACAAGTATGTATTGAGAATGGAGTGTATTGTTAACCTCAGTAACAGATGTACTGCATGTCACCACGTGGGTGAAGTCGAATTGTACCGCACTGATTGGTTAAACAAGGAGGTGTAGCATGAATCTTAATGTATAAACAGTAGTACCTGTATCACAAACTTCACTTACTCTGGGGGGGGACCCGACAGACTCTGGTGGAGTCAGTGCTGCTGTTATCAGAGTAAGTCCGCTGGCGACTGCGCAAATAAAGTAATTGATTTTACCTACACATCCGACTCGGTATATTTACTGAACCAGACTGAAGGCAAAAAGAACTCAGATTAACACCTTTTCTGCTGTGAGGAGAACAACCCCAGCTTTTCAAGTCTGTCCACGTAACTGTAAATCCTCATCCCAGAACCATTCTAGTAAATCACTTCTGTACCTTCTGCAAAGCCCTCGCATCCTTCTTAAAGTGTGCTGCCCAGAACTGGAAATAATACTCCAGCTGGGGCCGAACTAGTGTTTATATACATTTCGCGAGACATCCTGGCTTTTATTCGATTTATAAAGTCCAGGATCTCATGCTTCATTAAACTGCATTGTTAACCAGTCCTGCCAGTTTCAAAGATTTGTGCAGAAACATCCACAGATCCCCCTCTTCTTGTACCCCCTTTGAAATTATACCATTTAGCTTGTATTGTCTCCTCATTCTTGCAAGCACAATATATCACCAAACCTCTCTGCATTGAATTTCATCTGCCATATGTCTGCCCAACCTGTCTATATCTTCTCAAAGTCTCTTGATCTCTGTTTACTACATTTCAAAGTTTCGTATCATCTGCAGATTTTGAAAATGTACCATATACGTTTATGACTTGGACTTGGCCTACATCATAAACAGTCGTAGTCCTTGTATTAAATCTTGGAATTATACCTCCCTCCAGTCTGAAAAACAGCCATACACCACAACTCTGTTTTCTATCCTTTAGCCAATTTTGTATCTATACTGCTACTGCCCCTTCCTATCCCCAAGCATAATATTTTTATTCTTTCATGGCAAGACCAGCATTTGTTGCCCATCCCTAATTGCCCTTGAGAAGGTGGTGGTGAGCTGCAGTCCATCTGGTGCAGGTACACCCACAGTGCTGTTAGGGAGGGAGTTGCAGGATTTTGATCCAGTGGCAGTGCAGGAACAGTGATATATTTCCAAGTCAGGATGATGTGTGACTTGGAGGGGAACGTTTGGTGATGGTGTTCCAATGTGTCTGCTACCCTAGTTCTTCTAGTTGGAAGAGGTGGAAGGTTTGGAAGGTGCTGTCGAAGGAGGCGCGGTGAGTTGCTGCAGTGCACTGTGTGACGGTGCTGTAGGGAATGAATGTTTAAGGTGGTGGGTGGGATGCTGATCAAGCGGGCTGCTTTGTCCTGGGACGGTGTTGAGCTTCCTGAGTGGTGATGGAGCTGCACTCATCCACGCTCCTGACCTGTGCCTTGTAGATGGTGGATAGGTTTTGGGGAGTCAGGAGGTGAGTTACTCACCGTAGAATTCCCAGCCTCTGACCTGTCCTTGTAACCACAGTATTTATGTGGCTGCTCCAGTTCAGTTTCTGGTCATTGGTCAGGATGTTGATTACCATTGACCATATTTATAAATTGTACTTTATCAAACAACAACTTTATCAAACACCTTTTGAAAGTCCATATCCACAACATCAACTGCACTGCCTTCATCCATCCTTTGCTACATCAAAAAACTTAAGATAGTCAAACACAATTTGTCCTCAATAAATCCATACTGGTTCTCCTTTATTAGTCCATGCTTATCCAAGTGGCTATTAATTTTCTTCCCGATTATTATTTGTAAAATCTTCCCCGCCGCTGACTTTTGACTGACTGACTTGTAACTGCCAGGTTTATCCTTCTCTCCTTTTCTGAACAAGGATATAACATTTGCAATCCTCCAGTTTTCTGGCACCACCTCTAAGGAGAATTAGAAGATTGTGGCTAACACCGTCACAATTTCTATCCTTACTTCCCTGAGCAACCTAGGATGCATCCTATCCAGCCCAGTGACTTTAAGACCTACCACTCTTTCTAGTACCTCCTGTTATCTATTTTTATCTCATCCCAGCCACCTCCTAGTTAACATAGGAAACAGGAGCAGGAGTAGATCATATGGCCCCTCGAGCCTGCTCCGCCATTCAGTACGATCATGGCTGATCCTCGGCTTCAACTCCACTTTCCCACCCGCTCTTTGTGTCCTTTGATGTACCCTGAGACACCAAAAATCTGTCTATCTGTCTTAAATATGTTCAACAATGGAGCATCCACAACTTTCTGGAGTAGAGAATTCCAAGGATTCACAACCCTTTGAGTGAAGAAATTTCTCATCTCAGTACTAAATGATTGGCCCTTATCCTGAGGCTATGCCCCCATGTTCTAGATTCCCCAGCCAGGGAAAACAACCTCTCAGTGTCTACCCTGTCAACTCCCTTCATAATCTTGAATGTTTCAATGAAATCACTTCTCATCTTTTAAGCTCCAGAGAGTACAGACCCAGTTTACTCTGCCCCTCATCATCGGACAACCCTCTCAACCGAAGAACTAATTTAGTGAACTTTGCTGTACCGCCTCCAATGCAAGTATATCCTTCCTTAAATATGGAGACCAAAACTGTGCACAGTACTGCAGGTGTGGTCTCACCAAAGTCCTGTACAACTGTAGCAAGACTTCCTTATTCTTGTACTCCAGTTCCCTTGCAATAAAGGCCAACATGCAGCTTGCCTTCCTAATTGCTTGCTGTACCTGCATGCTAACTTTGTGTTCCTTGTACAGTTACACCCAAGTCCCTTTGAACATCAACATTTACTAGTTTTATGCCTTTTTAAAAAATATTCTGCTTTTCTGTTCTTACCAGCAAAGTGAATAAGTCATTTACTTATGGCACAGAAAGAGGCCATTCGGCCCGTCGGGTCCATGCCAGCTCTCCATGGAGCTATGCAGACAGTTCCACTCCCTGGCTCGATCCTCATAGCCCTGCAAGTCAATTTCTCTCAGGTGGACATCCAGCTTCCTCTTGACATCATTGATCATTTCTGCTTCCACCACCCTTTGGGCAGCGAGATCCAGGTCATTACCACCCGCTGTGTTTAAAAAAAAAAGTGCTTCCTCATATTTCCCCTGCATCTTTTGCCCAAAACTTTCAATCTGTATCCTGTAGTCCGAGAGATGCGAAGTGGGGAAGGGGGGAAGAGACAGTGACACATACAGAGAGAGCGACATATAGAAAGAGAGCAAAATACTGCGGATGCTGGAAATCTGAAATAAAAACAAGAAATGCTGGAATCACTCAGCAGGTCTGGCAGCATCTGTGGAAAGAGAAGCAGAGTTAACTTTTCGGGTCAGTGACCCTTCTTCGGAACTAGCAAATATTAGAAAAGTCACAGGTGATAAGCAAGTGAGGTGGGGGTGGGGCAAGAGATAACAAAGGAGGTCTAGATTGGACCAGGCCACATAGCTGACCAAAAGGTCACGGAGCAAAGGCAAACAATATGTTAATGGTGTGTTGAAAGACAAAGCATTAGCACAGATTAGGTGTAAATACACTGAATATTGAACAGCAGCAAGTGCAAACCTGGAAAAAAACAGTGGGTAAGCAAACTGAACAAACAAAGATGAAATTAAATAAATGCAAAAAAAAATTGTAAAAAATGTAAAAAAGAATGTTAAAAAAAAAGGAAGAAAAAATAACTAAAAATGAAAGTAAAATGGGGGGCTGTCATGCTCTGAAATTATTAAACAGCATCTCATTTACCGATTAGGCACACTACAGCCTGCCGGACTGAACATTGAGTTCAATAATTTCAGAGCATGACAGCCCCCCATTTTACTTTCATTTTTAGTTATTTTTTCTTCCTTTTTTTTAACATTCTTTTTTATATTTTTTACAATCTTTTTTTTTGCATTTATTTCATTTCATCTTTGTTTGTTCAGTTTGCTTACCCACTGTTTTTTTTTCAGGTTTGCACTTGCTGCTGTTCAATATTCAGTGTATTTACACCTAATCTGTGCTAATGCTTTGTCTTTCAACACACCATTAACATATTGTTTGCCTTTGCTCCGTAACCTTTTGGTCAGCTATGTGGCCTGGTCCAACCTAGACATCCTTTGTTATCTCTTGCCCCACCCCCACCTCACTTGCTTATAACCTGTGACTTTTCTAATATTTGTCAGTTCCGAAGAAGGGTCACTGACCCGAAACGTTAACTCTGCTTCTCTTTCCACAGATGCTGCCAGACCTGCTGAGTGATTCCAGCATTTCTTGTTTTTATTATAGAAAGAGAGCGTTGGGGGGGGGGGGGGGGGAGGCTGGTGGTGGTGGTTGGGGGAGATTAAGGTCTCTCCTGACAGATGCACATTTGTTGCTTTTATCAGTAAGATCAAATTTTAATGCCTTTATCTTTCGAAATTTGCTCACTGGCACCCTGGGCCAAGCAAAAATTGAAATGCGGCCCTCCGCGAAAAGGTTGGACAATCCTGATCTAGACTGGACTGAGTCAATCCCTCTTTAAAGGCTGCCCATTGCTGCATTACATTCTTGCCTGCCTTGTTTACTGGTTGACATTGCAGTTCTCTTGTTACTTCAGATGATGTGCATTTTTCCCTTGGTACCTTGTCTTTCCTTATCCCTTTTCCTGCCCCCCCTCCATTGACAGTTACTGCAGAATATCTATTTGGATCCTTCCATAGTGAGAGGAACTACCTACGTGGCCGTGGTGATTGTCCTGTTATTCATCTTTGATATTGTGTATTTTTGTACGCTTTAGCACTTCCTTTCTGCTTCATAAGCTGCACGCTGTTGAGCTAAGTTGTAGTAATGCAAGCAGTTTAGAGAAAAACTACTGGTACTTAGAAAAACAAAAATCCAATTTGGAGTTTTTGGCCAGGTTTTGCAGATTGTGTGGTTGCCAGCTTGTGACTCCCTCACCCCTTTTCATTTTAATGAACAGTAAAATAACAACTACTAAAATTTATATAGCGCCTTTAACACAATAAAACCTCCCAAGGTGCTTCACAGGAGCATTATAAAGCAAATTATGACATCGAGCCACACAAGGAGATATTCGGTCAAATGACTAAAATCTTGCTCAAAGAGATAGGTTTTAAGGAGTGTCTTCAAAGAGGAAAGTGAATTAGAAAGGCGCTGGGAGGGTATTTTAGAGCTTAGGGCCTAGGCAGCTGAAGGTGTGGCCACCGTTAGTGGAGCAGTTAAATCAAGGATGCTCAAGAGGCTAGAATTAGAGGAGCGCAGATATGTTGGAAGGTTGTGAGGCTGGAGGAGATTATAGAGATAGGGAGGGGTGAGGCCCTGGTGGGATTTGAAAACAAGGATGAGAATTTTAAAATCAAGACATTGCTTGACCAGGAGTCAATGTAGGTCAGCGAGTACAGGGGTGATGGGTGAATGGGACTTGGTGTGAGTTAAGACTCGGGCAGCAGAGCTTTGGATGACTTCGAGTTTATGGAGTATATATTGTGGGAAATAAGCCAGGAGTGCATTGGAATAGTCAAGTCTAGATATAACAAAGCTATGAATGAGGGTTTCAGCAGCAGATGAGCTGAGACAGGGACGAAGTTGGGCAGTGTTGCAGAGGTGGAAATAGGCGGTCTTAGTGATGGCACAAATATGTGCTCGGAAGCTCATGTAAGGATCAAATGTGGCGCCAAGGTTGCGAACAAACTGGCTTAATCTCGGACTGTTGCCTGGGAGAGGGATGGAGCCAGTAGCTAAGGAATGGAGTTTCGAGCAGGCATCGAAAACGATGGCTTCAGTCTTTCCAATGTTGGAGGAAATTTATGCTCATCCAGTAATGGATGTCGGATAAGCAATCTGATAGTTTAGGAGTTGAGAGAGGTGATGGTGAGGTAGAGCTAGGTGTTGTCAGCTTAGTGTGAAAGCTAACACTGTGTTTTTGGTTGATGTCGCTGAGGGGCAGCATGTAGATGGAAAATAGGAGGGGACCAAGGATAGGTCTTTGGGGGACATCAGAGGTAACAGTGCAGGAGCAGGAAGAGAAGCCATTGCAAGTGATTCCCTGGCTAGTATTAGATAGATAAGATTGGAACCAGGCGAGGGCAGTCCCACCCAGCTGGACAACAGTGGAGAGGTATTGGAGGAGGATGGTGTGGTCAACTGTATTAAAGGCTGCATACAGGCCAAGAAGGATGAGCAGTGAAAGTTACCTTTGTCACAGTCACATAGGATGTCATTTGTGATTTTGACAGGAGCTGTTTTGGCACTGTGACGGGGTGGAAACCTGATCGGAAGGATTCAGGCATGGTGTTCTGGAAAAGATGGGCAAGGATTTGGGAAGCGACAACATGTTCAAGGACTTTGGAGAGGAAAGAGAGGTTGGAGATGGGACAGTAGTTTGACGTTGGGGTCAAGGATTGTTTTTTTGAGAGGGGTGATGATGGCAGATTTAAAGGAGAAAGGGACACCTGAAGAGAGAGAACAGTTAACAGTATTGGCTAACATTGGGACCAGGAGGGGAAGTTGGATGGGCAGCAGCTTAGTGGAAATAGAATTGAGGGAGCAGGAGTTGGGTCATGGACAAGATGCGCTCAGACAAGGCATGAGGGGAGATAGGAGAGAAAGTAGAGAAAGATGTGAGTTCAAGGCTAGGGTCAGGGGGAAATTATTAGAGGCAGTTTGGCCAGATGGGCTATTGGAAGGAAGGGGCGCAGCATAGGCAAATGATTGGATGGTAGAACCATAGAAAGGTTACATCACAGAAAGAGGCCATCGTCTCTGTGCCGGCTGAAAAAAACTTGCTGTCCATTCTAATCCCACCTTCCAGCATCTGGTCCATAGCCTTGCAGGTGCAGGCCCAGGTACCATTTAAATAAGTCGAGGGTTTTTGCCTCCACCACCGATCTGGGCAGTGAATTCCAGACGCTCTCCACCCTCTGGGTGAAAAGGTTTTTCCTTATGTCCACTGTAACCCTTCTACCAATCACTTTAAAACTGTGCCCCCTGGTAATTGACTTCTCTGCTAGGGGAAACAGGTCCTTCCTGTCTACTCTATCTAGGCCCCTCACAATTTTGTACACCTCAATTAGGTTACCCCTCAGCCTCCTCTATTCTAAGGAAAATAACCCTAGCCTATCCAATCTTTCCTCATAGCTGCAATTTTCGAGCCCTGGCAACATTGTTGTAAATTTCCTCTGTACTCTCTCCAGAGCAATTATGTCCATCCTGTAATGTGGTGACCAGAACTGTTTGCACTACTCCAGCTGTGGCCTAACCAGCATTTTATACAGTTCCAACATTACGTCCCTGCTTTTACCTCAGCCAATAAAGGAAAGCTTTCCATATGCCTTCTTCGCCATTCTATCTACTTGTCCTGCCACCTTCAGGGTCCTGTGGACATGCACTCCAAGGTATCTCACTTCCTCTACCCCTCTCAATATTCTCCCGTTTATTGTGTATTCCTTCGCTTTGTTTACCCTGCCCGAATGCATTACCTCACACTTCTCTGGATTGAATTCCATTTGCCACTTTTCCACCCACTCAACCTAACCATTGATATCATCCTGGAGTCTACAGTTATCCTGCTCACTATCAACTACACGGCCAATTTTTGTGTCATCTGCAAATTTCCCAAACATGCATCCCACATTTAAGTCCAAATCATTAATATATACCACAACAGCAAGGGACCCAATACTGAGCCCTGTGGAATACCACTGGAAACTGCTTTTCATTCGCAAAAGCATCCGTCGACCATTATCCTTTGTTTCCAGTCACTGAGCCAATTTTGGATGCAGCTTGCCACATTCCCCTGTATCCCATGGGCTTTTACTTTTCCGACCAGTCAGCCATGTGGGACCTTGTCAAATGCCTTACTAAAGTCCATGTAGACAACATCCATGGTCTCGATCTTGGTTACAAAGAAGTCCATGAGCTGCTCGCACTTATTGCTGGAGGTGAGGGTGGAGAGGAGAGGGGTTTAAGAAGATGGTTTGCAGTTGAGAATAGAAGCCAGGAGTTATCTTTGGATTCCAGGATGATCTCGGAATAGTGAGCAGTTTTAGCAGACAGATCTGGCAGTGGATGGCTAAACCAGTTGTCTGTCATAACTTTTCAAGTTTGCTTCCCATGGATGTAAGGGAGCAGAGCTGAGGGCTGTAGCAGGGGGAACGGTCCGGGTGAGAGAGAGTAATGGTTTTATTGGGGACTCAGGCATCACAGATGGGGGTGAGGGTTCAGTTGAGCAAATCAGTAGCTGCAGAAATGTGATAAATGGAGCGCCAGAGGCTGGACAGTTGAGATTTTGAAAGCGCAGTTGTAAGTGAGATAGTTTTTTCCAGGGATGGTTGTAGAAGGAGGTATCTTTGGGGCTCGGAAGGGGGGATGTGGGTAGTGAGTGATACAAGGAAGCGATCAGAGATGGTCTTATCTGTAAGTGGACTAGCAAGACCATGCGAGATGGCAAGGTCAAGGGGATGGCTGTGAATGTGGGTTTGGGAGTTTACATGCGGGGAGAGATTTAGGGAGGATAAGAGGAGAGAGAACATGGTGAGTTGAGATGGGGGTTATAATCACCAAGGATCAGAGGTTGTTTGGTGCAAAGGCTAAGGGAGGAAAGCAGTGAAGAAATCTTGGTGAGAAAATTATCAAACTTGGGAGGGGGCTCGAAAATAATTTTGAAAGAGAGGTGAGAGGAGTGGAACAAGGTGAAATGCTCAAAGGAGAAGAAAGTGCCCGAGGAGTAGAGGGTCAAGCCAAGGTGTGATCTGGTGATGAGCGCCATACCGCCACCGTAATGGTCTTGGCGGGGCAAGTGGAAGATGTAGCTAGGCAGGGAGGCTTCATTAAGTGTCAAGGTGTCATCACCCATCAGCCAGATTTCTGTTAAGGTAATGATGTCAATGCAGTCATCCACAGTAAGTTCATGGATGGCAAGGGCCTTGTTTACAAGTGAACGGACATTCTGAAGGAAGATGCACAGAGGGATGTTGAGAGCTGATCCGCAGCTGGTAAGTGCAGAAGTAGAAAACCATGACCTATTCTTGCTTGGTAGTGCAAAGGTGAGAGAAGGACACAGCAGATTTACTTTTGTATTATGGTGATTATGAGCCCATAGCTTTTAAGTGGTACTAACCATGATTACAAAATGAGCAATGCCTACAGATTTACAGTTTTAGTATTGTCAAGCACTCTCTGGTTTGTAGAACACTGTAGCTTAAAAGATTGAAGGGCACTCAAGTTCCATCCTGCAGTATGGTAGCTTTTGTGAAGTTGGATTTTTTAAATTTGATTTTTACTCCTTTTTATTTAGCTTTCTCCCACTCTGCTGTCTCAGTTCTTCTTTCAACTGAATATTCTACTGCTGTCTGACTCTAGTTGTGACTAAAAATGAAGCATTTTTCTTTGACACCGCTCAACCAAACACAATGGTCAAGGTTTCTCCATTTAATTGGATAAATTGCATCTTTCCAAATTAAATAGGAACATGGGAAAAAGGAGCAGGAGTAGGCCATTCGGTCCATCGAGCCAGCACCACCATTCAAACAGATCATGGCTGATCATCCAACTCTACACCATTTTTTGCCACTATCTCCATATCCCTTGATGTCATTCGTGTAATGTGTAAAAATCTTGTGTATAGATGTTGCAACACAAGTTTTGCACTGGTGCATGTTTTAATATACTTGGTTTCTGGTGCCTTATAGTGTCAACTTGGCTGAGTTAGCACTTTAGCTTCTGGGTCAGAAGATTAAGTTCCACGCTAGGATTTGAGTGTAGAATCTGGGCTGATACACTCAGTACACTTGAGAATTCTGCATTGTTAAGATGACATTCTTTGGATGGGATACCAAATTAGAGTCCAGTCTGCAGTTGAGGATCCCTCTGCACTATTTTACATAACAATGTTCTTCTGTCCTGGCTAACATTTTGGTTTCTCCATCAAAAACTATTAACTGGTCACTTATATCACTGCTGTTTGTGAGGTATTGCTGGCACAGAATGACTATTATTTGCTTATGTAATTCACTGCAAAAAGTAAATTAGTTGTGTGAAATGCTTTGAAGCATTTCAACAATGTAAAGTAGAACTATATTTTTTTCAACCAACTTTCTTCAGGCCTCCCTGACCTGATTCAATTCCACAGACTTTATATATTGCATTCAACATGCATTGTATCAGTGTTACTGTGTTATATATAAAATCTGTCAAACTTTATTTTGACTGATTACAATAGCCATCAGATATTGACAAATTAGTTCAGTGCAAATAAAAATGCAATGAGCTATTTACACTATTTTGGACATTTTGCACTTGAATTCTGTGTGAAAACCAGCAGTCTGCATTCCATTGTATGGCAGATTGATATTCTATAGTTTGTGTTTATGTTTTGCTTAATTAAAGTGAAGTGTCTGCTGTAAAAACTTGCACTGGATGATCTCATAGTTCAAATATACCGTCTTTGTTGTGTTGTATACATACATGCACAAATGCCTGATTCTGAGCAATATTTTTGCTGAAGAAAATTAAGACTTAAATCTAACCCTTTTTGATTCAGAAATTTTAATTCTTCGACAGAATACATCCAACGGCAGAAACGGCAAAAGGTCCCTCTAGATCCTGAGAAGAATACTTGCAAAATGCTAGTTGTGGCAGATTATCGCTTTTTTAAGCACATGGGGCGTGGTGAAGAGAGTATCACCATCAATTATTTGGTAAGCAAACCCAGGTTGAAAACATTTTTCTGTTCTTCTGCAGCACTACTGTACCTTTTCCCTAATGAAAATAGTGGGTGGGATAATTAATAAAGTGGTTCAATGTTGATTGATACTGTATATTTGGATCAAAATAAGCTTTTAAGCACTAATGTTTTTCTTCAATTGGCACTGGTGGCAGCTTGAGAACACTTTGCCTGCTTGCCCAACAATTTGGTCGCTGTGGGAGAGAGAAAAATTGGATGGCATTTCTCACTCTCCAAAAAGCAATACTAAACAGAGTAACAACACCTATTTTTTTTAAATAGTATTTTTTCACAGGATGTGGGCGGTGATGGCAAGGCCAGCATTTATTGCCCATCCTCAATTGCCCCCGAGAAGTTGGTTGTGAGCTGTCGTCTTGAATGCAACTGAGTGCTTTGCTAGGTCATTTCAGAGGACAAGTAAGAATCAACCACATTCCTGTGGGTCTGGAGTTGCAACTAGGCCAGACTGCAGACGGATGGCAAATTTCCTTCCCCAAAGGGTATTGGGGAACAAGATGGGTTTTTATGACAGTCTGGTAGTTTCATCACCATTACGCATTATAAGATGTAAGGGCATCCACTATCTCAGCAGCTATCTCTTTTTGAACTCTAAAATGTAAGCCATCGGGTCCTGGGGATTTGTCGGATTTTAGTCCCTTGAGTTTCTCCAGTATCTTTTCTCTGCTGATATTAATTAACTTAATTTCCTCACTCTTATTAGCCCTTAGGATACTCTCTATTTCTGGTATGTAAATTGTGCATTTTACGGTGAAGACAGACATCAAATATTTGTTCAACATCTCTGCCATTTCCTCATTCCACAGGTTAATTTCTCTTGTCTCTGCTTCTAAGGGACCAATGTTTTCTTTAGCTCCTCTCTTCCTTTAGTACTTGTAGAAGCTCTTACAATGTGTTATCATATTCCTGGCTAGCTTACTCTCATTCTATCTTTTCCCTTTTTAATCAACTTTTTGGTGGCCCTTTGCTGGTTTCTAAATACTCCCAATTCTCAGGCTTACTACCATTCTTTGCAACATTATAAGCCTCTTCTTTTAATCTACTAAGTGACCCCTGACAACACATTGGCCCGCTGATGTCATCAGAGTGCTCCAAGCTGCGCACTTGCACAAACGGTCTCCTGTACGCTGAGATGCTGCACATGCGCAGCCTAGGCCTTGGGTTGCCAGGACTAATTGGCGCAGGTGCAGGAAAATGCTTACGCCCCTCGGCCACTGACTCCAGGCCGCTCTGTCCCCACTTCCCCTCCCCCATCCCTCCAGACGTTAGCTCTGGGCCGCTTCCCTCCTCTCGGCCACTCGCTCTGCCCAAAGAAGCAAAGCGGGCTGTGAGGGATGATGGGGCGATGTAGGAGCGAGTGGCTGAGAGGAGGGAAGTGGCCCAGAGCTTGCGTCTGGAGGGATGGAGGGGGCGGGAGCGGGGAGCAAGCAATCAGAGAGTGGGGGATGTGGGGAGCGAGCGGCCAGAAAGCATTTTTGTGGTGGGGGGTGGGGGGCGGTGTGCAAGCGGGGAGCAAGCAGTCGTAGAGTGGGGAGAAGTGGGGAGCATGTGGCCGGAGAGCGATATGGTGGGGGGAAGCGGGGAGCGAGCGGTCGGAGAGCGGGGTTGTGGGGGGTGGGGGGCTGATGAGGGTGAGTGGCCGGAGGTGGGGCGGGGGGAGGGGGGGGGGGAGTGAGCGGCGAGAGTGGGATGGTACTGAAACGTCTCAGAATTACGGAGGGTGTGCAGCACTGTCAGAGGTGCTGTCCTTCTATTGAGAATTTAAACAGCTCAATGTTCTCCGAGTATCAAACATGTCCATTGTGTGCTGCCATGGGTTGAAGTTGTTTTTTTGTGATGAATTGAGCAATGCCATCTTTAATCCTGGCAGCTGCCTGAACATCGCAGACAGTGACGTTTCAGTGGAACAGGCTGCATTTGTGCATGTGCTCGTACAGCGCCACTTAGTGATTGCGTTATCAGCAACCTCAGCCTTTAATCTAATACTATCCTTTAACCTCCTTAGTAAGCCATGGATGGATCTTTCACGTTGAGTTTTTGTTTTTCAATGGAATGTATTTTTATTGAACATTTTGAATTGTTTCTTTAAATGTTCCCCACTGTTTATTTACCGCCATACCTTTTAGTCTATTTACCCAATCAACCTCGGCCAGCTGTCCCCTCATACCTATGTAATTGGCTTAGTTTAAATTTAAGATTCTTGTTTGTGATTGGAGTATGTTGTCTTCAAACTTAATGTGGAACTCAATTGTATTATGATCACAATTTTCCAGTGGATCTTTTACTATGACATTACTAATTAACCCTGCCTCATTGGACAATACTAGATTTAAAATAGCTTTATCCCTAGTTGGTTCCAAAACATATTGCTCCAAGAAACGATGACAAAAGCATTCTATAAATTCATCTTCCAGACTACCTTTGCCAATTTGATTGGTCCAATCTATATGAAGATTAAAGTCCCCCACAACTATTACATTGCCTTTGTTACAAGCACCAGTAATTTGTTTAATACTCTGTCCAATGGTATAACTACTGTTAGGGGGCCTATAAACTACTTCCACCAGAGTTTTCTGACCCTTGCTATTCTTAATCTCCACCCATATTCATTCTACTTACTGATTTTCTGAGTCAAGATCCTTTCTCACTAACATACTTGCGTCATTCTATATCATCAGGGTTACAATGTTATTCCTTTCCATTCTGCCTGTCTTTCCGAAATATTCTGGATAGGTTTGATTTGCCAATGTAATCTCCCTTCACCTGTACAAAAAATGTAATGCAGAAGGAAAAAAGGTTAATCTTCAGAAATGTGATTGTATTATGATGTACAATGTCTTAAGTAAGGTTACATTACCATATATGCTTATAATTTGAACACATTGTTTTTCTAACTGAGCAGTTCATGAATTGATGTACACGCAACTTTCTTTTCTAAATGCAGATTGAATTGATTGACCGGGTAGATGATATTTATCGAAATACCTCTTGGAACAATGCTGGTTTCAAAGGATATGGAGTGCAGATAGAAGAGGTAAATAATGCACATTAAGCTGAAATATTTTTCACAACTCTTAGAATTGTAGAATGATTGCAGCACAGAAGGAGACCATATGGCCTGTCATGTCCATGCTGGCTCTCTATAAGAACAATTCAGCTCGTCCCACTCCCTGCCTTTTCCCCACAGCTCTGCGAACTTTTTCTCTTCAGATAATTATCCAATTCTCTTTTGAAAGCCATGACTGAATCTGCACTCTCAGGCAGTACATTCCAGACCCTAACCACTCACTGCATTAAAAAGTTGTTCATGTTGTCACAGTTACACAAAGTATTTGCTGAACTATTTTAGCCTAGATATATTATTTGTGTGGGTACTGCCATTTTTAAAAATATATGCCCAGGCCAGTAGTGAGCCTGCTTGAAATGGTTCTATGACCTGTTGGACTTATTTTTTACTAACTGTTATTGCAGCATCAGTGTAGATGCACTGTATTCAAGTAGGCTCATGGGTATATGAATAATATCTTTCTGTATGCTTTTTGACGACTGTAGTAAAGTTCAAGTTGATGATGTCTGTGTGCCAATTTCCCTCAAAATTTGTTCAAGAAAATATGGAAGCTTTACAATGGTTGGGAGCATATCAGTTGTGAGAAGTTTTTGACTAACCAACATAATTCTTATACAATAAAATTTAAGGGGGAAAGTAGCAGAGATCTTTTACCTAACTGGGTAACTAGCAATTATACAGGATTGTGTTAATGTCAGTTAACAGGTATTGAATATCCTGCTATGTGACATTTAGTTCAACAGCTTGCACTTGTATAACACATTTAACCTAGAAAACGTGAAGGGTACTCAAAGTAGACCCTAAGTCAGAGGAATTTGAGAGGTGCCTTCGTCATAGAGGTGGCCTTTGAGCAAATTCTTATAGGATAGGAGATAAGTTTAGGAGTTTGCAGAAGGGATTCCAGAGGCAGATGTAAGTAGTTGCAGACATTTGGATGAGCTTAAGTTTATGAAGGGTGGAAGATGGAAGTCTGGCCAGGAGTGTTTTGGAATAGTTAACTCTAGAGGTAACAAAGGCACAAATGAGGGTTTTAGTGGCACATGAGCTGAGGTAGGGGCGGAGTCGGGTAATGTGATGGAGGCAGGAGTAGGTGATCTCGGTGATGGCACAGATATGAGTCAGATGATGGTGGAAGCTCATTTCGGGGTAAAATACAACACCAAGGTGGTGAACACTCTGGTCAATCTCAGACATTTGCCAGGAAAGGGATGGAATTGGTGGCTAGGGTTTGTTGTCGGGACTGAAGACAATGACTTCGGTCTTCTCAATATTTAATTGAAGGAAATTTCTGCTCATACAGTGCTGGATGTTGGACAGGTAGTCTGACACTTTAGTGGAGGAGTCAAGCGAGGTGGTCGTGAGGTAGAGCTGGGTGTTTGACAGTGTACATGTGGAACCTGATAGTGGTTTCACATGATGTCGTTGAGGGGATGCATGTAGCAAAGTTCAAGGAAATAGGGTGCCAAGGCTAGATCCTTGGGAACCGAGAGGTAAAGGAGCAGCAGAGAAAAGAGAAACCATTGCAGGTGATTCTGTCTGGCTACGATTAGATAGATAGGAATGCAACCAAGTGAGGGTAGTGCCACAGAGCTGAACGACAGAAGGGATACATTGGAGGAGTACATTGGTGTGATCAGCTGTGTTAAAGCCTGCAGACAGGTTGAGGAGGACAGGGAAGTATAGTTTACCACAGTCACATAGGATGTCATTTGTGATTTTGATGAGACCCATTTTGGTTCTGTGGCAGGGACCTGATTGGAGGGATTCAAATATGGAGTTCTGGGAAAGATGGGCACGGATTTGGGAGGTGCCAGCACATTGAAAGACTTTGGAGAAGAAAGGGAAGTTGGTAGTTTGCAAGGATAGAGGGGTCAAGGGTTGGTTTTTTTGAGGGGATGGGTGGTAACGGCAGATTTGATGGAGAGGGGTCAGTACCAGAGGGGAAAGAACTGTTCATATTCACGAACATGAGGAATTTGGGTGTTCAATTTAGCGAGAATAGGATCGAGGGAGCAAGAGATGGGTCTTGTGGACAAATTGACCTCGGAGAGGGCATGAGGGGAGATAGAAGTCAAAGATATTTTGCTGCAGGAAGTTGAGGCTTTTTCAGGACTGGATGTTGGACAAAGATTCCAGCAGCAAAGAGGTAGAGGAAGGAAAAAAAGAGGTACGGAGAAGTAAAACTGGGTATCGTTGGTGTTTAAAAAGAGCAGAAGGCCACGGATAGATTTTTCAGTGACTCGAGAAATGACATTGCTGAAGTGAGAAGAAAAGCCAACTGAAATTTTCAAGACTACGTTCTTTAGATTTTTGTCACATCAAGAGATATCAGGCAAAGGTGAGTAACTGGAGTAGATCTTCAGCTCAGCCATGATCTGATTTAATGTTGGAAGAAGCTCAAGGGATCTAATCCTGTTCCGATGTTCTGAGCGGTGAATCATTAAAAGGCAATCCCACTGAAATGGACAATGGAGGAAAGGTAAAATAAAAGCAAAATACTGCAGATGCTGGAAATCTGAAATAAAAACAAAGTGTTGGAAATACTCAGCAGGTCAGGGAGCATCTGTGGAGAGAAGCAGTTAATGTTTCATGTCTGTGACCTTTCATCAGAACTGGCACAGGTTAGAAAAGAATTAGGTTTTAAGGAAGTGGAAAGGGGGGGTGCGGGGAAGAGAACAAAAGGGAAAGTGTATGATAGGGCAGAGGGCTGAAGAGATTAAATAACAAAGCTGTCCTGGGACAAAGGCAAAGAGTGTGTTAATGCTTGCGGTGAAAGACAAAGCATTAGTCCAGAGAGAGTGCTAATAGCGGAATGATGAGCAACTCAGTCTACATGAAAAGCAGGCACATGGTTAAAAAATAAAATAAATATAAAAATATTTTTAAAAAAGGCCAGTCATGCTCTGAAGTTATTGAACTCAATGTTCAGTCCATAAGGTTGTAGAGTGCCGAATCAAAAGATGAGGTGCTGCTCCTCGAGTTTGCGATGATGTTTGTTGGAACACTGGAGCAGACCAAAGACAGAAATGTTGGCATGAGAGCATTGGCGGGGGTGGGGAGGTGGTGGGGAGGGAATGAATGTTGAAATGGCAAGCGACCGGAAGCTCGGGATTATGCTTTCAGACTGAGCGGAGGTGTTTCGCAAAGCAATCACCCAATCTGCGTTTGGACTCCCCAATTTAGAGGCGACAGCATTATGAGCAGCGAGTACAGTATACTAAGTTGAAGGAAGTACAAGTAAATCGCTGCTTCACCTGGAAGGAATGTTTGGGGCCTTGATCAGGAATAGGAGCAGGAGTAGGCTGTTTTGCCCGTTAAGCTTGCTCCACCATTCAATAAGATCATGGCTGATCTAATTGTGGCCTTAACTGCACTTTCTTTCCTGCCCCCACTTCACCCCTCCCCCCCCCCCCCCCCACCACCACCCAAAATGACCCTTGACTCCCTTGTAGATGAAAAATCTGTCTAACTCAACCTTGAGTATATTCAATGATCCAGCCTCCACTGCTGTCTGGGGAAGAGAATTCCAAAGATTAACGACCCTCTGAAAAGAAATTTCTCCTCATCTGCATTGTAACAGGGAGACCCCTTATTTTGAAACTGTGCAGCCCGAGATCTAGATTCCCCCATGAGGGGAAACATCCTTTTAGCATCTACCCTGTCGAGCCTCCTAAGAATCTTATATGTTTTAATAAGATCATCCCGCATACTTCTAAACTCCAATGAGTATAGGCTCAACCTGCTGAACCTTTCCTCATAAGACAATCCCTTCATCCCAGGGACCTTCTCTGAACTGCTTCCAAATGAAGTATATCCCTTCTTAAGTAAAGAGACCAAAACTGCATGCTCGGCGAGGTCTCGCCAATGCCCTGTACAGTTGAAGCAAGACTTCTCTCCTTTTATACTCCATTCTCCTTGCAATAATTGCCAACATTCCATTTGCCTTCCTAATTACTACTTGTACCTGCATGCTAACTTTTTGTGATTCATGTACAAGGACACCCAGATCCCTCTGTAACACAACATTCTGCAGTCTCTCTCCATATAAATATTCTGCTTTTGTATTCTTCCTGACAAAGTGGACAACCTCACATTTCACCACATTATACTCCATCTGCCAAATTTTGGCACCTTCACTTAACCTATCTGTATCTCTTTGCAGACACTTTGTGTCTTCCTCACAACTCGCTTTCCTACCTATCTTTGTATCGTTTGCAAATTTGGCTACAATACACTCAGTCCCTTCATCTAAGTCATTAATATAGATCGTAAATAGTTGAGGCTACAGCACTGATCCCTGTGGCACTCCACTAGTTACAGTTTGCCCCATTTATCCCAACTACCTGTTAGCTGTTAGTTAGCCAGTCTCTATGCATGCTAATATATTACCCCCATCTTGTGTAGTAACCTTTTTATGTGGCACCTTATCAAATGCCTTTTGGAAATCCAAATACACTATGTCTACTGGTTTCCCTTTATCCACCCGGCTTGTTAATCCTCAAAGAACTCTAATAAATTTGTCAAACGTGATTTCCCTTTCATAAATCCATGTTTACTCTGCCTGATTGCATAATGATTTTCTAAGTGTCCGACTACTACTTCCTCAAGAATAGATTCTAGCATTTTCCCAATGACAGATGTTAGGCTAACTGGCCTATAGTTTCCTGCATTCCATTGTCCCCCACTTTCTTGAATAGGGGTGTTACATTTGCAGTTTTCCAATCCGCTGAATCTAGGGAACTTCGGAAGATCAAAACCAATCCATCTGCTATCTCTGCAGCCTCTTCTTTTAACACCCTTTGATGCAGGCCATCAGGTCCAGGGGACTTGTCAGCCTTTAGTCCCATTAGTTTTCCTAGTACTTTTTCCTCTAGCGATAGTGATTGTTTTAAATTCCTCTCTCCCTTTTGCCTCTTGATTTTCTGTTGTTCTTGGGATGCTTTTTGTGTCTTCCACTGTGAAGACAGATACAAAATACAGAATCACAGAATTGTTACAATGCAGGAGGAGGCCGTTCGGCCCATCGTGTCCATACCAGCTCTTCGAAAGAGCAATTCGCTCAGTTCCTTTCCCTCGCCTTCTCCCCGTAACCCTGCACATTCTTCCTTTTCATATAACTGCCAAATTCCCTTTTTAATGCTTCAATTGAACCTGCCTCCACCACATTCTTAGGCAGTGCATTCCAGTCCTTAACCACTTGCTGCATGAAAACGTTTTTCCTCATGTCACTTTTGCTTCTCTTATCAAATACTTTAAATCTGTGCCCTCTCATTCTCGATCCTTTCACGAGTGGAAACAGTTTCGCTCTATCTACTCTGTTCAGACCCCTCATGATTTTAAATACCTCTATCAAATCTCCTCTTAGCCTTCTCTTCTCCAAGGAAAACAGTCCTAACTTCTCCAATTTATCTTCATAACAGAAGTTCCTCATCCCTGGAACATTCTTGTGAATCTTTTCTGTACTCTTTCCAATGCCCTCACATCTTTCCTAAAGTGCGGCGCCCAGAACTGGATGCAATACTAGTGTCTTATACAAGTTCAACATAACTTCCTTGCTCTTGTACTCTATGCCTCTATTAATAAAGCCCAAGACATTGTATGCTTTATTAACCGCTCTCTCAAACTGTCCTGCACATATACACCCAGGCCCCTCTGCTTCTGCACCCCCTTTATAATTGTACCCTTTATTTTATATTGTCTGTCCATGTTTTTCCTACCAAAATGATTCACTTCACATTTCTCTACATTGAACTTCATCTGCCGCTTGTCTGCCCATTCCACCAACTTGTCTATGTCCTTTTGAAGTTCTACACTATCCTTCTCACAGTTCACAATGCTCCTAAGTTTCGTATCATCTGCAAGCTTTGAAATTGTGCCTTGTACACCAAGGTCTTAGGTCATTTATAAATATATCTGAAAAAGCAAGGGTCCCAACACTGATCCCTGGGGAACTCCACTGCAAACCTTCCTCCAGCCCGAAAAACATCCATTAACCACTACTCTTTGTTTCCTGTCACTCAGCCAATTTCGTATCCATGTTGCTACCATCCCTTTTATTCCATGAGCTACAAGGTTGCTCACAGGTCTGTTGTGTGGCACTGTATCAAATGCCTTTTGAAAGTCCATGTTCACCACATCAAGAACATTGTCCTCATCAGCCCTCTCTGTTACCTCCTCAAAAAACACCAGCATGTTAGTTAAACATGATTTTCCCTTAAAAAATCCACGCTGGCTTTCTTTAATTAACCTGCATTTGTCCATGAGGTCACAAGGTCACTACATCACTCGAGAAGCTCTACACCATCCAGGACAAAGCAGCCCCCTTGATTGGCACCCCATCCACCACCTTCAACATTCACTCCCTTCACCACTGATGTACAGTGGCAGCAGTGTGTACCATCTACAAGATGCACTGCAGCAACTCACCAAGACTCCTACAACAGAAGCTTCCAAACCCGCGACCTCTATCACCTCGAAGGACAAGGGCAGCAGATGTATGGGAACACCACCACCTGAAAGTTCTCCTCCAAGGTACACACTATATCACCGTTTCTTCACTGTCGCTGGGTCAAAATCCTGGAACTCCCTTCATAACAGCACTGTTGGTGTACCTACACCCCAAGGTCTGTAGCAGTTCAAGAAGGCAGTTCACCACCACCTTATTAAGGGCAGTTAAGGATGGGTAATAAATGCTGGCCTAGCCAGTGATGCCCACATCCCATGAATGAATTTTAAAAAAAATGACTCAGTGACAATTCAAGCAAACCGACCTGTTGAACTGGCTCAAAAACGATGAATATCATTTTTGCAATGACCTGCCTTTCAATCTTGGGTTAATAACACAAATCCCAAAGCACCAATTAAGTAGCTAACATTGAAGAATTTTTGGAAGTGAAACTTTTACATTTAAAAAAAAGAACAAATATAAATATGGGTGGCATTTATTTTTCAGACTAGAGCAAAGTAAAATAGATTACATATTGAGACCAAGATGAGAAAGAACACAGATTTAAACAAGTGTGTGAATCAGGAATCTGAATTCCAAACCAGATAAATAGCAGTAGATTGCAGCTGACAAGTATTTTGTCAAGCATGCATTTATCAAACTGTAACAGTTTGTTTGCCTGCAATTAACTATGTGCATAAAATTCAAAGTTGTGTCTCTTACAGATCTGTAAAATGTCAGAAAACATGGGTCCTTTTGCCTGTGTAGGCAGGAAGTATATAAATTGCTTAAATTTACCAAAGAAGCATTTTTATAACTGCATGCTACTTGGTTCAATTTTTTCATTCACTAAAAAGCAAGCCACAACAAAAAAACAGCAACTGTCTAAGACAACCAAGAAACTAAACTCAAAATAATTTAAATCTCCTTTCAGCTGCTGGACAGTTAGCAACCTCACTCCACTCCCTATTCTACAAAATACAACGTATTCACATGATCAACACAATCACAACTAATCAAGAATTGCACTTGATTATTAACTTAACTGCCCTTCCCCAACCACAGCCTAATGTGCCCGTACTGCACATGCCTCATCAACAGTATCAACCTCAGGAACACCCTATCTTAATGGCAGTCAGTGCCAAATCCACCCACACAGTTCTACTCCACCAGCCAGCCCAACCCAAACTCCAAATTCCTGACATTTATACCACATCCATGTACTTATCACTCAATGTCAGCTGTATTCCTTGGGAGACAATCTCCAAGGCAATTTTCTTTTCCTCCTGAATGCCAACCTCTCTTCTGGTTCCCTAACCTAAGCTTGGCAACTACTGTGTTCCACCGATGAGGCCCAGTTTCTCCTAGTCTGCCCCAACTGTTTGCCGCTCCTCTGCCTCCGCTGCTAAGGCAACTTATTTGGACTGAAATTCAGTCCTTGGAAGACACAGGCAATGGGTATTGCATTTCAACTCCAACAGAGCCAAGAAATGGTCGCGTTCTGCTCCAAAGAAAACCTCAATAGCAGCTCATCATGTCTGAACCCACAAGCTTCATTAAATGACTGTCAGATATAACAACCCAGACATTCTGATCAAAATAACCGTGAGGTTAATGGTGTTTGCTGATATTTTACGTGCAAATGGTATTGCAACTTGAGGCAAGGACAGATGTGCAATTAATTCAAATATCCAAAACTTACTTTCAGAATTGTGCTGCTCTGCCATTATCTTCGTGGAAATGGCATCACTTGGTCTGGTTCACCATTAAAATGCATTGAATGTTGTGAAGTTGCTGTATTTGTGCAGTAGAAACAAATCAAACTCGCCACAGAAAGCTAAGCCTTGTCCAATTCAGCCTAAATACCCTTTTAATAACGTGGTATGTGTTAATTTCTGCCAACAACCTCTCTGGTGCTGAAAATTAACTGTTACAAGTAGAGTGTCATTCCTTCAGGTTTCAATTATTGGAGATTTTTAAAATGTCAATTTGTAATTTAAGTGTTTTTGCAAAAACTTTGTCTCTCCTCTCTCAATCCAATCTTTCCTTCTCTTTCATTTTTCTTTCTGTACCCGATTTGACATTGAATTCACACACTGTAATTTAACTTCCTTCTCAGTCCTTGTGCTGTTAATTTCGCAATCTTTCAATCTGATTTGTTTAAGGAGACACACAGTTGCTTGCCCTGTTCACTCAGGTCCCAGATGCCTGGTTTCAGTCATTGCACCATCAGCTCACAATTTCAGCAACTCTGCCATACAAAAAATTAAAAAAAATTAATGTACAAAGCCAAGTTTATCTAATGGCAGACATCGTTAGATGCCTTTGCTGCAGCAAAATTTGGTTCAATTTCAATTGGTTTTGCTTTTTAAAAATAAAATATATGGTATGACAGCCTGTAGATGACCTTTTTTAAAACCAGGAACATAGGAACAGGAACATTAATCCCATGAGCCTGTTCTGCCATTCAATGAGATCATGGCTGATCTGCCATCTAAACCCACATACCTGCCTTTTCCCCATAACCCTTAATATCTTTTAATTAACAAAAAACTGTCACTCTCAGATTTAAAATCAACAACTGATCTAGCAACAATTGCCATTTGTGGAAGAGTGCCAAGCTTCTACCATCCTTTGTGTGTAGAAGTGTTTCCTAATTTCATTCCTAAAGGTCAGTCTCTTAATATTTTCGACTATGCCTAGTTCTAAACTTCCCAACCAGCAGAAATGGTTTCTCTCCATCTATCCTATTTGTTCCCCTAATATCTTGAAAACTTTGAACAAATCACCCCCTAAAACGTCTAAATTCCACAAAATACAACTCTGGTTTGTGTAATCTCTTGTAATTTAACCCTTAGAGTCCAGGTATCATTCCAGTAAATCTAGTACTCCCTCCAAAGCCAATATATCCTTCCTTGGGTACGGTGCCCAGCACTGCTCACAGTACTCTCAGTGTGAGCTAATCAGGGTGTAGTAAATTTGTAGCATAACCTCTACCTCCTTGTATCTAGTCCTCTGGATATAAAAGAACAGCATTTCAAATTCCTTTGTGATTACTTTCTGTTCCAATTTATGACATTTTAATGACCAGTGTACCTGGACCCCAAGTCTCTGAATCTCTACTGTTTCCAGCTTTTTACCATTTAGAAAGTACCCTTCACTTTCCTCATTTCCTTATTTTCACCATTCTCAGTTTAAGGGGGCCCACATTACTCCTGAGCACCCTTTTTTTCCTCATATAAAAATGGTGTTGAATTTGATATCACTTGCACATTCTTTTCATACTCCCTTTTTATAGCTCTTACTTTCCCACCCTTTGCATGAATCTTTCTCAATTGCCAGGATCTATGCTATTTTATGCTCCATTTCACACACCCATTCACAAATACATATAACTGAAAGCTATAGTAATGAAAGCACAGACCGTTGTTGCGACCGACTGCTCCAGTCAAAGCCCCCAATCAAAATATACGATTCTGATTGTGGTGAGTGAAACGCACAATCCCGTCCCTCCACAGATCACCTAACATATCATTTTAAACTTTCCAAATTAAAGAAAGACCCAGCCAAATTGCACCATCTATTAACCCCAAATGAGGCTAACCAAACCAGGTATCTTTAAATCAACAAATTAACTGGTTATTTCGAACAACTAAATTCTTAAACACCAGTAAGACCTAAACATCATTTAAAATAGAAAAAATTGCAAATTTACGCTCCTGCCGCATGTGAAAAAGTCCAAGATTGCTTGAAGTCCTCACAGCCGTCCGATGGGGAAAAAGGTTCTGTAACAGTACAACAGTCCGTAGTCTAATTCCAGCAGTAAGTGATGCTTTCCTTCTCCAGTGTTGAATTTCAACAATTAACAACTTGCAAACGCTTTCAATCGCTTTCAATCTGACGTTAGAGTTTTTTGAGGGATAAAAGATTGTCACGGTCTAACTTCCCTTCCTTCAGTTTAAATTATCAGAGATCTCTGTTTTGGCTTGACTTTTTAGAATGTTGAGTGTTAATAAATACAAAGTGATTCCTGACAACGCAGCGGCCCGATGATGTCATCAGAATGCGCCAAGTTGAGCACATGCACAGCTACATCTTGCCAGAACTAAGTGGCGCATGTGCAGGATGACATCACCACGCAGTGCTAACGTCATCGGGGGGGTGGGGGGGGGGGCTGGAGAGCAGCCGTTGGGGTGGTAGGGAGAGGCTGCGTTTGGATGAAATCAGTCCTAGTCAGCCATATAATCGAATCACAATAACAAACTGGCAGCACATTTTATACTCAGCCCGATTTTCCTTTCCATCCATCAGGGTGCCAATTCACTATCTTCCAATGGAAATGCAATCATAAAATTCCTTTTGTATTTAATAGGATTACTGGAATATTAAATGGATCTGAGGATTACAGTTAGTATCCTATAACTACATAGTAGCATATTACTGGGCTTCCATCCAAATTAATGTAAGGTTAGTTTGCTAGAACGATCTAACCATAAGCATTTCCTGTGATAAATTGAGCAGCGCCATCTGTAATCCTGGCAGCTGCCTGAACGTTGCAGACACGACTTTCCAGTTGAAGAGCCTGCTTTTGAGCATGCGCCACCTACTGGTTGCGTTTCCGCAAAAGCAGCCTAATAAATAAACAGACGAAATTCTCTTCCTTCAGTTTAAATGGCTGAGAGCTCTTCTTTGAGGTGCTAAGATCAGCTGTCTGTCTGTGTCCTTTGTTAGAACAGTCTGTTTGCACTTTAAGCCAGTTCAAAATTGAATTGTAACAAATATCTCTCTCGATGCTTAGTCCCAATGGCTGTATCCAAGACAATGAGAATGCACCCTTTGAATCGCACTCTCCGAATGACTGTATCCTAGGCAACAAGAATGCACCTTCTTGGTAACTGCTGAGGCTTGCTTATTCTTAAAGCTGTACTGATCCTTTGCCGTCTTAAAGACACACCACACATTTCCCCCCAAAAAAATAACTACAGGATCATAACACCATCCACAGCTCAGCATCAATTCAGTTGTAAAATTTCATCCCATAATGAACTGCCCCATATACTGCAGATGAGAATAATAACTGACATTTAGTAATTATTACAGTTACTTTGAACTCTGACACTTATTTTAGCTATTCTCTTCCTTTTTAAATATTTGTAGAAGCTTTTACTGTCTGTTTTTATATCTCTCGCTAGTTTACTCTCATACTGTAATTTCTCCCTCTTTTTTTTTTAGTCATCCTCTGCTGGTTTCTAAAATTTCCCAATCTCCTGGCCTACCATTAATCTTTGCAGTTTTGTATGCCTTTTCTTTCAATTTGATATCATTCTCAGCTTCCTTAGTTAACCACAGATGTTGCATCCCTCTTAGAGTCTTTCTTTCTCAATGGAATATATCTTTGTTGAAAGTTATGAAATATCTGCTTAAATGTCTGCCACTGCTTCTCTACTGTCTTGCCTTTTAACTTATTTTCCCTGTTCACTTTAGCCAGCTCTGTCTTCATGCCCTTGTAATTGCTTTTATTTAAGTTTAGACATTAGTTTCAGACCCAGACTTTCCACCCTCAAACTGAATGTGAATTTCTACCATGTTATGATCATTCTTGCCAAGAGGATCCTTTACTATGAGGTCATTTATTAATTCTGTCTCATTATACATTACCAGGTCTAAACCAGCCTGCTCCCAGGTTGGTTCCAGAATGTATTGAAAGAAAATGTCCCCAATATGCCATCTTGGACATCTATAATGAAGGCACACATGCTGCCAAATGTTTGTTCAGATGCTTGGCTGTATTGAGTCAGTTAAACCAGCTATCACTTCAGTAAAGATGATTGTAAGGGTTCAATATTTTCAGATCCTGCTGAAAATTCCCTGCACCGTGGGCAAAATGAGGGTCTTATAAATATTGTACTGACAGGTGCTATGTAAGTGCAATTTCTTTCTTTTCTGTTTTTAATTGCCATGCATTCATTGTGAACAGGGTTGGGTGGGGTGGGGGTGGGAGGCAGGGAGGGAAAGGAGTTGACGTGGACATGATAAATTCTCTCTGGAGAAAGCTATGTGGGATTTTTATATTATAAGTGCAGTCAATATAGGTGGTTCACGAATTACTCACTGGTAGCATTCTCATCTCTGAGTCAGAAGTTTTTTGATTCAAGCCCTACTATAGGGACTTCTGTACTACATTTCAGGTGGCTATTAAAGATCCCATGGCACTATTTATGCCAAGAACTCAATTAATAAATTATTTTGAGGCTCACATATCACTGTTGTTGGATGCATTTGCTCAGTTACAACAATAGACTTTATAAGACTTATTCAAATTACATTCTTAAATGTATTTTGCCTAGGACAAATGGCATTGAATGGAAATCGAAACTGAAAGAAGGTGTTTGTGGGAGACCTATAACAGTACATGTAATTGGATTGCCTAGACCACTGGTTCTCAAATTGGCATCCATGGACCCCTGGAGGTCCATAGAAACGTTTTGGCTGCATTTGCTGACAACACAACCACTAGGAGGCACAGTACTTGCACATGCATCCTAATGCACTGAAACGTCAGTGCGACATTTTAGGCAGCTGCCAGGATTGAAGATGGCGCTGCTCAATTTATCACAAAAAAACAAATTAAATTCAATCACTGTGCTCCCACTCCACCGCCAACAATACCCCTCTTCTCTTCCCCGGCGCTGCCTCCTGCACCTGTCTGCTCACCAGTTGCTCCCCGTCTCGTCGTTACCTTCCTTCAGCCACTTGCTTCCTGCTTCAAGAATCCCCCCAACCTGTTGGCCACTTGGTCCCAATCACCACTTTATCCCCATCAGTAGCTCACTTCGCTCACTGTTTCAAACCCCACCCCCGTCGTCCACTTGCTCCCGTTTGCCGATTCACCCCCATCGGGGAAGCGAGGGAGAGGAAGAGAGAGTGGCAAGATCGGGATAGGCAGGGGAAGGGAAGGAGACTGCGAGCAAGAGACTGGGGAGAGGGGGAGGTTAGGTTCCCGCCGGGTGGTGGGGCAGGGTGATGTTCCAGTATGCGATAACGTTTTTGAGCACATGCGCGAATTAGTCCTGGTAAGAACGTAGGCTGTGCATGCGCAGCACCTTACTGACAGCAAGAGATCATTGTGTGCAGCTGGGGGCACTCTGATGACCTTGAGGCAATGAATGCAGTGTCAGGAGACAATTTGAAACTTTTTTGTGGAGGGCTGTGAAATAATCTCTTTAGCAGGTGAGGGAGAGAGTAAAAATACAAGGCAGGGAAAAAGAGGAAGAAAAATGTCCATCTGTCTGTTTTGTATAAATTAGCAGTAGTTAGTGTTAGTTCCACACAAGTATGATCAGCCGAAAAGATGTCCACCCCGAATACTCGCCCTTTGCAGTGATGGGTGCTCCGGCTGCCATGGTTTTCAGCAGTGAGTTTCACATTTACTTTCACCGGGAGGGGAGCTGGGAGGCCAGCAGCTGCTGTGAATCTAGGGTGCATTAATTTTGGACGCATGCAGTGAACAAGTGTCATTATAATGCTGCCTGACCTGCAGAGTATTTCCAGCATTTTCTGTTTATATTAATCTTGTGTTGGTCTGATTTTTGTAATCATGGAGAACCTGTCAGTTTGACTTACTGAAATCTTCCACCATGTTGCAATATGTGCCTTCCATGATTAAATAACACTGAGAAACTCAGTTGGGTTTGCACAGGTCTGTAAAATATTCCTGAGAATGTTGCATTCAAGTGAATACTCCATAATAGAATTGGAGGGAAGGAAACTCGTATGTTTATGAGACGTTTTTTTAAAAATTAATATACTAACCTGCTTTGAGCCTGTTAAACATCTAAATATGCAGAGGCTACTGTTCATACTTAGTTGGTCAATAGCTGTTTGTATTGAATATAATCTGTGAACTGATTTGGATATGTATGCCTGCAGCAGGCAATCTTGAACCACACATTAAAAGCAGTTCAGTTGGCATGCACTAGAATGGTGATATAATTACACTTACTCTTTATCTCTGGTTTGTCTGGTCTGTCTCATCACTGTCCACATCAGTGAAATAGTTCTCAAATTACTACTGTAAGTAATTACCTGTTTTCATAAAAGCATTGTTAAAGTACCTCTATGTGCAGCATTTTTGTATTATGAATACTATATGGTATAATTTAGACTGGGGGACCTTGATTGCTATTTGATTTGAAAAGGGGTCCTTCAACCAGAAAAGTTTGAGAACCAGTGTTCTGGAACTACAAGAAATTTGAAACAACTAGTTGATGTATTAAATCTTATTGTACACAGGTTTGTTTTGAGTTGCTTTTATGTAGAATGGCATCAAAAAGAAAAATTTGGCTTGGCTGTTCACAAGGTAGTTCTAAGGACTTAGAATTCCCAAGTAACTCTGTGGGTACATTACAAGACTAGGTGAACTAATGGAGGTAACCATTTGTATAGTCACATGAAATAAGCAACTGGGATTGGGCCAGTAGATAGAATTTGGGCACTTTGATGAGGTAGAAACATTGGGAAGACAAGTCATTATCTGTGGACCCCACTGCAAACACCCTTTGCCACCAATTCTAGCCCCCTCGCAACAATTGCCTCAAACTGAACCAGACTTTTCACAGCCTCCATGACCTATTCAGCCTGAGCTGAGCTTCCAACGCTATGTCCTCTCCATCACAAAGGAGACCTGCTTCTAACTTTGCAACATTGCCCACCTCTGCCTTGCTTCACCCCATCTGGTGCTGAAAACTCATCCATTCCATTTGTCACTTTCAGAACCAACTATTGCAATCATCTCTTAGTCCACCTCCCATCCTCCACCCTCAGTAAGTTCCACCTTGTCTAAAACTTTACAGGCTGGGGGGGAGATAATATAGATAATCGAAATAAAGGAACAGACAATGAGTCACAGAGTAAGAATTAGGAGAGATGACTGAAACTGGTCAAAAAGATGACTTTTGAGGATGTAAAGACAGAACCTTTGGTAGCAACTTCCAGGAAATGGGGCTGAGCCAGCTGTCGACTCTGCTGCCAATGGCTTCACAAAGTGGGTGGTGGTGGGGTGCAGAGGTGTAGTGATAAAAGTTAGAAGTGCATGAGAGGGGACATAAGGTTGAAAGAGTTGCAACAATGGGTGGCATGAGGGCACAAAGGGATTTGAATATGAAGACCAGAATTTGGGTGATGTGTAGTTAATCTGGAGCAACAAGGACTGGAGTGATGGGTGAGTGATATATGGTGTAGGACAGGATACGGGTAGTTTAAAAGTACATATTGTTTTGGCATTGCTCTTCACAGATGACTCTGCTGTATTGCTGTTTTTTGAGAAAGGAAGGTAGTGAAATGTTTTGGAGACTTGCTAATAGCTGTACTGGATTTATAATCTGTGCCTGTTTGTCAAGGGTATGGTGTAATTGAGCTGATTTATATACCTATGCTGAAATGTGACATTGGCAGTAAAGATGTGAGATTTATCCAGAGCCTGCCTATATTAGCGTCAGGCTAGAAGATGGACAGTCAGATATGTTTCAAGAGAAATCAGAGTATGATGAAGTTATGTACTGTCACCAAAATTATTCAATCTGTATACAGAACAAATATTCATAGAATTAGATGTACTTCCAGATGTAAAAATTGGAGGGAAGAACATAACAAACTTTGGATACACTGATGAGACAGTGCTACTTTCAGAATCAGAAGAGGCCCTACAGAATATCGTGAATCACGTAAAATCTAGAAGTTTAGAATATGGATTGCATATGAACACCAATAAACAAAGACAATGGTAGTTCGAAGGAATACGTTAGAAGAAACCAGAGTGAAGATTGAAGTGGATGGTGTCACACAGGAACAAGTAGATAAGTTTATCTATTTAGGACAAACGATAACAGAAGATGATAGATGCGATGTCGAAGTCAGAAGGATCGAGATAACCAGAAGTAATTTTGTGAAGAAGGAGGATGTGTTAACAAGAAGAAAGCTCAAGCTTTTAACAGGGAAAACAACTCATAAGATGCTACATTCTATCCACTTTCCTGTATGCCTCAGAAGCCTGGACAATAAGTAAAGATCTGTGGAAGAAAACAGAGGCCTTTGAAATGTGGATGCTAAAGCTCCTTATACAAACGATAACACAAATGAAGAGGTGCTTGAAATTGCAAGAGCAAAAAGAACTCTTTAAAAACAAAATGACATCCAGAAAAGAAAATGTCAATATTTCGTCCATTTGATCAGAGCTGAAAAGCTACAGAGATCTCTTCTAGAGGGTAAAGTGGAGGGCAGCAGAAGGAGGGGTCTATCTAGCCGTAGTTGGATGATGGATGTCAGAATGGTTACAGACAAGCTACAGTGGATGTGTGAGGATGGCACAAGATAGACGAACATGATACACCATGACAGCAGATCTCCTGGTAAGAGTAGCTCCAAGCAACAGCAGCAGTACATTTACAGGTTTTGGAGTAGGATGGTCACAGCCATTGAGATGCAATGTACGCCATATTTTTTAAATGAAACCACATGTTAGCACACGTCGTAGAATCATAGAGATCTGCAGCACAGAAGGAGGCCTTTTGGTCCATTGTATCTGCAAGATGAAAAAGAGCTACCCAGCCTAATCCCACTCTTTAACTCTCCGTCTGTAGCCTTGTAGTTTACGGCACTTCAGGTGCATTTCCAGATACTTTTTCAATGTGATGAGGGTTCCTGCTCTACTGTGCTTTCAGACAGTGAGTTCCAGACCCTCACCACTGCCTAATCCTTCTACCAATTACTTTAAATCTGTGCCCCTAGACTTATTTTGTTACATTTATGCAGAAAATTTCTTCCTCACATGTTCTTAGTTTTGGGCCACAGGTGAGAAAGCATTTGCTCATTCTGTCAGCTGCATTCATGTTGCTCTGGCACTGCTAGGAACATAGGAACAGGAGTAGGCAATTTAGCTTCCTAAACTTGTTTTGATCCTGACTGATCTGCGACGTAACTCTGTATATCTGCCTTTGTCTCATACTTCTGGTTCAGGAAAATTTATCAATTTCAAATTTGAAATTAACAATTGATCTAGCATCAATTGCCATTTCTGGAAGAGAGTTCCAGACTTCTACCCTCCTTAATTTCACTCCAGAAAAGTCTGGCTCTAATTTTTCGACTATATTCCCTAGTCCTAAGCTTCTCAACTAGTGGAAATAGTTTATCTCTATCTACTGTATCTGTTTCCCCTAATATCTTGAAAACTTCGATCAAATCATCCCTTAACCATCTAAATTCCAGGGAATACAGCCTTAATTGGTGTAATCTCTTGTAATTTAACCCTTGGAGTCCAGGTATCATTCTGGTAAATCTACGCTGCTCTCCCTCCAAGGCCAATATATCCTTTC
This sequence comes from Heterodontus francisci, assembly GCF_036365525.1. NCBI lineage: Eukaryota > Metazoa > Chordata > Chondrichthyes > Heterodontiformes > Heterodontidae > Heterodontus > Heterodontus francisci. Next base: position 59,023,353 of record NC_090373.1, on the reverse strand, counting down.
TATGTGTGGTGCCTAGACCTGCTCACAACTGTAGTCTAACTAGGATTTTGTATAGTTGAAGTTTGATTTCTACCTCCTTATATTCTGGTCCTCTAGATTTAAAGACCAGCATTCCATTAGCCTTATTGATTATTTTCTGCCCCTGTTAATAACATTTTAATGACCTACGTACCTGGATCCCCAAGTCTCTTGGACTGCCACTTTTTCTAGCTTTTCACCATTTAGGAAGTACCCTGTCCTATCCTTTTTAGGTCCAAAGTAGATGACCTCATATTTGCCTGCATAAGAATCTTATTTGTCAGTTTTGGATTGTAAAAGTTAGTGGATGGACAATGCAGTCCCATTTATGCTTCCACTTACACTGCTTACAATGCTGCCCTGCCTTTGTCACGGCAAATTTGGATATGTGACTTTCTATCCCATCATCTCAGTGAATAAATACAATGAATAGTTGAGACCCCAACGCAGATCCTTGTGGGATACCACTAATCACATTCTGCCAGTTAGAGTACCTGCCCATTATTCCTGTTCTCTTGTCTCCTATCTCTCAGCCAATTTCCCAAGTAGATTAATTATTTGCCTTCATTTCCATGATCTTCAACTTTAGCTAACAGTTTCTTATGAGGGACTTTATCACATGACTTCTGGAAATCATATTAGTGACATCCATAGACACTCCCTTGCTCACTGTTTAGCCACCTGTTCAAAAACTTCAGTCAGGTTTATCAGGCATGAACCCTTTACAAATCCGTGCTGACTCTCTCTGATCAGGGTTAAAAAATTCAAGTTTTCAGTCACTCCTTAATTATAGACTCTAGTAATTTCCTGACGACAGATGTTAGGCAAACTGATCTATAATTCCCTCTCTCATCTTTTCCTAAATAGTGAAGTCACATGCACAATTTTCCAATCTAAAGTAACGGCCCCAAATTGAGAGAACTTTGCAGGGTGATCCCAAACTCTTAAAAAGAACATCCTTCTCTGCAGGAATTCCAAAGCTGTGTCACTAAATGAGGCAATGCTCTTCCTTAGTCTGCCTCCAACAGCCCCTTCACCCACCCCACCTCACCGCCATTGCAAAACAGCTTCAAGACTGACATGCATCCCTTTAATAACAACTGTGCTTTATAATCTGACTCCTGACCTGATGGTGCTTTCAGCGTAGGGCACAGGGAGCGTTGAAAACTGCATTATACTTCGGTGACCTCTTAGCACACCATGAGGTTCATAGGATATGCTGCAGTTTCTGAAGAGTACAGGACTGTTCTGCACTGGGACTGCATTGTCCATCCACTAACTTTTACAATCCATGACCTATTTCAGTTTAAGGAATAAATCTTCATTCCCCAAAGTGGTATTGATGTCAGACCCAGAATTACTTTGGATATCACCTGTTATTGGTGATCATGCTTCCTGCTTTGTTCTTTCTTTCTTGATGCCTCTAAAATCCTCCTGTTTTAATTCTGTTGTGTAATGTGTTGGAGGCGAATGTTAAACTTGTTTTCTTGTTACTCTATATTTCACATCGAGACTTCGGTCCTTCGGCTTTTTCCATGCTGACCTATGTTGGCTCCTGGTTCCCTAATGCCTCAAATTTAAAATGTTCTTCCTCATGTTTAAATCTCTTCACAGCCTTGCTGCTCCCTATCTCCGTAACCTCCTCCAGACCTATAACTCTATTCATCTGACTGTAGCCTATCATGCATCTCCTGCTCCCTTCACCCTTCCATTGGTCATCGTGCCTTCACCTCCCTAAGCTCCATGCGTTCTAAATTCCTCTTGTGTTGCTACCTCTCTTGCTTCCTCCTTTAACATCATGCTTCCAAACCACCTCTGACCAACTGTTTGGTCACACCTCCTTTGGCTGTTTTGGCTTTGGTGTCCTACTGTAAAGGTGCTATTTTAAATGCAAGAGGTTAATAATCTTTTAAAATTATAGATCATTGTCAATAAAGAACCAACAAAGGTGACTTCAGGACAGAAACATTACAATATGGTTGGGAGCTACCCAGATAGCAAAGATGCTTGGGATGTCAAACCTCTGCTAGAGGTAAGGAAGAGCTGAAGTGAGACTATTTTAATTAAATAATACTTTTAAGGAACTATTTTTGTTACAGACACTGAAACTGTCATACAAATCTGAAGGAACTGCTGCTTCTAAATTATAGCAAATGTACTCTATACTCTAACACATGGGAAGATCTCCTAAATTTTAGTAGAAGCAAATTACAAGTCTTAGGCTGAAAAAATGCAATAGTGTATATTTTCTTTGGAATCTAATATGCACTATAGGACTACTGTAGTGATGAAAATTAGTACGAAATGAATTACTGTTGTGCCACGTTTCCAGATCTGAGCTCTGTTGAGGCTCAGCTGTGCCATTTCCAGGTGAGAAGATACAAAATTATTTGTACAGTGGCGCAGTGGTTAGCACCACAGCCTCACAGCTCTAGCGACCCGGGTTCGATTCTGGGTACTGCCTGTGTGGAGTTTGCAAGTTCTCCTTGTGTCTGCGTGGGTTTCCTCCGGGTGCTCCGGTTTCCTCCCACATGCCAAAGACTTGCTGGTTGATAGGTTAATTGGCCATTATAAATTGCCACTAGTATAGGTAGGTGGTAGGGAAATATAGGGACAGGTGGGGATGTGGTAGAAATATGGGATTAGTGTAGGATTAGTAAAAATGGGTGGTTGATGGTCGGCACAGACTCGGTGGGCTGAAGGGCCTGTTTCAGTGCTGTATCTCTAAACTAAACTAAACTATTGTAGCCTGGATAATTGGCAGTACATCCTGGTAAAGATGGCTTACAACCATGTCGTATGCCCTTCCATTCTGTAGGAAGGAAGGCTGTGCAGAATAAAACATTTTTGAGGAAGAGGTTGGTTAATCTGACTGTACAAAATATATAGAGGAAATAGCCAAATTCCTTATTCTTGTCTGTGTGTCTTGAGTTAACTTAGTCAAAAACTGGGAATTTCGTTTTCTCTGTTTAACTTTCTATCTGTTAGCTTTCTGTTATCTGTTTTTCTGAAGGGTCAATTTTTTTTTTCACTCTTCAGCAATTCAGCTCTGATATAGCCAAAAGTGCATCCAAAGTTTGCCTTGCACATCTGTTTACTTACCAAGATTTTGAACATGGAACACTTGGGCTAGCTTATGTTGGATCTCCAAAACCTCGTGCATTAGGTGGCATTTGCCCTACACGTAAGTCCAAATGTAAATGAAATTTTAATTTTTAAAATTTGCTAAAGTGGTGAAGAAATTAGTGGATAAAATGCATTGTGTTATAATTATTTTGAGTTGATTATATTGGAACAAAATTGTTGAAGTCAACATAAGAAACAGGAGCAGCAGGCGGCCGTTCAGCCCCTCAAGGCTGCTCTGCCATTCAATAGATCATAGCTGGTCTGATTGTGGCCTTAACTCCACTTTGCTGCCAACCCCCATTAACCCTTGACTCCCTTGTAGATCCAAAATCTGTCTAACTCACCCTTGGATATATTCAATGACCCAGCCTCCACTGCTTTCTGGGGTCGTAAATTCCAAAGATTAACGACCCTCTGAAAGAAGGAATTGTTCCTCATTTCTGTCTTAAAAGGGACACCCCTTATTTTGAAACTCTGCCCCCTAGTTCTAGATTCCCCCACGAGGGAAAACATCCTTTTACCATCGAACCTGCCTCTTATATGTTTCAGTAAGACCACCCCTCCTTCTAAACTCCAATGAGTATGGGCCCAACCTTTCCTCATAAGATAACCTCTTCATTCCAGGAATGCACCTTCTCTGAACTGCCTCCAATGCAGGTATATCCCTCCTTAAATAAGGAGATCAAAACTGTACATAGTACTCTAGGCGTGGTTTCTCCAGTGCCCCGTACAGTTGTAGCAAGACTTCCCTACTTCTATACTCCAACCCCTTGCAGTAAAAGCCAACATTCCATTTGCCTTCCTAATTACTTGCTGTATCTGCATGCGAACTTTTTCTGATTCATGTACAAGGACACCCTGATCCCTCTGTACCGCAGCATGCTGCAGTCTCTCTCCATTTAAATAATATGCTGCTTTTCTGTTCTTCCTGCCAAAGTGGAGAACCTCCCATTTTCCACAATCCATTCCATCTGCCAAATTTTTACCCACTCATGTAACCTGTCTATAATCCCTTTGCAGACTCTTTGTGCCCTCCTCACAACTTGCTTTCCTACCTATCTTTGTATCGTCAGCAAATTGGCTACAATACACTCAGTCCCTTCATCCAAGTCATTAATATAGATCGTAAATAGAGGCCCCGGCACTGATCCCTCTGGCACTCCACTAGTTACAGTTTGCCAACCTGAAAATGTTCCATTTATCCCGACTCTCTCTTTCCTGTTAGCTAATCAATCCTCTATCCATGCTAATATATTACCCCATCACCACGAGCTCTTATCTTGTGTAGTAACCTTTTATGTGACACCTTATCGAATGTCTTTTGGAAATCCAAATACACTACATCTACTGGTTCCCCTTTATCCACCCGGCTTGTTAATCCTCAAAGAACTCTAATAAATTTGTCAAACAATATTTCCCTTTCATAAAATGGAGGTGTCAGTAACCAGGGGGCATAGATTTAAGGTAAGGGCAGCAGGTTTAGAGGGATTTGAGGAAACATTTTTTCATCGAGTGCGGTTGGAATCTGGAACACACTGCCTGAAGGGGTGATCGAGGCAGGAACCCTCACAACTTTTAAGAAGTATTTAGATGAGCACTTGAAATGCCATAGCATACAAGGCTACGGGCCAAGTGCTGGAAAATGGGATTAGAATAGATAGGCTTGATGGCCGGCGCGGACACAGTGGGCCAAAGGGCCTATCTCTGTGCTGTATAACTCTCTATAAAAACCGAGTGTATTATGATTTTATAAATGTCCTGCTACTACTTCCTTAATAATGGATTCTAGCATTTTCCCAATGACAGATGTTAGGCTAAGTGGCCTATATTTTCCTGCTTTCTGTCTCCCTTCCTTCTTGAATAGAGGTGTTACATTTGCAGTTTTCCAATCTGCTGGGACCTTGCCAGAATCTAGGGAATTTTGGAATATTGCAACCAATGCATCCACTATCTCTGCAGCCAATTCTTTTAAGACTCTAGGATGCAGGCCATCAGGTCTGGGGGACTTGTCAGTCTTTAGCTCCATGGTACATTTTCTCTAGAGATAGTGATTATTTCAAGATCCTCTCTCCCTTTTGCCTCTTGATTTTCTACTATTCTTGGGATGCTTTGAAGACAGATACAAAATACTTGTTCAAAGTATTTCCTTGCCATTTCCTTGTTCCACATTATTAATCCCCTAGTCTCATCCTCTGAAAGACTAACGTTAACTTTAGCGACTATTTTCCTTTTTCTATATTTCTAGAAGCTTTTACTGTCTGTTTTTATATATCTTGCTAGTTTACTCTCATACTCTAATTTCTCTCTCTTTATTTTTTTTCTAGCCGTCCTGTGCTGGTTTCTAAAATTTTCCCAATCTTCTGGCCTACCACTAATCTTTGCAGCATTGTAAGCCTCTTCTTTCAATTTGATTCCATCCTTAACTTCCTTAGTTAGCCAAGGATGCTGCATCTTCTCATAGTGTCTTTCTGTTTCAGTGGAATATATTTTTGTTGAGAGTTGTGAAATATCTGCTTAAATGTCTGCCACTGCTTCTCTACTGTCTTAACTTTTATTCTATTTTCCCAGTCCATTTTAGCCAACTCTGTCTTCATACCCTTGTAATTGCCTTTATTTAAGTTTAAAACAGTGGTTTCATACCCAAATTTCTCACCCTCAATTTGAATGAATGTGAAATTCATCTTATGATCACTCTTGCCGAGAGGATCCTTTACTATAAAGTCGTTATTTAATCCTGTCTCATTACATATTACAGGTCTAAAATAGCCTGCTCCTTGGTTGGTTCCAGAATGTATTGTTGTAAGAAACTGATCCTAATGTACTCTGTGAACTCATCCCCTAGGTTACCTTTGCCAATTTGATTAGTCCAATCAATATGAAGATTAAAATCTCCCATGATTATTGCAGTACCTTTCTTACAAGTCCTCATTATTTCTTGATTTATACTCTGTCCTACAGTGTAGCTACTGCTCGGGGGTCAAGAAACTACTCCCACAAGTGACTTCTTTCCTTTGCTATTTCTTATCTCCACCCAAACTGATTCTACCTCTTGATCTTCCAAGCCAAGGTCATTTCTCACTACTGTACTGATCTCATTCTTTATGAACAGAGGTGCCCCACCTCCTTTTCTTTTCTTCCTATCCTTCCAAAATGTGAACTACCCTTGAATATTCAGTTCCCAGCCTTGGTCACCTTGCAGCCATGTCTCTGTAATGGCTAAACTATCATACTTATTTATTTCTATTTGCACCATCAATTCATCCATCTCGTTACGAATGCAGCATGCAGTCAAATAAGGAGCCTTTAATTCTTTTTACTATTTTTCCCTACTCTGACTTTACTTGCTGGTGTGCTCTTATGTTTGTATGCTCTGTTCATTCCTTTCACAGTCTGGTTATGATTACCTATATCGCTACCCTGCACTATTGTCTTGTCCTATCTCTTTACTTCCAAATATCCCCGTGAACCCTCATCCCCACTATTTAGTTTAAAGTCCTCTGTACAGCCCTAGTTATACGATTCACCAGGACACTGGACCCACCACGGCTCAGGTGTCCCATCCCAAGCTATAGCTTCCTTTTTCCCCAGTACAAGAACACAATGGAAAAACACAAGAATTAGGGGAGGAGTAGGCCATTCGGCTCCTTGAGCCTGCTGCACCATTCGATAAGATCATGGCTGATCCCATTGTGGACTCACCTCCAATTTCCTGTCTGCCCCCTATAACTCTTGACTCCCTTGCCAATCAAAAATCTATCTAACTCAGTCTTGAATATATTCAATGACCCTGCCTCCACTGCTTTCTGGGGAAGAGAATTCCACAGACCAACAACCCTCTGAGAGAAAAATTTTCTCCTGACCTCAGTCTTAAATGGGAGACCCCTAATTTTTAAACGGTTTCCTAGTTCTAAACTCCCCCACAAAAGGAAACATCCTCCCAGTATCCACCCTGTCAAGTCTTCTCAGGAACTTATATGTTTCATTAAGATCACCTCTCATTCTTCTGAACTCCAATGGGTATAGGCCCAACCTGCTCAACCTTTCTTCTTAGATAACCCCTTCATCCCAGGAATCAGTCGAGTGAACCTTCTCTGAACTGCTTCTAACGCAGTTGTATCCTTTCATATGTAAGGAGACCAAAACTGTACACAGTACCCCTGATGCAGTCTAACTAAGGCCCTATACAGCTATAGCAATACTTCTCTTCTTTTATACTCGATTTCCCTTTGCAATATTCCATTTGCCTTCCTTATCACTTGCTGCACCTGTGTAACAACTATTTGTGATTCATGTATTCGTGGGCAATGCATCAAGGCTCCTTAGACAGCACCTTCCAAACCCGCGACCTCTACCAACTAGGACAAGGGCAGCAAATACACGGGAACACCACCACCTGCAAGTTCCCCTCCAAGTCACGCACCATCCTGACTTGGAACTATATCGCCGTTCCTTCGCTGTCACTGGGTCAAAATCCTGGAACTCCCTTCCTAACAGCACTGTGGGTGTACCTACCCCAAATGGACTGCAGAGGTTTAAGGCAGCTCACCTCCACCTCCTCCTCAAGGGCAATTAGGGATGGGCAATAAATGCTGGCCTGGCCAGTGACGCCGACATCCCATGAATGAATAAAAAAAAAATCAGGATACTTCGATCCCTCCGTAGCTCTCCATTCAAATAATATACTGCTGCTCTAATCTTCCTGCCCAAGTGGACAAGTTCACATTTTCCCACATTATACTCTGTGCTAAATTTTTGCCCACTCACTTAACCTATCTAAATCCCTTTGTAGATTCTCTGTCCTCTTGACAGCTTATTTGCCTTCCTATCTGTGTGTCATCAGCAAATTTAGCTACCATCCATTCGGTCCCTTCATCCAAGTCGTTGATATAGATTATAAATAGTTGAGGCCCCAGCATTGATCCCTGTGGCACTCAACTGGTAATGGCTTGCCAACTGGAAAGTAACCCATTTATCCCTACTTTCTGCTTCCTGTTAGCTAACCAATCCTCTATCCATGCTAATATGTTACATGCAACACCATGAGCTTTTATTTTGTGTAGTAACTTTTGATGTGGCACCTTATCAAATGCCTTTCAGAAATCCAAGTACACCACATCTGCAGGTTCCCCTTTATCCACCTTGCTTGTTACTTCCTCAAAGAACTCTAATAAATTAGTCAAACGCCATTTTCCTTTCACAAAACCATGTTGACTCTGCCTGATTATATTATGATTTTCGAAATGTCCTGCTATTACCTCCTTAATAATGGATTCTAATATTTTCCCTATGCCAGATGTTAGGCTAACTGGCCTGTAGTTTCCTGCTTTCTGTCTCCCTCCTTCCTTGAACATCGATGTTAAATTTACGATTTTCCAATCCGCTGGGACCTTGCCAGAATCTAGGGAATTTTGGACAATCATAACCAATGTATCTCCTCTCTCTGCAGCTACTTCTTTTAAGACCCTAGGATGCAAGCCTTCAGGTCCAGGGGACTTGTCAGCCTTTAGTTCAGATAGATTTCCCAGTACCTTTTCCCTAGTGATTGTTTTAAGTTTCTCCCTCCTTTTTACCTCTTGATTTTCAGGTACTGGTGCCAGTGCCCCATGAATCGAAACCCAATTCTCCCACACCAGTCTTTGAGCTACGGATTCAACTCTCTGGTCTTATTTATCCTATGCCAGTTTGTTTGAGGCTCAGGTAGTAATCCAGAGATTATTACCTTTGTTGTTCTGCTTTTTAATTTAGTCCCTAGCTGCTCATACTCCCTCAGCAGAACTTCTTTCTTAGTCCTACCTATTTTGATACCCATGTTGACCGTGACAGCTGGATCTTTGCCTTCCTGTTCCAAGTTCCTCCCCAGCCCCGAGGAGATGCCCTTAATCCTGGGAGGGGGTAGGCAGAACAGCCTTCGGGACTCACGCTATGGGCTGCAGAGAACATAGGAGATAGGAGGAAGAATAGGGCATTCGGCCCCTCAAGCCTGCTCCACCATTCAACTACATCATGACTGATCATCTATCTCAATGCCGTTTTCCCGCACTATCTCCATATCCCTTGATATCTTTAATATCTAGAAATCTATCAATCGCTGTCTTGAATATACTGAATGACTGAGCCTCCGCAGCCCTCTGGAGTAGAGAATTCCAAAGATTCACCACTCTCTGTCTCTATCACCCTAACTATACTGTCCCCTACTACTGCATTCCTTTTTACTGCCCCCCCCCCCAAAAATTTCCCCCTGCACCATGGTGCAGTTTGCTCATCCCTGCAGCCCCTGCTCTTATCCACACAAGCGGCAAGAACTTTATAGTTGTCGGACAAGTGCAAATGCTGAGGCTGCTCCATGGCTACTTTCTGGATCCCCATTCCTGTCTCACTCATAGTCACACCCTCCTGTCCCTGGCCATGGATGAAATCTGAAGTACCTAGCTTAAGGGGTGTGACTGCCTCCTGAACAAAGCATTCAGGTAACTTTCTTGCTCCCTGATGCATTGCCGTGTCCAAAGCTCAGACTCCAGCTCATCAACTCTGAGCCGAAGTTCCTCAAGCTGCAGGCACTTACTGCAGATGTGGTTGCTGTGGATCTCACTGGTGTCCAGCAGCTCCTACATGCTACAGCTGCAACACATCACCTGCCCTTCCATCTTTATTGTGCTTTATTTAACTAATTAGGGTTTCAAGTTCTGAAATGTCACTCAATGATTATTTGTAGTTATATTAAGTAGTTTAACTAGTTAAGCTATAAATTTAGTACAATACTTATTTCCCCAGTACCAGTTTAAACTACTGCTCCAATTTAGAGATTTAAAAAAAGCCTTAAAATTCACCAACCAATCACGTATCTGCTCAATTAATGCCTCTGGACTTCAGGTCTCATGTCTCTGGCTCCCTCTCGCTGATCACTCCTTGTTCTGTAAAAGGCCAGAACAGCACCTGCTCTCTCAAGTCAAGATAGCATTAAGATGATGTGATACTGTGGGACCAAATATACACATGCATGCTACAGACAGCGAGTCTCATTGCTGGTTGCGCATATTGGGAAATCGTGGGCACAGTACCTGTGATTTTGTGCTGTTAGTAGTGGATGAGAAATGTCATGGTGTGTCTACAGTCTCCTGATGAGTGTGGGTTGGTGAGGCTTCTGCTAGTAGTAAATAAATGTAGGTGACGTGAAAATGACTCTTGCAATCCAACTCAGGCTAGAAAAATTCGTATTTTTTGTCTTCATCGTTCGGGAAAAGCGCATCAAAAGCTGTATCATCTAAAAATGTTTTTTCACCAGCCTATGATCACCCAACCATGCAGAAGCCAGTTTATCTAAATACAGGATTAACCAGCACTAAGAACTATGGGAAAACAATCCTCACCAAGGTAGGATACACATTACTTCTTAAGACTTCAATTTGTCTTCATTTTCTTCCTAAATTTTGATTTAGTCAAACCCTTGTTTTGATATATTGGTTTTGTTGAGGTTGAGAATACTCGTTCCTCATGATGCTGATATGCTATATTTACTCTTTATGCTAGTGCACTCTTATCATGACTGTCTTGCAAACTTTTTTTCAGCTTTGCTGGCTGCTATTCCAAAAATAATATAACTATGTTTACACTAAGTTTCTAATAGCACAGCTTATTCAAGTGGAGGGGTAAAATATAGTTATCTTGATATACCAGGACCTGAATTCCTCAGTATCAAGTTCATAGGTGAATACTGCATTATATTTTGCCTCCTGTTGCCCTTTCTACCCTATCTCATCCCCTCCCTTCCCAGCCACAATCACTACGAGCACTTAAATGTCACCCTGAGCTTGGGATAACTGTTGGGGTGCAGGTAACAAGTTTGACTGGGGAAGGATGGGATGGGAAAAGAAAAAACAACGGGAAGCAAATTATCACTTTCTCCTATCTATTTCCATTTCTTTTTCTTCTTTTTGTGGGCTCTTGATTTCTTTTTCCATCTAAGGAAACATACAGTTCACAGTCTGATTCCGTTCTATTAGAAATTTTATAATGGCACGACACAACATTGAAAATTTGTGAAACGCTAAAATTTCTTATGAAACTTAGCTGATGAATTAGAATTTGAACCAATGTGTGACCATGGTTATGTAAAAAATTCACAATTAACTTCAAATCATTCATAGTTAGCAGCAGTGCCAATGGGCTGTGCTGTGAAGTGTGTTGAGCTGGATTTTCTAAATGCAGCCGAATGTGCCATGAACACAGAATTAATAATAAGTATATCTTTTATCAATCCCCATTTGTTATTTTTTCCCTTTCCTTTTTCCTGCACTCCCATGTGACTTAATATCTCTTGTGGCATCTGTATCTCAGGATTTCGAAGTTCATCCCTTTACCTTTTGCACAGTCTCAAAATGGATAAAGTGACGTGGTGGAGAGAGAGAATGGAATAACTATTTCAGTTCATTTGTATCATACTAGGTTTTTGTGCATCTTTTGCCCTTAAATCTTGTATCTTTTGTGTAAATACAAAAAAGAACTAACAATGTTTGGAATTAAAACAAGTCTCTGGTTTAGTGCATTTCTGTATGCTTTAAAACATTTTAAAAACCTATAGAAAACTGAAATGCACAAAATGTTTAATTTTAAACCTGTAATCATTCAATACTCTCGACTTGTTTGGAACATGGTGTACTTTTTTTGAAAGGGTGGCAAAATTATTTTATTAAATAAATTTTACAGTTTTTTTTGTACTGCATGTATTTTCACTCATTTGTGTTTGTCTTTCATGGCTTTTTTTTTATAACTACACAATAGCAGACAGTCTTTGTTGAAATTTTTATATCACAAAGGCTGTTTACCTAAAGAGATTTCTTGATTTTAATTACAAAACAGGAAGCAGATCTTGTCACTACTCATGAATTAGGCCATAACTTTGGAGCAGAGCATGATCCAGATAGCCATGAATGTGCCCCAGCTGACGATGGTGGTGGAAAATATGTCATGTATCCCATAGCAGTCAGTGGTGACCAGGATAACAACAAGGTACTGTAGAATTCAACTTTTATTGCATAATAGTTTCAGCAGTGTTTAGGTTGTCAACCCCTACTTTCGAAGGAATGCAGGACCATAATCCAGGTAAGATTTGATTGGCTAGTTAACAGCTATTTGGTACTGATCAACTTTTTATAAGTACACATCAATGTACTCGAAACTGTGAACCTCTAGTTGAATAAAAGAAAACTAATATTGATGAAGTGGGCTAGCTTATTATTTCACCTCTGGGTTCTGAATTTGAATCTAGCCCAGAGTGGTGATATTAAATGTTCTGCTTGCTGTAAGAGTTTCTTGTGAAATGGATTTGAGCAGCCTTGTGCTAGCTCCTTGTGGATGTGGCTTCATTGCACAAAACCTGCTATATTTCAGCAGACATTGGCATTAAATTAGGAGGTTATGAAGTTGGTTGCTGTGGGAAATGGCAAAGTTCAGCGATGAAGTATGGGTAAATTTTTCTTGAGTTACAGTTCATACATATTGTTGACAGGCAAAAACAGAGGGAAATTTGCTAAGCACCTAAGTGTACTATGTGCCCAGGGAGGCTTTGATATTAAATGCCTGAAAAGAAAATGCTCAAACTCTTCAGCACTAACCTTCTAAAGGGGAAAATTGGCTTGTGTTTCTACTTTTGATTCCTCTCTGACAAATTCTGCTTGAAGTGCGGGCATGTCAATATTTGATTGAGGGCAGGAACAGCCTTAGCTATGATACTGGTTCGGGTTCAGTAGCCTGCTGATGCTCACTGTTTCAGTTCACACATGAGTAATGACTGACACCCATAGAGCTAGAACCCAGTCAGGAATTAACATGTTTAGGAAGTTAGGGGCATTGATTGGTTGAGAAAATGGCCATGAAAGAAAAATAAAATAATTGTCTGGTGGGTAAAAGCACTATCCACTAATGCATTAAGCCATACAAACATGAAGGTTCCATATTTGATTTCTGGCCTATCCTCATAGTAAATGTGTGTTAAGTATAATAAAGACCAGATTCAGCTGTGCTGTGAAGGTCCCCAATTGAAAATTAACTGCTGATCCACTACCTCAGTTCATGCATGAGGAATGGCCATTTATATGAAGTACTGGGAGCTGCCTGTGGAACTGTACCCCAGAAAGAGTTCAGTTCTTAGTTCCCTCCATCCATTGCCCGAAAATAAAAATTCTGCATTGACTAAAATTTAAATCTTGCCAACTTGTAAAGTTTTTAAAAAGCTCTTTTAATTTGTTAGTGTTTACATTTATAGTGAATGCATCAGATATCAGTGTAAAGTGATATGATGTCAAGTTTTACAATAATTTGACTCATTATGCGGTGAGATTGGATTCAAGTCAGTGTTATGCTAATTAATGTAGTACATGTTTGGCCATGCCACCCTCTCTCTCCCTTGCTCTATTTATCATGGCTTTCTAGTCTATAAATTCTACTCCGTGTGGGTTACTGTGTTTATGCAGTATTTGAGTTTCTCAAGCATCAGTGTGTTGTACCATAAACATCGGAAGCATTACAGCATTTTCTTCGATCAGATATAATATTTCATTGCAATTTTTCCATTCTATTGCAACATACGTGTGAGGTTTGACAAAGGTTATGCAGGTGTTTAAACCTTAAAAATGCAGATATGAAGTATAGGAATATGAGTTAGATATGCTTCTGTTCTTGTTAATTGATATCGAGAAGCTTGAAAAAAGAACAGTTGCTTATGCTGTAATTCAGTTTAATTTATCATGTAGCATGTAATGGAAACAGACTGAACATGCTTAAATTTTAAACTGCTTCTTAGCAAATACACAATGCTTGGCTGAGTACTTAGATGCATTTTACTTCTCACTTATGAAGAGATTTGGTGTGCTCTTTACCAATCTCTTGACCCATTGATAAATGTACTGGATATTTTTCCTCTCTGAATCCTGCAAATTTACACCTGTCTCACCAACACACTCAAATGCATATGAGCTGAAAGTTGTATAAGCTTGAAAATGATTATCATTGAAATAATTACTCTTGCATTTATTCATGTTTTAATGGGTTGTCAAATTATGTGTCTCACGTAAAGTGTATGTATCTCCAGCTGTTTTCCAACTGCAGCAAACGATCAATTTATCAGACACTAATTAATAAAGCATCCAAATGCTTTCAAAGAAGGAACAACAAAGTATGTGGGAATTCACGTGTGGATGAAGGAGAGGAGTGTGATCCTGGGCTTCTACATCTAAATGAGGACAAATGTTGCACTCCACAATGTCGACTCAAGAAAGACAAAAAATGCAGGTAAAAAATTCCAAGACCATCTAATCATTATTAGCAATATGCATTAAATTCTTAAATGAATTAGTGCTTATTGTACAGTGATTTTAGAAGCATGGATAATACTTAATGCTTTGACTGGAAATTGAACCTGGATCTGTTGGTTTGATTATTTCGATTACATGCTGCCTTTATCAACTGAATCTTTGATCAAGACAGATGAGCATTCTACATAGCAGTCCCTTGTAAACGTATTGAAAATAAGCATGCAGTTTAACCCTTTAAGTACTTGAATATTCTTTGCAGGCTTTGAAATGGAGATCTATATGTTTTCTATTGTCATTGCCTGTAAGATTTTGAATTCTATGTATTTTCGAAATTAGAAATGCTTGGATAATCCTGAGCAATCAATATTTATAAACTAAAAATGCTCAAGGGTGTCTGTTACGACCCGGTGAGAAAGAGGTCTAGGGTTCCCATTCAGCCTTCACCTGGTATTACTGTAACAGGGTTTAATTTTAAACACACTATCTTTAGCTCCCCCTTGGTAGAAACTTGTTCACCACTTTCCAATTATAAGGCAATGAAACCAGCACAAACAGGCTTTCTTAGGTTTAAAGAAGAAAAGTTGAAATTTATTAAACTTAAACTCTAATTCGGTTAACGACTACGAATACACGACGCGCCCACATTAGCATGCATACGCGATACACACATGCAAATAGAGACAGAAAAGAGTGGAAGAAAAATAAAGTGGAAAAGTTTGAGGCAATATGTGAGGAGTTTTTGTTATGGTTCTTCGAGCTCACTGTAGAGTCCTTGATTTTAGGTAGATCTTGCTTTTCGTTGGGGCCTAGTATTCTTCTTAAACCTTGTTTGCTGTAGGAGACTTTTCTTTCTTGGGGTTCAAGTGTGTTCAGTGGATTCAGAGGCTTGTGAGAAAGAGATGGGAGCAGACAGGAAAGATCTTCTCAGTCCAGGAGCAAACATACACACTCAGTTCAAACTGTTTGTACAATTCAGAAAACCCCAGGTTGCCAAGCAGGTTAGGCATGTGACTAACTGGTCTGACCATGTCTTGGATTGTACTACCTTAGCGTTCTCTGGAATGCCCCTCTTACACACAATACCTGGTGATCAAGGTCCATTGTGGGTTGAATGTGTCAGGGAATGGTTCTTTGCCCTTCCAATCACTGTCTGTTAATATGCAAATGTCTTTTCCAGCCACGGCTGATCTGTTTAACAAGTCTTTTCTTCACTCCAGTAACAGTTTAAAATCAATGTTCATGACAAAATTAATGTGCCTTATTCTTGGCAGCTGGGGGCCTAGCATTACCGTGTCAATCACACAAGATGAGAAATCTGCATTATAAATTTTCAAAATATAAAAATCTCCTGTTAAAATAATTTCTAATATAAAATGCATTTTAGAAAGGATTATCTATGATTCAATCATGTTTTGATTGTATACAATTAGAATTGTTTGGAGGTAATTATTTTTAATTATTTCCAAAGTGACAAGAACAGCCCATGCTGCAAGGATTGCCAATTTGAAAAGGCTGGAAAGAAATGTCAGGAGGCAATCAATGCGACATGCAAAGGAGAATCCACTTGTACGGGTGAGTGGGAGCAGAAACCTGTGTGTAAGTGAAATTTTAAAGGGACCCTTACAATGTAGTGACAATATTTATGAAAGATTTCATAGAGCTTTATAAGCTATCTCAACTCATTTGCAGTCTTTACCAAAGTTACAAAATCAAGGTAAAGGCAAGCCAAGATGCAGCTGTGAATCTGCAGGCAAGGAATGAGGAGGCCGTCACTTCACCTTTTGTTTAGCTACTGAAGTGGAGTTGGTGCTTGCAATAAATGTTGGCCTCTGTACTACTTCATTACACCATCCTCATAGGTTAGCATTGCAACATGCTTGTAAGGAGTTGATTTGCTTCTGTCCCTAGGTGTCTTTGCAGCACCCTGAGAAAACTATTGTGCTGGGCACTGCAGAAATGGATGTGGCTGATCATGCAACTCTGGCTCTTGCCTAGCTTATTTCATTTGGTGCTGTTGAAAGAACACAGCACGTGATTCTAATATTATGGTTTGTCAGCTAATCACATATCTGTACTTTGAGAACAATAATCTCTACCAGTACTAATCATCTGCCAAAGTGAGATATGTTTACCTCCCTCTGCAGGTACAGGTCTGCCTGGCAAGCCTTTGTATGTCATGTTCCTTTTCCAAAGATGCTATTCAATAGGATTTTTATTGGTGCCAGGAATGATGCAGGAGGGAAAAAAATCCAACAATTTGCGCAAAGATTCATGAAAACCTAAATGCCGGAAGGATAAAATGATAGTAAATAATTAAAATACCCTTTCCTTTGTATTACTGTGACCTCCAGGATGCTTACTGCTGCTTAATAAGCCTGGAAATGACCTACATGGCAGGAAATGAATGAAGGATGGACATGCCCCCAAATTAAAGTTAAAATGAAGGACACACTTATTTGAGGTGGGCACTTCTGTGGTGCTGCCCACTTGAACATGTGTCAGGAGACAAACCCGGCACATTTCCAGTAGGAAGGCACTATCACCTCTTTTCTGATATCAACTGCTAGATTACCATTCAAAAATCCTGAGTTAATGTCTGGAGAATCTTGGCTGTGTCCAAAGTAATTTTAGATTATTAATTAGGAAAGAGATGACTTACTGCACAAGCTGATGATGACTGAATTGGTGTTCTCAGCTACAATAATTATTTTAAACTTTTCCAAGTTTCTTTAAAACTGGATTTCTTCTTTCCTGTTGGATTTCAAACTGTAATAAAATCTTTTATCGATAGGGACTGACCAGTTTTGTCCTCCTCCTGGTAATGCTGCAGATGATACCATCTGTGTGGACATGGGAAAGTGTGCAAATGGGGAATGCATTCCTTTCTGTGAGGCAGAGAGAGGTCGCAAGTCATGTGCATGCAATGGTGAGTGAAAAGCTTTTTCTAAGGATTTCTGTAGGTTCTGATCATTTATAAAAACCCTGTGTAACCAAAACTGCTGGTGTACATAGATTCTTTCCTGCAGATAATACTGATATGTTCAGTTATAGTACCTGAGACAAGAATTGAATCGACCACAATTTTACCAATTTGCTTTTAAGATTTATTTTATTTTCTGGTCATCACTTGCCTTTCCCAATGACAGCAGGGACATGATCTGCTCAATTCCTCTACCAGTGCTGCTGCAGAAGGTGTGAAGCCTGTGGCCACTTTCTCTCCATGTGAGGGAATGCATGATCTCCACGCCATACCTCCCCCCACGTAAAGCAAGCATCTGTAGTTCACAGCATATAGAGTTGAAGATGCTAATACCCCTTTTCCTCTTGCACAGTGAATTACCTAATGGTACAATTAAATTTCTTTTAATGAACTTAAAAGGGTAGTCGGAGACATATTTAGATTCTTTGTTTCCAATAAAAATGACTTTAAAGCTATGACAAAGTATATATGTCAAATTCTTAAAACTAGCGATTCAAATAACTCAAGCAAATGAAATTCTTTATATTTACTAGATGTTTGAGACATTTGAAAAGCAATGTGGTGGGCATTCACAAGTATTCTGCACAGTATTCTCCTTGGCTCGCTCGCTCTTACATTCATCAGTGCAGCAGAACAGGAAGGGGAAGAGAAAATGTTTTCTTTGTTCTCGGGATGTGGGTGGCACTGGCAAGGTCGCATGTATTACCCATCCTTAGTTAATTTGAAGGTGCTAGTGGGCCTTTTCCTTGAACTACTGAAGTCGTTGTGATTTTGGTGCTCCCACAATTGTGTTAGGTAGAGAATTCTGGGATAATGTTCCAGTTACGAAGATGGAATGGCAGTTTATGTCCAAGTCAGGATGGTGAGTGACTTGGAGATGTTAGAGTTTTTTTGGCATTGCTGCTACCTCCTCCTAGGTCAATTTTACATGTTTAGTGTCAATAAACAAATTAGCTTGTCACATCAGTGTGGCGCTGTGCAACATTTGTTTTACTTTCATGGAACACTAATCATTTAACAAAAATTCATTCTCTGAACTGAATAAGGATGCAGTGCAACAATCGACTGGTGACAGGATGACTTGATCCATGTCCTGGCTGTTGCAGTCCATTTAGTGATAATGCATACACTGAGCTAACTAGGAAATCAATTTTGGGATTCCCATTTCAAATGAGATGTATAGGGAGGCAAAGAGAAATAGAGACTTTTAAAAATTTTATTCATGGGATGTGGGCGTCGCTGGCTAGGCCAGCATTTATTGCCCATCCCTAATTGCCCTTGAGAAGGTGGTGATGAGCTGCCTTCTTGAACCGCTGCAGTCCATGTGGGGTAGGTATACCCACAGTGCTGTTAGGAAGGGAGTTCCAGGATTTTGATCCAGCGACAGTAAAGGAACAGGTGAAATGGTTCTAAGTCAGGATGGTGTGTGACTTGGAGGGGAACTTGCAGTTGGTGGTGTTCCAATGCATCTGCTGCCCTTGTCCTTCTATGTGGTAGAGGTTGTGGGTTTGGAAGGTGCTGTCTGAGGAGCCTTGGCGCATTGCTGCAGTGCATCTTGTAGATGGTATACACTGCTGCCACTGTGTGTCGGTGGTGGAGGGAGTGAATGTTTGTAGCCAATCAAGCGGGCTGCTTTGTTCTGGATGATGTCGAGCTTCTTGAATGTTGTTAGAGCTGCACCCATCCAGGCAAGTGGAGAGTATTCCATCACACTCCTGACTTGTGCTTTGTAGATGGTGGACGGGCTCTGGGGAGTCAGGAGGTGAGTTAGTCACTACAGGATTCTTAGCCTCTGATCTGCTCTTGTAGCCATGGTATTTATATGGCTACTCCAGTTCAGTTTCTGGTCAATGGTAACCCCCAGGATGTTGATAGTGGGGGATTCAGTGATGGTAATGTCATTGAATGTCAAGGGGAGATGATTAGATTCTGTCTTGTTGGAGATGGTCATTGCCTGGCACTTGTGTGGTGTGAATGTTACTTGCTACTGTGCATATGTTTATTGGTTTAGGCTGTCAGCTGAAAACTGGCCAGGACGAAAGTGGTGAAAGAGCTGTACCACATCTGGGATGCAAGTGCAGGATGGATAGTTTGCTCTTCCGTTGCAGGAGTATATACAGGGAAAAATGACATCTGTGTTTAATTAGTTAATGCATCTTAAGGAATATGTAAAACATGTTTTTTTTTAAAAAGACGTTCTCACTACAGTATCTTGCAATACTGTAGTCAGTTATTGGTGACTAATATCTTTCAATATATATGAAACATTTGAACAAGCTAAAAATCAGGTTCTGAAAATAGCTTTTAACATGATGAATTCCAGCTTTCAAAATTATGCATACAGACTAAAACATACAGCTACATTACAATAACACTGATTTTTAAATTACTATCAGAGATGCCCCTCTTTGTTTAAATACACTGATCCGTACAAATCAGAGATGTTCCAAGTTTGATTCTTTTTCTGTGTTGAGTAAGCATATCTTATCTAGGATGGTTCCATTTAGCCGCTCAGCAGTTCATGCTGTCTTGCATAGGTACAAATGTTGGATGAGGAGAGCATTGGGCTTTGCTGTGATGTAGTCTAATACAAGTTTTCAAAGTTATGTAGCAGATTTAAGAAGCTGAGCCAGACAAACGGTTCACACTGACAAAGATGTCAATTACTTGGGACTTAATACAAATAAATATTCGGCATAAATAGCAAATAAAGGCAGAAATATATCGGACACAAGACAATGGACATGTACCAATAAGTTGCCAAGAACAGCTTTGGAAGAAAATAATACAAATGGGTTCAAGAGATGACTAGGTATCTTTATGGAGGAGGGAGGATTGAGGGATATGGTATATTGGAAATATCAGGTTGAGAGAACTCTAATGGAGGCAGAATTTGTGGCCAGTTGATCTTAACCTGTTTCTAAAATGTCCTATCTTCCTAAAAATGGCAAAGTAGTGGAGTGCTGCTACCCAGTTGCTGCCTAAAGCAGAAGGTTATGGACAATCTGAGGCAAAGCAAGACGGGAAAGTTAAATTTTTGAGTTAATGTTTAGAAAACCTGCTGAATTAACCTAGTTTTATTTTCATATGTGCATCTCTACATGAGATTACATTCTCATCTGGCTACTTACTGTATTATATGTTGAATTGACACATATTATAATGGCATTTTAAATGATTTTGTTGTATTTAGAGACAGATAATTCCTGTAAAGTTTGCTGCAGAGATAATGGAATTTGCAGTCCATATATAGATCAGAACAAACAATTTCTGTATCTGCGCAAAGGGAAGCCCTGCACTGTTGGATTCTGTGATGGACATGTAAGTGGTAACTTTCATCACTGAGTCATTCTGTATTATGTGTATTCTTATGTGGGCTTGTTATTTTCCAACTGCCTGCTATTGACTAGAAACTTTTAAAAAATATTTCTTCTCAGTGCTCTCAGAACATCTTGGATTTTGAATAGCCGATCCCACAAATTCAGAAAGGAACTGTTAGTCAGACATTAACTGAACCAATCATGTTGGTTTGTACATTTGAAGCTAGTTGTAATTTTCTCAACCCTGTTAGCAGGTAGACCATAACAACAGATCTCATAGTGTATCAAGAGGGCTTGGTTCAAGATCCTGACTCTGGCTGTCTGTTAAACGCCCCACTTTTTATTCAAAGAACCATCCTCTAAACCAAAACCTCAAAGGCTGCATCAGTTTTGTAATATTCCTGCTTGCTGTAAGGGTACGTTTAATTATGTTCTCTTTATTACTCCTTCCCATTTCTTCCTCTTTTTGGAACTACAACATTCTCAACAGGGAAAATGTGAGAGATTTTTGTAGATCTTCCCTGCCCTTTGTCAATTGGTGGTTCCATCATTTCGCATCATTAAACCAGCTCCAGACCGTTTTCCTGTCTGTGTCTAGCCCTCTGATTTTCAGCTGTTAGACTGCAAGCAAAAGTGGATTTTAATTTTTTATTCTTTCTTGAGATGTGGGAAATACTGGCAAGGCAGTATTTATTGCCCATTCCTAGATTCTCTGAGGACACTGAGAATCAATTGCATTGTATGGCGAAAAGATCAAGTAGACCAGACTGAGTAGGGGTGGCATGTTTGATCCCTGAAGGACCTTAGTTGAACCAGTTGGGCTTTTACAACAGTTTGGCAACTTTAATAGTTTTTGTTTGGTACCAGCCAACAAATGACCATATATGTTCAATTCAATTTTGCAACTTGCTGCGATGGGATTTGAACTCAAATCTGAGTTGTTAGACCAGTATAATAACTATCAGGCTACCATTAACTATTATGGTGTTCTCTTTTGCTGTTGTAATTAACCTATTTGAAGCTGCCATTTTATTTACAATGAATTTATTTTGCAAAAAAAGCTCTAGGTTCCTTTGTGAAGTTCCTAGTCCTTTCTTGCCATACTCACACAAGAACCTTTGCTTAGCATAATGGTTTCAATGACCGTATATGCTATTTTTAGTGTATAGTGGAACAAGAGAAGTTCTAGTGAAATGGTATTGGCTGTTGGGGATGGAGAAAATTAATACATGAGTGCGAGATCAGGGGTTATTTTTGGAGAAAGTAAAAATGTGTGTGTTTTAAAATCTCATGGTAGTATTAAATACTAATTCCTTTCTCCCATTAGCTGAGCTGGTTAAGTAGCCGGGTCATACATACCAAAAGGTCCTGGTTTCAATAACCCTGTGCTGAGTTAGTTTACTTATTTCGTTGGTTACATGTCCCCAACTATTGGACATTATGTCCCTGAGTAAGGAAAACAAAAGTTTCCCAGGGTTTTTCCCAACGAGCAATGTAATTCCTCCCTCAAAAAATTGACAACTCGGTTTTAAATATTTTAAGGCCTCCTAATCATTTGAAAATGCTTAAATTTCACTAGACTTGATATAACGTCCTTTCATCTGTTTATTTGTTCCCCATGTGATTAAATATCAATGAAACAGCTCTCAGTTTAAAGAAATTATTCCTCATCCCTTTCCTCCTTAATGACCATTTTAATTTGATGATCTCTTGCTACTGACTCACCCTATTCAAACACCTTTTAATTTTTATAAACCTCCATTAATTCTTCTTTTGGCCTTCTCTGCTCTAATGGAAATGGTCCCAGAGAAAGTGCAGCATTTTTGAAAGTATTATCTTCTAGATGAGGCATTAAATCTAGGCCCTTTTCCCTTCCCAGATTAACATGGTACTATTAAAAGAAAAGTTTAGAGCTTTTGCATTTCCTGACCAACATACAGCCCTGAGCCATTGTTACCACACAAGCTATATCAGGAGTCAGTCTGAACCTGACTCCAAAGTTGTACTATAATGAAGAGAAAATTCTGGAAATACTCAGTAGGTCGGACAGCATCTGTGGAGAAAGAGTTAATGTTTCAGATCAATGACCTTTCGTCAGAACTGACAAAAGTTAAGAGATGTAACAGGCTTTAAGCAAGTACAGAGGCAAGGAAAGTGGGGAGTGAAAAGAACAAAAAGGGAAAATCTGTGATAGGCTGGAAGGCAGGAGGAAAACAATGCCAGAAAGGATGATGGTACAAGGCAAAAGGAGATGGTAATGGGACAGTTAAAAATCTAGAGGAGGTGTAAATGGCAGCAGCAGAACGGTTACCATCACCTGTCTGAAAAAATTAGACCAAAGTTATACTGTCATTTTCATATCGCCGTGTACTGAGAAGAGCTTTGCATTGACCTAATGGTGGAGATATAGCTGTACACTTAGATCTGTTGGTAAGTGACAGTATTGTTAATGGCTTCATCTTTTTTTCTCTTTGTTTGCTTCTACAGGGCAAATGTGAAAAACAAGTACAGGATGTCATAGAACGATTCTGGGATTTCATTGAGAAATTGGATATCAACACTTTTGGTAAGCTCATACGTAGGACTGGATTTAATGGACCTCCAGAGACAGGCTAGGAGGTGGGGAGTTGGGGGCAGACCCCTAGATTCGCGGCAGCGTGTTGGGGGCGGAGGACCCATCGCCTTCCCGTCATAAGGCGAATAAGTCGGGGGTGGGAAAGGCTGGACTGGCCCCAGCGACCCTGCCTCACTTGCCTCTAGACCTGGTCTCCAGCGATGGGCCTGCTCCTAGGCCTCTTGTAGTACCAGCAGTGGCTGTTGTTCCTAGTGGCACAGCTGATACTATTGAGCTGCCGGCCCTCTGATTGGACGGTAGCATTTGGAGGTGGAATCTGTCTTTAAAGTTACTTGTCTGAGTGCCGTTGAATCCTGATGGGGGGAGGGGTTCCCCGAAAGGCTGTGGCAGGGTACCCACCGCTAAAGGCCTGCTACCCGACCCAAACTCAACGGGACCCGACAAAATGTGCCAGCTTTGGGTCGGGTCGGGCCCCTCTCCCGGGTCCGGCTTTCGGGCTCGGCTCGGGTGGGGCCGGGCCGAGTCCAGGTGGGGCCGGACATGCAGGGTAAGTGCTTTGCGGGTAAGTATTAAAATTAAAAAACTTACCTGAGCTGGGAGTCCGGGACGAAACTGAGTCTGCGCAGTGAACGAGTGACGTCTCTATGACGTCATCACGCCTGTGCTGCAGCGGAGGTTCCGAGTCGGAAGGCAAGTCAACAGATTGTTGGGTTGGGTTCGGGGCAAAATCGGGGGGACTCGGGCTGGGTTGGGCTCGGGTCCACTGTAGTTCAGTCGGGTTCTTTTTCCTGACCTGAGCAGGCCTTTACCCACCGCCTTTTCGGCCCTGCACAGGAGCCCTGCCGACATGACTAAATCCAGCCCACAGAGATATATTCTCCCATATTGTTTTGTCCTTCCCCCTGAAAAAACTTAACAAATCACTCTGCAGTAATTTGAATTTGTGTCATTAAAAATTGATTCCAGACTTCTCTGTACATTTTTAAACTAGTTGGGCTTTAGATGAAGTAAAATGATCTACAAAATGCAGTTGTGTTTTGTTAAGGTTGGCATTACATACCAGACTTACCTAAGAATAGTTGACAAACCTTATTGACCAGTTAGTTGCTGATCATCTGAATATTTTATGTCAAGTAACTTTTTCACATGCTGTAAATTAGGTCAAAGATAATTTCAGATGGCTAGTTACAAGATTACTATATGTATGGTCAAACTCTCATTGGATATATGATTGCAAATCTGTCTGCTCAGTGGGCTGGTGGTAAAGCACTTTGCTATATTAACAGGCTACATGATGCTCTTTTGTCAAAAAAAAATTAGCGCACCATTGCATGTTAGTCATGTGATTTCTAACAGTAGATTGTGATGAATTAAATCAATTAAGAGTAAAATAAATTTTTTAAGTTAAAATTTAAAAACTATCAGAATTCTTACCCTGTAAAGATTATTATCGTTATAAGGAACTCATTAGTTGTACTATTTTCGACATGCTACTGAGCACCTGCACCCCAAAATATTTCATTGGGTAAATGCAACTTGTCTGTAGTTCTGACAGGTGCAGATTAGAGTAGTTCCAAGTTCAGTTCCTGGCCTGTGCTGAGTTAGCTGAGCTTAACCAGGGCCTCAGTAGGAGTTTGTCTTGGGATCCTAGAGTTTTCAGACCCATGCAGAAGGACAGTGAAGGCTTTTTCTTGGATCCATCACTTAAGGTATTTGATTTGTTTTATTTAAAAATGATCAGGAGTTGACACTGCTTTGGGTTGCATTGCTTGCCTAGTGTCCTGAATTTCCTGCAAATTTCATCCTCCCAATTTTCTTGTTGGCTGGAGCAGGAAATCATAACAGGGCTTAGGAGAGCCACCACCTGTGCTGTTTCCTTGATCTGGTGAGACAAATTTCAACTTCATTGTGCTTTTTCTGTTGGTTGTAACATCTTCCAGTAGGTGCATGGTAAAACACACTGTATGCTACAATTTATGACATTGTACTTAACCCAGGAAAAACAAAGTTTTTTATATATATATATATATATAATGTTGAGGTAGAAAGTGATGTTGCCTATAACTGAACTTGTATCTTAGAGGAATTGTTATGTTAGCAAGTGAATTGTCAACAGATGTAATATGGTAAAAGACCTCATCAGAATTGGAAATATCTGTATTTGTTTGTAAATGCTAATACTGCTACTTCTTTGCAGGGAAATTCTTAGCAGATAATATTGTTGGGTCCGTTGTTGTATTCTCTCTGGTATTTTGGATTCCCCTCAGTATTCTCGTCCATTGTGTGGTAAGAAAGACATACACATTTTGAAGCATTATTTTTGTCTTCATATTCACTTAGGAGTTTTAAATACTAACGGTATTATATCGGTCAGTCTTTTATCATGTATCCTTTAAGGTTACAAGGAGATCTGATAGGGGTGTTCAAAATTGAAAGGCTTTGCTATGATATGTCACAGAAAAGGGAGACGTAAGGGATTTTTTAATATAATGAACCTGTTGGGGTAGGGAGTGTCACACCAGAAAGGGTGGTGGAAGCAGAATCCTCTTAAAAGGGAAGCAAATAATACTTTAAAAAAAATAAAAATTTTAAAGGATATGGAGAAAAAAATGCTGGAAAATGGAACTAAACAGTAACTTTCAGAGAACCGACACAAGAATGAAGGGCTGAATCACTGACTTCTGTTCTATAGAATTCTGATTCTGTTCCTATAAAGGGCGTCAATATAATTCCATAATTAGGAATACACTGTCATCTTGCCAGAAGCCCAAAATCAGTTTGAAACTTCACAATTCTTCGATGAATGCCAAAGACTTGATACATACTTTTTTTCCATATTCTCACTACTTCTTTTGAGGATTGTGTCAGCTACGACACCTTTCTGGTACCACAACCCACAAAATAGAATCAAAATTGGGCACAATTTTCTGAAAAGCCTGAATCAATATTGTCCTAATTGCTTAGATTCTTGAGCCCTGTGTGATGACCTAGGTTATTCCAGCTGGCTTATTAATTTTTAGTGCTCTCTGTACAATCCATGTGGAAGCAGCAATCATCTTGACTATTCACAAGAGTCAAAGTAAATCAGATAACTGTAAACCAGTTTCCTTATTACCATTATATTGAGTCTCATGGAAACCATACTGAATAAGAAATTGCTTCAACATCTTAGTTATAACAACCTGCAATATGATCGGTTTGGATTCTAAGTAAATTGGTCAACTTGTAATGCTGTTAAATCACCATTTTTTGATCATGGGGTTTATCTCAATGTCCAACGTGAAATCAAGGCAGTATATGTTGCTAAAACCTACAGTATGGTACTATATTTTAGTCAAAAGCCCTAGCTTCAAGCAAATTCAAGACTTAGCTTGAGAAAGGCATCAGCAAACATAGCCAGCTACTCCACCATTTATTCCAGAAATGCGAAAGCACTCCCCAGACCTATAGAGTGATAGAGTTATACAGCACAGAAACAGGCCCTTCGGCCCATCATGTCTGTGCCGGCCATCAAGCACCTAACTATTCTAATCCCATTTTCCAGCACTTAGGATGCCTCAACATCCTAAGCCCTCCTTGAACAGATGATTCACCAGACTGATTCCAGGGATGGAGGGATTGGCTTATGAGGAGAGATTGAGGAGACTGGGGCTATATTCTCTAGAGGTTAGAAGAATGAGAGGTGATCTCATTGAAGCATACAAAATTCTTACAGGGCTTGACAGGGTTGATGCAGGAAGGATGTTTCCACTGGCTGGGGGTCTAGAACCAGGGGACACAATCTCAGAATCTAAGAGTTAGGCCATGGATGAGGAGGAATTTCTTCACTCAGAGGGTAGTGAATCTGTGGAATTCTCTATCCCAGAGGGCTGTGGAGGCTTAGTCATTGATATTCAAGACTGAGATCGGTAGATTTCTAGGTATTAAAGATATCTAGGGATATGGAGAGAGTGCAAGAAAATGGCGTTGAGGTAGAAGGTCAGTCGTGATCTATTGAATGGCGGAGCTGGTTCGAGGGGCCGAATGGCCTACTCCTGCCCTTATTTCCTATGTTCCTATGAATGGAAACGCCTACAGGAGTTCCAAGGTTGGGATTTAGGTTGCCCTTCACAGGAGACAAATGAAGAAAGCCTCATCAAGCAGTTTCAGCTCAAAATAATACGCACATGTTGGAGGGGCTGTAGCCTTAAGAGCATACATCCACACAGAAGTCCTGCCATCAGAGTTGTGACCAGCCTAACAGTCCCCCAGGACCATGCTTGCTTAGCTGTCCAGCTAGGGCCATCATGTCTGACTCATTTTGTTTCTTGCATTGAGAAGGTACCTTTTTCTTTTGTCCTCTACAAACAAATGTCGACAAAATGTGCCTGGGATACCTAGATATCTGAGCCACCTTTCTAATGAAAACCCAACCAACCTCAACTTTGTATGAAGCAAATGCTTTTCTTATCATTCACGGTAATTTCCAAATTATTTTGTATTTTAAATTGAGGTCATGGTGAAGGATGATGATCATAATGTAGGCACCACTAAGTTTACGCTATTTTATGCCAGCCACCCCCACCTTCTAGCCTGTTCCCGGGGGGTTGGGGGGTGTTGGGGTTGGTGGTGGCGGCATTAAATTCCGGCACTGGAAAACCTTGAGGTTTGGTCTGATAAGTGGCAATTAACATTTGTGCCACCGAAGTGCTGGGTAATAACCATATCCAACAAAAGAGAATCTAACCATCTCCCCTTGACATTCGATGGCATTACCATCGCTAAATCTCCTACTATCAACATCCTGGGGGTTACCATTGACCAGAAATTGAACTGGAATAGCCATATAAATACCGTGGCCATAAGAGCATGGTAGATGCTGGGGATTCTGCAGTGAGTAATTCACCTCCTGACTCCCCATAGCCTGTTCATCATCTACAAGGCACAAGTCAGGAGTGTGTTGGAATACTCTTCACTTGCCTGGACAAGTGCAGCTGCAGCAACACTCGAGAAGCTCAACAAATCCAGGACAAAGCAGCCCGCTTGATTGGCTCGGCAGCCACCACCTTAAACATTCATTCCCTCCACCACAGCTCCAGCGACCCGGGTTCAATTCTGGGTACTGTCTGTGCGGAGTTTGCAAGTTCTCCCTGTGTCTGCGTGGGTTTCCTCCGGGCACTCCGGTTTCCTCCCACATGCCAAAGACTTGCAGGTTGATAGGTAAATTGGCCATTATAAGTTGCCCCTAGTATAGGTAGGTGGTAGGGAAATATAGGGACAGGTGGGGATGTGGTAGTAATATGGGATTAGTGTAGGAATAGTATAAATGGGTGGTTGATGGTCGGCACAGATTCGCTGGGCCGAAGGGCCTGTTTCAGTGCTGTATCTCTAAACTAAAAAAAACTAAAACACTGATGCACAGAAGCAGCAGTGTGTACCATCTACAAGATGCATTGCAGCAATTGCCAAGCCTCCTTCGACAGCACCTTCCAAACTCGTGACCTCTACCATTTAGAAGGGCAAGGAACATAGATACGAACATACATACGAACTAGGAGCAGAAGTCTGACATTTGGCTCTTCTAGCTTGCTCTGCCATTCAATAAGATCATGGCTGATCTGTGTGTATCGAATTCCACACTCCCATCTACCTCGATAACCTTTAATTCCCTTGCCTAACAAGAATTTATCTACCCCTGCCTTAAAATTATTCATTGACCCCGCCTCCACCACCTTCTGAGGCAGAGAGTTCCAAAGTTGCACAACCCTCTGAGAGAAAAAATTCTCCTCATCTCTGTCCTAAAAGGGCGACCCCTAATTTTAAAGCTGTGGCCCTTAGTTCTGAACTCACCCACAAGAGGAAACATCCTTTTCACATCCACCTTGTCACGACCATTCAGGATCTTGTATATTTCAATCAAGTCTCTCACTCTTCTAAACTCCAATGAATACAAGATCAGTCTGTCCAACCTTTCCTCATAAGACAACCTGTTCATTCCAGGTATCAATCTAGTAATACTCCTCTGAACTGCCTCCAACGTATTCACATCCCTCCTTAAATAAGGAGACCAAAACTGCACACAGTATTCGAGATGTGGTCTCACCAATGCCCTGTATAACTGAAGCATAACATCCTTAGTTTTATTCAATTCCTGTCGTAGTAAAGGATAGCATTCCATTAGCCTTCTTTATTACTTGCTGTACCTACATACTAACTTTTTGTGATTCGTGCAGAACACCTAGATCCCTCTGCACCTCGGAATTCTGCAGTCGAATCTGTCAGATTTTTGCTCACTCACTCAACCTATCTATATCGGTTTGCAACCTCATGTCCTCTTCACAACATATTTTCCTACCTATCATTGTATCACCTGCAATTTAACTACCATGCCATTGCTCCCGTCATCTGAGTCATTGATATAAACTGTAAAAAGTTGAGGCCCCAATACAGCACCATGTGGGAGTCCACTTGCCACATCCTGCCAATCTGAAAAGGACCATTTGTGCATAGACTCTGTTTTCTGCCAACCAGCCAATCTTCTATCCATGCTAATATGTTACCCACTAGACTATGAGCTCCTACTTTGCGCGATTACCTTTTATGTGGTATCTTGTCAAATGCCTTCTGGAAATCCAAATACAGTATGTCAACAGGCTCCCCTTTATCCACACCACTCCTTCAAAGAACTCCAATAAATTGGTTAAACACGATCTCCCTTTCGCAAAGCCATGCTGACTATTCCCGATTACCTTGAGTTTTTCCTAAGTGCCCAGCTATAGCCTCCTTAATGATCAATTCTAACACCTGGCCCATGACAGACGTCAAGCTAACTGGCCTACAGTTACCTGTTTTCTGCCTCCACCCCCACCGCCCTTCTTGAATAGAGGGGTTATATTGGCTATTTTCCAGTCTGATGGAACCTTTCCAGAATCTGGCAAATTTTGAAAAATTAGCACCAATGTATCTACTACCTCATTAGCCATCTCTTTTAAGACCCTAGGATGAAGCCCATCAGGACCCAGGGACTTGTCAGTCCGCAGCTCCATCAGTTTGGTCAGTACTGCTTCCCTGGTGATTGTAATTTCACCAAGTTCCTCTCTTCCTTCCACCTCCTGATTTACAGCTATTACTGGAATGTTTTTTATATCCTCGATAGTGAAAACAGAAGCAAAATATTTGGTCATTTCGTCCACCATATCCTTGTTATCTACTATTAACTCCCCATTCTCACTCTCCAGAGGACCAA
This sequence comes from Heterodontus francisci, assembly GCF_036365525.1. NCBI lineage: Eukaryota > Metazoa > Chordata > Chondrichthyes > Heterodontiformes > Heterodontidae > Heterodontus > Heterodontus francisci. Next base: position 58,992,800 of record NC_090373.1, on the reverse strand, counting down.
CACTCACTTTCCTTTTTTCCTTTTTAAGTACCTGTAGAAATTCTTGCTATCCATTTTTACGTTTCTAGCTAGCTTCCTGTCATACTCTAATTTCTTTCTCCTGATTAATCTTTTAGTCATTCTCTGCTGTTCTTTATATTCTGACCAATCATCTGACATGCCACTCATCTTTGCGCAATTATATGCTTTTTCCTTAAGTTTAATGCTTGCTTTAACTTCTTCAGTTAACCATGGATGGTGGGTCCTCCCCTTGGATTTTTCTTTGTAGGAGGAGTATACTTATCTTTTGTATTCTGAAATATCTCCTTGAATGCCACTGCTTCTCTATTGATCTATCTCCTAGCCAAGTAACCCAGTCCACTTCAGCTAGCTCAGCTTTAATGCGCACATAGTTGCCCTTATTTAAGTTTAAAATACTAGTCTTAGTATTCCCACTCTTCTCTCTTTCAAACTGGATGTAAGATTCAATCATATTGTGGTCGCTGCTACCCAGAGGTACCTTTACTCTGAGGTCATTAATTAATCCTATCACATTACATGATACCAAGTTGAATGTAACCTGCTCTCTGGTTGATTCCAGAATGTGCTGTTCTAAGAAACTATCTTGAAAGCATTCTATGAATTCCTCATCCTGGCTACTTTTGCCAATCTGATTTTTCTAGTTTATATGTAGATTAAAATCACCCATGATTATTGCCGTCCTTTTATCACAAGCACACAATATTTTTTCTTGTATACTTTGTCCTACATTATCGTTACTGTTGGGGGGCCTGTAGACCACTCCCACTACTGACTTCTTTACCCTACTATTCCTCATCTCCACCCAAACCGATTTCATCCTGATCTCCTGAACCAATGCCATCCTTGATTAAGGGTGCAACCTCTTCACCTTTACCTCGTTTCCTATTCATCTTGAATGTCTTATACCCCTCAATATTCAGGACTCAAACCTTGTCATCCTGCAGCTATGTCTCTGTAATGCCTAGCAGATCATATTTATTTACTTCAGTCTGGGCTATCAATTTGTCCACTTTGTTATGAATACTACGTGCATTCAGATACAGAGCCTTTAATTTTGTCTTTTTCTTATCTTTGTAACATCTACTCTTGACTGTTGATGTGTTATTGGGTTTTGTCTCTCTGTCCCTTCCTGTTATTCTCTGACCTTCATTTCCCATGTTACTATTCTGCTCTCCTGCCTTGACTCTACCCCTTGCTTTGCTATATCTATCCAGGCTTGATCCCTCACCTCCGCAACCCCCGCATGCGCCCCCCCCCACCCCCCCACCCAAGACTCATGCTCTTGACTACACAGAGTAGTGTCAGTCCCCCTCACTATACTATCCCCTTACTACCACTACATTCCTTTTTGTTCCCCCCACTTGAATGGCTTCCTGTACCACAGTGCCATGGCTAGTCTACTCATCCACCTTGCAGACCTTGCTTTTGTCCACACTGGTTGAGAGCACCTCAAACCCGTTTGACAATTGCAAAGTTTGAGGCTCCTCCACTGCTGTCTGCTTTACCTGCATCACACACAGTCACATCCTCCTGTCCCTCACTGCTGACCAAAACAGATGACCCTGTTCTAAGAGGTGTGACTGTCTTCTGGAACAAAATGTCTATGTATTTCTGCCCCTCCCTTATGTTGTGCAGTGTTTGCAGTTTGGCTTCCAGATCAATAATCCTGATCCAGAATTCCTCTAGCTGCTTACACTTACTGCAGACATGTTTGTCCTGGATCGCCTTGGCATCTAAAAGCTCCCACATACCACAGTTACAACATAACACCTGTCCTGCCATTGTTACTTATGCTATTAGCTAATTTACTTTAATCACTTTCAACGGACACATGGGAACACCACCACCTGTAAGCTCCCCTTCAAGTCACGCATCATTCTGACTTGGGTCTGTATCACCGTTGCTTCGCTCTCGCTGTGTCAAAAACCTGCAACTCCCTAACAGCACTGTGGGTGTACCTACACGAGATGGACTGTAGCATTTCAAGGGCTCCAGCATCCTGGGTACTGCCTGTGTGGAGTTTGCAAGTTCTCCCTGTGTCTGCGTGGGTTTCCTCCGGGTGCTCCGGTTTCCTCCCACATGCCAAAGACTTGCAGGTTGATAGGTAAATTGGCCATTAGCAATTGCCCCTAGTATAGGTAGGTGGCAGGGATATGGAATTAGTCTAGGATTAGTATAAATGGGTGGTTGATGGTTAGCACAGACTCGGTGGGCCGAAGGGCCTGTTTTAGTGCTGTATCTCTAAACTAAACTAAACTAAGGAGGGGCAATAGATGCTGGCCTTGCTAGCGAGGCTCACATCCCATGAAAGAATAAAAAAAGAGCTGCTGGACACCAGAGACAGAAAGAAGCCTTTTGATAAACTGAAAGCATCAACTTGCTCATTGCCTTAACCCTGCAATATAATATAAATTAGCATGGCACATTTTATTTTTAAAACTACTTTTAACTATCTATGTCATGTATTCACTCTCCAAAAAGCCCGTGTCTCTCAGATTTCAAGTTGGAATGCCTGATTAACGTGTATTTCTGTTAGTGTGAATACCACATACATTGAAGCACAATTCTGACAAAATCTATAGAGGTTGTCTTATTTCTTTTCATTTAGATGTATTCCCTGTAACATTCCTTGCTCACTGGATAATTCTGCTAACTTACCTGTTACTGTTTTTAAACTTTTTATAATGTATACTAAATTTACCCTTACTTGTGCTGAGTTTTGTTACTTCACCTCATGCTTAATTCATAACAATGTAAAATTGCTGTTTACATCACTTTCATCAGTGACTCATTTCGAAATTGAAGGATTCCTTCTCAGCATCTGGAGAGAGCAGATGAGTTAATGTTTTAAGTGTAGATCCATTGTCAGAACTGACAGACTTGAATATTTCCAGCATTTTCATTCTTTTGTTCCATCATTGCACTATATGTGTGCAATAACTTTTTTTGTTTCCATGCTACCTTTTCTATTTTTAGATGATTGGAGTTCAAGTTAATAGTACATTTATGGAGATCTTCGATTGCCAAATTTTTTTTTTTATAATTGGATAAAAACTGCAACACACAGCTATTGTGTTATAGTTAGATGCTACTCGTATTCCTTGTAAATACTGTACTGGAACCTTCTACCTAAGGATGTTTGCAGAACAGTTTGCACATGCGAAAAAAAACTTAGCATTATGCATAAATGCTTATCAGTCATTTTATGTGGAGGGGGAAAGTAATTTTTAATATGGTGTTGAAGTTTGGTCAGTAACAAAGGAGCACAGTGGTAAATTAACATATGCTTTTATTTTCTTCCTTGTAGGATAAGAAACTAGACCAGCAGTATGAGGAGAGCACAAAAACATTCTTCCCTCCCAGTGTAAGTATTTTAGAAATTTGCTTATCATAGCTTCAATTTCTGGCAGCCAAATCTTTCTATGTGAAATGTAGTTTAGAGTTGTCGTGGCTGTTGTCAGACTTTTGAAACGATGTTTGGTTCTGGCACATTTTATTCTGTATAGAATGAACAAACTTGCATTTTAATAATTCGGGAAAACACACAGTACTTTACAGCCAGTTAATTATTTTTGTTTTTAAGTTAGACAGTAATGCCATACAAACAGCAATGGGTTGAATGGCCAAATATTCTGCCTTTCGTAGTTTTGATGAATTGTTCTGATAAAAGGTCATGACCTGAAATATTAACTGTTTTTCTTTCCACAGAAGCTGCCTGACCTGCTGAATATTTCCAGCATTTTCTCTTTTTGTTGCTTTTTGTATGTTGGCTGAGAGAGAAATGTTGGGCAGGACATTGGGAGAACTGTCTACTCTTTGAATAGTGCCACATTTACTGAAATGACAAAATAAGGCACTTCCAACAATATATTACTACATTAAATTGTCAGCTCCCTCCATACACAACTGAAGTGACAGGCTAGATTATGTACTGAAGTTCTGGAGTGGCTTGAACCCACAACTGTAATACCACTGAGCCACAGTTGCCATAACACTGTCTCTGAGCACTATGCATTAAAATGGACTATGGTTGGAGATCGGTCATGTAAATTACAATCAGTGAACTTGCGTTGGATTTGTCTTAATGCTGTCCTTGCCAAAGACACATTTGCCATTGTTCCTGCATATATAAAATGACCCGTAAGCAACTGTATGGAGGAACATGAAGAGATGATTTACAAAATATAATTGATGTTGTGTCACATTAATAGCCTGTTAACATGGTTCTAGTGATCTTGAAAACTGGGACGTTACAGGGATGAGAATTAGAATTGATAGAATTTACTCATCCGCAGCATCAACTGGACATTCGTAAGCTGCAGTTACCATGGAACATAGGACTAATGCAGCGAACAACAGCAGCTTTCATTTACATAGCACCTTTAATGGAGTAAACCGTCCCAACTTGCTTCACAGGAATGTTATTAAACAAAAGTTTGATTCCAAGATATTCAGACAAGTGACCAAAAACTTGGTCAAAGAGGTACATTTTAAGGAGTGTCTTAAAGGAGTGGATGATAGTACTTGCCAATTGCTGCTTTAAGCCTGCTTCCACCTCCTTCCAGGCATGGCAGAGTGCTGTTGGGGATGGTCTGTGAAGTGGCAAACAGCACCACTCTTCTCACAGCCACTTCCTCCAGCACAACCTGCACTTCAGCAGGCATCAAATAGGAGGTATTCACTTTATGGGCGGCACAGTGGGGCAGTGGTTAGCACTGCAGCCTCACAGCTCCAGGGACCCGGGTTCAATTCTGGGTACTGCCTGTGCGGAGTTTGCAAGTTCTCCCTTTGACCGCGTGGGTTTTCGCCGGGTGCTCCGGTTTCCTCCCACTGCCAAAGACTTGCAGGTGATGGGTAAATTGGCCATTGTAAATTGCCCTAGTGTAGGTAGGTGGTAGGGAATATGGGATTACTGTAGGGTTAGTATAAATGGGTGGTTCTTGGTCGGCACAGACTCGGTGGGCCGAAGGGCCTGTTTCAGTGCTGTATCTCTAAATAAAAAATAAATAAATAAATTGTCTGTATCCCTTTAAACTGACAACAGAAAATTGGGTGCAATTGGAAAACTTTGCTTTGGGTCATGTAACACCTGTATGAAACCATTTGGATGTAAACTGCACCCATAATAGCAAAATCTAGACAATTGGCTCTTTAAGTAAAGCTCTTTCGAGTGAAGATGACCTTTCTCTGCCATTTTATATAAAAGATCTTATTTTTACTTTTGTGGTCATTGGCAGATTTTTTGCATCATACATCAACAAAAGTTTAGAATTAACTTTGATTAAATTTGCTCAAAAGTTACTTTTTCTCCCTGCAGCTCCTGGTGGTATATAAAGACTCAGTAAGTCTGAAAGAATGCTATATTACTTACTGGAGGTCATTTACCAATTTTCACATCCTTTGGAAGAATTCCACCTCTGCACACAAAACTCTCCTAGCCCAAACATGCGTTGACCTGGCATTAGTCTCAGTTGATATCTCAATGCTGCCTCTTATAAGCAAATAAATAATTGGACCCTAGAACAAGGCTTTGTATACAGCAGAATTACTTAACTATCCAACTTGTGCTTATTTCCTGAAGGCACTAATGTTGCGGTACCTCCTGCAAGTATTTATTGTTCAGGTGTGAGTCTTGACGGTGAGCATCAATAGGTTATTCAGAGGTTGTGGGGACATCGCAACAAATCCATACGTATTGTGGCCTTTTGTCCACACATGCACTTACCACAGTGTAGTGTTCAGGGTGAGAACTGTTGCTGACTTCCCCTCCCCTCCCCTGACCTCCTTACATAAGGTGCCGCTGCCAGAAGTAATCATTTCTCCTGTCACTCACTCTGATTAGTAATTCAGCACAAACAAGAGATCGGACGACCCGTTCTCGGTTGCGCAATGCATTTACGTATCTGTCACATTTAAGTCTGAAGCAACTGTGACACCATAAGTCTGTAACCATTGGGTTGTGAAGTAAACACCACAAAAGATCTGTTTGCTGATGTATATATTTTCCATTCCATTTTAAAGGTATTAGCCACTATGATACTATTTTAGTCTATCAGAGGCCTGGACTAATGATCCAGACACGTGTTCAAATCCCACCACAGCAGTTGGGGAATTCAAATTCAGTTAATTACTGGATTGTAATAAAAACCTATCTGATTCACTAATAACCTTTTAGGGAAGTAAATCTGCCATCTTTACCCACTTTGACCTATATGTGACTGCAGACCCACTGCAATATGGTTGACTATTAATGGACCTCTGAAATGGCCTAACAGGCCACTGAGGTGTCAAGAAGGCTCTCTCCAGCCACCACCTTCTTGAAGGCAATTAGGGATGGGCAATAAATGCTGCCCTTGTTAGTGACCCCCACATCCTGTGAATGAATAATAAAAAAAAATTAGCTACTGTAAACCCATGAAATGCAAGTGCAGTTCTAAGGTGATGGTGACATTTTTGCCAGTACAACATAAAAATCCTAAGTGGCCTCTGTTCTAGGATATTTTTGCTGTGTTGTGAAATGTTATTTTTTTTAATTATTTACTGCAGAACCCTGAGATGTTTAGTAGCCTGGAATCTGCCTCAGTCCGCATAGTGAAGTCTCTTCCTCAGTCCACGAGCCGTTTTCAACCACCACCACCAGTGACTATCCCTACAATGGTGGTGCCAACAAAAACTGACCATCATCGGATGGATACTATACAGGAAGATCCCAGCATTGACACTCTAATTGGTGAGGGTGGATTAAACGAGGATCCTTTTCCAAATAGTAGCCAAACAGCAAAATCCTTTGAAGATTTAACAGGGCACTCCGTCAACAGGAGTGACAAGGCATCTGTGTTTAAATTACAGCGACAAACCCGGCTTGACAGTAAGGAGACAGAGTGCTGAGTTCCTTGGCCAGATGAAAGATACTTTTTTTTTAAAGAACTAAATTATTTATCATGTGGCTTCTCTGATTTTTGTTACAAGTTAAATCCATTTGTGTAAATTTGATGTGGGCTAATTCCCAGTATGTGCCATATTTTTTAAAAACTGATTGTTAATTTGTGGCTGACTTGAAACTCCTATATCTCGCCCTGAAATGCGCAAATCTGATTCTAAACACTTAGCCCCTTTTTTAATAAATTAGTAACTTTGGGCCAATCATGACTCATTGCAAATAACTGGATTCAACTGTAGTTAAAGAAATTCTCATATTGGTACTTTTTAAAACGCAAACCTGTACATAGCCATCAGGTCTTGTACGCAATGCAAGTATTACTTTTTCTTTTTAAAAATATTTATAAAATTTCAAAAAACAATGTTTGAAAGCGCTGGTGCACAAATTGCTACCTTATCAGACTCAACTAACATTGTGATATTTTTCTGTATCAGTACCTGCAAGTAGTCTGGGCAGAGTACTGTTGCAATTTTGGTAATGATTAAAGGCTTTTGTGAATATAAAAATTTGAGGGAATTATTATGACTGTATTGTACTTTAATAAAGAGTTTGGATTTTTAATTGATTTGTCTGTTTTACCAAAAAACTCCAAATATTGGGAAGAAATTTTAAATGTGTGATATAGAAAGCAATGATCAGTATGCAAACTGTCTCCCTTCCCTTTCAGTGCAGAAATACTTCAGAATTTCACTAATATCGCTAAAGATTGAGCCTGATTTTGAAAATGACTGGGAGCTGAGGATGATACGACTTTTACTGAGCAGACTCATGTTTGATGCCAGGGTAGCCCAGAGTCTGAAATAAAAACAAAAATACTGAAAATGCTCAGCAGGCTTGGCAGCATCTGATGCTGCCAGATATACTGAGCATTCGCTTTATTTTGCTTTTGTATTCGCCCAGAGACTGAATGGGTCCACTCCAGATGTCTTTGTACAGGTGTTGAGCCTTTGCCATTTATAGTTTTCATCCTTCTTGCTTCTTTCTCTTCCATAGCCAAGAGATCTTGTGTGGATATCAGCCACCACCTCCTTTCCCCCAGGTTGAATTGTTATCACCAAAACGAATGTTGTCTCAGTACAGTACCTCAAGCACACTGTTGTGGGAAGTTTTGTGTGTTTGAGAATGGTGAGAGGAATAAGAGATGGGGATAAAGGCAGCAGGAAATTGTTAGAATTTTTAAGAGAAAGCTGGGAAGCAGTGATAACATTGGCAACAGAGTAACCTATTTTCATATTTTAAGTTAGCATCACTTTATTTCGAAGCTTTAACATGTTACAGATCTCACTATATTATTCATATCTATCTTCACCATTCCCATTACTGAGAGTAGACTTTTAAGGACTTAGTGAATCTCAAAGTATTCATCCAAAGATTGGTTTTTAAAAGTTTAAACTGTGTCTCTCCCCATTAAATAAGATAGTTTAGTGCGAGAGTCTTTGACGAGCCCTGCTTGCATTTTCTAGCTGGTGATCTGTGTTTGAATGGAACAATATTCAGGGTGGAGTTTCTTGCAGCAAATGATAGCTGAATGAATCCTGATCAGTATGCCACCTGACAGTAGCTATACAGGACACTATTGGCAGAGATTTGGTACAGTAGTAGCTCAGCAAGACTGCCCAAAAGAAAGCCAATCGATCTTGAAATGCTGGCTCTTTGGTCTGTTTAGCAGCGCAACTTAAATGTAGCTGCTTGCTTTCTTTAGCTCTTCTGGAAGCGTCCCCCTCACAGACCAACAGACTGCTGCTTTGACTATCACCAGCATGGTTGGTGGGGTCTCTTGTGCATCTTCCTACTCTGTTCCATTCCCCTCTACCCCTCAAATAAAAATCATGACTGAGTTAATAAGCTGGTATCTGGCACCATATGGCGTGTAATGATTCTTGTATAAACTAAGTAATCAACCTCCATGTAAAAACAAAATACAATAATAGCTGAGTTAGTGACAAGAACTGGAATTCATTTGGTATCTCTGAAAGGTGCACTGGCTGTATAAATGATATACCCATCTCATACGATGTGTGAATTTACTATGTCCTGTAGCTTCTAATTTCAATAGAACATGAATCCTAGACATGCTCAAAGTGTTGAAACTCTTTGTGTGGTTGAATTACACCAGTAGGCTGGCTTCGGGGTTTAGCTGATCTATGTTACTCCAGTGTGGCAGGATCATTGGCAGTCTTTCGATTTTCTTTTCCAGCAGGGGCCACAAATGAGTTTCCAGAAACTTACTCCCTTCCTCTGATAAATGCAGTCCATCCAAAAGATAGGAGGCAAAGTCCTGTATTGCATTAAAAAAAAAATGGATCTTCAAAGGTGCTGAACTGCAATGTGCTGGATACAGAATATTTATTCAGACAAAATATTTTAAAATGACCACAGGCATAGCAATCATTGCACGTGTCAGACAATACAAACTGAATTGAGGTCATTTTATATTGGTAGAATTGTGCCAGGAAAGCAGTACACAAGCACAGATCTCCATGCACCACTATCCATTTTTTACTTTTGCACTGCAGCCAGTGGGAACAAGGCCTGTATTTTACACTGCCTTAGATGGCAGTTCAATAGCCATGAAAATTCAGATCCTGACACCGATCAGAGGCATAAAGTCTGGTTCACGCATACTGCTCAAGTGCCATTGCTGACATACACCACTGAAAAGCTGCTGCACTGTATCAGGATTTCATACAACATGTACTCATAATAGAATTTAACTTAACTGCACGCCATGAGCTTACTTTTAAAAAAGTACCTTGCATATGGAAAGTGTGGGAGTGATTATATTCTTAACCCAGCTGCTCCCTTCCCAAAGAAAAAGCATATTTCAAGGACTAAAACCTCTTGTGGAACCTTAAGTAATGGATTTGCTGAGTGTACCACAAATCCATTATGCTTCTTTGTGAATATCTTGACTGGTCCCACTGTTTCCACAGAATAGGTGGTAATGTTTTTTGTACAAGCTATTTGCAATAGCTTGGTGTGGAAAAGCATTCTATTGCAACAATGATTTGAGTTCATGCTAAATTATACAAAAGTGAAAACATTTATGTTTAAGAACTGCTAATCAGTCCACAGATTCAGAGTTATTTTCCTGATAGATTGCATACTCCCTCTACACCTAGGGATACATCCTACTTAATGAATTCTAGCGAGCTGAGGCACAGGTTTGCAGAGGGAAGGGTGAAGAACAACCCTCTCCTCCCAAATGCGTGTAAGGATTCTGCTGAGGTTTACTAAGCTGAAACTGTGCTGCATAACTACCGTGCACTGCTATGCTTCCTGCTGCATATGCAGCTAGAACCATTCTACTTGTTAGGGCATTGGCTTGTAGGATTATCTGTACCAGAGTTGGCAGCCTCCAGTATGGGATCTGCTTCTCCAAGTTCCATTAGTGAGCCAAACTGACTGATCAACCATCAATTCCATGGGATACAGCATTGAGTTGTACTCTTACTCCAGTTAGCTCCCTTCCTGGAATCTTTCCGTGCAAGGGCAGGAGATGCAACTCCAGCCCTTTTACTTCCTCTCCTCACCGTCCAAGGCCCCAAAATACTCCTTCCAGGTGAAACAGCAATGTATGTGCACTTCTTTCAATTTAGTATACTGTATTCACTGCTCACAATGCAGTCTGCTCTACACTGGGGAGACCAAATGCAGATTGGGTGACCATATGCGGAACATCTCCTTTCAGTCCGGAAGCATTACTGAGCTTCTGGGCACCTGTCATTTTAATTCTGCACTTTGCTCTCACCCTGACCTCTCTATCCTTGGCCTCCTGCAGTATTATAGGATCATAGGAGCAGGAGTAGGCCATTTGGCCCATTGAGCCTACTCTGCCATTCAAACAGATCATGGCTGATCATCTATGCCATTTTCCCTCACGATCCCCATGTCCCTTGATGTCATTAGTAACCAGAAATCTACCAATTTCTGTCTTGAACATACTCAATGATTGAACTTCCACAGATTCACCACCCTCTGAGTAAAGAAATTCCTCCTCATTTCAGTCTTAAATGGCCTGCCTCTTATTCTGAGACTGTGTCCCCTGGTTCTAGACTCACCAACCAGAAGAAACATCCTATCCACACCTACCCTGTCACACCCTGTAAGAATTTTCCAAGTTTCAATGAGATCACCTCTCATTCTTCAAAACGCTAGAGAATACAAGCCCAGTTTCTGCAATCTCTCTTCACAAAACAATCCAACCATCCCAGGGATTAGTCTGGTGAACCTCTGTTGCACTCCCTCTTTGGCAAGTATATCCTTCCTTAGATAAGGAGACCAAAACTGTACACAATACTCCAGGTGAAGCTCAATGTAAGCTCGAGGAGCAGTACCTTATCTTTTGATTAGGTACTTTACAGGCTCTACACTGAGCTCAACAATTGGTAATCTCTACCCCCTTCCGTTTCCTTTTTCTTTGTAGGTTTCAGTTTTACTCTAGTTTTTCCCATGTTTTTGCTTTTGGAAGGCAGCTGTTCATCATTCTGCCATTCACACCTCCTCTAGATACACCTTTTGTTTCTTCACTTGTCCCATTTCCACTCCCTTTGGCCCTGCAACACCAACTCTTTTGCCATTTAGTCTCGTGATTTCACCCTCCCCATTTTCACTTGCTTAAAACCTACAACATTTCTAACTTTTCCCAGTTCTGATGGAAGGTCATCGATCTGAAACGGTAACACTGTTTCTCCACAGATGCTGCCAGACCTGCTGAGTATTTCCAGCATTTTTTGTTTACATTAGCTTCCTTCCTGCTTTTCTTTCACAATCATAGGTCATTGGGCAAAGAAACATGGAATATCCTCCCAAAAAGGCATTGGATGGGCTAAAATTTGACAGGAGGTAATAAATAGGTTGACTGAAAGTTTCTAAGTCACCATGAGATGCATCCAAGGATACAGAGGGAAGCAAGAATGGAAATTGTGGTGGCACAGCCCGTAACCTTCTAAACCAGCTTAAATACAGGGGTGGTGCCAGTGGACTGGAAAATTTCAAATGCTATACGCCTGCTCAGCTACAGGCCAGTCAGTTTTACCTCGGTGGTGGGAAAGCTTTTATGAATGATAATTTGGGACAAAATTAACAGTTATTTGAACAAATGTGGATTAATTAAGGAAAGCCAGCACAGATATTTTAAGGGCAAATCCTGTTTCACTTGCTTGATTTTTTGATGAGGTTTATGTGGTAGATGGACTTCCAAAAAGCATTTGATAAAGTGCCACATAACCGGCTTGCAGGCAGCAAAGTTAGAGAGCCCATGGAATAAAAGGAACAGCACCAACATGGATACAAAATTTGCTCAGTGACAGAAAGCAGACAGTAGTTGCAAACAGTTGTTTTTCGAACTGGAGGAAGGTACACAGTGGGGTTCCCCAGAGGTCAGTACTAGGATTGCTGCTTTTCTTGCTATGTGTGCGTAACCTAGCCTCGGATGAAGACGACACAATTTCAAAATTTGCAGATGACACAAAACTTGGAAGTATTGTAAACTGAGGAGAATAATGATAATCTTCAAAAAGACAGACAGACCGGTGGAATGGGCGGGCATGTGGCAGATGAAATTTAAAGCAGAGAAGTGTGAAGTGATTCATCTTCATAGGAAGAGCGAGAAGAGGCAATATAAAATAAAGGGTACAAGTTTAAAGGGGGTGCATGAGCAGAGGGACCTGGGGTTATATGTGCACAAATCATTAAAGGTGGCAGGGCAGTCGAGAAAGCAGTTAATAAAGCATACAGGACCCTGTGCTTTATAAGTAGGGGCATAGAGTACAAAGGCAAGGAAGTTAGGATAAACCTGTATAAAACACTGGTTCAGCCTCAACTGGCGTATTGTGTCAGTTAGAGAAGGTGCAGAAAAGATTTATGAAAATGGTTCCAGGGAAAAGGAACTTCAGTACAGAGGATAGATTGAAGATGCTGGGGCTGTTCTCCATGAAGAAGAGAAGATTAAGAGGAGATTTGATAGAGATGCTCAGAATCATTATGGGTGTGGACGGAATAGATAGGGAGAAACAGTTCCCATTGGTGGAAGGATCAAAAACCAGAAGGCACTGATTTAAGGTGATTGGCAAAAGAAGCAATGGCAACATGAAAAACATTGTTACGCAGCCATTGGTTTGGATCTGGAATGCACTGCCTGAGAGTGTGGTGGAGCCAGATTCAATTGTGACTTCCAAAGAGAATTGGACAATTATCTGAAGAGAAAAAAATTTCAGCACGATGGGGAATAGGCAGAGGAGAGGGACTAGGTGAGCTGCTCTTTCAGAGGGCTGGTATGGCCAAATGGTGGCCTCCTGTGCTGTAGCCATTCTATGATTCTACAGCCCTGTGGGTGTACCACATGGATTGCAGCGGTTCAAGAAGGCAGTTGACCACCACCTTCTCAAGGGCAATTATGGATGGGCAACAAATGCTGTCCTTTCTGGCGATGCTTACATCCATGAATGAATAAAAAACTTTCCCAGAGAAGCAACTCAAAGCTATTACATTTAAATAGTGCACTTCAGTTTTGAAGGCTTATCATTTACAAAGTGATTCCTGACAATGCAGCTGGCCACTGACGTCATCAGGCTGCGCCGCGGTGCGCACATACGCAGACGGTCTCCTGCTCTCTGCGCATGCGCTGCGTTCTGGCTTGCCAGGACTGGTTGGCGCATGCGCCGATGACGTCATCGCGTGACGTCTGCTTCTTCGGGTAACACGCCTGGTTGGCCTCTGCGCATGCGCTTTATGCAATGCCAACGGGTATTCACGCATGCGTCAACCTTCTGATATTCACGCATGCGTCAAAGCTTCGGCGCGGGTTTCTGAAAGTGGAAGGAGGAGAGGTTTCGTCGGGCATTTTATCGCAATTATTTAGTCGTTTTGGAGATTTCAGTCTGCTTAATTTTTATTAGAAAGAGGAGATTGCTCCAAGGTAAGTTGCTCTGCTGTTGTACGTTGCTCTGAAAATATTTCCATTGTCTGGGGCACTGCATGTGCTCCAGTCCACTGCACTGCACTAAAATCCTTTCCATTGTCTCGGGCTGTGTGCAGGCAGTACATGTGCTCCAGTCCCCTGTTGTAAGTTGCTTTGTTCCTGCACCCATTAGAGCTGTGCACATGAACACACAGCCATGTTTCCCCATCTGCCCTTGAAACAAGCATGCAGAGCCTTGTGATAGTCCGCAATTGCCAGCTGCTGCCTGTCAAGCAGAGAGGGCATCCAAAGCGGTCAAGCACTTGGAGAACATCCAGAAAGAAGAGACTGAGCACTAAAAGAAACAAGCATGCCGCGTCCAGTGGTAGCACAAATGTGAATGCTCTTGCTGAGTACACAACTGGTGAGGTGGGAGTGCAGCCACACCGTTCTCCATCCTCAGTGTTGCTTGAAGGCAAAGGTAGATAAGAGCGAAAGAAATGGAAGGTGATGCTGATAGTAGTCGGCAGGATTAAATGGGAGTGGATGGGAAGGCACACGAGTAGCATAACCACTAGCAGGGAACAGCTGGGCTAAATGGCCTGCTTTATGTTCATAGTCCAAAAGAAATGTGCTTCTTTTTCCAGCACCCTCACATCATTCACGTTTTCCCTGAGAGCAGCATTGAACCATCACGCGATAGGGGCAGTATCATCCTGACTCCTACAGCTGAGGTGGGTACTAACTGATTCATTGGCGGTGTTATCAGTACTGCAGAACATAAAGCATGCTCAATAGTAATTTCATTGGAGGGAAGGAAGCTCTGACACTGATGTTCTTTCCTTATTTCTTTTCACGTAAAACATGCCCTTGAGAAAACAATCCTTGAGACTTAAGGTCAGCATTCAAGCAACGAAGGCAACTGGATCATGCTGCGGAGCTTGTCACGATACGGAAAGGAACCTTGCATTTATGGATGAAGTGGGAGCGCACATTGGAATGCGTTTGGGGAACATTCACCAAGAATAGACTGAGCTCAGACTCTTGTGACTTTCTTCAAGGAGAGAGAGGTCCAGTGTGTGCATGTGGCGGTGCACAGCACTGAGTGTGGATCTCAGGATGCGGCGAGAGTAGCAGTCCGAGGAACGTTGTATTTCTCGGAGATAACTGTAGTCCTGGGTGGATTCAAAGCATGACTTTGTGACTTTGCCTTCTTCACATGGACAATACAGTAGTGGAATAGAGAGCCACGCATTCATTCACCACAAGGGTCTCCAGGAGCAATCTCTTTAGTTCTGCATAGCAGAGACTCGGCCTGTCTGTCTCATGGGAATGCTGGCGACACAACACTCATATCCATGCACAGCAGTGCCTCGAATGTTTAATGTACTTAATAAAATTTCTCAATAATTAAACCTGGAATTGTTGAGGTTTTTGATGTTATTTTCCCAAGTTTGCAACTGCACTTCAGATATTCAACTGCGGTGTGGTCATTGTGGGAGGGGGGGGGGGGGGGAGGAGAGGGAAGAGAGGGGGGGTTGTGAGGGGGAAGAGGGAGGGGGATGTGAAGGGGTGGGGGGGAGGTGGGGGAGGTAGAGATGGGGTGTGGGGGGGGTAGTGGGAGGGAATTAAATTCAGAAGCTCCTGAAGAGAGAGATGCAAAAGGCAGGGACCAGACAGCTGCAATGCCTGAAGTACAGTTGAGAAATAGGCTGGATGGAGGATCTGCAGCTGGAGAGAACGGCTGGATGGAGGGGGCCAGAAGCGAGAGCCGCGGGGAACGAGCGGCCGAAGACCTTGGTGTCGCCGGGTGCGGGGACTGGCCGGTAAGTCTTTTGCCATTGCAAATTTATGGCGCATGCATAGAAAAACGCACCCCCTACCTCACGCTGCTGTCTCCGGCCACTCCGCTCCCTGCTGGCCCGCCCTGCTTCCCTCCGTCACCGGGCCGTTCACTCGCCCACTCGCCGGCCGCTCCACTCCTACCAGGCCCGCTCCGCTCCCCTCCGTCACCGGGCCAGCCGCTCGCCCACTCCCCGGCTCGCTCCCCTGCCCCGGCTCGCTCCCTCTCTCACTCCGCCATTGTGTGCTCACATGTGTTTGTTAGGTTGCCTCCATGTGATTATTTGAGCAGCGCTATCTTTAGTCCTGGCAGCTGCCTAAAGTCGCAGTCTGTGACGTTTTACAAAGAACAAAGAAAATTACAGCACAGGAACAGGCCCTTCGGCCCTCCAAGCCTGCGCCGATCCAGATCCTCTATCTAAACATGTCGCCTATTTTCTAAGGGTCTGTATCTCTTTGCTTCCTGCCCATTCATGTATCTGTCCAGATACAACTTAAAAGACGCTATCGTGCCCGCGTCTACCACCTCCGCTGGCAACGCGTTCCAGGCACCCACCACCCTCTGCGTAAAGAACTTTCCACGCATATCCCCCCTAAACTTTTCCCCTCTCACTTTGAACTCGTGACCCCTAGTAATTGAATCCCCCACTCTGGGAAAAAGCTTCTTGCTATCCAACCTGTCTATACCTCTCATAATTTTGTACACCTCAATCAGGTCCCCCCTCAACCTCTGTCTTTCTAATGAAAATAATCCTAATCTACTCAACCTCTCTTCATAGCTAGCGCCCTCCATACCAGGCAACATCCTGGTGAACCTCCTCTGCACCCTCTCAAAAGCATCTACATCGTTTTGGTAATGTGGCGACCAGAACTGCACGCAGTATTCCAAATGTGGCCGAACCAAAGTCTTATACAACTGTAACATGACCTGCCAACCCTTGTACTCAATACCCCGTCTGACGAAGGAAAGCATGCCGTATGCCTTCTTGACCACTCTATTGACCTGCGTTGCCACCTTCAGGGAACAATGGACCTGAACACCCAAATCTCTCTGTACATCAATTTTCCCCAGGACTTTTCCATTTACTGTATAGTTCACTCTTGAATTGGATCTTCCAAAATGCATCACCTCACATTTGCCTTGATTGAACTCCATCTGCCATTTCTCTGCCCAACTCTCCAATCTATCTATATTCTGCTGTATTCTCTGACAGTCCCCTTCACTATCTGCTACTCCACCAATTTTAGTGGCACATGCTGCATTTGCGCATGTGCCACAACAGCGCCCCTAGCGGTAGCGTTGTCAACAAATGCAGTCTATCATTTATCATTCCTTTCCAGCTCTACTATATCCAAACTTAGTTGAAGCCTGCAGTATGGGTTTCGACCCTTAACACACATTTCATCCCAGTTTTAAAAAAAGAAATTGCCATGGATTACACATATGTCACCACTCTTTAAAAACATTTTAAAATAATTTTATTGCTGTGACTGAAGACTCAGGCTATTTGTCACTAAGTCCTGAACACCCCTGGGGAAGTTGGGGGGTGGGGGGGGGGGGGATGCTCAATCCAGGAGCACCAATGGCACCCAAGTGTTTTCCAGCATCTGAACGATCACCACAACTGAGATTAGCAATTTCAGTACAGACCAGGAACTCAATCTAGGATCATCCTGATCCAAATAGGTCAGTGCGCACTTGGCACCACATTTTCAACTGAGTCATTAGAGCACCGTTGTTGTGTTAAATATAAAAATAGTGAATCTGTTTACATTATCTAATGGTCTATCAATTGATCTGAATAAAACACAGCGATATTGTGCATTTTGGCTGTTGCTTGTAGGTAAACTATGTATGGTTGTTATTTGTATGAATGCTGGTATAATAAATAAATGTGCTGTATCCAGATGATTATTTTAATTACACTAAATTAAAAACTGCAAGGAACAAAGATACAGATTCGAAGTGTTAAGCACTACAAAATTTTCACAGTGCACCTTACCCGATTCTCCATTTGCATCAAGGTCCAGAGATCAAGCACATCTGTCCCATATTCTGTTGCTACCTTGACACAGGCCTCGGCGTACTGCTTTGTTACTGAATTACATCTGTCCAATTTACCACCTAAAAATGACAGACAGTAGTAAGCAGCCTCTCCTAGTACTACACTGCATGCCTCTCAGGCAAAACAAGTATATAGAAAATCTAACACTCAACTAGAACATATAGCTAGTCCCCAGCAGCCATATGCTGTGCAGTTCTACAATATTAGAATCTACAGAATTTACGACACATGGAGTAATAGCAATGTTAGTTGCATACAGATTTAGATAAATTTTCAGAATCAATAATTTCAAGCTTTATAACCCATTTATACTATAGGCTTGCTGCTAGGCATCACTACATTATAATATAATAGCTGAGCACAGAGAACAGTGGTAGAATCGGGCAGGGTCAGCATGGATTTACAAAAGGGAAATCATGCTTGACAAATCTACTAGAATTCTTCGAGGATGTAACTAGTAGAGTTGATGAGGGGGAGCCAGTCGATGTAGTTTATTTGGGCTTTCAGAAGCCTTTTGACAAAGTCCCACATAAGAGATTAGCGTGTAAAATTAAAGCGCATGGGATTGGGGGTAGTGTATTGCGATGGATAGAAAATTGGTTGGCAGACAGGAAGCAAAGAGTAGGGATAAATGGGTCTTTTTCCGAATGGCAGGCAGTGACCAGTGGGATACCGCAGGGATTGGTGCTAGGACCCCAGCTATTGACAATATATATTAATGATTTAGATGAAGGAACTAAATGTAATATCTCCAAATTTGCAGATGACACAAAACGGTGGGAGGGTGAGTTGTGAGGAGGATGCAGAGAAGCTTCAGGGTGATTTGGACAAGTTGAGTGAGTGGGATAATGCATGGCAGATGCAGTATAATGTGGATAAATGTGAGGTTATCCACTTTGGTAGCAAAAACAGGAAGGCAGATTATTATCTGAACGGCTATAAATTGAGAGAGGGGAATAAGCAGCGAGACCTGGGTGTTCTCGTACACCAATCGCTGAAGGTAAGCATGCAGGTGCAACAGGCGGTAAAAAAGGCAAATGGTATGTTGGCCTTCATAACGCGAAGATTCAAGTACAGGAGCAGGGATGTCTTGCTGCAATTATACAGGGCCTTGGTGAGGCCACACCTGGAATATTGTGTGCAGTTTTGGTTTCCTTATCTGAGGAAGGATGTTCTTGCTATAGAGGGAGTGCAGCGAAGGTTTACCAGACTGATTCCTGGGATGGCAGGACTGACGTATGAGGAGAGATTTAGTCAGTTAGGATTATATTCGCTGGAGTTCAGAAGAGTGAGGGGGGATCTCATAGAAACCTATAAAATTCTAACAGAACTTGACAGGGTAGATGCAGGAAGGATGTTCCCGATGGAGGGGGAGTCCAGAACCAGGGCTCATAGTCTAAGGATACGAGGTAAACCTTTCAGGACTGAGATGAGGAGAAATTTCTTCACCCAGAGAGTGGTGAGCCTGTGGAATTCGCTACCACAGAAAGCAGTTGAGGTCAAAACATTGTATGTTTTCAAGAAGGAGTTAGATATAGCTTTTGGGTCTAAAGGGATCAAAGGGTATGAGGCGAAAGCGGGAACAGGTTACTGAGTTGGATATCAGCCATGATCATAATGAATGGGGGAGCAGGCTCGAAGGGCCGAATGGCCTACTCCTGCTCCTATTTTCTATGTTTCTAAAAGCATTGGTGGACTGGGTGTCAGAGATAGCAATGGTGAGGCTAACTATGCCACCAACAGCAGGGCTACCTCTGCCTGCAGTGCAAACAGAAGTGGTGCACTACCAGAGACAAAAATGGTAAACAAATATGCCTGCTGCCAGGCTGAGGGGTGGAGACACTGAAAACAACTAGTGTAATAGTTTTGCACTCATCTGCACAGAGCTCCCCCAGCAATTGGGCAATTTATAGAGTGGAATTTCCAAAACATTGTTGTGCAAACCATTGCCACTTATACACTCACAGTTTTTTGTTTTAAGTTTTTCATTTTTCCAGCACTGGTCAATCCTCAAATTTTTGGGAAAGTTGGAAATAGGGGAAACTCAACTCCTCTAAAGAGCCTTGGAGTGGCCATGCTTGCTCTTAATTTACCTTGACATTACAAATTTCCTGTTTAACTAATAACAAGATGGCTCTAACAGCATTCCGACAAACAACAACCACTTCCTAAATATCCATTGGTAAATAGAACAAAAATAGGATTTAAAAGAGAGGCCTATGCTAAGTAAAAGAGGATAATAAAGTGGTAGATTGGGGGAGTTTGAAAGAATACTTTCAGATCACCACAAAAAGAAATAGGAAAACTCTCTGTAAGCACAAATGAGGCAAAAGGTAAGTCACAGAAGAGGTGGAACTAGTTGGAGATGTAAGGGTCTATCCTGAAATTGAGTGAGGAAATGGCAAAGATGCTTAAAGATATCTTGTATCAGTTTTTAAGGGAAGGTGAAAGTAGGACTTTCCCAGGTTTTTCCATTGGGCTTTTGCTAAGAGTGCAGGAGGTCAGTGCTACACCCTGCTCTGAGCCTTATTGTCTTTAATTTTATGCATCGTGGGTGTTCTTTTTGCCCAATAATTCCTGACACGTTGCATCAGTGGGTGACATCACCATAATAGATTCTTCCTTTTTAATTAAAACTGGAAAACCAAACCTACAGCATGCCCTTGCAGTTACACAGCCAGCAGAAGTATGTTTGTTTGTCTCCTTAAAGCTTTGCTGGCAGATGCTTTGTTAGGATTTGCAAGATCTAGTTTATGGGTCATTTTTTGTTTCCTTGCCTTGCATTACTCTGGTAGCACTGCTTAATTTTCATATTAATTGACACTAAAACTTGCAACCCTTAGTTGCTTTTTAAAACACAACATTCAATATGGTCTTCCTTAACCAAAAGCACCCTCTGCCTAGCATTCCCTTTAGAATTTGCTTACTTTTAGAGGGCTGAAGAAGGAAAATTTCCAGATGATTCATCTGTTTGTACCCGAGGCTGGTGACTTGCCCAGGTAGGCCGACCACAGAACCAGCACAGCTTCTTAGGCATGACACAGGAGAACTGAAAAGGATGTCAACCTCCAGACAGTGGTTTGAGCCCTCAATGTGGCACCTGGTTGTACCAGCAGAAAGGTTATCGAGAGACCTTAGTTTAACGTCTCATCTGAAAGATTCCGTCAGCATTGCACTGATGTGTCAGCCTAGATTACGTGCTCAAGTCTCTGGAGCCAGACTTGAACCTACAGTATTTTGACTCAGAGATGACAGTGCTACCATTGAGCCAATGCTGCCACCCTAACATGATACATTCACTAATCAGTCTGAAATGGACATACTTCATCATCTTCCCACTTGCACTGTTCTCTTTAGAGCAGTGAAGGTTAAAGTGAGATTTAATAGAAGTGTTCAAAATTATGAAGGGTTTTGATAGAGTAGATAGTGAGAAACTGTTTCCACTGGCAGGAACATCAGGAGAAACAGAATGAGGAGATCTTTTTATGCAGCAAGTAATTATGATCTGGAATGTATTGCATGAAAGAGCAGTGGAAGCAGATTCAATAGTAACTTGCAAAAGAGACTTGGATATACACTTGGAAATAAATAATTTGCTGGGGTGTGGGGAAAGATCACGGCAGTGGGATTAATTGGATAGTTCTTTCAAAGAGCCAGCACAGGCACGATGAGCTGAATGGCCTCCTTCTTTGCTGTAACATTCTATGATCTTTTGAAGAGCTCTTGGTTTCAGCTGAAATATCTGTGAGTTATAGCAAAGAACTCTCTTCCATAGGAGGTGGAAAGGGGGAGTGGTGGGAGAGGAGGAAATCAACCCCAGATCCTAGTGCAGCCATTTCAGAAGCAGTACTGAAAGGAGGCCTATTTGAGGAGAACCTAAAAAGGAAGTGTTTGTGGGCAGGGAAGGGAAAAGAAAAGGTGGGGGGGGGGGGGGGGGGGTGGGGAGAGGAGGAGGAAGACAGAGAGAGGGAGGGAAGGAAAGCAAAGCAAGAGAGAAGAAATGTTATCATACATAATTTTCCAAAATTGCTACATTCACAATTTATGCTTATGTAATTACACTTATAGGGACACAACGGGAGTGGTGTAGAATTAGCCATTGAAATTACGTATTTTTTTAAATGAATAAGTAATATGCTTTCTCATTTTATGCGAACTTCAAAGCTTAATCCAAACAGGTATTTGAACACAAAGGTGGGAGTGTCGCTCAGGAGATTGATTTCTCATCTGCTTTGTTCTCTATCCAGTAACAATCAAAGAAGATCCCTATTGTGCTCAAATCATTACATATTCTAATGACTCACAATTTACTAAGTGAAGTGTTTTTTTTTGATTGTGTGTGTGAATGTTTCCATTACCCTTGGTAATGCATGCCTTTTCCCAAGCTGACTCATCCAGTGGAGGTGGTGTTATCATGATCACCTTTTCTTCACAAACGCCTATAGATTTCAGGTATTGGATTATACGTTTCAGATTTTCAGTATACTCAGTGAGAGGAATATGTTGCACTGGGTTCACATCTAGTCACAAACCAAAAAGGACAAGTTACATGTGTGGTGTGGTAGATGATAAACCAACAGAGAGCAAGTCATGCAATGAAACTCAAAACTATTCCTGAAGCAATGAACTCCATTATTCAATTTTTCAATAAAATAACTTAATTTCACTTTGATGCAACTTCTTGTGAACAGACACTAGTTTATGGTACAGTATCTTCCTACATGTCAACATTTTTTCAAAAATATTTTAAAATCTGATAAATTATCTTAATTTTCCACACTGCCTTCAGGTTGATGGATTTTACTTTGGAATAGGTTTGGTTTGAAAAATTCACCACTTTTTATCAATCATTTTCTTCTCCCTTTCATTTCCTTTGGTAATCTGTTCTTGAGCCTAAGACAAAACTTCTTTATAACCAGTCATTAGGAGATGTAAGAAATCAGTTTTAAATCCTTTCGACACAATTATTACTAAGTAGTGAAAAATCTTTAAACCTCATCACTCACTTTTTATAATTTTATGGGAATTCTGCTCAGTTTAAGGGGTTAGGGTGGGGAAATCCATCCGTTTACAATATATGCATACTAGAAGAAAAAAGTCAGCATTTCGCTCCTCCCCCCCCCCCCCCCCCCCCCCCCCCCCATCTTAGTGGTTGTTTACAGTGGCTGGCTGATGCAGGATTTAATTCCTGGTCTGTGCTAGGAAAGCTGTTCCCCAGCCAGTAATGTGGAAGGGACTTTTACAGCTGGGCCTCAGCATCCTTATGTTATGGAGAGAAAAAACAGCCAAGGTTCCTGCTTTTGATCACTTATGCAGTAATTCATGTTGGAAGTGAGCAAAGGTAAAAGTCAGATTAGGACAGTATTGGGCCCGCCTGTGACAGTCCAATAAGACTCCCTCTTCCCCTCCCCCCCATCTCCCCTCCCGCCACCAAGGTCAAATAGCCTATCGACACCCAACATCTAGGCTCATACATAAAGAATGCAGCAGCTGTGGAACTGTATCTCATTCTTCAGGAGAGGAGGATGATAGGGGAGAAAATTGGCTGAAGAAAAAATTACACTTGCAGTTTATTCACGTTTCCATGGGCCCTGGCAGTCAACTCAATCCTGTTCTCACCTAATGTGCACTAACATTTTGCTGCAGGAGCCACTGGATGGCAATCAAAAATGGGAACACTATAGATGATTTTCTCCTCGCGGTCAACTGAAGAACGACTACGATCATATCCAGTTAGGATCAGTTAACAGCAGAGTCTGGGAATCAAACTCAGGACCTTGCTTCTGGCTCAAACCAGCCTTGTAGCGTTCCTACCAGCTGAGTAACTGGGATACTTCCAATAGGCACACACTAACGTTGTAACAGCAGAGGTCTGAGAGTAGAGGTACTGCATACAATGCCTACCTTTCAAAGTGGAGTCATTTGCCCCAAAAAAGACTGCAACAGCAGCAATGGTTGCTTGGTTAGTAGGTTGAGTAATAATCTTTGGCAGAACATTTAGGGCCCATTTTGTGTTATATCCTGATAAACCACGGTTCAGCAAATCACACCTCCTACAAAAAAATTAAAATTTTGTGCGACAAAATAAGAACAGGAATTGTGTCAGACACAAGGAAACGAATCTGCAATGTAATGATCTATTCTGCTTGCATAGGAACATAGGAAGATAGGAACAGGAGTAGGCCATTCAGCCCCTCGAGCCTGTCCCGCCATTCAATGCGATCATGGCTGATCCACGGCCTAACTCCATATACCTGCCTTTGGCCCATATCCCTTAATATTTTTGCTCAACAAAAATCTATCTATCCCAGATTTAAAATTAACAACTGTTCTAGCTTCAACTGCTGTTTGTGGGAGAGAGTTCCAAACCTCTTACCGCCCTTTGCGTGAAGAAATGCTTCCTAACATCTCTTCTGAATGGTCTGGTCCTAATGTTTAGACTATGCCCCCTAGTTTTAGAATCTCCAATCAGTGGAAATAGTTTATCTTTATCTAGCCTGTCTATTCCTGTTAATATCTTGAAGACTTCGATCAGATCACCCCTTAACCTTCTAAATTATAGCGAAAACAGGCCTAATTTGTGTAATCTCTCCTCGTAACTTAACCCCTGTAGTCCAGGTATCATTCTTGTAAACCTACGTTGCACTCCCTCCAAGGCCAATATATCCTTCCTAAGGTGTGGTGCCCAGAACTGCTCACAGTACTCCAAGTGGGGTCTAACCAGGGTTTTGTACAGCTGCAGCATAACCTCTATGTCTTTATACTCCAATCCTCTAGATATAAAGGCTAGCATTCCATTAGCCTTTTTGATTATTTTCTGCACTCGCTCGTGGCATTTTAAAGATCTATGCAACTGAACCCCCCCAGTCTCTTTGGACATCCACTGTACTTAACCTCTTCCCATTTAGAAAGTACCCTGCTCTATCCTTTTTTGGTCCAAAATGGATAACCTCACACTTGCCCACATTGAAATCCATCTGCCACAGTTTTGCCCATTCATCTAGTCTGTCAATATCTCTTTGCAATTTTATGCTGTCATCTGGACTGTCTACAATGCCGCCTAACTTTGTATCATCAGCAAATTTGGATATATAACTTACTACGTCATCATCCAAGTCGTTAATGAATAATGTGAATAATTGAGGCCCCAGCGGGACACCACTAGTCACATCCTGCCAATCGGAGTACTTACCCATTATCCCCACTCGCTGTCGCCTACCACTCAACCAACTTCCTAACCATGTCAATAATCTGCCCTCAACTCCATGGGCTTCAACGTTAGTTAACAGTCTCTTATGTGGGACTTTATCAAATGCCTTCTGGAAGTCCATATAAATAACATCCATAGACATTCCCCTATCCACTACCTTAGTCACCTCTTCAAAAAATTCAATGAGATTTGTCAGGCATGACCTTCCCGTCATGAATCCATGCTGGCTGTCCCTGATTAACAGAAATTTTTCTCGGTGTTCAGTCACCCTATCCTTGATTATAGACTCCAGCAACTTGCCCACCACAGATGTCAGGCTAACTGGTCTGTAATTTCCTTGGTTCCCCCTTTCACCCTTCTTAAAAAGTGGAGTGACATGTGCAACTTTCCAATCCAGAGGGACCACTCCTGAATCTAGGGAACTCTGAAAGACTATAGTTAGGGAATCTACAATGTGCTCGCCTACTTCCTTTAACAACCTCGGACGGAAACCGTCAGGTCCTGGGAATTTCTCACTCTTTAGTTCCATTAATTTCTTTGTTACTGATGTTTTACTTACGTTAATTGTATTAAGTCCCTGTCCCCTATCGGCTATTAATTTTTTCAGGACTTCCGGCAAGTTATCCTCCTTTTCAACTGTAAATACTGAGGCAAGATCTGCCATTTTCCCATTATCAATGACAATATCTCCAGTTTCAGCTTTTAGTGGGCCTACATTGCTCTTGATCACCCGCTTTCCCTTTACGTAACTATAAAATTTCTTCTTATTGATTTTGATGTCCCTTGCAAGTTTCCTTTCATAATCTCTTTTAGTAGCTCTTATAAGCTGCTTTGTGACCCTTTGCTGGTCTTTGTATCGATCCCATTTGGCCGGATCTGTGCTGCATTTTGCATTTTTGTAAACCTCTTCTTTTTGTTTTATGCTATCCCTAATCTCTTTAGTTATCCATGGCTATTTTTTCTGTGAAGTGGAGCTTTTTCCTCTCAGGGGTATATACTCGCTCTGTATTTCGTTAAATGTTTCTTTAAATATTCTCCACTGTTCTTCAATCGTTTGACCCATTAACAAATCTGCCCAGTTTACCGTGGACAGTCTCTGTCTCATCCCGGTAAAGTCAGCCTTACCCAAGTCTAAAATTCTAGTAGCTGATTCGTGCTTTTCACTTTCAAATGCTACCTTGAATTCAATCATGTTGTGATCACTATTTGATAAATGTTCACGCACAATTAGACTACTAATTAAATTTGTCTCATTACTCATAACTAAATCTAATATTGCCTGTCCCCTTGTTACATCTAGGACATATTGCTGTAGGAAACTATCCCGGATACATTCCAGAAATTCACTACCTTTCTGACAGGTGCTAGTCTGCCTCTCCCAATCTATGTGCAAGTTAAAATCCCCCATTAATACTACTCCGCCTTTGTTACACACTTGCCTAATTTGTGCATTTATACAATCTAACATCTCAGAACTGTTACCGGGGGGTCTATACACAACACCTATTACAGTTTTAGATCCTTTTCTGTTCCTCAATTCCACCCATAAGGTCTCCACTGGATGTTTTCCCCTCATTATATCCTCCCTCACCAATGAGGTGATATTATTTCTAATCAGTACAGCTACTCCACCCCTCTGCCATTTTCTCTGTCCCTCCTGTAAACTTTATAACCAGGTATATTTAGTTCCCAGTCCCGACCATCCTGCAGCCACATCTCCACAATGGCCACCACATCATAATCTTCCATTTGAATTTGTGCCTGCAGCTCATCTAGTTTATTCCTTACACTCCATGCATTTGTATATAGAACTCTTATTTGGGCTATACCCCCTAACCTGTCCCTCAGCACTGATGCTTTATTCACCTGTTTATTATTTCACTCTTCTGGTTTAACCAGTATACTTCTTGCAGTTTGGTAACAATCAGCCTCACCACTAACCTGCACTCCTACCTTCTCCTTTAACTTCCTGTTTTTCCATGCAACTGAACCCTCCCCCCTCACCCCCCCGCCACTATTTAGTTTAAAGCCCTATCTACAGCCCTAGTTATGCGATTTGCTAGGACTCTGGTCCCAGCATGATTCAGGTGGAGCCCGTCCCATCGGAACAGTTCCCTCCTTTCCCAGTACTGGTGCCAATGTCCCACGAATTTGAACCCTTTTCTCCCACACCAATCTTTGAGCCAAGCATTTAACCTCTTTAATCTTATTGACCCTTTGCCAATTTGCTCGTGGCTCAGGTAGTAATCCGGAGATTATTACCTTTTTGGTTCAGCTTTTTAATTTAGTCCCTAACTGCTCATATACCCTCAGCAGAACCTCTAACCTTACAAACTCCTATTTGGAAACTGTACTATTTTTCTGGGAGTAATTGTCACAATCACACCTTTATTACCTTGAGATTTGGCTGCTCTAATGTTCTCCTACCTGAGCTCCCTGCTTACACCCGCCACAAACAGCAATTCGATTTAGAATGCTGCTGCCTTGTCCTTAGCTGCTTCCATTGCCTTTATTCTTGCTAGGATCCACTGATGAATCAATTTCAAACATACAAATTAGGAGCAGGAGTAGGCCACTCGGCCCTGCGAGCTTGCTCCGCCTTTCAATAAGTTCATGGCTGAACTGATTACTCCACATTTCTACATACCCCTGATAACCTTCCACCTCCTTGCTTATCAAGAATCTATCTACCTCTGCCTTAAAAGTATTCAAAGACTCTGCTTCTACCACCTGTTGAAGAAGAGACTTCCGAAGACTCACGACCCTCTGAGAAAAAATGTCTCCTCATCTCTGCCTTAAATAGGCGACCCCTTATTTTTAAACAGTGACTCCTAGTTCTAGATTCTCCCACAAGGGGAAACATCATTTCCACATCCACCCTGGTCAAGACCCCTCAGAATCTTATATGTTTCAATCAAGTCGCTTCTTACTCTTCTAAAGTCCAGCGGATACTCCAATCTTTCCTCTTACGACAGCCCACCTATTCCAGGTATTAGTCTAGTAAACCTTCTCTGTACTGCCTCCAACGCATTTACATCCTTCCTTAAATAAGGAGACCAATACTGTACACAGTACTCCAGATGTGGTCTCACCAGTGCCCTGTATAGCTGAAGCATAACCTTCCTACTTTTGTATTCAATTCCCCTCGCGATAAACGATAACATTCTATTAGCTTTCCTAATTACGTGCTGTATCTGCATACTAACCTTTTGCGATTCATGCACTAGGACACCCAGATCCCTCTGCATCTCAGAGCTCTGCAATCTCTCACCATTTAGATAATATGCTTCTTTTTTATTCTTCTTGCCAAAGTGGACAATTTCACACATTACACTCCATTTGCCAGGTCTTTGCCCACTCACTTAACCTAACTATATCCGTTTGTAACCTCCTTATGTCCTCTTCACAAGTTACTTTCCTACCTATCTTTGTGTCATCAGAAAATTTAGCAACCATACCTTCGGTCCCTTCATCTAAGTCATTTATATAAATTGTCAAAAGTTCAGGCCCCAGCACAGATCTTTATAGCACACCACTCGTTCCATCTTGCAAAACAGAAAATGACCCATTTATGCCTACTCCATGAGCTTTTATTTTCTGCAATAACCTTTGATGTGGCACCTTATTAAATGTCTTCTGGCAATCTAAGTACAATACATCCACCAGTTCCCCTTTATCCACAGAACATGTAACTCCCTCAAAGAACTCCAATAAATTGGTTCAACATGATTTCCCTTTCACAAAACCATGTTGAGTCTGCCCGATTACCTTGCATTTTTCTAAATGCCCTGCTATAACGTCTTTACTAATAGCTTCTAACATTTTCCTTAACACAGATGTTAAGCTAACTGGCCTGTAGTTTCTTGTTTTCTGTCTCCCTCCCTTTTTGAATAAAGGAGTTACATTTGCTATTTTCCAATCTAATGGAACCTTCCCCGAATCTAGGGAATTTTGGAAAATTAAAACTAATGCATCTATCTCACTAGCCACTTCTTTTAACACCCTAGGATGAAGTCCATCAGGACCCAGGGACCTGTCAGCCCGCAGCTCCAACAATTTGTTCAGTATCACTTCCCTGGTGATTGTAATTTACTTGAGTTCCTCCCTCCCTTCCATTTCCTGACTTACAGCTAATACTGGGATGTTACTTGTATCCTCAATAGTGAAGACCGATGCAAAATACCTGTTCAATTCATCTGCCATCTCCTTATTTTCCATTATTAATTCCCCAGACTCAGTTTCTATAAACCAAAGCTCACTTTGTTAACTTGTTTCTTTTTAAAACATCTATAGAAACTCTTACTATCTGTTTTTATATTTCTAGTTTGCTTTCTCTCGTATTCTAATTTTACCTTCCTTATCAACCTTTTAGTTATTCTTTGCTGTTTTTTATATTCTGTCCAATCTTCTGACCTGCCTCCCATCTTTGTGCAATTATAGGCTTTTTCTTTAAGTTTGATACTATCTTTAACTGTTTTAGTTAATCATGGATGGCGGATCCCACATTTGAAATTTTTCTTTCTTGTTGAAATGTATCTATTCTGTGTCTTCTGAAATATCCCCTTAAATGTCTGCCACTGCATCTCTGTTGACCTATCGCTTAACCTAATTTGCCAGTTCACTTTAGCTAGCTCAGCTTTCATGCCCTCATAATTGCCCTTATTTAAGGTTAAAATACTACACTTCTCTCCCTCAAACTGAATGTAAAATTCAATCATATTAAGGTCACTGCTACCTAGGGGCGCCTTAACTATGAGGTCATTAATTAATCCTATTTCAAGATCCTCATCCCCACCAAGTGCTCTCATGGCCAAGTCGTATCCTGCCTTGACTTCCTTCCACCCTCTATCCCCAAACTCACATCCTTCAGTCCTTTGATACTGCTGTACTCCCCATTCCTTGTCTTCCTTGCTCCACCATAAATGGCTGTTCTTTCTGCTATTGTGCCTCTCCCTTTTGAAACTCCTTCCACTTTACCACCTTCCTCCCTGTTTTCAAAAACTTAAAGAGTTTTCTCTTCATCAGCTCTTTCTGCCCCAGCTGCAACTCCATTCTATCTATTCACTTTTCAGTGATCATTTTATTCTGCAATCAAGATCATCTTAGGTGTCGGCCGTGGAGTCATCAGGTTGTGGGTTCAAGTCCCTCTTCAGAGACTTGAGCACAAAATATAGGCTGACACTCCAGTGCAGTACTGAAGGAGTGCTACACTGTCAGAGGTGCCATCTTTCAGATGAGACATTAAACTGAGGGACCATCTGCACTCGAAAGTGGACGTAAAAGATTCCATGACACAACAAATGGTGGCCTTGCCAGCAACGTTCACATCCCATGAACTAAAAAAAAAACTATTTTGAAGTCGAGCAAGGGAGTTCTAATAATTGTAACAAAATGCAGTTCTCTTCTTATTGTGTACTTTTGCTTCTTTAAAGTTGCATTTCAGTAGAATTGCAATATTGTATTACCAATTCTACTGCCAACACAAATAATTAAGGTAAACAGCTCCTTTACAGACATCACATCATAGGTAGATATTTTAACTTACCTAACAAGTCTGTTTGCAATTGCACCACCCCACCCTCCTTTATCAAAGGAACCCTAAGGAGCAACAAGAATACAGTTGCACAATTAGATAATCAAAAACAATTTCATTTTTACTGACATGTTTCTACGTCACATCACATCACGGTTCATCTTGGAGAGAATTCAGGCGACACAAATGGTTTTAAGTCAAGTTTTCTTCCCTTCCTCCAGCCCACCACCCTAGTGAAATGGAAATGCCACATTCTACTCTTGCTGCTGGAAACAAAACCAGACAATGCAGGATTAGTAAGCATGACATCAAACCTCTAAACCAGCCCACATGTCCCAGGTGATTAAAGAGGTTTTATTTGACAGTGTTGCAACAAATGAATCACTAACGGAAAGATAAAATTAACAACCTAATCAAACAGTATCCCTCTGAAAAATGACTATCTCTAACAACATATCAACCTCAGTATCAATGTCCAGTGAAGCACCTGAATACTTGGACAAGTACCTTTGCTCTACCTTTAATGTCATTGTTCGCAATGAAACTATTACTCCCTCTAACCCTGGCCGTTCCCCCGGTAAGTCCCCCATCTCTGCTCCCTTAAGTCTAAGTGGCGCAGACTTGAAAGGATATGGCGGCTCGCTGGTTTAGCTATTCACTGCCATATCTGGCTGGACCATATAAAGCACTCTGGAGTCCTGCTCTCGTCTGTCAAAACTGCTCACTATTCCAGGATCATCCTGGAATGCAAAGATAACCTCTGGCTTTTCTCTACAAATCATCTTCTTAAACCTCTCTCCTGTCTCCTCCATCCCTACCTTAATATGCAGGGGACTTTGTTGTCACTAAGATGAAACCATCTGATCAGCTGCCTCTGTTGCTTCCCCCCCATCCACTAGCCCAGCAGGCCAAACTTCCTTTAATGATCCTCTCTGCCCTAGTCCTGAAATTACATCTTCCTCTAGTTTCTCGCCTGTCTGAGCTCAGTTTGACCATGAGACCCACTTCCTCCTCCCTTGACACTATTTCCACTAAACTGCTAATCACCCAACTTCCCCTCCTGGCCTCCATGTTAGCTGATATTGTTAACAGTTCTGTCTCTTCAGGTTTGTCCCTCTCTCCTTTAAATTTGCCATCATCTCCCCTCTCCTCAAAAAACGAACCCTTGACTCTGCTGTCTTTGCAGACTATCACCTCATCTCCAACCTCCCTTTCCTGTCCAAAGTTCTTGACCATGCTGTCGCCTCCCAAATATATACCGATCTTTCCTGAAACTCCAAGTTTGAACTCCTCCAATCAAGTTTCTATCTCTGCCACAGTACTGAAACTATGTGACTGTGACAAAGGTGAATTATCCTTTTTCATCCTGTCTGCAGGCTTTGACACAGCTGTGCAGCCTGCAGTTTTGACGCAGTTGATCACACCATCCTCCTCCAACACCTCTCCAGGATTGTCATCCAGCTGGGTGAGACCAGCCACAGTGTCACTTGCAATGGCTTCTCCAGCACCATTACCTCTGGTGCCCCCTAAGGATGTACACTTGTACTCTGATGACACCCAGCTCTACATCACCACCATCTGTTTTGACTCCTGTACTGTTGCTAAATTATCACACTGCTTATCAGACAGCTGAAATTTCCTGCAAATATCGGGAAGACCAAAGCCAGTCTTCAGTCCCTGCTAAAAATTCCATTCCCTAGCTACCAACTCCATCCCTCTCCCTAGCAACTGTATGAGGTTGAAACAGACTCGCAACTTTGGTGTCATACTTGAACCTGAGATGAGCTTCCAGCCACATATCCACGCCATCACTAAAACTATTGCCACCTTCGTAACATCATCTGTCTCTGCACCTGCCTCAGCTCATCTACTGCTGAAACTCTCATCCATGACTTTGTCTACGCTTGACTATTCCAACACATTGCTGGTTGGCCTCCCACACTCTACCCTCCGTAAACGAGGTCATCCAAAATTTTGTGCTCATGTCCTTATTCCTAGGAACATAAGAACAGGAGTAGACCATTCAGCCCATCGGCCCTGCCCCCGCCATTCAATACGATCATGGCTGATCATCCACTCCAATGCCGTTTTCCCACACTATTCTCATATCCCCTAATATTCATGTGAGATGTAAACTGCCCTCTCAGTTGAACATAAAAAATTCCATGGTACTATTCACTCAAGAGCAGGGATTCTCCTGATTAACATTTATTCCTCAACCAGCAAACTAAAATACTGATCATCTGGTCATTTATCTCATTGTTGTTTATGTGAACTGCTGTTTGCAAATTGGCATCTGTGTTTTCTATTTTTGACTACACTTCAAAACTGCTTCACTGGCCGTTAAGCATTTCAGGTCATCTTGACTTCATGAAAGATCGTAGGAGCAGGAGTAGGCCATTCAGCCCATTGAGCCTGCCCCACCATTCAATATGATCGTGGCTGATCTTCCACTTCAATGCCTTTTTCCCACACTAGCCTCATATTAGAATTAGAACATTACAGCGCAGTACAGGCCCTTCGGCCCTCGATGTCGCGCCGACCTGTGAAACCATCTGACCTACACTATTCCATTTTTATCCATATGACTATCCAATGACCACTTAAATGCCCTTAAAGTTGGCGAGTCTACGACTGTTGCAGGCAGGGCGTTCCACGCCCCTACTACTCTCTGAGTAAAGAAACTACCTCTAACATCTGTCCTATATCTATCACCCCTCAACTTAAAGCTATGTCCCCTTGTGTTTGCCATCACCATCCGAGGAAAAAGACTCTCACTATCCACCCTATCTAACCCTCTGATTATCTTATATGTCTCTATTAAGTCACCTCTCCTCCTCCTTCTCTCCAACGAAAACAACCTCAAGTCCCTCAGCCTTTCCTCGTAAGACCTTCCTTCCATACCAGGCAACATCCTAGTAAATCTCCTCTGCACCCTTTCCATAGCTTCCACATCCTTCCTATAATGCGGTGACCAGAACTGCACGCAATACTCCAGGTGCGGTCTCACCAGAGTTTTGTACAGCTGCAGCATGACCTCGTGGCTCCGAAACTCGATCCCCCTACTAATAAAAGCTAACACACCATATGCCTTCTTAACAGCCCTATTAACCTGGGTAGCAACCTTCAGGGATTTATGCACCTGGCCACCAAGATCTCTCTGTTCATCTACACTACCAAGAATCTTCCCATTAGCCCAGTACTCCGCATTCCTGTTACTCCTTCCAAAGTGAATCACCTCGCACTTTTCCGCATTAAACTCCATTTGCCATCTCTCAGCCCAGCTCTGCAGCCTATCTATGTCCCTCTGAACCCTACAACATCCTTCGGCACTATCCACAACTCCACCGACCTTAGTGTCATCCGCAAATTTACTAACCCACCCTTCTACACCCTCTTCCAGGTCATTTATAAAAATGACAAACAGCAGTGGCCCCAAAACAGATCCTTGCGGTACACCACTAGTAACTAAACTCCAGGATGAACATTTGCCATCAACCACCACCCTCTGTCTTCTTTCAGCTAGCCAATTTCTGATCCAAAGCTCTAAATCACCTTCAACCCCATACTTCCGTATTTTCTGCAATAGCCTACCGTGGGGAACCTTATCAAACGCCTTACTGAAATCCATATACACCACATCCACTGCTTTACCCTCATCCACCTGTTTGGTCACCTTCTCGAAAAACTCAATAAGGTTTGTGAGGCACGACCTACCCGTCACAAAACCGTGCTGACTATCGATAATGAACTTATTCTTTTCAAGATGATTATAAACCCTGTCTCTTATAACCTTTTCCAACATTTTACCCACAACCGAAGTAAGGCTCACAGGTCTATAATTACCAGGGCTGTCTCTACTCCCCTTCTTGAACAAGGGGACAACATTTGCTATCCTCCAGTCTTCCGGCACTATTCCTGTCGACAATGACGACATAAAGATCAAATAAGATATCCCCTTATGCCATTTCTATTTCGAAATCTGTCAATCTCTGCTTTTTACATACTCAATGACTGAGCTTACACAACCCTCTGGATTAGAGAATTCCAAAGATTTACAATCTGTCCTAAATGGCTTCCCCCTTATTTTGAAATTGTGTCCCCTGGTTATAAACTCCCCAACCAGGGGAAACATCTTACCTGTATCTACCCTGTCTGTCTCTCCCTTTAAGTATTTTGTAAGTTTCAATGAGATCACCTCTCATTCTTCGAAACTCTACAGAATACAGGCCCAGTTTCCCCAATCTCTGTTCGTAGGACAGTCTTGCCATCCCGGGAACAAGTCTGGTGAATGTTCGATGCACTCCCTCTATGGCAATAATATCCTCCCTAAGGTAAGGGGACCAAAACTGCACACAGTACTCCAGGTCTAACCAAGGTTCTATACAATTGAAGCAAGATTTCACTACTCCTATACTCAAATCCTCTTGCAATAAAGGCTAACATACGATTTGCCTTCCTAATTGCTGGCTGCACCTGCATGTCAGCTTTCAGTAACTTATTGACAAGAACATCCAGGTCCCTTTGTACATCTACACTTTATAATCTCTTACCATTTAAGAAATACTCTGCACATCTATTCCTCCTACCAAAGTGGATGACCTCACATTTTTCCACATTATATTCCATCTGCCATGTTCCTGCCCACTCACTCAGTCTGTCCAAATCCCCTTGAAGCCGCTTTGCATCTTGCTCACAACACACATTCCCACCGAGTTTTGTGTCATCCTCGAACTTGGAATTATTCCATTTGGTTTCCACATCTAAATCATTGATACATATTGTGAACAACTGGGGCACAAGTACTGATCCTTGCAGTACCCCATTAGTCACAGCCTGCCAACGTGAGAATGGCCCGTTTATTCCTACTCTGTTTTCTGCCTGTTAACCAATCCTTAATCTATGCCAGTATATTACCTTCTATCCCATGTGTTTTAATTTTGCTAGCCAACCTCCTGTGGGGGACTTTATCAAAAGCCTTCGGAAAACCCAAGTATACCACATCCACTGACTCCCCTTTATTAATTCTTTTAGTAACATCCTCAAAAAACTCCAACAGGTTCATCAAACAGGATTTCCCATTCATAGATCCATGTTGACTCTGCCCAATCAGATCATTATTATCCAAGTGTCCATTTATCACATCCTTTAGAATAGATTCTAGCATTTTTCCTACAACTGATGTAAGGCTAACAGGTCTGTAATTCCCTGTTTTCTCCCTCCCTCCCTTCTTAAATAGTGGGGCGACATTTGCTATCTTCCAATCTGCAGGAACTGTTCCAGAATCTATAGAATTTTGGAAGATGATCACCAATACTTCCACTATCTCCATAGCTACCTCTTTCAACATTCTGGGACGTAGAATATCAGGTCCTGGGGACTTATCAACCTTCAGCCCCATTAATTTCTCCAATACAACCTTCTTACTAATACTAATTTTCTTCAATGTGCATCAAGTCCTGTTCACCCACCAACCCTGAACTCGCTAACCTAACTCGCTCCTGGTCAAGCAATGCGTTGATTTAAAAATTCTCATCCTTGTTTTCAAGTCCAGCCTTGGCCTTGCCCCTCCCTATCTCTGTAATCTCCTCCAGCTCCAGAACCCTCCAAGATATTGGCGCTCCTCTAATTAGGACCTCTTCAGCAGCCCTGATTTTAATCGCTCCAACTTTGGTGGCTGTGCCTTCAGCTGCCTAGGCCCTAAGCTCTGGCATTCCCTCCCTAAACCTCTCCACCTCTTTTAAGAAGCACCTTAAAACCTAACTCTTTGGACATCTGCCCCAATATTGCCCAAGTGGCTTGGTGTCAAATTGTGGTTTATAATGCTGCTGTGAAGCACCTTGGGACATTTTAACATGTTAAAGGTGCTATAAATTGTTGTTGTAATGGTCAGTATGTACCATTCTACTGGGTCCCAACAGATACTGGGCCTAAGACAACTAGGTCCACCTTCCTAAAGTTTATAACGGTTAGGAGTTCAAAGGTGCTTTGTTGTGATACCTGGCTTATCCATCTACTAAACTAACTCAGCTCACCCCAACCTAACCAAGGTGGGGGTGTAAAGGTGGGGGTGTAAAAGAGGAGGTGGCATTGCACTGTTGATCAAGGAGTTAATTACTGCAGTAAGGACGGCACAGTGGCTAGCACCACAGCCTCAGCTCCAGCAACCCGGGTTCGATTCTGGGTACTGCCTGTGCGGAGTTTGCAAGTTCTCCGTGACCGCGTGGGTTTTCGCCGGGTGCTCCGGTTTCCTCCCACAGCCAAAGACTTGCAGGTTGCTAGGTAAATTGGCCATTATAAATTGCCCCTAGTATAGGTAGGTGGTAGGGGAATTGAGGGAAGGTGGGGAATATGGGATTAATGTAGGATTAGTATAAATGGGTGGTTGATGGTCGGCACAGACTCGGTGGGCCGAAGGGCCTGTTTCAGTGCTGTATCTCTAAAATAAAAATAAATAAAAAGGAGGGATGATATCTTAGAAGGTTCCTCAAATGAGGCCATATGGGTAGAACTTAAAAAGAAAAAGGGGCAATCACTTGGCTGGGAGTGTACTACAGGCCTCCAAACAGTCAGGGAGAGATAGAGGAGCAGACATGTCGGCAAATCTCAGAGAGGTGTAAAAATAATAGGGTAATAATAGTAGGGGATTTCAACTTCCCCAATATTAACTGGGTTAATCTTAGCGCAAAAGGCTTAAAGGGGGCAGAATTCTTAAAGTGCATACAGGAGAGCTTTTTGAGCCAGCACATAGAAAGTCCTACAAGAGAAGGGGCGGTACTGGACCTAAACTTAGGGAGTGAAGCCGGACAAGTAGTAGAAGTGTCAGTGGAGGAGCATATCGGGGATAGTGACCATAACTCTGTAAGATTTAAGGTAGTTATTGGAAAAGGACAAAGATGGATCGGAAATAAAGGTACTGAATTGGGGAAAGGCCGATTTCAATATGATAAAACAGGATCTGGCCAAAGTGGACTGGGAGCAGCTACTTGAAGGAAGTCTACACCAGACCAGTGGGAGTCATTCAAAAAGGAAATAGTGATAGTTCAGGGCCAACATGTTCCCATAAAGGTGAAGGGTAGGACTAATAAGTCCAGGGAACCCTGGATGTCAAGGGATATAGAGGATTGGATAAGGAACAAAAAGGAAGCTTATGGCAGATTCAGAGAGCTGAAAACAACAGAGGCACTAGAGGAGTACAGAAATTGTAAGGGATACTTAAAAAAGTAATTAGGAGAGTGAAGAGGGGACATGAAAAAACACTGGTGGGCAAGATAAAGGAAAATCCCAAAGCGTTTTATAAGTATATTAAGGGCAAGAGGATAAGCAGGGAAAGAGCAGAGCCCATTAAGGACCAAAGTGGCAATGTGTGTGTGGAACCGGAGGATGTAGGTGAGGTTTTAAATGATTACTTTTCACCTGTGTTCACTATGGAGAAGGACGCTGTAGGTGTAGAGATCAGGGAGGGGGGCTGTGATACACTTAAACAAACCAGCATTGAAAGGGAGGAGATATAGTGGTTTTAGTGGGCTTAAAAGTGGATAATTCCCCAGGCCCAGATGAGCTGTATCCCAGGCTGCTATGTGAGGCAAGGGAGAAGATTGCAGGGGCTCTGACACAAATGTTCAAATCCTCTCTGACCAGAGGAGAAGCGCCAGGGGACTGGAGGACAGCGAATGTGGTACCATTATTCAAGAAGGGTAGTAGGGGTAAACCAGGTAATTACAGGCCAGTGAGTTTATCAATGGTTGGGAAACGACTAGAAAAAATTCTGAGGGACAAGATTAATCTCCACTTGGAAAGGCAGGGATTAATCAAGCATAAGTCAGCATAGCTTTGTCAGGGGGAGATAATGTCTAACAAATTCGATTGAATTTTTCGAGGTAGTGACTAGATATGTAGATGAGGGTAAAGCAGTTGATGCAGTCTACATGGACTTAAGTAAGGCTTTTGACAAGGTCCCACATGGGAGATTGGTCAAGAAGGTAAGAGCCCATGGGATCCAGGGCAATTTGGATCCAAAACTGGCTTAGTGGCAGGAGGCAGAGGGTGATGGTCAAGGGTTGTTTTTGTGATTGGAAGCCTGTGACCTGTGGTGTACCACAGGGACCCTTGCTGTTTGTAGTGTACATTAATGATTTAGATGTGAATATAGGAGGTATGATTGGTAAGTTTGCGGATGACACGAGAATTGGTGGTGTCATAGTGAGGAGGAAGGCCTTAGATTACAGGACAATATAGATGGGCTGGTAAGATGGGCAGAGCAGTGGCGGATGGAATTTAATCCTGAGAAGTGTGAGGTGATGCATTTTGGGAGGACTAACAAGGCAAGGGAATACACAATGGATGGTAGGATCCTAGGAACTACAGCGGGTCAGAGAGACCTTGGTGTACTTGTCCATAGATCACAGAAGGCAGCAGCACAGGTAGATAAGGTGGTTCGGAAGGCATATGGGAGATTTGCCTTTAATAGCCGAGGCATAGAATATAAGAGCAGGGAGGTTATGATGGAACTGTATAAAACGCTAGTTACTTCACAGCTGGAGTACTGTGTACAATTCTGGTTGCCACACTATAGGAACGATGTAATTGCATTGGAGAGGGTGTAGAGGAGATTCACCAGGATGTTGCCTGTGCTGGAGCATTTCAGCTATGAAGAGAGACTGAAAAGGCTAGGGTTGTTTTCCTTGGAGCAGGGAAGGCTGAGGGGGGAACTGATTGAGGTACAAAATTATGAGGGGCGCTGACAGGATAGATAGAAAGAAACTTTTTTCCTTAGCGGAGGTGTCAATAACTAGGGGGCATAGATTTAAGGTAAGGGGCAGGTGGTTTAGAGGGGATTTGAGGAAAAAATGTTTTCACCCTCAGGGTGGTTGGAATCTGGAACACACTGCCTGATGAGGTGGTAGAGGCAGAAACCCTCACAACATTTAAGAAGTATTCAGATGAGCACTTGAAACTCAATAGCATACAAGTGCTGGAAAATGGGATTAGGATAGATAGGTGCTTGATGGCCGGCAAAGACACGATGGGCCGAAGGGCCTGTTTTTCTGCTGTATGACTGTCTGACTGTGCAGGCATACTTACCACTTGATGGCCCGGGGTTAGGGTGACCATATTTTCTAAAGTGTAGCGGGGACATTTAGTCACCTCACTCGACCTTAGTATTTTCCTTAAAACCGTCCACCGTGAGTGAATGAGCAAATGGCGATGGCACCAAAGTAGCCGTTATAAGCGGTGGCGGCGACAGAAACCATCCGGATGGGCTGGATTTGAACCGGGTTACAATCACACCCCCACCCCAGCCTCTGGGCTTCACTCTCTTCCTTGTACATTGAACTGTGGTCGGGAGCCGGTCAGGGCCTCGCCATTCGCACTGGGCACTCTCTGGCTGCTGTGACAGGGACCAGGGTCTCTGAATCACTCCTCCCACCCCCAACCAAGGCTGTGCCGGGGTGCGAACTCAACACGGGGCGGGGGGCCGGAACTGGGCCTTTCCTGACTGACCCCGGCAAAGTCTCTGCCAGCCGGCCGAGGGAGGGGGCCCGCAGCCTGCGGGAGCTGCCAGTGACTGGCGGAGAAGGGGGAAATCGCGGCCCAGGTTCAGGCTGAGGCCTTTCCTACCTGAGTGATGGAGTCTCCGAATAAGATGATTTGCGGCCACTGGATGCCGCAGCTCGACATGGCGCCGGGCCGGCTATGCTCGACCTTACTGCCCCCTCCCTGCCGCACAGACACAGAGCCCACGGCACATTGAGGAACCAAAGGTCGGTCGTTGAATTCTGGACCAAAGGCTCTTCCCTCACGCGCGGGCTTTTCTTCCTTTATTAATTTGTTTCATTTAAAAATAAAAACATTGTCATTTCTAACCTACCTTATGTCAATACTAAGATCCTCAGGTATGTCAAAGTGTACAACACAACACAGATTATCCTCCTGTTTCAAATATATTTGGGGCAATATAGTTATTTCTTTTAAATAAAATGACCCGGTATGGAATAGAATGCTATTCACACAAGATGTCAGAAATTTATTTTTCCATTCTGAAGAAGGGTCACTGACCTGAAATATTAACTCTGTTTCTCTCTCCACAGACGCTGCCAGACCTGCTGAGTATTTCCAGCACTTTGTTTTTATTTCAGATTTCCAGCATCTGCAGTATTTTGCTTTTATTTATTTTTCCATTGTTTTTCTTTCAAATATATTTGGGAATACAGTATACACAGAACTTAGTGGGATATGACATGTGAGCATAACACGCTTGGGATGAACAGGTGATTTTGGACCCATGATTTCCAAAGCTTTCCATCACTGGGGTGTTTTGCGTCAAGTTTGGATCTGTTGTTGACCCATTGATAGGAATTGATTGCCATGATTAGTCAACAACTCCATTATTGTTGGAACATGTGACTAAGCAGGAGGCTAGAAGGCAAACCAGACAGACTAGCTTTTATCTTCTAGAAATTCCTATGTTACTATATTTTCTATTTGCAATGAATATCGTACATTTCTTTGATGTTAAAGCTGGCAACTGTCACATAAGATTTCCTGTTGTATGTTGTGAATATTTTATTTAAAGAAAAACACTAATATAGCAATGAAAACCATTCCCATAATTTTTTTTTAAGAAAAATCCCCAATCCTGTATGAACCATACTCTATCATAATGTAACGTGTGCCAGCTATATTTTGTATTCTAAAATAAACTTTAAAGGAAGTTAAACCACTGCAGTGTAGAATGTGTACAAAGATACTCCCTTTCCTGCAATCACAAAGTTTTGTACATGACGAAAAATTTCAATGTTAAAAATATTTATTTTTGTAGAAACTTAAGTATTTTTAAAAAACAGATCTGTTTCCATTTACTATGCACCCAACAGACAACCCAGTACTCATCTGTTAAGGTTGTGTCATGTCTTATTATTTACCATCTTACCACTCATTCAAGACTGACAGCAAAGAAAGTGTGTTTTCAGGAAAACAATTGTAGCTTGACTGCAAAGTCACCAATAATGCCGTTTCAGTCTCTGTAATTTCAGCCTAAAGGATGTAATTTACTAGTTTTTCCCTAAAACTGGTGTATTTGTTTTTCTAAAAGTTTAAGTTATTTGAAGGCTGCAACAAAATTCATATTTTCAATTTGTCCAAGCTCTAAGTCACTCCATCCTGACTTGGAACTATATCGCTGTTCCTTCATCGTTGCTGGGTCAAAATCCTGCAACACTCTACATAACAGTATCATCAAAAGGACTGCAGCAATTCAAGAAGGCAGCTCACCATCACCTTTTCTAGGGTAATTAGGGATGGGCAATATATGCTGCCCTTTCCAGCGATGCATATATCCCATGAATGAATAGGAAAAAATTTGATAAGTTCATTTGCAGCATTTACTTATAGGTTTAGCAAAACAAAAACAGAGGATGTGATTAAAACACAACATCCTTCAATCTGAAGACAGAAGTAGAGCACTGTTCACATTGACCACCATTTCTCACAATTTCAAGAGAGTGCTGGGTGTATTGTTTCATAAAGCCGCTGCACTGCCACCTCTACCATTTCTCGAAGTGGTTCATCCTCCACACTACCCTCTTCACACACAACCATCTGTTGGGAAAAAACATGAATAGAATTAGGAAAACTTTTTAAAAAACTAGTCTAGGAACAGCTACTTTTAACATAAAATGATTCCACATAAACTTTCTTCAAAGCTTTTAAAGATCCACTTTAATGTAAATATTTATTTCTTTTCCCACATGTCAATGTGGAAGTGTTGGATCCAGTTTACTTCCTACAGAGCCACTCACTGATGGATCCTGCAGCTGATTTCAGTTGATAGATATGGTGCTATGATTGGGTGCTACAGGTGAAGTAAATAAACTTGAATATCTCCTACAAAGTTTTTAAAAATGTCACAATGAAAGAATTCCATCCCAAGTTAACAGTGGTTGAAAATAAAGTTCATTTAGGGACAAATTCTATCTTTCAAATTAAAGGACTCCGAAATGAACAATGGGCAGGCAAAAATTAGGAAGCTTTTGAATTGATTTTTTATTCATCCTTAGTAATCTTTGAAAAATCCTTTTAAATGTTTGTGCTCAAGGTAATTATTAACAGCAATGGGGAACAAAACATTAAAACTCAGCATCACTCATAGGGCAGGTATATAATGAGCTAAGGCCACTGTCAAATTCCCCAGCAGTGTTCAATAATGTGCTTTATCTCAACCCCAGTACAGATAAGATGCTACACATCCATTTAATGAAAGCTGCATTATTCACCCAGCAGTCTATCCTTAGCCCAGGATGGCTGTCTGATTGATCTGAATTATGGGCAATTTTGTGCCGTAGATTTTATGTTTACTGAAAATGATTTTAGTTTGATTGACAACTCATTTTACTTGGCACACTCAGCAGGCAGAGAGGAGACTTTAGTT
Source organism: Heterodontus francisci (assembly GCF_036365525.1). Taxonomy (NCBI): domain Eukaryota; kingdom Metazoa; phylum Chordata; class Chondrichthyes; order Heterodontiformes; family Heterodontidae; genus Heterodontus; species Heterodontus francisci. Next base: position 58,949,857 of record NC_090373.1, on the reverse strand, counting down.
TATTCGTGCTCTCAAACTATTACAATTAAACACCTGCATATAACTAGAGTGATACAATTACATTAGGTCTGGGTGGTATATAAACAATTGTTAAAAGTATAATTTTAAGATACTGTTACGAGATTGAGGAAAAGTAATTGAATCTATTTTACACAAAAATATCATTTATACTGTAATCCATTTTATATTAGTTCTGTGGTGCATTGTTTAAAATTAAGAGACCACAAATGTAGATCACAGGCAATATCTGTAGATTGTCAACAAATCTGTAAAGCTGTAACTGTCATCATAAAATAGCCTTGGATAGTTTTAATCTCTTGGATACATATGTAGGTTTATTCTTTTCTGTACATGCAAATTGATAACGTGGCTTATGTTATGTCTTGAGACTGTGCACTGGAGCCTTTTGGAGTCTTTGGTGTATTGAGCTAAAGTAAAACAAAGAGTGAAAGTCATGGATGAGGTGATGTTGTGGTCTTCCAGCTGAATTTAAAAGCGATGTCATTGTAACGTGAGTTTTGAAGAAACAGAAAGTTGACATCAACTGGCTATAATGTGCATTCTTCTGCAGCAGAATCGCATCTAATCTTGGGGTCAACTGCAAATATGTCTATTCACTTAACCCTGAATAAACCTCCAACTGTTTGCCTGAATTTCAAACTCACTCTTTCCACATAGGCACAGTACTCTGCGATATTTTGAAAAATGCACAACCAACTCTACAACTAGTCTGCTCCTATGCATCTGAAGTCCGAATTATCAAAGAAAAGAAGATATATTTATATAGTGTCTTTCACCACCTCAGATGTTTAAAGTGCTTTTACAGCTAATGTAGTCACTGTGGTAATGTAGGGAAACATGGCAGCCAACATGCACACAGCAAACAGAAATGAGATAATGAACAGACAATCTGATTTAGTGATGTTGGTTGAAGGACAAATATTATCAAGATTCCTCTGCTCTTCTTTAGATAGTGCCACGGGATCTTTTTATGTCCACCTGAGGGGACAGACAGGACTTTGATTTGATGTCTCATTTGAAGAACAGTACTTCTGACAATGCAGCAGTCTCCCCATACTGCACTGAGCTGCCAGCTTAGATGATGTGCTCAAGTCGAGTGGGTCTTGAACCCAGGACCTTCTGACTCACGGCTGACACCAGTAAAGAAAACTGCATTCTTATACACACAATTAACTCATGCTAGACAAATCTTTAAAAAGAAAGTGCCTCACATCTAAAAACTAAAAGTAATAGTAGATACCTTTATAACTGAACAGTCATGACACTGAATGCATCACAATTATAAAACTGAACATTTTGAAACTCTGAAAAGGATTGCAACATACAGGCAGATCAAGGCAAGAAATAAAATAGAAATGCTTTAAAAAGACACAATGGGCCAAACTGACTTAACATCAGACTGCTTTGTCTAGCATCCTTGCGGATGTGGGCTTAAAATCCAGCACAGATCCAAGTTTCAATCTACTTATCAGAGTGCAGACATCATTCAGACTAGCTGTGTAAAAATCCTAGACCTCTCCATGATGTCTAGAATCACTGGAGATATGTTCAGAGGCTTATAATGTACAAAAAGACCAACAGTAGCTTACAAAATCTAAACCGGTATTCTCTTTAGAAACTGAAGTGCTAAAATTTCTATCTTCATTAATTGTAGCAAAAAAGCGTGTAAGTCAAAAGCGGTATTTCTACCTTCTTACACAGGAAATTTAATCCCAAAACAAGTGCAATGCAAAGCATTCACACTATTTATTCTGTTGCAATTTACTACAGTCATTCTTCACTGTAGTCCTCTGAGTTCTCTATTAGTTAACCCTGACTCAATGAAGTTAGCTTTTTTGAAATAAGTCAATTCAGATCTTAATCCAGCCCAGAAAAGTAATTTGAACATGTTAGGAATCCTATGGTGTGGTTATATACAACTCTGTGATTCTAATTCTACATATTTCCTATAGGTGCACAATAGAAAAGCATGTTTGAGTCTGCAGCCTCACCCTCCTGCTTATGTAATCACAGACATGCCACAACCAGTACAAAGGAACGGAACAGGAGGGTGGGGCAAGGCTTTAGTAACATAAAGAGGCAAAAAAAAAGAGTTCCTCCCATCTTGCTCATTAGCAATTGCTTTATCTGGTCAGGAAAGTGGTGAATACTTGCCCGTGTATCCAGAGAAATATTTGCTGACTTGCCATCAACTGTTACGGAGAGAGTATTGCCAGTTTTAGATTTAGTCACACATTCCTGTCCAAACATATCTCTGAAAGGGGGAAAAAAATCAATTTTGCAGGTAAGTAACTGTTTCAAAAGGGCTGAAAAGGAAAAAAGACATGGATATCACAACTGGTCTCCTTTCATTGATCTCAATCCTATTTGCACCTGTTAAATCTGTCACAAAGAACATTTAGACTATAGTTAAGACAACAATAATGTTGAATACAGCACAATACTGACAATATGCATTTCTTTCAGTTATAAATAGACTCATACTACTTTCTATTCTCTATCTTTTTTGCACTCAGTTTTAGATAAGATTGCATTTATCGGAACGGTGAATTCACACCTATTGTTTCTCACAGGTAAACACAAACCATCACAGCAGGAAGTGGGTGGGGGTTGGAGAAAGAGGAGAAGAAATACTTTTTCCGACATGGAACGGAAAAACATTTAGCAGCAACATAATTTTGGACATCTGGTTTAAGAGTGACAATGGAAGAATTGCACACAGCTTGGAGCTTACTGACATATTTCCAGGACAAGAAAGTATGTTGACTGGGGGGATTCCTATTGGAGATGCTTACTGATGGCCCTGAAGTTGATTCGTTCACTGAAGCTGCAAATACTTACTCCAAAATAGGGGCCTTTTTAACGTTACCTAACCAATGTGCAATATTCCCTCTAAGCTGTGTGGCAGCCAACCGGGAGGTTTCTGCACAGGCGAGCACAAGGCGGCCCCTTTAAGCTGCTGTGTGTGTGCAGCCGTGCAAAAAAAAATTAAAGGGCCCACATACAACAAAAAAATTAGAGAGAACGTTGCCACTGAGTGCTTTAAAAGTATATGAGTATAACTTTCATATAAAACGTTCTACACGACAGCATACACAGTGCAAAATTCTGCCTTGTAGAATAACAAAGCACATCCAGGCTGAGAGGAATGAAGCAATACAAGTGGTAAGAAATGACCAGATGGGAAGAAAAGGTTGAAGAATTATCAAATGGCAGTTTTAAGTGGATGGTGAAATCTATTTTGAATTGGTTAGAAGGATGACTTAGTATCCAATCTATTTTTTTTGATATTTGTCAGTTCACTTAAATTATTAGTTCAAACATTACATCCACAAGTTCCAACAATCTAATCAAATTTGTGAAGTTGTTTGTTCTGATGATATGGAAGGTTTAGGCCTAGCCAGTTACTCGCTGAACAAATTTGATTTCAGCCACCTCTTCAGAGAGAGACTTCTCCAAAAGTAGGGAATTCCGAGGCCAAGTCATCCAGAGACAATCTTACACAACTCTTACTGGTAGCATCGGGAGAGGTTTGGGACCCTGTAGAATGATGGATGATGTCCTGGCCTGGGAAAGGTGGGGGGAGGGGGAATGGGGAGAACAAAAAGGGATGCAATGATGGTGAGAAAAAATAAACTAATAATGTTCCAAAAATATGGCTTGTTCTCAGTTACAAAGATCGATTACACTTGGATTACTATTTTCTTCTGCACTGGAATTCAAACAAATGAAGCAACTTACTCGAGCATAATCTCCAGCCTCCTTGCATAAGTTTCCTTGTCAAATTTTTTATTTGTACTTTGCTGCACAACTAGAGAAAATAGAAATATTTTAGTACCTAACAGTCAATTTATTAAAATAACACTCAATAAAATAGAATTAACTGGGAATTAATTACCTATTTTTGGTTTATACGGCACATATAGTTCTATTGTAATTGAGAAGCATCTACAACACAGGTTTAAAAATACAACACAATTCTGTTACCATAAAACGAGTGTTCAAAATCACCTGCTTCGATTTAGAGAAGACCAAGAGGCAGCAGTGATTCAATTCTACGGTATGAATTACTTGGCTGAGTATTGCTGAGTTCAATGGAATAATCAATTTATTTTTCCTGTTGCATACTTTAGAATGCAAATACTAGTCCGCTTTATGCCCTTAAACTGTCTGCCTAAAAAGCTGCAACACCATGAATGGATCCCTTATAAGACAACATCAGAACATACTAAATGATAATGAGCAAAAGCCTTACATTTGTTAATACAACAAAACATCATAGCTTCCCTCTTGGCCAGGGGGTAAGGGAGCAGGCCTGCATTATATAAAATCACATAGACCTAAAGGTCTCAAGAGTTAATTCCTGGTTAGTTTTGAGACAACTGATTTCAGCTAGGTCTGCTGTTTGGGGTACCGCAACATAGCTCGGTAAATAGAAAGGAAAAGAAAAATCAACAAGGTTTCCTGGTCCTGACTGTTATGCAGTCACCCTGTTGAAAAGTGTGCATATTGATGTTTAGCGATGATCGGATCAGGCTCAGATTATAATGACTTTCATAGTTGAACAACCTGCCAAAGTTCACTTTCACACATAAAGAATGACTAACTACCTGGGCAAGGTACTGGAGGGTGACCAGCATTCATGAACTCATACCCCAAACAAGTCAGTAATTTCAGCAGCAAAGGGAAGAAAATTGTTTTTTTTGAAAAAGGACACGACAATACATGAAGAGGCAAAAACTGAAGCTATGAAAATGGACACACCTTTCTGTGCTTTAGGGTTTGACTGCACTTCCAGAATCACTGTCATCACTGCATCTGCATACATGTCATTTAATGGATTTGCCACCCACTATGAAAAAGAAAAGACTTTATATAGGCAGCTTTACTGAAATATCAAATCCTATTCATTTAATCACTCTCTGGTTTGCTAACTTGACCCCATCAATCAAAGATTACTGAATAAAATATAGTTGGAAAATATATGCAGTTTCATAGAAAAAGACAAGAATACTAGTCAAAATTATCAGAAATGAATCTGAACAAAGCAGTGCAGACACCTGAAAAAAAACAAGAAATGTGGAAATAGTGATAAACAGTTACACCATGATGACTACTGATAAGAGGATAGCATTGACAAGTGTCAGCTTGGTTCAACTGGTTGCATTCATCTGTAAGTCAGAAAGTTGTGGGTTCCCAGACTGAGCACATAATTAAGGGTGACATCTCAGTAGAGTACTGAGGAAGTGCCATATTGCTTATAGTGCTTTATTTTGGATGAGATTTTAAACTTCATGTTCTCTTTTCCTGCTTAGATGGATGTAAAAGATCCAATTTAACCAATTGATGTCGAACATCAATCAACACCATCAAAACAGATTAACTGATTATTAATCTCAATGTTCTTTGCGGAATCTTGCTTTGTATGCTTCCTGCTGCCACATTTACTTACACAGCAATAGTGACAACACTTCAAAAATAATCTATTGACTGTGAAGCACTGTAGGACACTGCAATGAGACGGAAGGCACTACACAGATGAATGTCTTTTCTTTCTTTCATTGGTAAATCTGTAGCTCACTTAATCATACCTTAAATGTCAGCTATGGCTCAGTTATGATCAGTTATGGCCTTTTGAGTTACGAGGTTCCGTGTTAAAGTCCCATTCCAGGACTTGAGCCCAAAAATCTAGGCTGACACTCCAGCGCAGTACTGAGGGACTGCTGCCCGCTCAGAGGTGGCGTCTTTTGGATGAGACGTTAAACTGAGGCCCTGTCCGCCCTCTCAGGTGGACGTAAAAAATTCCATGGCGCTATTTCAAAGAGGAGTAGGGGCGTTATCCCCAGAATGCTGGTCAATATTTATCCCTCAATCAACATCTCACAAACAGATTATCTGGTCATTATCACATTGCTGTTTGTGGGAATTTGCTATGTGCAAATTGGCTGCCACATTTCCTGCACAACAGTGACTACATTTCAAAAGTATTTCATTGTCTGTAGAGCGCTTTGAGATGTCCAGTTGTTGTGAAAAGCGCCATATAAATGCAACTCTTTCTTTTTCCTTTCTTTAATTATGTGAAAATAGGGAGAGAAAAAATATTGCAATAACACATTATACAATAAAATCACCTCCAGCACAACCATGCCTGGCTCCTGAACCAATGTGATAGCTTTGAAGACTCTCAGTGCTGGCTTTTCCTGAATTTCTATTTCTTCCACATCATCTGAAAGGTTAAAAAATTATTCAATTACAATGTTTGCAATTCTTCTTTCAAAAACAATTATTATAACGCAAGAACTGATATTTAAATACATACAGTATTTAGAATTCTATTATACTGTAAATAGATATTTTCTGTACATCTGATTTGTTCAACCAAGTTCTATCAAGATACAATGACACAACAGACAACTCTGACAGAAACAATAGTCCTTGAAATAGAGAAATTTGCTCCCTGGTTGACCGTGAACAAAATGCACTGCCTGGTGTGGTAGTGAGCCATATGGAGCAGAATGTCCCATGTTAGATTCCCTATCTGTGTTGAGGTAGACTATCTAAGCAGGGCAGCAATGGAGGAGCAACAACTGACCACAGCACACCTAATCTAGTGAAGCAAAAATAAAATGAAAGGGGGTTCCTGCCTCTTATTGTAACCCAGTGATCCTGTTGGAAAGTGTTCACATGCATGCTCTCTGTGCAAATATGGATGGATTTGCCAGTATCATCCACATCCTGAGAATAAATAATTTTTGAAATGATGGCAAATGAAAGAACAAAGAACAGTACAGCACAGGAACAGGCCATTCGGCCCTCCAAGCCTGCGCCATCTTGATGCCTGCCTAACCTAAAACCTTCTGCACTTCCGGGGACCGTATCCCTCTATTCCCATCCTATTCATGTATTTGTCAAGATGCCTCTTAAACGTCACTATCGTACCTGCTTCCACCACCTCCCCCGGCTGCAAGTTCCAGGCACTCACCACCCTCTGTGTAAAGAACTTGTCTCGCACATCCCCTCTAAACCCAAGTACAAAGCCCACAAGAAGCCCAAGTACAAATCCCACAAACATCAAGCTTGTCTACAATATCTCCCCACAATTCACCATCTAAACTCAAGTGAAAAAGGGTCAATTATGCAAGGTAAGGGTAAGTGGCCAATGCCCAGGTAGAGGAGGGGGGGGGGGAAAAGTGGGAAAAAGAAAGAAGCTGAGTCATTTACAAACCTGCAAGAGTTTGGAGGTGATGTGCCAGTAGCATGAAAGGTCCTGAGTACTGAATGGCCTGGGTCTGTGTCACTGTGCTCATTGCCAAGTCAGTATAATCTGTTAAAAAAGGAAAGACACCAGTTTATATTATCAGCTTGCACATTTCAAATGTTGATAGTTTCTGAAAACACAGAAGGAGCAAATATATAAAACTAGAAACAGATTGCTATAGATTCAGTCTCACTTTAGAGTTTGAAACAAATACGTATCTTGCCACTCTGCTCGTTCAAAGAAGCGCTGTTCCCAGGAGATTTCTAAATAGGACAAATTCCATTCCGGCTTCCCTGCTCCCTATGGCTTTCTTTCAAATCGTTCAATGCAATCTACAGTCTGAGCAGCATTATCTAAAGCAGCATTTAATTAGATTGCTGACACCTTATACTAAGAATAAGGCTAAATAAATGTTTTTCAGATTAGTGAGATGTGGATAGTGGTTTGCAACAGGGAACTGTACGCTGACCTCGTTGGTTCTCCATTTTTAAAAAAATTGTTTGTTCTCAGGATGTGAGTGACACCAGCAACCCCATTCCAAGCTGCCCTGACAACATTACGAGGCAACCACATAGTGTAGGACTGGAATCACACAGAGACCAGACTGGGTAGTGTGGCAATTTTCCTCTCCTGAAGGATATGAGTAAACCAGTGGGTTTTCATGAGGATCTGGCAGCTTCCACTTCTGCTGTTAGCTCACAAATTAGCAGATCTTTTTGAATTCAGTTTCACAAATTGCCATGGTGGAACTCGTGACCTCTGGGTTTGGCTTGTGACCTCTGAGTTTGAAGTCCAGTACCTTAAACAGCAAGCTACTGTACCTCTTTACAAGTGTATTGGACATAGGCACTGGAGAAATGATACTGAAATTTGCTAAAGATACCAAAATTAGGGAGCCTGGCAGGCAATGAGGAAAAATGCGAGAGGACATACTTGGTGGAGGAGTACAAGTAAGGTAATGAAATGGGTAGACCGGTGGCAGATGCTGCTCAATGTAAAATAAAAATGTATCATACATTTTTGGAAAAAAAATTGTACACTAAATTATTATTTTTTTTTAAAAACTGATCAAAGTTCCTGTTCACTATCTCTGTTGGAAGTGTGAATGTCAAGGGAGGACAGGACAGGGCACAACTGTAATACCTGTCCAAAGGTTGGAGGTGAATATGAGCCACTGGGTAAGGTGGCAGAAGATGACCAGTGGCTGCAGAACCCCATCCAGCAGGCTGTCAATGCTTTCAAGACAGCAGAGAAATTTCAAAGATTTCCCTAAGAAAATCACTGCAAATATACCAGCACGATGCATTCAGGATGTGATAAAAAATTAAAGAAATTGATGCAAATTAACTTGTGCACTCACAGTTCTCAGTATCCTCCATCAATTTCAAGTAGGGTGGCACAAGTCATTTAAAAATTGCTTTTAATTTCTGAGAGTGGACCTTTTTTGGTTTGTGGTACAAAGAACAAACAAACAAAGAACAGTACAGCACAGGAACAGGCCATTCGGCCCTCCAAGCCTGCGCCGATCTTGATGCCTGCCTAAACTAAAACCTTCTGCACTTCCGGGGTCCGTATCCCTCTATTCCCATCCTATTCATGTATTTGTCAAGATGCCTCTTAAACGTCGCTATCGTACCTGCTTCCACCACCTCCCCCGGCAACAAGTTCCAGGCGCTCACCACCCTCTGTGTAAAGAACTTGCCTCGCACATCCCCTCTAAACTTTGCCCCTCTCACCTTAAACCTATGTCCCCTGGTAACTGACTCTGCCGCTTATAACTTTGTAAACCTCTATCATGTCGCCCCTCCACCTCCACCATTCCAGTGAAAACAATCCAAGTTTATCCAACCTCTCCTCATAGCTAATGCCCTCCAGACCAGGCAACATCCTGGTAAACCTCTTCTGTACCCTCTCCAAAGCCTCCACGTCCTTCTGGTAGTGTGGCAACCAGAATTGCACGCAATATTCTAAGTGTGGCCTAACTAAAGTTCTGTACAGCTGCAGCATGACTTGCCAATTTTTATACTCTGTGCCCCGACCGATGAAGGCAAGCATGCCGTATGCCTTCTTGACTACCTTATCCACCTGCGTTGCCACTTTCAGTGACCTGTGGACCTGTACGCCCAGATCTCTCTGCCTGTCAATACTCCTAAGGGTTCTGCCAGATTTCTCTAATGCAATAGTTAGGTAGCTCGTTTTAAATAAAACAATAAAACCTTCCAACATGTGGGCAATTTACTGGATTAAAACAGATCAGAATACTGAAAAATGTGGTCTCATCACTGACACAGTCTCAGCTAGGAGCTGGCTGCAAGTTATTCACAGATTTAGCAAGTGTCAAACTATTTCTAGAAAAGTTGCATCTTAAAATAATATCTTCCTCCGTTTGCCCCTTTCCTTAAACCCAAAAATCACAGACTAGAATCATAGAATAGTTACAACGCAGAAGGGTGCCATCTGGGTCATCAAGCCTGTGCCAGCTCGGTGCAAGAGCAATTTAGCTAGTCCCACTCCCCTGCCTTTTCCCCGTAACCCTGCAAATTTTTCCCTTCAGGTGCTTATCCAATTCCCTTTTGAAAGCCATGATTGAATCGGTCTCCATCACCTTTTCAGGTGGTACACTCCAGATCCTAATCACTTGCTGTGTAAAAATGTTTCTCCTCATGTTGACTTTATTCTTTTGGCATTCACCTTAAATCTATGTCCTCTGGTTCACAAAGCCTTCCGCCAATGGGGACAATTTCTTTCTGCCTACTCTGTCTAGACCCCCTCATGATTTTGAACACCTCTCTCAAATCTCCTCTCAAAATGTTGTAAGGAGAGCAACCCCAGCTTCTCCAATCTGTCCATGTAACTGAAATCCCTTAACCCTGGCACCATTCTCGTAAGTCTTTTCCGCATCCTTTCTAAAAACCTCTCATCCTTCCTAAATATACTAGTGAAGAGGAAAATATGTTGAAAATACAATTACTTACTGGATAAGTCAGATGGGATAAGTATGTGATAGTTGAAGTTTCTTTTTACAAGTATTCCTGAAATTCTTTGACCTTGATCAGCCTTTCTATCTGCCAAGGAGCCCATCACCTGTCAAAAATATTAAAATTAAAATGTGATTTTTTTTTTTAACCTCTAGGTCAGAAGGATGCAAATCCCTCTAACCATCTGCCTTTCAAACAAAATGTCAGTCAACCACTGAATACTTTGAACTCCAGAAAATATAGAACGGAGACAATCTGTAAGATGGATGATGGACAGAAATCTAACAAGAAAATTAACAAAGTAAACAGAAATTGTATAATTACAGAAATTCAAAAAGAGAAATAAAGAGCCAAATCATATCCAAGGGAAAGAACTCCACAAACCAGCTTTGCCTTTTCTGAAATGGTCTTCCTACTGAACATTTGCTGGTGCCATCTCTATTTAGCTTTAGAAGTATTATTTGAAAACAGTTTCTAATTATTTGCAAATGTTAGCAATTTCAATTTTTATCTAATAAATTTTGTCATCTCTGTCCCTCCCTAAATTACACTTTACAGCTGAAAGTATTTTAACCTGTCTAACCATTTAATATGAATATATAGTCAGATATACCGTTGAATTGATTTGAATATATAATTGAGGCACAAAAGGGATTGTGTACCCTCCCTCTGCTCATTAGGAAAGGTTGTCTTATGCTGTTCACATCAGTCTGGCCCTATTAACTCTACTGAGAAATAAAGTTTTACAATCTGTCATGGTCCTGTAGTTTTTTTCTCGGAATATGTGGTTTGCCTTTAAGGTTTGCAGAGGATCAGTATTGCTTTAAGAGCCGGCAAGCCTTAGGAGTTATAGGAAGGTGCATTTTCGTTGCCTTAGAAACAGCCATTTGAAGACTGCGATGCAAAGGGTGCATTCTTGATACCATAGATATAGTCACTGGGAGTGAGCCTGATGCGATACATTTGTTACAATTCAGTTTTGAACTGGCTTATGAGTTGGAGACAGTTTGTGAACAGAAGCCACAGACAGCTGTGGTGTCAGCTCTGAAAAAGAGCTCTCAACCATTTAAACTGAAGGAAATAAGATTTTCAGTCTGTTTAATTATGATCTCTCAAAATTCTAAAACATCAAGCCAAGACAGAGATCTCTGGTAATTTAAATTGAAGAAAGGGAAGTTAGACTGTAACAATCTTTTATCCCTCAAAAAATCTAAAGTCAGATTTATTCTATCGAAAGTATTCGCAAGTGGTTAATTGTTGAAATTCATCGCCAAAGAAGGAAGCATCACCTACTGCTGAAGTTAAGACTATGGAGTGTTCTACGTGGAAGAACTTTTTCCCCATCGGATGGCTGCGAGGACTTCGAGCAACATCCTGTGAGGACTTCGAGCAACACTGGACAGTAAATTTGCAAAGACTCTAATTTTTTCTATTTTAAATGTTGTTTATATCTTCATAGTGTTTAAGAATTTAGTTCTTCTAATTAAAGAGTTAATTTGTTGATTTAAAGATAACTGGTTTGGTTAGCCTCATTCGGGGGTTAATAGATGGTACAATTTGGCTGGGTCTTTCTTTAATTTGGAAAGTTTTTAAGTGATATGTTAGCTGATCTGTGGAACGACGGGATTGAATTAACAGTGCGTTGGTCCCACCACAATCAGAATCGTATATTTTGATTGGGGGCTTTGACTGGAGCAGTTGGTCGTATCAAATCCAAATGTGAAACAAAAATAATGTGGTTTAGATAGAAATTAATAAATCTAAAAATGAAAACTTTTACACACTGCACTCCATCAAGTACAGAAGCACTGAATTATGAGAAATGCATAATTCAAAAGGTTACACTGAAGCAACAAAAAAGTGAAAAATAAAAAATTGCACATGCTATTCCCCTAGTAACTGCAATTCAATTGGAAACTTCAGTGTGGCTGGAGCTGTGCATGCGACTTCAGAACAGAGTTAAGAATTAAAAAGGAAATCAAATGATGCACATTGTAGGTCCTTATAATTCTCTGGGCGTCAGTACAAATTAAAAAAAAGTTTAAAAATACTGCCTCATCTGATCTGCTGGATTACAAGACCCATAGATAGTGATCCTCTGATTTGGTTAAACACAAAAGTACCAGAATGTTCATGCAGATACATACATGTGGCATCATGCATCACACCTGACCAAGCTGGTACAGTGTTGTTCCAAGTTTAAGAACTTGTATACATGGCCAATTTCACTTAGTAGCACGTAGGTAGTTAAAGATCACTCATCAACTAGCATCCACAGGTGAAAGGGAGAATTATTGGACTTTATCATTTAATAGAGTAGTTTCAATACATGTGGTGACATCTCACAAATTCTGACATGCAGCACTGCTTTACTCAGACCAACTACATATATTGTTTTGGAGTGTGAATCAACTACCTTATACGAAGATCTTCACATCAAACTTATGTACCCACTAACATGAAGTCAGTGCCGCAACCTCAGTGCAACGAAAACATAACAGGATAATCAATTCTAGGTGCTGTTTCAGTTGATGGAAGCACTTTTGTAATTAGCTCTGGATTTAATATTTATTAAAGCACCTGAAGGCTGCCCCAATTCCCTCAGCGAGCTTATCCTGCAAGCAGCTGAGTCATGCAGTCTATGCTGACATTCAAAGTACTAAGAGAGGGTGCCTAAAAACTGAGTAAATGTAAATCAAAAGTCAATATCTGTAAGAAGCAAGTGGAGAAAGTAAGAGAGAAATTGGCAAGAATATTAAAAAACAAAAGGAAATTCTCTAAGCCAGTGTCACAGGACTGATATGAAAAAAAATGAAATCCTACTTTGGCCAGTTTTTCACCTCTGAAGTACAATGTTACAGCTTCAGTGTTGCATGGGTTATGGACTTCAATATGAACTTCATCATTGTCTTCATATTCTCGGTTAAGTGCTGCCTTCAGTCTGGCCATTTCATTCTGTTCCCCATGGACAAGCAACTACAAGGAAATCCCAGATGACCATAAATGGAATGTAATCAACATTTTACAACATCAAGCAAATATCACATTTCTTAATTTCAAAGATTAAACCAGAATACCCATCCCTTAAATATTTAGGAAAAATAAGACAACATAGTGTGTAACTCTACTGTGATAAGTTCCCAATCTGGTCATCCTTTAGAGAAAGACAGTGGAAACTGAGCACTTGGCTCAGATGTAAAAGAGGAAAATTCCAAACACTATCCAATTACCTATGCTTGGAAGAGCACATGTGTGGATGTCAGGTCAGTGAAGTATACTGCTCAACTGTGATCCACTGTCTCCCTAACACCACACCCACCCCACCAAATAGTGTTCAAGGCTCACAAGTGAAAGCTGGCCAACTTCATGACCACTCTCTTCATTTGTTGAACCGTATTCTAGTAGCAGTCAGCATCTTTGCGAGACAAAGCGAGAAAAAGGACAAATATTGGGAGGAATGATCTACAAAAATATAAATTAAATAATTTTACAGTTCAGTACTAACCACATGTGGTGGTTTTAATGCACGAATAAATTCACTGGTCTGTTGGTAATCTGTATGTGCAGAGAATGAGATGTAATCTACTGACATCTTCAGTGGTAACTTCTGTCCAGACATGGTAGTTACTTCCTCAGGCTCTGACATAATATGCTGCAATTTAAAAAACAGAATATAAACACTGATTAAGAAAGCACAAACTTTGCATTACTTTCTATATTTACACAAAAAAAATCCACACCTTCTGTGCTTCTTTACTGTGATAAGTAGATGCTTGCACAAAAAAAAACATACTTTTTAAAATAAAAGTCACTTATTTTACGCAAGAATCAAAAATGATCCCTTCACCCTGGAATGTACATATCACTCAAGTCTTATTCAGTACTGTTATTTTTTTCAATTATTTTAACAACTTCACTGAAAGAGGCATCATAATCTTTTAGTTAAGAATACAGGTATATTTGAAGGACCTCCCTTTGGATGATCTACTGAGAGGTCATGAGTCACTGTAGAATTGGGCAGAGTAAGCATGGATTTATGAAAGGGAAATCATGCTTGACAAATCTACTAGAATTCTTCGAGGATGTAACTAGTAGAGTTGATGAGGGGCAGCCAGTGGATGTCGTTTATTTGGACTTTCAGAAGGCTTTCGACAAAGTCCCACATAAGAGATTAGTGTGTAAAATTAAAGCACGTGGGATCGGGGGTAGTGTATTGCAATGTATAGAAAATTGGTTGGCAGACAGGAAACAAAAAGTAGGGATAAATGGGTCTTTTTCCGAATGGCAGGCAGTGACTAGTGGGGTACCGCAGGGATCGGTGCTAGGTCCCCAGCTATTCACAATATATATTAATGATTTAGATGAGGGAACTAAATGTAATATCTCCAAATTTGCAGATGACACAAAACTGGGTGGGAGGGTGATTTGTGAGGAGGATGCAGAGAGGCTTCAGGATGATTTGGACAAGTTGAGTGAGTGGGATAATGCGTGGCAGATGCAGTAAAATGTGGATAAGTGTGAGGTTATCCACTTTGGTAGCAAAAACAGGAAAGCAGATTATCTGAACGGCTATAAACTGAGAGAGGGGAATATGCAGCGAGACCTAGGTGTTCTCGTACACCAGTCACTGAAGGTAAGCATGCAGGTGCAACAGGCAGTAAAAAAGGCAAATGGTATGTTGGCCTTCATAGCGAGAGGATTAGAGTACAGAAGCAGGGATGTCTTGCTGCAATTATACAGGGCCTTGGCGAGGCCACACCTGAAATATTGTGTGCAGTTTTGGTCTCCTTATCTGAGGAAAGATGTTCTTGCTATAGAGGGAGTGCAGTGAAGGTTTACCGGACTGATTCCTGGGATGGCGGGACTGACGTATGAGGAGAGATTGAGTTGGTTAGGATTATATTCGCTGGAGTTCAGAAGAGTGAAGGGGGGATCTCATAGAAACCTATAAAATTCTAACAGGACTTGACAGAGTATTTGCAGGAAGGATGTTCCCGATGGTGGGGGAGTCCAGAACCAGGGGTCATAGTCTAAGGATATGGGGTAAACCTTTCAGAACTGAGATGAGGAGAAATTTCTTGACCCAGGGAGTGGTGTGCCTCTGGAATTAACCACCACAGAAAGTAGTTGAGGCCAAAACATTGTATGTTTTCAAGAAGGAATTAGATATAGCTCTTGGGTCTAAAGGGATCAAAGGATACGGGGCGAAAGCTGGAACAGGTTACTGAGTTGGATGATCAGCCATGATCATAATGAATGGTGGAGCAGGCTCAAAGGGCCGAATGGCCTACTCCTGCTCCTATTTTCTATGTAGACTTCAAGTCCAGCTATGTAAGCAGACAAGATGAAGACATTGCATCATCATACATGCATCCTTTACTGCGTTGTACCAACCAGTGATGAACAACAGGGGCACTTACAGTGTCATTTCAGGACGAAGGTCATAACTAGGTGATGCAATTTGGAAGATCCAATTCAAGAGTGAACTATACAGTAAATGGAAAAGTCCTGGGGAAAATTGATGTACAGAGAGATTTGGGTGTTCAGGTCCATTGTTCCCTGAAGGTGGCAACGCAGGTCAATAGAGTGGTCAAGAAGGCATATGGCATGCTTTCCTTCATCGGACGGGGTATTGAGTACAAGAATTGGCAGGTCACGTTACAGTTGTATAGGACTTTGGTTCGGCCACATTTGGAATACTGCGTGCAGTTCTGGTCGCCACATTACCAAAAGGATGTAGATGCTTTGGAGAGGGTGCAGAGGAGGCTCACCAGGATGTTGCCTGGTATGGAGGGCGCTAGCTATGAAGAGAGGTTGAGTAGATTAGGATTATTTTCATTAGAAAGACGGAGGTTGAGGGGGGACCTGATTGAGGTGTACAAAATCATGAGAGGTATAGACAGGGTGGATAGCAAGAAGCTTTTTCCCAGAGTGGGGGATTCAATTACTAGGGGTCACGAGTTCAAAGTGAAAGGGGAAAGGTTTAGGGGGGATATGCGTGGAAAGTTCTTTACGCAGAGGGTGGTGGGTGCCTGGAACGCGTTGCCAGTGGAGGTGGTAGACGCGGGCACGATAGAGTCTTTTAAGATGTATCTAGACAGATACATGAATGGGCAGGAAGTAAAGAGATACAGACCCTTAGAAAATAGGCGTCATGTTTAGACAGAGGATCTGGATCGGCGCAGGCTTGGAGGGCCGAAGGGCTTGTTCCTGTGCTGTAATTTTCTTTCTAGGGTTGACATTTTTCCCATGAAACAAACAAGTTGGCTGGTTGACAAGCTACATCCAAAGCTGTGCCAATACCTCTCTACGGCCACAGTAACTCAAACTGATTTCCAACTGAATTGCCTTCCGCAGCAGAAATGCTTAGCCTTCACTTAGCATTTTGTGCAGGCATTGCCAACACTGGAAACCTAATGCGTCGCTAACAGTGGGGGTTCGCTGGTCTCTAACTGTTCTATAACTGTGTGGCAGAACATTAACGTGCCGTACCATGCTGCCACAGGTAATGGGGTTTTGTACCAAGACTACTTTATGTTTACTTTAAAATTTGAATAAATAACAGTACTTTGAACAGTGTTTTTTTTTCACTAAAGCTTACGGTTAAACTGGTCTGTGACATCACTAGTAAGTATTGGGTATTTTGGGGTCCAAATCATAAAAAAAGGTTAAAACACCTCATGAATTTAACTAAAATCAAACCAAAGATTTTGAAAAGTTTTACATTGTAAGTTTGCGTACCTTGGCAAGTGTGCCTTCAACACAGTAACCTGCAATAATGACCCCATTCCTTTTATCAGTGCACCAGCTTTCAAACAGCTCTCTGGACAAACCACTCTGCATCATACCAGGAGAGGCCATTACCACACTTGGTCCAATGTCATCAAAATGATCCATACTCTTCAAAAAGAAAAGAACACAGTAAAAAGTGAAGCAATGATAATGATAATAAAAATCTCTTAAGTTGTTTTTCAATAATCTCTTGTTCAGCACTTGCAATATACTGAAAGATTTGGATTTTACAGCATTTTATCAGAACAAATATTGAATTAATATTTCCATTTCCCTCAACAGCCATTGTATTGCCTCTCAATGAGATTGCTTTTTTTTAGTGCCAACTCATATATATAGGTGGTTTGTAATGTACACTTGGAAGGACCAGGAATTGGGTTGAGATTGCCCAAACACATTTTACCTAGAATCAGTCTGAAATTGTTTGAAAACAATTGTTCTAAATCCATCACATCTCAGTCTCCATTAACGTTGCTTTGAAAATTCCTGATCGCAATTTTAAAAAAAATTGTTTGCTGCATAAAAAAAATTCCACGTAGACTGGCTGAATTCAGTTAGCAACAACTATCTCACCTTTAGGTTGCTGATGTGTTTGAAGACGAAAGGGTTGTTAATACTGATTTGTTTGCGAATTTTCTCATTCATGGCATTGACATAGGTTTGGTATACAGCCATACACTTTTTTGCCAGGGATGAGGCATAGTAGATGGGGATGTCATGCAGTTCCGGATGGTTCTGCCAATATTCATCTGCATGTAAAAGTAAAACTCAAACCAATAAGTTTTCTAACTTCACCGTTATGTTGCATTTTTCATTTCCCCTCTAAGCCTTTCTTATTTCAAAGTGACAAATCATCTGGTGGGTATGTTCAAGCCAAATGCTTTTAAACCCCAATATCATTGATGTTTCCTGTACGTCAACCACTACTTATTTGAGTGGGACATCCCTTCACTTCCTGTGTGAGGCATGCAACCAACTAAAGAAAAATGTTACATGGGAAGAGCACAAAAGAGGAAAAAGTCAGGTCATCTTATTTAGATATCGTCTGTCCCATTCTTTCAAGAATATTCCACAGACAGTGGAGTAAGAAAAATACTGGGCACCAAGCCATATATTACAGGACATGACTAAAAGCTTGGTCAAAGAGCTGAGGTTTAGGAAGGGTCTTAAAGGTAGAGACAAAGTTGGAGAGGCAGTGGGGTTAAGGGAGAGATCGAGAGTGTGGGACCTACAGGGTTAAAGGTACAGATGTCAATAGAAGGGAAGAAGGACTGCACAAGAGGCCAGAGTTAAAAGAACAAACAGTTCTGGGGGAGTTTGGAGAAAAAGGGAAGGCAAAGCCCTGAATGAATTTAAACACAAGGATGATAATTTTGGGTCATAGGCATTAGAGAGACCAAGAGCCAATGCAGGCCAGCAAGGAGTGATTGGCGAGCGGGAAAGGATACGATAACACGTTGGATGAGCTGAAGTTTATATCATATGGAAAATTAAAGCCTGGCCAGGAGAGCATTGGAAGAGTCAATTCTGGAGGTGACAAAGGCATCGATAAGAGTTTCAGCAGCAGCTGGGTAATGGCAGGGGTGCAGGCAGGCAACATGATGAAGTTAAAAATAGGCAGTCTTTTGTGATGGAGAGGAAATGAGGTCAGATGCTCAGTTCAGGGTCGAAAAGGATGTCAAGATTGCAAACAGCCTGGCTCAACCTGAAACATCAGAAGGGGCGGCACAGTGGCGCAGTGGTTAGCACAGCAGCCTCACAGCTCCAGCAACCCGGGTTCAATTCTGGGTACTGCCTGTGTGGAGTTTGCAAGTTCTCCCTGTGTCTGTGTGGGTTTCCTCCGGGTGCTCCGGTTTCCTCCCACATGCCAAAGACTTGCAGGTTGATAGGTTAATTGGCCATTAAAAAATTGCCCCTAGTATCGGTAGGTGGTAGGGAAACATAGAGACAGGTGGGGATATGGTAGGAATATGGGATTAGTGTAGGATTAGTATAAATGGGTGGTTGATGGTCGGCACAGACTCAGTGGGCCGAAGGCCTGTTTCAGTGCTGTATCTCTAAACTAAGGGTAGGGGGACTGAATCAGTGTCAAGCGTGTAGAGTTTGCTTCAGGGGCCAATGACGATGGCTTTGGTCTTTCCCAAATGTTTAATTGGAGCAAATTGTGGTTCATCCAAGGCGGGATGCTGGACAAGCAGTCTGACAACACAAAGGCAGTGGAGGGGTTTAGAAAGGTAATGCTGGCTAATATCAATGTACAACATGTGGAAGCTGACCCCATGTCTTTGGATGACGCTGCCAAAGGCATCATGCAAATATGGAAGAGAAAGTGGACAAGGATAGATCTTTAGAGGATTCCAGAGAAAATGGTTTGGGACCAGGAAGAGAAACCATTGCTGGAGATTCTTTGACCACTACTGGATAAATAAGGGTGGAACCAAGTGAGAGTTTTCCCACTGAGCTAGACAAAGGAGGAGAGGTGTAGATGATGATCCTGTGGTCAATCATGCAAAGGGCTGTAGAGAAGTCAAGGAGGAAGAAGAGAAAAATGAACCATGGACAGTCATATGGCTGTTGCAGTACAGCTTCACTGTTCCACTGTACTTCCTAAGACAGCCCACATGAGATCATGGCCTCACTAAGTAGAAAACTGCAAGCACAGCCCCTGTTCAATCTTGCAACTCAGTCTTGCATCAATGTTTTGCTGTTAGGCATGAACTTAGGATATTCGATTTTACTATGACCCTCCCCCCTTTCAAATCCCAGTCAATATTTTAAATAGTTTTAGTTAGATAGATGGGAAAGTATATGAACAAACGAATTAGGAGCAGGAGTAGGCCATTTGGCCCCTCGAGCCAGCTCGCCATTTGATATCATCTTATTATGGCCTCAACTTTACTTTCCTGTCTACCCCCATACCCTTCGACTCCCTCGTCAATAAAGAATCTATCTAACAGCCTTAAAAATATTCAAAGACCCAGCCTTCACTGCTCTCTGGGGAAGAGAATTACACAGACTAACGACACTCAGAGAAAAAAATTTCTCCTCATCTCTGTCTTAAATAGGAGACCCTTATTTTTAAACTGTGTCCCCTGGTTCTAGTCTCTCCCACAAAGGGAGAGACTAGAACCTGTCAGGCCCCTTCAGAATTTTAAATGATTCAGTAAGATCACCTTTCATTCTTCTAAACTTCAATGGGTACAGGCCCAATCTGTTCAACCTTTCCTCATAAGACAACCCCTTCATCCCTGGAATCAGTTGAATGAACCTTCTCTGAACTGCTTCAAATGCAATTATATCCTTTCTTAAGTAAGGAGATCAAAACTGTACACAGTACTCCAAATGTGGTCTCACCAACACCCTGTACAACTGTAGCAAAACCTCCCTACTTTTATACTCGATTTCCCTTACAATAAACGACAACATTCCATTTGCCTTTCTAATCATTTGCTGTACGTGCAACAAAATTTCTTGTGAGTCATATACCAGGGACACCCAGATCCCTCTGTACCGCAGAGTTCTGGACAAATTCAATCCATTTAAATATATACTGCTTTTCTATTCTTCCTGCCAAAGTGGACAAATTCACATTTTACCACATTATACTCCAACATTTGCGCCACACAAGTGCCAGGCAATGACCATCTCCAACAAGAGAGAATCTAACCATCTCCCCATGACATTCAATGGCTTTACAATCGCTGAATCCCCCACTATCAACATCCTAGGGGTTATCATTGATCAGAAACTGAACTGGAGTAGCCATATAAATACCGTGGCTACAAGAGCAGGTCAGAGGCTAGGAATCCTGAGGGGAGTAATTCATCTCCTGACTCCCCAAAGCCTGTCACCATCTACAAGGCACAAGTCAGGAGTGTGATGGAATACTCTCCACTTGCCTGGATGGGTGCACCTCCAACAACACTCAAGAAGCTCGACACCATCCAGGACAAAGCAGCCCGCTTGATTGGCACACCATCTACAAACATTCACTCCCTCCACCACTGACGCACAGTGGCAGCAGTGTGTACCACCAACAAGATGCACTGCAGCAATGCACCAAGGCTCCTTAGACAGCACCTTCCAAACCCGCGACCTCTACCAACTAGAAGGACAAGGGCAGCAAATGCATGGGAACACCACCACCTGCAAGTTCCCCTCCAAGTCACACACCATCCTGACTTGGAACTATATCGCCGTTCCTTCACTGTCGCTGGGTCAAAATCCTGGAACTCCCTTCCTAACAGCACTGTGAGTATAGCTACCCCAAATGGACTGCAGCGGTTCAAGGAGGCAGCTCACCACCACCTTCTCAAGGGCAAGTGGGATGGGCAATAAATGCTGGCCTGGCCAGTGACGCCCACATCCCATGAATGAATTTTTAAAAACTGCCAAATTTGTGCCCACTCACTTAACCTATCGAGATCTCTTTGCATCTATTATGTCCTCTTCACAACTTACTTTATTACCTAACTTTGTGTCATCAGAAAATTTAGCAACCATACATTCTGTCCCTTCATCCACTGATAAATAGTTGAGGCCCTGGCACTGATCCCTGTGGCACTCCACTAGTTACATCTTGCCAACTGGAAACAGACCCATTTAT
The DNA here is from genome assembly GCF_036365525.1 of Heterodontus francisci. NCBI lineage: Eukaryota > Metazoa > Chordata > Chondrichthyes > Heterodontiformes > Heterodontidae > Heterodontus > Heterodontus francisci. Next base: position 58,928,202 of record NC_090373.1, on the reverse strand, counting down.
CCCTGCTCTCTGCTTCCAATTAGCTAACCAATCCTCTATCTATGTTAAGATGTTACCCCCTGCACCATGAGCTCTTATTTTGTGCAGTATCCTTTGACGTGTCACCTTATCAAATGACTTTTGGAAATCCAAGTACACCATATCTACAGATTCCCTTTAACCACCTTAATAGATTCTAGCATTTTCCTATCAAAGATTAGGCTAACTGGCCTGTAGTTTCCTGCTTTTTGTCTCCCCTCCTTTTTTAAATAGAGGAGTGACATTCATTATTTTCCAATCTAGAATCTAGGGAATTTTGGAAAATTACAACTAATGCACCTACTATCTCAGCAACCACTTCTTTAAGACCCTAGGATGCAGGCCATCAGGTGCTGGGGATCTGTCAACCTTTAGTTCTAATAGTTTTTTCAGGACCCTTTCTTTGGTGATTGTAATTGCTTTAAGTTCCTCCTGCCCTTCCACCTCACGATTAACAAGTATCTCTGGGATGTTATTTGTGTCTTCTAAAGTGAATACAGACACAAAATAGCTGTTCAACGCTTCCGCCATTTCCTTATTTCCCACTATTAATTCCCCAGTCTCGCCCTCTAAGGGACCAATGCTCACTTTACTTTTTTCCTTTTTCAATACTAGTAGAAACTCTTACTATCTATTCTTATATTTCTAGCTAGCTTTCTTTCACACTCGAATTTCTCCCTCTTTTTTTAGCTTTCTTTGCTGGTTTTTAAATTCTGTCCAATCTTCTGACCTACCACTAATCTTTGCAGATTTATATGTTTTTTCTTTCAATTTGATATCCTTAACTTTCTTAATTAGCCACAAAATATTGATCAACCAAAGTGCCCAAGCTAGATATTTTACACACCTACTTTTCTCAGGGTTTTCTCTTCCAGGCTTATCTTTGCTTAGTCAACAAATGCACAGTGAGCCTTCATTTGTTCAGTTAGGTTCCCTGAAGCCTACAGTAAAATTTTTCAAATATTTGTGCTCCCAGGAAGCATCAACATTCATTTCATGAGACATCTGTCCTTGGTAAAATGGCCTCAGCTCTGCCCCGAAATGCCTCCACATACTTGTTTAAATTTACTAAAAGATAAAACAAGGATGGAGAGACAAATCAGATTTGCAACATTTACCTAAAATCAGTAGCAGCTCTTGTGCACGGCCTAGAGCAAAGACAGGAATGAGGCAGCGTCCTCCTCGATTTACAATATCATGTACAGTGTTACAGAATCGAGCTTCACGCTCTTCACGTTTCTCATGGATGTGGGTACCATATGTGGATTCCTGTATGAGAAAGATCAGAATTACGACAGTAAGCAAACTGAAATGAGTCTTCAGCCCAGGGTTGCTTTTTGGAATAGAAACAAAAACTCAGCAGCATCCTGTTACATAAGCTGATATAGACAAAAAATTGGAAATATATGTAAGAAAAACTTTATTCTTATAGCTCTGCTTTTGAGCAGTTATCCATCAAATAAACTGCGAATACAGTAATGCTCATTAAATTCCTGAACCTGGCCTTTGATTGCTGCTCACGATTTACAGATCATTGTGCCATAATGGGTCAAATGTTCATGCAAAAATAATGGCTTGTTAATGACACACACGTTAATGACAAATGCAAAAAACAGCTTTAGGTTCAGGAAATGAAGATACACATCGTGAGTTAAGAATCTCTGGAACATGCTGGTTGATTATACCACTTCTCCATTTGCCTTGTATAAAGAGTATCTCACTCTGAGCCTCTCTATTTTTAAGAACATGCTGGAATTACGAACATAGGAATTAGGAGGAGTAGTCCACTCGGCCCTTTGAGCCTGCTCTGCCATTCAATAAGTTCATCGCTGAACTGATTTCTCCAAATTACCACCTACCCCGATAACCTTTCACCCCCTTATCAAGAATCTATCTACCTCTGCCTTAAACATATTCAAAGACTCTGCTTCTACCGTCTTTTGAGGAAGAGACTTCCAAAGACTCACTGCCCTCAGAGAAAAAAATTTCTTCTCATCTGTCTTAAATGGGCGACCCATTATTTTTAAGCAGTGACCCCCCGGTTCTAGATTCTCCCACAAGGGGAAACATCCTTTCCACATCCACCCTATCAAGATCCCTCAGGATCTTAAATGTTTCAATCACGTCGCCTCTTACTCTTCTGAATTCCGGTGGATACAACCTAGCCTATCCAATCTTTCCTCATAATCTAGCCCGCCCGTTCCAGGTATTAGTCCAGTAAACCTTCTTTGAACTGCTTCCAAAGCATTTATGCCTTTCCTTAAATAAGGAGACCAATACTGTACACAGTACTCCAGATGTGGTCTCACCAATGCCCTGCATAGCTGAAGCATAACCTCCCTACTTTTGTATTCAATTCCCCTTGTGATAAACGATAACATTCTATTAGCTTTCCTAATTATGTGCTGTGTCTGCATACTAACCTTTTGCGATTCAAGCACTAGGACACACAGATCCCTCTGCATCTCAGAGCTTCGCAATCTCTCACCATTTAGATAATATGCTTCTTTGTTATTCTTCCTGCCAAAATGGACAACTTTGCATTGTCCCACATTATACTCCAGATTTTTGCCCACTCACTTAATCTATCTATATCCATTTGTAGCCTCCTTATGTCCTCTTCACAACCTACTTTCCTACCTATCTTTGTGTCAACAGCAAATTTAGCAACCATACCTTCGGTCTCTTCATCCAAGTCATTTATATAAATTGTAAAAAGTTGAGGCCCCAGCACAGATCCCTGTGGCACACCACTCGTTACATCTTGCCAACCAGAAACTGACCCATTTATGCCTGCTCTCTGTTTCATGTTAGCTAGCCAATCATCTTTCCATGCCAATATATTACCCTCTACACCATGAGCTTTTACTTTTTGCAATAACCTTTGATATGGCACCAAATGCCTTCTGGAAATCTAAGTACAATACATTCAATGGTTCCCTTTCATCTACAGCACATGTAGCTCCCTCAAAGAACTCCAATAAATTGGATCAACACAATTTCCTTTTAACAAAACCATGTTGACTCTACCTGATTACCTTCAATTTTTCTAAGTGCCCTGCTATAACGTCTTTAATAATAGCTTCTAACATTTTGCCTAAGACAGATGTTAAGCTAACAGGTCTGCAGTTTTCTGCTTTCTGTCTCCCTCCCTTTTTGAATAAAGGAGTTACATCCACTATTTTCCAGTCCAGCAGAACCTTCCCTGAAGCTAAGGAATTTTGGAAAGTTAAAACTAACGCATCAACTATTGCACTAGCCACTTCTTTTAAGACCCTAGGATGAAGTCCATCAGGACCCGGGAACTTGTTAGCCCGCAGCTCCAAAAATTTATTCAGTACCACTTCCCTGGTAATTGTAATTTTCTTGAGTTCCTCCCTCCCTTCCATTTCCTGACTTACAGCTAATACTGGGATGTTACTTGTATCCTCTATAGTGAAGACTGATGCAAAATACCTGTTCGATTCATCTGCCATCTCCTTATTGTCCATTAATTTGTTCACTTTGTTAACTGTTTTCTTTTTTAAATATCTATAGAAACTCTATCTGTCTTTATATTTCTAGCTAGCTTTCTCTCGTACTCTAATTTTACCTTCCTTATCAATCTTTGCTCTTTTTTATATTTGTATATTGTACATTAATTCCTGGTTAAATTCACCGTAGAAAGTTAGGGCTCATAATTAATAGTGCAAGAACATTTTAATGATGTGATAATTATTAATGCGATGTTAATCACTTTGGCCCAGAAAGGGAACTATTTAAACTGCTAGTTTTCATTCCTATATGTAGTAAACTGTTGTTCGAGATTTTAAAAAATGTAAATTAATTTTTAACTTCTTTTTATCTCTCCCATAATGCAATCTCTATTTCTCTCTCTTTGTACACCCAATTTGACTCTAATTCACCCTCTTTCTCAGTTCTTCCTTTGTTTTTTTCTCAATCCTTAAATTTCATTGGTGAAGGAGATACACTGTCAGTCCTGCTGTTCACCAAGGTCCTAAATGCAGTGCTGCACTTCGAGCATGTAAGGGTGCAAAATACCTTTACACTGAAAGGTGCATGAGAAAGTCTAACTAACTCCTCACATGGAAAGATGCCCTGCTCCAGCAAGATTTGGCTCAATGTTTTATGGTCAAGCCAACCACAAATATCTAAGGCAAATATCTTCCACGAGAGACAGGGAAAAGTATGACGGAACTGTTCATGTAGCACCTTGAGACAATATGCGGTATCAGTGAAAAAAAATATTTTTCTGGAGAGCAGATCCTTCACAACTTCAATGAAAGAAAACTAAATGATTTTGATGCATTGTAATTTAATAATTTCCTTTCTCTTCTAAGCATTCACATACACACTTCAGTGCACCAGAAATGAGATGCAAAACTTACTGATGTTATATTTTGTTTTGTATACCTTCTGCTCATTTGGATAAAAATGTGGAGTTAATCATTCATATTAGCCCTCTTACATACACTTGCGCACTCACTTCACTGCTAGTGCTCTTATTACAATCTTCCTGAAGATCAAAAAGCAACTTACTATTATAAGAATATCAGGTCTGACACTGGGAATCTCAGCTGCCATTAAGTGTCTATCCTCTTGTCGTGAAAAATCTCCAGTGTACAAAATCTGCATGAGAGCAATTAGTGATAAACGCAAGATAATATTGAAAGTTAGTAAGTTAATAAGACATTGAAATAATGCAAACCTTTCTGTCCCAGCATTATGAGCTAAATCTATTATATATTAAAAATAGTAGGTAGGTCACAGCATTCTATTTTAAGATGCATTGAAAACTCCCATGTCAATCAGGCCCTATGAAAATTCCTATTATAACAACATTCACATTAATCGGCAATACCTGTTTCACCTGTAGCAGTGCTAAATTAGGTGCTTGTCACATCAGGCATTTCCTAATGTTGGCAACACCATAACACCTTATACCAAAATTAGCCATACCCGCACCTCACAGAGGAACTATTTCAACCCCCACTACCCGTCCTGTCCTCCTTCACTGACGTTCCTCTGCCTTGGTCCAGTTATACCCCCCAACCTCAAATCTAGTTTGTTCTGAAACAGCACTTGATCTTGACAATCCATGTGCAAAACTACAGAAAATTGACTAGTGTTATGCAAAAATGCAATACAAGACGCAGGTTCTGACACATGTCACATAAGAAATGCTAGCCCATCACTTTATTTTCAGATGCTAATATATGTATTTTTGACATTCTATCATCTTTTTAAACATACCTTCACCCCAGCTATTTCAATCATAAACATGGCTGCTCCCAGGACGTGGCCTGCATGGTAACACCAGAACTTGATACCTGCCACTTCCTTCACCTCATGAAAGTTGATGGTCTCAATCTTATCCATACTTTCTTCCAGGTCCGATTCTGTGTACAGCATATCATCTGCTGAGATATTACTTAATGTACAAATAAAGACCAATGAATCTATTGCAATATTAAGAGCTCATATGAATCAAAACACTTGAAAATGAAACTCTAAGCCCTAGAAGTGGGTGCATTGCTTTGCAGTACTGAGCCACAGACTCCCAAGAAGTTCCAGGACAGACAGCCAGTTTGCGCAGAGTTTAGCTGATCTCAGCTGCAGCAGCATTTAGGGTAATATAGTCATCCAGCAGGCACACTGGAAAATGCAAACGTAGACATCAGTCGAGGATGCAACTGGGATTGGCTTTGAAAAAACCTTTCAACACTCACTTGAAGTGCCCACAGAACTGCAGCCCTATACAAACTCATGCAGGCAAATCAAGAGCTAAATACACACTTGAAATCACGGCGTGATAAAATTAAAAAGATATGACTCTTAAATAAGAGAAAAATACTGCGAATGCTGGAACTCTGACATGTGAACAGAAGGTGCCAGAAATACTCAGCAGGTCTGGCCGCATCTGCGTAGAGAGAAACAGAGTTAACGTTTCAGGATTGTGACCCTTCATCAGAACCCTTCTTTACATTTTATGATGAAGGGTCACAAACCTGAAACGTTAACTCTGTTTCTCTCTACACAGATGCTGCCAGACCTGCTGAGTATTTCCGGCACTTTCTGTTCTCATTTCTGACTCTTAAGTGTTTGGTTTCTGTAAAGTGTTCAAAGATACAGGGTACTCTGGAAGCCAAGGATGGAGCAATTCATTTCTACAGAAATGCAACTGGGAAAGGAGGAAGGAAGGAGATGGTCTGTGCACATTCTAATCGTCAATTTTTATTATGCTACAAAGGAGGATTTTGGGATGTGGTGATGTAAAGAAGTACTCATTTCAGGAATTACAGGTTAACTATCAGCAACAGCAGCTGGAAAATCAATACTGCAAAGGGGGAAAGTTTGGGTAGAGTACAATTTATTCAGCATGAAAAAAAACGTTAAATATGAAATACAGAAGCTTCCACTCACCTGACCTTGACATAATCAGACAATAGCCAGCGATATATAGCTTTTGTAGCATGGGTCATAAAAGTTCTGCCTTTAAAACTAGTCTTTTGCAGGAACCATGGAAGTGCACCACAGTGATCTAAATGGAAACTGGTAAAGATCGAATTAAATGAAAAAAATATACATGTAAAAACGCAGTCACATATATAGCTTCTGCTTGAAAAAAAGTTATTGTTGCAAAACATGAATCAAGCTATATATTTATTTAACAAAGGTATATCTGACTTCTTCCAGCACTCACATCACAAAACCTCTAAAATGCTTAGAAGACATATGCTAAAAACTTCCAGTGCTATGGAGCTGCCAGACCAACACAGCTTAAGGTACAAGCACACATACAAAAATATCAGATGGGAAAAGACCAACTGGTGCATCTAGCCTCTCCCATACAGTTGTAATATCTTGTGCACGCAATACATATCCGGAGCCACACAATCTCAAGAGGTGAAAAACCTAGGCCAATTAGGGGGGAAAATCTGGAAAATGCCTCACAGGCCCCTTCAGGTGATTAAAACTAGTCTAAGAGATCACATTGGCTCTGGCTTAGACAACAGGGTACAGTGCAGTGTGATTGCCACCCCAGCCAGAAACAGGTCCTCCTCTCCCTTGAAGGAATACAGTGAATCAGCTTTCACTGCACGAGTCGACAACCAGTTCACAGGCCCACTATTCACTGGAAAAAACTGCCTAACAACCAATCTAGTCCTGCCCTTATGGAATTTGCTAGTGTGACTCTTAGTCATGTCTAACCTATCCAGTTGAAATAAGTTATGTCTGTAAACACAATCTAGTCCCATCATTATTTTATAAACCTTGATCAAATCACCAAGTCTACACTTCTCTAAAGTATACAGACCCAGCTCTTTAAGCCTATTGGGATAGCTAAATTACACTTCCATATAGCATTTGACAAGAGATTATTAGCAAAAATCAGAAAGCACAAAATTGGAGGTAATTTTGTGACATGGTTCATTAATTGGTTTGGAGGTAGAAACACAGAGTCAGGATAAAGGGAATGTTCTCTGATAGGTGGGATGTGGCAAGCATTGTTGCCCAGGGATCTGTAGTGGGGTCTCAGCTTTTCACCATATATACCAAAGACTTGGATTAAAGAATAGAGAACTGTACATCTAAGTTTGCAGATGACACTAAGTTAGGAGACACAGTAAGTTGTGCGGATGGGAGGAGGAAGTTACAAAAGGGACACTGGGAATAAGTTAGTGGGCAAATTATGACAGAGTTCAGCGTGGACAAGAGTGAGGTCATCCAACTGGATCTGAGGCAAACAAATTGGAAAATGTCCTAAATGGCGAGAGACTAGGAGCTGCGAAAGAGTGAAGTGATTTCGATGCTCATGATCACAAATCACTAAAGGCTAGTACACAGGTACAAAAAGTAATCAAAAAGACTAACTGCCATTATCTCAAAGGGGTTAGAATACAAAAGTGAGTTGTACAGAGCTTTGGTAAGTCCCTATATGGAATACTGTGCTCAGTTTTGAGCACTGAACCTCAAGAAAGATGTATTGACCTTGGAGGAAATACAGCACAGATTCACCGGAATGGTGCCGGTGCTTAAATTATGAAGACAGGTTGCATAAACTTGGTTTCTATTTTCAGAGTTTAGAAGGGTGAGGGGTGGTCTAACTGAAGTCTTAAAAAGGCAATCCTTCCTCTTTTTTCCCTTTATAAAGGGAACTAAAAGGGTGAATACAGAGAAACTATTTTCTCTGGTGAAGGAATCTAGAACAAGAGGGCATAATCTTAAAATTAAGCCATTTAGGAGAGAAATCAGGAAGCATTTTTTTCCACACAAAGGGTAGCAGAAATCAGGAACCTGCTCCCAAACAAATTGTGGATACTGGTCAATTTAATTCTTCAAGACTGAAACTGATAGATTTGTGTTAGGTCAGGGTACTAAGGGATATGGAACAAAAGGTGAGTAAGTAGAGTTGAGGTACATATCAACCATGATCTAACTGAATGGGAGAACAGGCTCAAGGGGCTGAATAGCCTAGTCCTGCTCCTATGTTCCTGTGAACAATGGCCACAAGGCTTTTTGTTTCAAACATATGAAAAGGTCAACTGCATTTTTGTTCCAGCTGAATCCCAACAAAACTTAAAATTGGCTCTCACAAGCCTGAATTTCAATGATCTGTTTAACAAACTGATTACGTACAAGTATTTGCACCTCAATCTATGTAATCACCAGTTATTCAAATGCATCGAACGTAACTCAACTGAGCATCGTGATTGGGTCAGGGAAAGCAGAAAAAAAAAGTTTGCTGGAATTCTCTTTCTGAATCAGTTTGATTATTTCTAAACTTTGAAAGGAAGCAATTTTACTTACTGACTAATTAGCAGAAGGTCTATCTCTGCAGGGTCAATCAAATCAATGTACGGGAGTGCATCCATTCCCTCCAGTCCAGGATGAATCCCACAATCCAACTGTGCAGAATGAAATCAGGTGAACAGAAATCAAAAGACATTCATTTCAACATGCTGTTAATGTGTAACCAGATACACACATTACACAAAGTGTAACCTTATATGAAACAAATCTCCTTAATTTGACCACACTGCCAGCATTTCAAGTTTGTATTTTGTTTATTCACGTTCATATGGGGCTATGGTTCCACTGGCTAGTGTCAGATCAAACCATCATGTCAGACCAAAGTATTCATCAGCAGCCAAACTACTCTTGTTCTAACTCCCAACTTACCGACTGTTACGAGAAACAAGTCTGCAAGTCAAATTTTTCAATCGTGCACCACAACAGCAGATGTGCATCAGAGTAGATTTGCAAGAATTTTCTTGTACAGGTTCTTTACAAATCAATCCAAAAATGTCTATGTGGATATGGCAATAATTGTTTAACTCTTGTTAGTTGATCTTTAACTCTTGTTAGTTGATCAATTGTTTTTGACAACCAATAACTTAAGTCAACTAGTGATCCTGAAGCTAATTGTACACTTCTGTAATTATAAAATCATACCATGATTTTTCTTCCTTTGAATTCCACAATGATGCATGATCTTCCCACCTCTTGTCCAGCTCCTCTATTAACAAACCATAAAAATTATTTACTTCTGAAGCCTATGTGATGAAAAGCTACTACTATAGTTCTACTATATAAATTTAAATAACTATAAAGAAACATTTTCAGACGACTTTATTCTTCACTGGGCCAAAATTGAGGCTTGAGTTTTGGCATAACCACCACAGTGTTTTGTGCTAAAGAGAAAGAGCTACTGTGGATAACTCCAATGTTCAACGCGACTGGGTGATGGATCATGTGTCCAACCTGCAGCTTCCCCAAACAGGGACTCTCGAGGTCTCAGCTGTGCCATCACTAACAGGTGGAAAACAGAGGAGACTCCTGAAAAGGTACTGAGAATTAGGGGTGGGGTGATTGGATGAGGGGGTGACTGGATGAGGGGGTGGGGGTGATTGGATGGGGGGGGGGGTTGACTGGATGGGGGGGGGGGTTGACTGGATGGGGGGGGGTGACTGGATGGGGGGGGTGACTGGATGGGGGGGGGTGACTGGATGGGGGGGGGTGACTGGATGGGGGGGGGTGACTGGATGGGGGGGGGTGACTGGATGGGGGGGGGTGACTGGATGGGGGGGGGTGACTGGATGGGGGGGGGTGACTGGATGGGGGGGGGTGACTGGATGGGGGGGGGTGACTGGATGGGGGGGGTGACTGGATGGGGGGGGTGACTGGATGGGGGGGGTGACTGGATGGGGGGGGTGACTGGATGGGGGGGGTGACTGGATGGGGGGGTTGACTGGATGGGGGGGGTGACTGGATGGGGGGGGGTGACTGGATGGGGGGGGGTGACTGGATGGGGGGGGGGTGACTGGATGGGGGGGGGTGACTGGATGGGGGGGGGTGACTGGATGGGGGGGGGTGACTGGATGGGGGGGGGTGACTGGATGGGGGGGGGTGACTGGATGGGGGGGGGTGACTGGATGGGGGGGGGTGACTGGATGGGGGGGGGTGACTGGATGGGGGGGGGTGACTGGATGGGGGGGGGTGACTGGATGGGGGGGGGTGACTGGATGGGGGGGGGTGACTGGATGGGGGGGGGTGACTGGATGGGGGGGGGTGACTGGATGGGGGGGGGTGACTGGATGGGGGGGGGTGACTGGATGGGGGGGGGTGACTGGATGGGGGGGGGTGACTGGATGGGGGGGGGGTGACTGGATGGGGGGGGGTGACTGGATGGGGGGGGGTGACTGGATGGGGGGGGGGTGACTGGATGGGGGGGGGGTGACTGGATGGGGGGGGGTGACTGGATGGGGGGGGGTGACTGGATGGGGGGGGTGACTGGATGGGGGGGGGTGACTGGATGGGGGGGGGTGACTGGATGGGGGGGGTGACTGGATGGGGGGGGGTGACTGGATGGGGGGGGGTGACTGGATGGGGGGGGGTGACTGGATGGGGGGGGGTGACTGGATGGGGGGGGTGACTGGATGGGGGGGGGTGACTGGATGGGGGGGGGTGACTGGATGGGGGGGGGTGACTGGATGGGGGGGGGTGACTGGATGGGGGGGGGTGACTGGATGGGGGGGGGTGACTGGATGGGGGGGGGTGACTGGATGGGGGGGGGTGACTGGATGGGGGGGGGGTGACTGGATGGGGGGGGGTGACTGGATGGGGGGGGGTGACTGGATGGGGGGGGTGACTGGATGGGGGGGGGTGACTGGATGGGGGGGGGTGACTGGATGGGGGGGGGTGACTGGATGGGGGGGGGGGGTGACTGGATGGGGGGGGTGACTGGATGGGGGGGTGACTGGATGGGGGGGTGACTGGATGGGGGGGGGTGACTGGATGGGGGGGGTGACTGGATGGGGGGGGTGACTGGATGGGGGGGGGTGACTGGATGGGGGGGGGTGACTGGATGGGGGGGGGGTGACTGGATGGGGGGGGTGACTGGATGGGGGGGGGGTGACTGGATGGGGGGGGGTGACTGGATGGGGGGGGACTGGTCTGAGTGGGACGGTGGGTGGGGGGGGGTGACGGTGAGTCGGGGGGGGTGACGGTGAGTCGGGGGGGGTGACGTTGGGTCGGGGGGGTGACGTTGGGTCGGGGGGAGGGGTAACGGTGGGGGGAGGGGGGTGACGGTGGGGGGAGGGGGGTGACGGGGTCTGACCCCGGGGCGGGTAGGGGGAGGGGGGGAGGGGGGGGGGGTGGATGGGGTCTATCGGTGGGTGGAGGTGAGAACTCGGTTCCTGGAACTGCCGCCGACAGTCGGGGCTGCAGCATCTTATTCCGATAGCCTGAGGAGAAAGGAGGGCCGAGGACTCACAGCGGGAGGATCAGTAACTGGTCGCTCTCCTCCGCCGGGACGAAAACCTCCGCTTTGCGCTTGACCGACATGCTGAGCTCAATGAAAACACTTCCGGTCCCAGTCCGAACACTTCCGGTCCCACTGCCAAATGCCTCCGGCTGCAAACCGTCTCCGCACAGACTGGGGACAAAGAAACTGAGACATTCGAAGCTTCAGGAGGAATCTTTCAGAGCTAAGGCTGAAATATTGTGCGGAATGATTTTCTTATTTCTGTAAGACCCCATTAATGCATCAGGTAATTAGTTTTATATTTGAAAGCTTTTTAAAAATTGTTTTCATGTTCTGTAAATGTAATGACAGTTGTGTTTTGGGGAGAGGCTGAAAGGAAGTGGGGGTTGGTGTGAATGTGTTTTTGGGCCTGTAGTGTGTTGGTAACAGTCAGTTTTACAAATAAAGCTCTGCTCTGCTTAACTCTTTCATCCTCACCATTCGCTGTTGAATTTTTTTCAACTAGAAGGTACAAATGCAGGCTTGGCTGTGGGATTTACAAATGTTTTTTATTTTATTTAGAGATACAGTCCTTCGGCCCACCGAGTCTGTGCCGACCATCGACCACCCATTTATACTAATCCTACTTTCTTTTTCTTTGGCCTCCTTATCTTGAGAGACAATGGGTAAGCGCCTGGAGGTGGTCAGTGTTGTGTGGAGCAGCGCCTGGAGTGACTATAAAGGCCAATTCTAGAGTGACAGGCTCTTCCACAGGTGCTGCAGAAAAATTTGTTTGTCGGGTCTGTTACACAGTTGGCTCTCTCATTGCGCTTTTGTCTTTTTTCCTGCCAACTGCTAAGTCTCTTTGACTCGCCACACTTTAGCCCAGCCTTTATGACTGCCCGCCAGCTCTGGCGAACGCTGGCAACTGACTCCCACGACTTGTGATCAATGTCACAGGACTTCATGTCGCGTTTGCAGACGTCCTTGAAGCGGAGAAATGGACGGCCGGTGGGTCTGATACCAGTGGCGAGCTCGCTGTACAATGTGTCTTTGGGGATCCTGCCATTTTCCATGTGGCTCACATGGCCAAGCCATCTCAAGCGCCGCTGACTCAGTAGTGTGTATAAGCTGGGGATGTTGGCCGCCTCGAGGACTTCTGTGTTGGAGATACGGTCCTGCCACCTGATGCCAAGTATTCTCCAGAGTCAGCGAAGATGGAATGAATTGAGACGTCACTCTTGGCTGATATACGTTGTCCAGGCCTCGCTGGATACGCTCGGACTTTTGTGTTCCGTGTCAGTGCGCCATTTTCCCACACTCTCTTGGCCAGTCTGGACATAGCAGTGGAAGCCTTTCCCATGCACTTGTTGATTTCTGCATCTAGAGACAGGTTAGTGGTGATAGTTGAGCCTAGGTAGGTGAACTCTTGAGCCACTTCCAGAGCGTGGTCACCAATATTGATGGATGGAACATCAACCACCCATTTATACTAATCCTACACTAATCCCATATTCCTACCACATCCCCGCCTTCCCTATATTCCCCTACCACCTACCTATACTGGAACTTGCAAACTCCACACAAGCAGTACCCAGAATTGAACCCGGGTCGCTGGAGCTGTGAGGCTGCGATGCTAACCACTGCGCCACTGTGCTGCCACTGTCTCGTGCATTCTTCTTTGTTTTGCTGTCCAGTAAAAGAATACAAAAGAAATCCTGCAAATTTACCATCACAGTCCATACAAGTATGGCATTGCAATTTTTATGTGTAAGAAATGATCTCTTACTGAATGCAGGAGAATTGTTAGGTTTATGGTCAGTGGGTGACCACCTGAAAACATGCAGTGATACAACAATTAGCTTTCATTTATATGGCACCTTTAACATTGTAAAATGTCCCAAGGCGCTTCACCGCCAAAATTTGACACCGAGCCACATAAGGCGATATTAGGACAAATGACGAAAAGTTTGGTAGTTAGGTTTTAAGGAGCGTCTTAAGGAGGAGGGAGGAGTAGAGAGGTTTAGGGAGGGAATCCAAGATCCTAGGGCCCAGACAACTGAAGGCATAGCCACCAATGGTGGTGCAGTTAAAATCAGGGATGTGCAAGAGGCCAGAACTGGAGGAGCGTAGAGATCTCGGAGGGTTGTAGGGCTGGAGGAGGTTACAGAAAAAGGGAATGTCTAGGTTGTGAAAGGATTTGAAAAGTATGATGAGAATTTTAAAACTGAGCTGTTGCCGAATCAGGCGTCAATGCAGGTCAGTGAGCACGAGGGTGATGGATGAATGGGATGGTGCGAACTTGGATATAGACAGCAGAGTTTTGGAAGAGCTCAAGTTTATGAAGGATGGAAAATGGGAGGTTGGCCAGGAGATCATTGGAATAGTCCAATGTAGAGGTAGCAAAGATATGGGTTGAGGCTGGCAGAGTCGGGCAATATTAGAGAGGTAGGTGTAGGTGGATTTGGTGGTGTAGCAGATAGCATGGTCGGAAGCTCATCGCAGGGTCAAATGGGAATCCAAAGTTCCAAGTGGTCTGATTTATCCTCAGGCAGTTGCCAGGGAGAGGGATGGAGTCAGTGGCTGGGGAACAGAGTTTGCGGCAGGGACTGAAGACAATGGCTTCGGTATTCCCGATAATTAGTTGGAGGAAATTTCTGCTTATCCAGAACTGGACGTTGGACAAGCAGCATTAAAAAACAGACAGTGGAGGGGTCGAGCGAGGTGGTGGTGAGGTAGAGCTTTGTGGACACACATATACACTGTATGTATAATGAAGAAAACCTTAATCACCATGTTAACATTGCCTGAATGTCACAGTCCACTCTGTCATAGATCTTTGTTTTTGCTGTAGCCTGTGATATTGTTGATGTCTGCGGTGGTAGCCTGGAATGAGCTTGGACACAAATGTTAAGGGCTGGAGTGACCTTGAGAACTGCTGACTGCAGTGCAGTGCCTGACCTGGAGTCAGTACAGGTTAGCTTGCAACATACAAAACAACTGTCACAGCCTCTCTGGTGGAATGTAGCCTCCACATTCATTGTTTCTCAAACACATGCAGGTGAAGTCTGTTGTTACCTATATATTGAGAGGGCAAGTAAGCGCAGTCCTATCATAATCTGACTTGGCTAACATCTCTATGTTCCTCCTTCTCATGCTAAATAATACCAAATAAGGAAAAACTCCCAAAAATGCTTTGTAAGAACAACAGTTGTCATCGTCGGCTGTCCCTCGATTCGAGGATGACGTCTACTCAAGGTCGCGAGTTTTGGCCATGGGTCTTTATCTGACTGAATAGGTCGATTCTCGACCCGCAGATCTTTGGGCACATGGGGCAGGATGTAGTGGGATCCGAAGTGCAGGATTTGCTTCCTTTTCTTTCCTTTGCTGCTGCTCTGCCTCATCATTAAGGCGTTTGGACTCAAAGCATTGATGGACAAGTTGTTGCTGCTTTGAACGATTGGTAGAAAGCTCCTCCCAGTCATCAATGTCAATGCTGCTGCAGTTCAGAGTGTCTTTGAAGCATTTACATTGTCCTCCCTGGAATGCTAGCCATTTGAGAGCTGAGAAAACTAGGACCTAGTGGGGGGGATGGTTTTTGGCCATCTGGACCCAGTGTCCAGTCTATTGAAGTTGGTTTTGCAGCTGGATTCAGGAAAGGCACTAGTATTTGTTGAATGGGCCTCCCCTTGAATCTGGAGGATGCGGCAGAGGCATTGCTGATGAAATTTCTCTCGCGCTCTTATGTGTCGCTGATACACAGTCCAGGTCTCACTGCAGTACAGGAGTGTGGTGATAACAACTGCTCTGTACGCGAGGACTTTTGTTGACTTGCGGAGGTCTTTGTTGTCAAACGTTCACTGCTGTAGTATGTAGAAGGCTGAGCTGGTGCAGCTGATCCGGTGTTGGATCGCCTCATCAATGGTGGCCTTTTGAGACAGATGGCTGTCAAGGTATGGGAAGTGCTCAACATATATGGGAGGTGGAATATTTTGCTGACCAGGTGTGGGTTGATATGAGTTTTGTTTCGGCAACATTCAAGGACAGGCCAAGTCTCTTGTATGCAGAATTGAAGAGATTGAGAGCAGCTTTTAAATCTGGTGCAGAGTGGGCAACAACACTGCAGTCATGCGCAAACTGTAGATCATGTATGTCTATGGTGGTCAGTTTAGTTTTGGCACGGAGACATCTGAGGTTAAAGAGTTTTCCATCTAGGCAGTATTTAATGCTCACACCAGAGGGCAGCTGATCTTTCAGAAGGTGAATAGCCACTGTCAGGTTGATTGTAAGTAGTATGGGGGCTATCACATGCCTTGCTTGACCCCAGTCCGGTTTAGAAAATGTCTGTTTCAGATTTCCCACTCAAGACAGTTGCAGTCATATTATTACGGAGCAATTGCAGGATTGTAATGAAGTTTCTTGGACATCCAAATCTTTGGAGCTCATTCCACAGAACCTCGCGATTTACTGAGTCAAATGCTTTGGTCAGATTGATGACTGTAATGAAGAGTTCCTGCTGTTGTTCTGGACATTTTTCCTGGATTTGTCTGGCAACGCAGACCATGTAGGAGGTTCCTCTGGAAGGTTTAAAGCCACACAGTGTCTCTGGGAGGATTTCCTCAGCCATAGGATGTAGGCGATTCAGGAGAATGCGTGTCAGGATTTCCCTGCTATGTCCAAGAGGGAAATACCTCGATAGTTCCCACAGCATGATTTATCTCCCTTCTTGAAGATAGTTACAATTGTCACATTCCTGAAGTCAGGGTGGGGGGAGTTCTTTTTCCTTGCAAATCCATAGGTTGAGTGCATGGAGTCTTGAAGGGAGCAAAAGCCCACCAGCTTTGAAGACCTCAGCTGTAATACCATCGGGGCCGTAGGCTTTGTTGTTTTTGTTGCAGCTCTCCCATTGATGGTGGTTTATACATGGATTCTACCACAGGATACTGGGGGATAGCCTGAAGAGTATCAGCTGCCACTGTAGATTCACGGCTGAGGAGTTGTTGAAAATGTTCTTTCCAGCATTGACGGATGGCATTGTCATTCTTAAGAAGAGAGACACCATCCTGTAAGCGAAAGGGATCTTGTCCATTTGATCTTGGTCTATAGATGAAGACGGTGGCTTCAGAAAAGCTTTGCATGTCATGATGGTCAGCATATTGTTGGATCTCTCGGGCTTTCTTTTCCCACCACTTGTCCTTTATCTTTCGGATTTGCCTTTGGGTATCAGCCTTGAGATGTTGCAGTGCTGCCTGTTTGACTTGCGACCTGGGTTGTTCTGCCAGGCAATGAAGGCTGCTCATTTTTGTACCTGGTGGTCTCATATTTCAGCATCGTTTTCATCGAACCAGTCCTGGTGACGACGATGCTCGAACCCGATGGTCTGGACACAGGAGTCTACTACAGCTGACTTTATTTGTTCACACTTTTCTGAAATTGAGTTGGATGCGTGAAGATTTTCCAGATTGGTTGTGAGCTGCACTTGGAATTCCTCTCTTCAGTCGGGCTGCTTTAGGGCTGAGGCATTGATCATCTTCCTCTTGGACTTTTGGGTCTTGCGATGTCTTGGTGTTAGGTGAATGTTCATCATCGATTGAACCAGTCGATGATCTGTCCAGCAGGCATCAGACGCCCGCATGGATCCAGTGATACAGACAACACTTTAAAGAACAACTGTAAGTTGCAGCCATTGAAATTCCCAGTTTAAAAGGGCAGAAATGCAAAGCAGTGCATTCCTGGCATAAAGGCCCTGGAAAGTGGTTGATGCCAGTTGTTTAGCTTTACTATGTTAAAATAAAGCATTTTGGTGGGAGCTTCCTGCACTATTAATTTTTGCAGCTGTATATTTGTGTGGTTCGTACAGTGGGCTGAGATCCAGTGTAACTGATCTCTACTCAAGTTTCTGCTCCTAATGCCCTGATTGCTCACACTTAAGAGGAGATACGAGGTTGAAAAGTTGACCATCTTTTTCTCTCACTGCAACCCAAAGAAAACTGAATATTTTGTTACTGTGCATTTGGAGAAATCTATACTGACGGAGTTTCAGAATATTGGGGGTGGGGGAAGAGAAAGAACTGTTTTGCATTTGATTTCCAATCCTAGAGCCATCAGCAATGGAAAGATGCGAGTGTTATTGGCTGCTGGCATTCAGGACTGCAAAGGATATCAGTCCACGCTAACAATATGATAGGTGTTTACTGGGACTGGAATATCAATTATTATTGCCGATAATTTAATGGAACCTGTCTGCATTCCACAGATGACATTTTTAATGGGCTAGAGCCACAGCAATTTATCAACTATCCCTTATCCTTACTTACAATGTTGCAACCAGACATCTCTTTTTGAATATGTTGAAACATTTATTGCTTTTTTTCCTTTAAAAACTTTTTTGAGAAAGGATTTATAAACGTTGCAACTCAAGCACAAGATGTTATGGGGGAAATGTATCTGCAGTACATTATGTATTTACTGTGGTACATGATTGCCTTAATATTGTGATTGTAGCTTGGGGCACCATAGATGTCCTCAGTTACTGAAGTGCTGAAGTTACTGAAAGAAGTTTCTGAATGGTTCAGAGATCAATGGGCACTTGCCTGGTATTTTTAATGTTCAGATACAAGTTATACCACAAATTTAGTAAATTAGTAATTTGTTCAGTAATAGAATAATGCAAGTGGAAATATTGAACCTTCATCAAACCAATACACACCTATGATGTAACTTTGCCTGCTGACCTGTACCTGGTTAAATATGTTTAATGTAGGAATCACAGCACATGCTGTATAAAGCTATGTGGGGAATCCTGAATGCAAAGATAACCCCCAGCTTTTTTACTGCAAATTGTCTTTTTAAACCCCTCTCCCCTGTCTTCTCCACCCTCACCTACAATGTGCGAGGAGATCAGGGACTTCTTTGTCATTAAGATCGAGACCACCCGATCAGCTGCCTCTGTCTCATCCCTCCCCTCCTCTCCCCCACCAAGCTAAATTTGCTCTAGAGTTTTCTGCTTTCTCTAGTTTCTCTCCTATCTCCCCTCAAGCCCTCTCCGAGCTCATCTTGTCCATGAGACCCACTTCCCGCTCCCTTGACCCTATTTCCACTAAACTGCTGACCACTCAACTTTCCCTCCTGGTCCCTATGTTAGCTGATATTGTAAATGGTTCTCTCTCTTCAGGTGTTGTCCCTCTTTCCTTTAAATCTGCCCCATTCCTCAAAAAAACCCTTGACCCCACAGTCCATGCAAACTACCATCCCAACTCCAACCTCCCTTTTCTCTCCAAAGACCTTGAACGTGTTGTTGCTTCCCAAATCCATGCCCATCTTTCCTGGAACTCCATGTTTGAATCCCTCCAATCAGGTTTCCACACCTGCCTCAGTACCAAAACAGCTCTTATCAAAGTCACAAATGACATCCTACGTGACTGTGACAAAGGCAAACATTCCCTCCCAGTCCTTCTTGACCTGTCTGCAGCCTTTGACATGGTTGATCACACCATCCTCCTCCAATGCCTCTCTACTGTTGTCCACATGGATTGGACTGCACTTGCCTGGTTCCATTCTTGCCTATCTAATATCCAGAGTATCATTTGCAATGACTTGTTTTCCTAATCCTGCACCACTACCTCTGGTATCCCACAACGATCTATCCTTGGCTCCCTCCTATTTCTCATCCACATGCTGCCCCTTGGTGACATCATCTGAAAGCACAGCGTTAGTTTTCACATGTATGCTGATGCCACCCAACTCTACCTCACCCCCACTTCTCTCAACTCTTCCACTGTCGCTAAATTACCAGACTGCTTATCCGACATCCAGTATTGGAGGAACAGAAATTTCCTGCAATTAAATATTGGGAAGACTGAAACCATTTTTTTCGGTTCCTGCTCCAAACTCCATTCCTTATGTACTGACTTCATCCCTCTCCCTGGCAACAGTGAGAATAAACCAGACCGTTCACAACATCGGTGTCATATTTGTCCCCGAGATGAGCTTCCGACCTCATATTCGTGGCATCACTAAGACTGCTTATTTCCACCTCCTTAACATCACCGGACTTTGCCCCTGTCTCAGCTCATCTGCTCTTAAACCCACATTCGTGCATTTGTTACCTCTGGAGTTGACTTTTCCAGTGCACCTGGCTGGACTCTCACATTCTACACTTCATAAACTTGAGGTCATCCAAAACTCTGTTGCCTGTGTCCTAAGTAATACCAAATTCTGTTGACCTGTCACCCCTGTGCTCACTGACCTACATTGGCATAGAGTCATACAGCAGAGAAACAGGCCCTTCAGCCCATCGTGTCCGTGCCGGTCATCAAGCACCTATCTATTCTAATCCCATTTTCCAGCACTTGGCCCGTAGCCTTGTATGCTATGGCATTTCAAGTACTCATCCAAATACTTCTTAAATGTTGTGAGGGTTCTTGCCTCTACCACTCCTTCAGACAGTGCATTCCAGATTCCAATCACCCTCAGTGAAAAAAGTTTTCCTCAAATCCCCTCGAAATCTCCTGCCCCTGACCTTAAATCTTTGCCCCCGGTTATTGACCCCTCCGCTAAGGGAAAGAGTTTCTTCCTATCTACCCTATCAATGCCCCTCATAATTTTGTATACCTCGTCAGGTCCCCCCTCAGCCTTCTCTGCTCTAAGGAAAACAACCCTAGCCTTTTCAGTCTCTCTTCATAGCTGAAATGCTCCAGCCTAGGCAACATCCTGGTGAATCTCCTCTTCACCCTTTCCAGTGCAATCAAATCCTTCCTATAGTGTGGTGACCAGAACTGTACACAGTACTCCAGCTGTGACCTAACTAGCGTTTTATATAGCTTCCTCATAACCTCCCTGCTGATATTCTATGCCTCGGCTAATAAAGGCAAGTGTCCCACATGCCTTCCTAACCACCTTATCTACCTGTGCTGCTGCCTTCAGTGATCTATGGACAAGTACACCAAGGTCCCTTTGATCCTATGTACTTCCTAGGTCTGACCATCCATTGTATATTCCCTTGCCCTCCCAAAATGTATCACTTCACACTCAGGATTAAATTCCATTTGCCACTGCTCTGCCCATCTTACCAGCCCATCTATTCTTTTTGGGCCTCCTTATCTCGAGAGACAATGGATACGCGCCTGGAGGTGGTCAGTGGTTTGTGAAGCAGCGCCTGGAGTGGCTATAAAGGCCAATTCTGGAGTGACAGGCTCTTCCACAGGTGCTGCAGAGAAATTTGTTTGTTGGGGCTGTTGCACAGTTGGCTCTCCCCTTGCGCCTCTGTCTTTTTTCCTGCCAACTACTAAGTCTCTTCGACTCGCCACAATTTAGCCCTGTCTTTATGGCTGCCCGCCAGCTCTGGCGAATGCTGGCAACTGACTCCCACGACTTGTGATCAATGTCACACGATTTCATGTCGCGTTTGCAGACGTCTTTATAACGGAGACATGGACGGCCGGTGGGTCTGATACCAGTGGCGAGCTCGCTGTACAATGTGTCTTTGGGGATCCTGCCATCTTCCATGCGGCTCACATGGCCAAGCCATCTCAAGCGCCGCTGACTCAGTAGTGTGTATAAGCTGGGGATGTTGGCCGCTTCAAGGACTTCTGTGTTGGAGATATAGTCCTGCCACCTGATGCCAAGTATTCTCCGAAGGCAGCGAAGATGGAATGAATTGAGACGTCGCTCTTGGCTGGCATACGTTGTCCAGGCCTCGCTGCCGTAGAGCAAGGTACTGAGGACACAGGCCTGATACACTCGGACTTTTGTGTTCCGTGTCAGTGCGCCATTTTCCCACACTCTCTTGGCCAGTCTGAACATAGCAGTGGAAGCCTTACCCATGCGCTTGTTGATTTCTGCATCTAGAGACAGGTTACTGGTGATAGTTGAGCCTAGGTAGGTGAACTCTTGAACCACTTCCAGAGCGTGGTCGCCAATATTGATGGATGGAGCATTTCTGACATCCTGCCCCATGATGTTCGTTTTCTTGAGGCTGATGGTTAGGCCAAATTCATTGCAGGCAGACGCAAACCTGTCGATGAGACTCTGCAGGCATTCTTCAGTGTGAGATGTTAAAGCAGCATCGTCAGCAAAGAGGAGTTCTCTGATGAGGACTTTCCGTACTTTGGACTTCGCTCTTAGACGGGCAAGGTTGAACAACCTGCCCCCTGATCTTGTGTGGAGGAAAATTCCTTCTTCAGAGGATTTGAACGCATGTGAAAGCAGCAGGGAGAAGAAAATCCCAAAAAGTGTGGGTGCGAGAACACAGCCCTGTTTCACACCACTCAGGATAGGAAAGGGCTCTGATGAGGAGCCACCATGTTGAATTGTGCCTTTCATATTGTCATGGAATGAGGTGATGATACTTAGTAGCTTTGGTGGACATCCGATCTTTTCTAGTAGTCTGAAGAGACCACGTCTGCTGACGAGGTCAAAGGCTTTGGTGAGATCAATGAAAGCAATGTAGAGGGGCATCTGTTGTTCACGGCATTTCTCCTGTATCTGACGAAGGGAGAACAGCATGTCAATAGTCGATCTCTCTGCACGAAAGCCACACTGTGCCTCAGGGTAGACGCGCTCGGCCAGCTTCTGGAGCCTGTTCAGAGCGACTCGAGCAAAGACTTTCCCCACTATGCTGAGCAGGGAGATTCCACGGTAGTTGTTGCAGTCACCGCGGTCACCTTTGTTTTTATAGAGGGTGATGATGTTGGCATCGCGCATGTCCTGGGGTACTGCTCCCTCGTCCCAGCACAGGCATAGCAGTTCATGTAGTGCTGAGAGTATAGCAGGCTTGGCACTCTTGATTATTTCAGGGGTAATGCTGTCCTTCCCAGGGGCTTTTCCGCTGGCTAGGGAATCAATGGCATCACTGAGTTCCGATTTGGTTGGCTGTATGTCCAGCTCATCCATGACTGGTAGAGGCTGGGCTGCATTGAGGGCATTCTCAGTGACAGCATTCTCCCTGGAGTACAGTTCTAGGTAGTGCTCAACCCAGCGGTCCATCTGTTTGCGTTGGTCAGTGATTATGTCCCCCGATTTAGATTTGAGGGGGGTGATCTTCTTGATGGTTGGCCCAAGAGCTCTCTTCATGCCATCATACATTCCTCTGATGTTTCCGGTGTCTGAGGCCAGCTGAATATGGCTGCATAGGTGTTGCCAGTAGTCGTTTGCGCAACGCCTAGCTGTTCTTTGTGCAGTACTTCTGGCTGCTTTAAGTGCTGCGGATGTTAAATCGCTGGGGGCTTTCTTGTAGTTCAAAAGTGCAATGCGCTTAGCGGCTATGACAGGTTCCAGCTCTTCATTATGAGATTGAAACCAGTCTGCATTTCTCTTCGCACTTTTGCCGTAGGTGGTCAAAGCTGACTCATAGATGGCGTCTCTGATGTGGGCCCACTTGGTCTCAGCATCCCCTGTGGGAGTGTTTTGAAGGGCTGTTACAAGTGAATTTAGAAATTTTTGTAACAGCTGTGGGTGAGAAATTCTGCTCGTGTTGATGCGCGGGTGGCCCTTCTGCTTGGAATGATGCAACTTCTTTGGTCTGAGTCTAACCTTGCTGCACACCAGGGAGTGGTCGGTGTCGCAGTCCGCACTGTGGAAGCTGCGTGTGATTTGAACACTGTTTAAGGCGGCTCGCCTTGTGACAATGAGGTCTAGCTGGTGCCAACGACGTGATCTTGGGTGCCTCCATGAAACCTGGTGACAGGGTTTAGTGTGAAAGAACGAGTTGGTGATGCAGAGGTTATGATAGGTACACAACTCAAGCAGTCTCTGCCCGTTCTCATTCATCCTTCCAACGCCATAGCGCCCAAGGCAGGAGGGCCATGAGTCATGGTCGGCCCCAACCCTGGCATTAAAGTCCCCCAGCAGGAATAGGTGTTCGGTGTTGGGGATGCTGCTAATGATGTTATGGAGTTGTTCATAGAACTGGTCTTTAGCTTCAGGTGCGGAACAGAGTGTTGGAGCATAGATGCTGAGTAGGTGTACTGGACCAGAGGTGGTGAGCAGTCGGATGGACAGTATGCGTTCCGAGCCATTTGAGGGAGGCTCTATCATGCTGAGCAAGGAGTTTCTGATGGCGAAGCCCACTCCATGCTGTCTTGGTTCTTCAGGATCCCTGCCCTGCCAGAAGAAGGTGTAGTCTTGCTCTGCTAGAGAGCCACTCGCGGGGAGGCGAGTCTCCTGAAGTGCTGCAATGTCCACATTGAGTCTACTGAGCTCGTTGTTAATGATGGCGGTCTTCCGAGAATCGTTGATTTGTGTAAGGTCTTCCGACAGGCCAGGACACATAGTTCTGACGTTCCAGCTTGCAAAGCGAAGGGCTGGTACCTTCTTTCCTTTTTTCATGTTGTTTGGTGCGGTGTATCAGTCCACCTTTCGGGCAATGACCCTGAGCTCCAAGCACCCATTGAAGCAGGCAGACTGTGGCGGGACAGAACCTTATTGACCGGGGGCTGCCCGGTTTGAGGCGGGCAGTAGCTGTCCAGTGAGGTGCAATGACCTCTCCCACCGACAAAGGCAACCCGTGGCGCCCAGTTTCTACGCCAATTTATCTGGACTTATAACCCGTAACTGCTGCCTTCCGTGTTGTTTCAGTCGCTGTGAGGCAACTATGGAGTGACCTCTCCATGGCGCATGCCTGGGCAAATTTATGGAGGTTGAGAGTTGCCCAGTCGTCAAAACCCCCCTCTCGGCCTTTCTGGTGGGGTCCAAAGGAGTGCAGGACACGACGTTTGGCACCAGTATGGCTGCAGGAACTGCCGGAAACATGCCAAAGGTGACACATGACCGCCTACGGGGTTCCGCTCCGGATTTTCTGTTAGGGTTTACTCCCTTAGCCTTGGTCTCTCCCGAGACGCCCACAAGGCAGTGGGGTTGTTGGGGCCCCTACACAGGTGTAGGATGGTGCCGGTGGGAGGAGGGGATGCAAGGGGGAGGGGTAGAGGGAGGGGGTGGGGGGGGGGTGCAGGGGAAGGGGGTGCGGGGTGAAGATGGTGCGGGGGGGGCGGGCTGGGGCGGGGTTGTGAGGGGGTGAGCTGAGAGGGTGGAGCAGGGAAGGGGACGGGGGTGGGGGGGGGGGGGTGGAAGGGGGGTAAAGGGGGGGGGGAGGGGGGGTGGAATCTGGTGCAGGTAATAAGCCATTTCCTCAGTGCCCACCATCGACGTCCGGAAAGCTCATCTACGTCCTTCGGGAGGTGAAGCATCATTTGGCAGACTTAGAGGTGATTACCTCTAATCTATATTGTCTTGTAATCTAAGGCTTTTCTCCTCACTCTTTATGACACCACCAATTTACGTGTCATCTGCGAACTTACTGATCATACCTCCTATATTCACATCTAAATCATTAATGCATGCTACAAACAGCAAGGGTCCCAGCACTGATCCCTGTGGTACACCACTGGTCACAGGCTTCCAATCACAAAAACAACCCTTGACCATCACCCTCTGCCTCCTGCAACTAAGCTAATTTTGGATCCACTTTGCCAAATTGCCCTGGATCCTATGGGCTGTTACCTCCTTGACCAATCTCCCATGCGGGACCTTATCAAAAGCCTTACTGAAGTCCATGTAGACTGCGTCAACTGCTTTACCCTCATCGACACATCTAGTCACCTCTGCGAAAAAGTCAATCAATCAGGATCTCCCCCTGACAAAGCTATGCTGACTTATGCTTGATTAAACCCTGCCTCTCCAAGTGGAGATTAATCTTGTCCCTCAGAATTTTTCCCAATAGTTTCCCTACCATTTATGTTAGACTCACTGGCCTGTAATTACCTGGTTCATCCCTACTACTCTTCTTGAATAATGGTACCACATTCACTGTCCTTGGCTCCCGTTCAAGCAATGTTTTGATTTTAAAATTCTCATCCTTGTTTTCAAATCCCTCTATGGCTTCGCCCCTCCCTATCTCTGTGATCTCCTCCAGCCCCACAACCCTCCCAGATATATGCACACCTCTAAAATCAGGGATGCTGAAGAGATCCTAATTAATCGCTCCACCATTGGTGGCTAGGGCTTCAGATGCCTAGGCCCCAGGCTCTGGAAGTCCCTCTGTACAGCTCTCCACCTCTCTACCTCACTTTCCTCTTTTAAGACCCTCCTTAAAACCTACCTCTTTGACCAAGCTTTTGGTCAATTGACCTAATATCTCCTTATGTGGCTCAGTGTCACATTTCGTTTTATAATGCTCCTGTGATGCACCTTGGGACGTTTTATTACATTAACGGCACTATATAAATATATATATTTTTTGTTCATGGGATGTGGACGTCGGTGACAAGATAGCATTTATTGCCCATCCATAATTGTCCTTGAGAAGGTAGCGGTGAGCTGCCTTCTTGAACCTCTGCAGTCCTTGGGGTGTCAGTACACCGACAGTGCTGTTAGGAAGGAAGTTCCAGAATTTTGACCCAGTGACAGTGAAGGCACTGCAATATAGTTCCAAGTCGGGATGGTGTGTGGCTTGGAGGGGAACTTGCAGGTGGTGGTGTTCCCATGCATCTACTGCCCTTGTCCTTCTCGGTGGTAGAGGTCGTGGGTTTGGAATGTGTTGTCGAAGGAGTCTTGGTGAGTTGCCGCAGTGCATCTTGTAGATCGTACACACTGCTGCCACTGTGCATCAGTGGTGGAGGGAGTGAATGTTTGTGAATGGGGTGCCAGTCATGCACGCTGCTTTGTCCTGGATATTGTCGAGCTTCTTGAATGTTGTTGGAGCTGCACCCATCCAGGCAAGTGGAGAGTACTCCATCACACTCCTGACTTGTGCTTTCTAGTTGGTGGACAGACACTGGGGAGTCAGGAGGTGAGTTACTTGCGTCAGAATTCCCAGCCTCTGACCTGCTCTTCTGGCCACAACATTAATGTGGCTGGTCCAGTTCAGTTTCTGGTCAATATCAACCCCCAGGATGTTGATATTGGAGGATTCAGTGATGGCAATGCCATTGAATATCAAGGAGAGATGGCTAAATGCTCTGTTGTTTGAGATGGTCATTGCTTGGCACTTGTGTGGCACGAATGTTACTTGCCACTTATCAGCCCAAGCCTGGATGTTGTCCAGGTCTTGCCACATCTGGAGATGGGCTGCTTCAGTATCTGAGGAGTCGCGAATGGTGCTGAACTTTGTGCAATCATCAGCGAACATCCCCACTTCTGACCTTATGATGGAGGGCAGATCAGTAATGAATCAGCTGAAGATGGTTGGGCCTAGGACACTACCCTGAGTAGCTCCTGCAGTGATATCCTGGAGCTGAGATGATTGACCTCCAACAACCACAACTATCTTCCTTTGTTATAGGTGCGATTCCAACCAGTGAAGAGCTTTCCCCCTGATTCCCATTGACTCCAGTTTTGCTCGGGTTCCTTGATGCCATACTCGGTCAAATGCTGCCTTGATGTCAAGGGCAGTCATTCTCACCTCACTTGTTGAATCTGTATCGTGATGCACTATAGGACCTATATCCAGAGAGCTCATAGCTTGGGTCAGCCTCAAAATAACGTGATGTATACCATGTCCCTACATTTATTCCAGCAGTTTGTGAACGTTATAGAGAGTTTAGTACAATCTTATGTAGGATTTAAATTTATATATTGTTTGTACAAATGGAGACAGATTAGGCTGTCTTCCTGCATTTTCTCCCATGCCTCACTGAGAACTCAGTGTCAGCTTTATACATATTGATGAAAATTTGTTATAAGTTGGATATCATCATTAATGTCCAAATGATTTTCACATGAGGTGGATGATGTGTAAAGAATGTCTTGTCACTAACATTTTTTGACCCTTTGTCTATTTCACAGGTTTATCTGCTTTAAAAAAAAATGGTGAGAAATGTTTCGGAAAGGAAAGAAACGTCACAGCAGTAGCAGTTCTCAAGGCAGTGAAATCAGCACGAAGAGCAAGGTAGGTTTTCATTGCTAATTTTATGCCTAATTGGGCTTTGACTGTTGATACCAAAGATGCAATACCATAAAGCCTTGTTTTAATTTATAAGTTGTTATTGCATCACTAACAAAGGTACAAAAATTATAGGCTTTGACGATGTATTTCTCATTTGTTAATGTTTGTGAATAAGACGGACTACATCATATGAATATTCAGTGCACACGTGGAGAAATGCTGTGGAAGCCATCTGCTCAAAGCTCTGTAAAATGTTAGACCACATCCCTCTACCCAGGTTCAAGAATATTACCTATTAATTAATCTATAACCTTTTCAAATACGTCCAGCCTATAGTTTTAACACCAACTCTTTGTCGTGTTCCCATGTATTGTAATTATATTCTAGTTTATCCTTTCACTTTCTGTAATACCTGCTGTTGAGTATGCAGTTTCTTTCCACTGAAGTTACCATTCCTGTTGCACCCTCATAATATTTATCAACCTAATGTTATACACAAAAAGGATTCTCAAATTTTCACCCAATGTGCTAAGTGACGATCTCTTCTCAATGTTGGTTCCCTTTAGTGCCAGTTGTGGCTCATTTGGCAGCACTCTCATTTCTGAGTCACTAGGTTCCAGATTGAAGTCCCACTCCAGAGCTGGAGCACAAAAATCAAGGCTGATCAAGGCTAATGCAATATTGAGGGAGCACTGCACTGTCGGAGGTGCTGTTTTTCAGATGAGACGTTAAACCGAGGCGCTGGTGTCCTGACCAATATTTATAGAGTTGTACAGAGTCACTTATGGCACAAGAGGAGGCCATTTGGCCATTGAGTGCACACTGGCTCTCCACGGAGCTATTCAGTGAGTCCCACTCCCCTGCTCAATCCCTGTAGTCCTGCAAGTCTATATCCTGAAATGGCCATTCAATTTCCTTTTGAAGTCTTTGTTTGTCTCTACTTCCACCACCCTTGTGGGCAGCAAGCTCCAGGTCATTACCACCTGCCACGTAAAAAATGTCTTCCTTTTATTCCCCCTGCATCTCATACCCAAAACCTGCAATCTGTATCCCCTTACCATTGGTTAATGGGAATAGTTTTTCCTTGTCTAACTTATCTAAGCCTGTCATAATCTTGTATACTTCTATTAAATCTCCCCTCAATCTCCTTTGTGCTTGGGAGAACAACCCCAGCTTTTCCAACCTAACCTTACATCTAAAATCCTCTATCCCAGGAATCATTCTGGAAAATCTCCTCCGCACCCTATCAAGGACTCACACATCCTTCCTGAAGTGTGGTGACCAGAACCGGACACAGTACTCCAGTTGGGGCCTAACTAGAGCTTTATAAAGGTTCAGCATAACTTCCCTGCTTTTCTACTCAATGCTTCTACTTATGAAGCCCAAGATCCCATATGCTTTACTAAGCACTCACTCCATATGTCCTGTCACCTTCAAAGATCGATGCACATGCACCCCCAGGTCCCTCTGTTCCTGAACACTCTTTAGAACTGTATCATTAAGTATATATTGCCTCTCTGTATTCCTTCTGCCAAAATGCATCACCTCACACTTGTCAGTATTAAATTCCATCTGCCACCTATCAGCCCATTCTGCTAGCCTATCTATATCCTGTTGCAGGTGGTTCATGTTATCCACACGGTTTGCCATACCACCAGGTTTGGTGTCATTGGCAGATTTTGAGATTCTACTCTTTATTCCAAGCTCCAAGTCATTTATATATAGCAAAAAAAGCAGTGGTCCCAGCACTGATCCTTGGGGAACACCACTGTCTTTCATCCTCCAGTCTGAAAAATAACCCTTTACTATGACTCGCTGTTTTCTGTTCTTAAGCCAATTTTTTATCCAATTGACCCTCCTATTCCATGAGCCTTAATTTTGTTAACCAGCCTTTTATATGGTACCTTATCAAATGCTTTCTTAAAATCCATATCAACAACATCCACTGCATTCCCTTCATCAACCTTCACTGTTACTTGATCAAAAAATTCAATTACATTAGTCAAGCATGATCTGCCTTTTACAAATCCGTGCTGGCCATCCTTAATTGACTCGAACCTCTGTAAGTGTCTGTTGATATTTTCCCTGATAATTGTTTCTAGCCCACCATTGATATTAAACTAACTGACCTGTAGTTGCTCGGACTGTCCTTAAACCCTTTCTTGAATAAGCGTGTCACATTTGCCACACCAATCCTCTGGCACCTCCCCCATATCCAGGGAAGATTGGAAGATTATGGAAAGCCCTTCTGCTATCTCCATCCCCACTTCCTTTAGCAACCTGGGATGCAAGGCATCTGGACCAGGTGGCTTATCTACCTCTAAACATAGAGTTTTAGTACCTGCCCCCCTCTCAATTTTTACCCCTTTCATTACCTCTACTCTCTCCGCTTCTACCGATATTTTGTCAGATTCCATTTCCTTAGTGAAGACTGATACAAAGTATTCATTAAGTATATTAGCCTTGTCTGCATCTCCAAGCATATTTTACCCTCTTTGTCCCGAATAAGCCCCACTCCACCTCTTACTATTTACATGCCGGTAGAAGATTTTTGGGTTCCCTTTTATGGAGACTGCCATTCTATTCTCATATTCTCTCTTTGCCAGTCTAATTTTCCTCTTCACCTCCCCTCTCAACTTATTGTATATGGCCTGGTTCTCACTTGAAGAATTCACCTGACATGCATCATACACCCTCTTTTTTTTTTGTTTCATCAGAATCTCTATCTTCCTCATCATACAAGGAACCTTGTTATTAGTTCCCTTATCTTTTGCTCTTGTTGGAATGTACCTATCCTGTACCTGAAGTATCTGTTTCTTGAAGATAACCCATTGTTCCAATACTGATCTTCCTGCCAGTCTTTGGTTCCATTCTACCCTGGCTAGATCTCTTCTCATTGTACTGAAATTAGCCCTCTTCCAATCTAGATGTTCTCCCTTATTTTGTACCTTGCTTTTCTGCATTACGAGTCTAAATCTGATGATACAGTGGGCACTCTTAGCCGAGTGCTCCCTGACTTGGCACACCTCATTTCCCGGCATCAGATTCAGTATTCCCTCTTTTCTACTTGGGCTGAACACATGCTAATCAAGTAGGTTCTTCTGAAGACATTTCAGAAATTCGTCCCCCTCCTTACCCTTTACTCTAGAATTATCCCAATCGATATTTGGGTGATTAAAGTCCACTCAATCAACATCACAAAAACAGATTATCTGGCCATTATCACATTGCTATTTGTGAGAGTTGGCCGTGCGCAAACTGGCTGCTGTGTTTCCTGCATTACAACAGTGACTGTATTTCAAAAAGTACTTCATTGGCTGTAAAGTGATTTGAGACATCCAGTGAAAGGCGCTATATAAATGCAAGTCTTTTTTTTTTCCTTTTTATTTTGAAATTGAGTTTACTGGAGGTCCCATATGCATTGTGACCTCAGTGCCTTTGTGTGTTAATGCACTGGCTGACATGGCATTGTGTCATGCAGAAAGGCTCTGTACTGAATTAGCTGAGATCAGTTGGGATGTTACAATTAACCTCCCTACTCCTGGGCAAGGGTGACCAAAAAATCAGCTTAGAGTTCTGCTCCTGTACACCATCTAGTGATCCATGTACTAATCCAGAAAGCCAGTTGGTGAAGGATAGAATTGAAGCTGATCTTTACACTTTATATTTATTCACAGAGTTGCACCTTACAAGCATACACCTCCGAACCTAACAACTGCAGGTTTAGTCTGTGTCTATTTATCGGGGCTCAAGTGAATGCTCAGTTAATGTGCACCATCTGCATACAATTAAACACAATTAATATACAATTAACAGCCCTTGCAGGGAGTGCATATGTTTAGGTTCCAGGTGAGGACGGGTCTAATTGTGGCTGTGTTGCTTTTATGATTGACTAGCCTGTCTAGACTCACCCATTTGAGCAAGGTACGACAGGGCACTGATGAAATTTTTACTCTACGAAAGTTGGTACCTTCAGGAGGGATAATTAGGAAGATTTAAAACATTTTAACTAGCTCAATAACAATTGTCCTGTCTTATTTTTTTTAAAAATATGACAAATGGCTTTTTGCCAAAGTCTTCATTATTTTCAAAATGAACATTCTGGTAATTATATTCATATAATACATTCAAATATAAAATATCTCCTGAAACAACACACAGAGAGTACTGTGTTTGATTTTCTCAGTGGCTTTTTTTTATTACTAAAATATACTTTATTCATAAAAATCTAAAAAATTACATTACAAAACAGTTCCAAAAAGCACCAAGTCAAAACAATACAAAGAGTGCAAAGGAGATCAGTTTCTTTCAATACAGGAGTGAGTTGCCTCACAACCCTTCCATTTCATTTTACATGCCATGTACATTTTACAGCAGACAAATATTTTCTGGCTACAGTTCGAGGGGTTTTCCATGGATCCAGCCCCTCAGTTCACCTTGATTTGCTTAGTAGCTTCCGTCTGAAGTTTACCAAATTTCAAGTTTAGCTGGGGCACTGGAACAGAGAGAAGCTCAATCATTCTAGTCCACTTCCACTCCTTAAGGTAGTGGATGGTTTATTCCTTCTAAAGTTTCAGAAGCTAGGAGCTTATTCTAAGTTTTAAGGCTAAATTATATTGTAGATAAATTAGCATTTAAATCTAAACTATATCTTTTTTCAGTTTGCTAATTTGTAACCATAGTAGCATGCAAATTTGTACCCAAGAGCCTGGGTGATGTT
Organism: Heterodontus francisci; assembly: GCF_036365525.1. Taxonomy (NCBI): domain Eukaryota; kingdom Metazoa; phylum Chordata; class Chondrichthyes; order Heterodontiformes; family Heterodontidae; genus Heterodontus; species Heterodontus francisci. The sequence continues at coordinate 58,895,838 of NC_090373.1, read as the reverse complement.
CAAGTATGGGCTGAGATTTCTCGTTCGTGGCAATCGGGAATGATCCGTTGTCTTATTCCTATCATAGCAAGTCCTATCCGTAACAAGAAATCCAGGCAAAAACAAGCTAAATCTGGTTGGTCTTATCTCTATGAGAGAATCTGTTTAGAAAGTTGATCAGTTATCAACATCTATGCAGTAAGAGAATTCTGAGACTACAAATGTTGATTAATTTCAGTTTTGGGCCCTCTCATGTTCAAAGGCCACTTAACTTTTGGTGACCAGACAGGTTGCTGAACCCTGGTTAAAACATAAGTCACAACAGTTAACATATTCTGGGAAGATATTAGCCCGTAATTTTGTTTTGATTTCTGTTGTTCTGAGGAGGAAATTACAAAGGTATGAAGTTTTACATATTAGGAGTAAATGTTGTGACCCATCAAAACTGAAACAGTGCTGTAGTTCAGAGTAAAGGATTATAACTGAAGGATTAACTTTTCATTTAACAGAATTTAGTAAACAAAAATTGCCCTCCTACATTTTTAATTCACTGCATCATAGAGTCACTTATAGCACAGAAGGAGGCCATTCGCCTATCGAGTCCATGCCGCATTCGGCCTATCGAGTCCATTCGGCCTATCGAGTCCATCACTTCACATCATCTTGCCATTACTGGAGTTACTTGAACAATTTCCGAATCGTTCTCTCAGTAATTTTCTAATGGGGTTTTTAAGGGATGTGTTAAAATGTTTTTCCAATGGGGTTTTGAAGGGGTGTGTCAAAATGTTTTTCTAATGGGGTTTTTAAGGGGTGTGTCAAAATGATTTTCTAATGGGGTTTTTAAGGGGTGTGTTAAAATGTTTTTCCAATGGGGTTTTGAAGGGGTGTGTTAAAATGTTTTTCTAATGGGGTTTTTGAGGGGGTTATTAATAGCTGTTGCTTATTTTTCTATTTGACCTTTAAAACACTGAGAATTGGCATTTTATGTCTTTGCTGTTAAAGCTGGTAACTCAAATAAGTAAATAAAAAATTCACCTAAATGTTCAATTATATTTTTTATATAATCTAGCTCCAATGCAAGTGTCAGATGAATTATTTAGATGTGGGATTCAAGCTGTTTCCACAGGGCAGATCTCATTCTCATGTCACTTGTGTCTTCCTAAATACCCTGCGTAGACGATGCTCTGAACAAAAAGGGTAACCCTTAAGATGCATGTGAGGAAGTGTAAAGCACTACTCTGATAGTAAATATAGCATTTATATGGATTTATCAATTTAAACCTTTTAACGTATTTGTGTGCTTCCTTTTCTCAGTCAGTAGATTCCAGTTTGGGTGGTCTTTCTAGATCTAGTACAGTGGCTAGTCTTGATACAGACTCCACAAGGAGTTCAGGTATTGTACTGCAAAATTCTTCAATCTTTAATTATTCTATAAATGATAGTTCAGATATACTGTAACATGTGTAATATTGACAGCCCCCTTACAGTCTCTGACCTTAGCTGCAAGTATGTTAGTTTTTTCAAGTCAGGATAGCAATGGACAAATCAAGTTCGCTATAATTTTACTACAAATGTTGTATTTCTGACTTTTAAAAATGTCATTGCTACAGCAGATAGCACTATTTAGATTGTTCCAAAACACTTGTGAAGTCACAGAATTAGATCATAATTTAAGCAGATCATTTTCTGGTACAGTCTCACTCTGATGGTTCAGCAGTTACTGCTACAGTTGATCACCATATCGTCAGCTTATTCAGGGAGAAAATGATCAGGGTACTCTTTCCAAATCCCAAGCAAATGACACTGCTGAAAACAGAAAGTTGGGACAAGTTACATTTGGGCAAATTTTTCAGGTGACTTTGAGTAACATAAGCAGATCCATGAGGAATTTAGACCAAGGACTTGATACTACCAAAGGAAGAGAAATTGAAAATGTGCCAACAGATGGGTGAAAAGTGGGAAGGTGAAGCAGATTCTCCTAGAACATTGTTTAACCCCCGTTTAATGTTAAAAGGTCCCCACCCTCGCCCTCCTAAAAGTTTCCCTGTCTCCTGTGTCACATAGCTTTTGCCGGTAGTCACTGGGAAGCAGCTTTCTCCTGGACTTCTGTTATTGTCACTCTTAAGCCTCTAATTTCATCTTCCCCCTAAGAAATGACCATACTGACCTGTTGTGTTTTTTGTGCATCCATTCTATTAAAACCAAGATGGGCGAAGGACATCTGACTCCTCTAGGGTCCCAATTTCTGGAAGCATTTATAATTGCTGTTTATGACTAACATCTTATGACAAGAGTTCTCTAGCAAGCCTATGCACAATGCATTTTCAAACTAATGTTGATTGCACAGGCTTTTAACGTGGTTCAGGCAAAAAAATGTGAGAAGTAACAGTGCTTAAGTGCTGCATTTATTAAACTACGAGGATTAAACAGGTGTTGTTTGAAAATTTCAGTCGGAGAGTTAGTCTTCGTTGTATTCTATACAAAATAGATTTTAAAAAAATTGTTGGTCCCCTCAAATGGACCGCCTTGTGTCAGTTGCGGAGTGGCCTTCATTTAGATGTTCAGAATGTTCATTTATTTGATCGAGGAAGATATCAGATATAGGAGGGAAGAGAATGAATTACAAAAAAAACCCCAAATTAAATCAAATCAAATTATCAAGCCCAGCTTCCCCATAACTGAAGTTCCCCCATCTCCGCTTTTTCTCAAAAACTTATCTCAATCTTGCATGAATGTAATTCAAGTGCATAATGCCTCTGCGAATGTAATTTATAGAATCATGGAATGATACAGCACAGAAGGTGGCCATTCAGGCCATTGTGTCTGTGCTGGCTCTTTGAAAGAACGATCCATTTAGTCCCACTCCTTTGCTCTATCTCCATAGCCAAAATTTTTCTACTTGAAGTATTTATCCAATTCCCTTTTTAAAATTATTGCATTTACTTTCACCATCCTTTCAGGCAGTGCATTCCAGGTCATCATAACTCACTGCATAAAACAGTGTTTTCTCATGTTGTCTCTGGTTCCTCTGCTAGCTACCTTAAATCTGTGTCCTCTGGTTACTGACCCTACTGCCACTGGAAACAGTTTCTCCTTATGTATCTGTCAAAATCCTTCAAAATTTTGAATACATCTATTAAATCTCCCCTTAACCTTCTCTGCTTTAAGGAGAAAAACCCCAGCCTCTCTGCCAGCTTAAGTCCCCCATCTCTGGTACCGTTCAAATAAATCTTCTCTGCATCCTCTCTAAGGCCTTGACATACTTCCTCAAGTGTGGCGCCTAGAGTTGAACACAATACTAACCAGTGACTTATAAAGGTTTAACATAACATCCTTTTTTTTTTGTACTCTGTGCCTTTATTTATAAAGCCAAGGATCCCATATGCTTTTCTTTTTAAACAGTTTTCACAACTTGTCCTGCAACCTTCAAAGATTTGTGTACAAAAACTCTCAGATCCTCTTGTTCTTGCACCCCTTTTAAATTGTATCATGCAGTTGATACTGTCTCTCCTTATTCTTCCTACCAAAATGCATCACTTCGCACTTCATTGTGCTAAATTTCATCCACCATGTGTTGGCTCACTTCATCCACCTCTCTACGTATTCCTGAGTTCTATTACTATTGTCACTGTTTACTACATTTCCAAGTTTCGTGCCATTTGCAAACTCTGAAATTACAGTGCATAATGCCCCCAAGCAGTTTACTTTTTTTTAAATTGGAGTATGGATTCTGTTTTTTAAAGGCCAAAAATATATGGTGCACAAAGTAATTCTGTACCTTTTGATAAATAGCTGTAAGAGTGTTGTGAAGAGGACATAAGGAGCTTGCAGACCGTTATAGATAGGTTGAGTGGCAAAAATCTGGCAGATAATGTATAATGTGGGAAAATGTGAAGTTGTTCACTTTGGCAGGAAGAATAAAAAAGCAGATTACTTAAACGGAGAACAACTACAGAATTCTGAGGTGCAGAGGGATCTAGGTGTTCTACAGCATGAGTCACAAAAAGTTAGTATTCAGTCTTCTTTGGCCTCCTTATCTCGAGAGACAATGGATAAGCGCCTGGAGGTGGTCAGTGGTTTGTGAAGCAGCGCCTGGAGTATTCAGTACAGCAAGTAATAAAGAAGGCTAATGGAATGCTATCCTTTATTACGAGAGGAATTGAAAATAAAAGTAAGGATGTTATGCTTCAGTTATACAGGGGATTGGTGAGACCACATCTCGAATACTGTGGCAGTTTTGCTCTCCTTATTTAAGGAAGGATGTAAATGCGTTGGAGGTGGTTCAGGGGAGGTTTACTAGATTGATACCTGGAATGAGCGGGTTGTCTTATGAGGAAAGATTGGACAGACTGGGCTTATTTTCACTGGAGTTCAGAAGAATGAGAGGAGACTTGATTGTAGTATATAAGATCTTGAACGGTCTTGACATGTTGCATGTGGAAAGGATGTTTCCTCTTGTGGGTGAGTCCAGAACTAGGGGGCACTGTTTTAAAATTAGGGGTTGCCCTTTTCGGACACAGATGAGGAGAATTTTTTTCTCAGAGGGTTGTGCAACTTTGGAATTCTGCCTCAGAAGGTTGTGGAGGCAGGGTCATTCAATATTTTTAAGGTGGAGGTAGATAGATTCTTGTTAGGCAAGGGAATCAAAGGTTATCGGTGGTTGATGGGAGTGTGGAATTTGAGACTCAAACAGATCAGCCATGATCTTATTGAATGATGGAGCAGGCTCGAGGGGCCGAATGGCCTACTTATGCTCCTAATTCATAATGTTTGTATTTACATAAAAAAGCTCTGGACTCCCTGATAGCTCAATGGGTAAATGTACTGCTTAATATAACTTAAACAGACTAGGCAGATCCTAGTCTGCGCTGAGCTCACAGTTGATCACAGCTAGAATAGTGGCAGGGGCACCACAATTGACTTCAGTATGCCCAGGCTAAAGAGGGAAAATATGAGCTAGGATCCTCAAGGTGGTCTGTGAAGCCTTCTCCATAAATATACTGCTGAACTCACAAGAAAAATGCCAACTTGGGCGAGCTACTAAAAAAATTGTGATGGCCTGTAGAACTACACCCTAGCATGAGTTGAAAGATTAGGGAAGAAAATTGTGGGTGGTGGGAGGTAGTTGGGGGAAGTTCAGGATTAATTGGCTGTGTTTTATTTTCTATAAAGCACATCTTGAATAAAACATCCATCATTAAAAGCAGAAAAAACTCGGTGCTAATTGTTTGGAAGATTTAAAGTAATGCAAGGAATCTTCTTGTTGATTACTGCTACACAATTACTTGGGCAAAAGACAAATTGTGTTTTGTGCTTTTGTTACAGGACAGAGTAACAGTAACTTTGACACGTGTACTGAATTCCGAGTGAAGTATCTAGGTGCAATTGAAAACTTAAAAGCCAGTTTCTTTGAATGTCTTCAAGGACCACAAGATTTGATTAATTATATTGATTTGGCTCAGGTAAGATGATGGAATTTTGAAGAATTCTTGTGAACTAATCATAGAATGGTTACAGCACAGAAGGAAGCCATTTGGCCTGTCGTGCCTGTGCTGGCTGTCTGCTCACCTAGTCCCACTCCCCTGCCTTTTCCCCGTGCCCTGCAAATTTTTCTCTTCGGATAATTATCTGTTGTGAAAAACTTTTCTTTTGCATTCATAATTTAATTACCTACTGGTTTTGGCTGTTCTCTACCTTATAAGCAAATTCTGTGTAGTATATCTGACCCATCAAATTGACATCTGATCTTTTTCTAAAAGATTCTTTTCATGGCACACTGGCACTAGTACTGGGACAGGAAGGAGTTGGACTGGTGGACTGGAATAGGACCAGTGTCCTAATGGAAAGGGTAACTAGGGAAGTGGCAAAGGCTTTATACTAGCAAAACAGAATGGGGAGGAATCCACAATGAAACAAGCCCAAATATAAATGAAACAGGAAAGGAGAGCATAGGACAGACTTAACTAAAGGAAGGACATAAATGGCCAGGGAATAAATAGTTATAGAACAGGAGTATAAAAAGATGGTTAAAAATAAAGGTGGGTTAATCTGTCTGTAAAGCAATGGACACAGTGTCCTTAATAAAACAGGGGAACAGGACGCAATGGTATGTTGTGAGGAACCAGATATGGTAGGAATTACTGAGACACAGTTACAGGAAAATCAGGACTGGCAATTAAACAGTGCAGGGTATAATATTTAGAAAAAAATAGAGAGGAAAGGGGAGGTGGAGTAGCTATACTTATTAGAGCTAACACAATGACAGTGGACAAAAGTTAAACAACTATAAGTAAGACAGAAATAGAATCCATGTGGATAGAGATAAGAGATAATAAAAGGGTCAATCGCACTAATTGGGGTAGTCTATAGACCACCGAATAGTGGAAGGGAGGTGGAGGAAGAAGTTTGAAGACAAATTAGGGAAATGAGCAATAAGCATAGAATAATAATCATGGGGGAATTACAACAACCTGGAAATTAATTGGCCACAAGAGGTAGGTAAAATGTATAAGGGAATGGAGTTTTTACAAATGTACAGAACTTCTTTATAACCCAGACGCCTAACAAGGGAGGATTTGCTACTGAATCAAACAATGGTGAATAAACCAGAACAGATTTGTGAAGTAAAAGGGGAACATTTAGGCAATATAAGATAATTTAGAGGGACATAAGCATGACGAAGATCAAGGTAATAGGTTACAGAAAAGATTTTGAGCGGCTGAGAATGGAATTTGGGAAAATATAATGGACAAAAATATTGCCAATGATGTAGAACAGCAATGGGAAACATTTAACTAAGTTCAGCAGAGCCCAGGAAAAATATATTCCACTAAAAATCAAGAACAAATTAAACACGAATGAGACAACATGGATGAATAAAGAGGTAAGGGAAAAATTGAGGGTAGGGAAAGAGGGAGATAGAACATACCTGGGAACTATGAACCAGTCAGCTTAACATCAGTAGTAGGAAAATTATCCTGACTAAAGGAAAAAATAGGTACAACTTCTAGAAACCAAAACTGTAATAATGAATAGTCAGCATGGATTTCAAAAGGGAAAGTCTTGCTTGACCAACCTTATTGAATTCTTTGAAGAGGTAACAGACAGAGTAAAACAAGGTTAATGCAGTAGATGTAATTTATCTGAATTTCCAAAAGGCCTTTGATAAGGTGCCTCATAATAAACTAATGAATAAGGTCAGAGTATGTGGAGTCAGGGAACAAGTTGGCTGGCTGCAAGACAAAAAGCAGCAAGTAGGAATAAAGGATAGCTATTCTGGATGGCAAAAGGTGGAGATTGGTGGGGAGGGGGGTGGGGAGTGGCCTCACAAGGATTAATGCTGGAGCCACTGTTCACAGTTATATTGATGATTTAGACTTTAGCATCAGAAATAGAATTTCTAAACTTGCGGATGACACCAAATTGGGGGATAGCCAATACCAGTGTTCCTTCTAGGCTGCGCAGTAACTTGAAAGTTTCTGTGCAGGCTGCACACAAGTTGGCCCCTTTAAATTACCACGTGTGCATGGCTGCTCAAAAAAAAATTAAAGAGGCTGCACACTTAAAGCGTCGCGGACTCCAAACATTGGTCAATACTGAAGCAGACTGAAACAAATTTACGGTGGCTGGGTCAAAAACCTGGAATTCCCTTCCTAACAGCACTGTGGGTGTTCCAACACCAGATGGACTGTAGTGGTTTAAGAAGGTGGCTCACCACCACCTTCTCAAGGGCAGTTGGGGATGGGCAACATATGCTGGCCTTGCCAGCGATGCTAACATCCCATGAAAGGATAAAAAAATTTACAAGAAAATATGAATAAACTTGCAAATGAATTTCAATATAGATAAGTGTGAGGTATTACATTTTGGCAAGAAAAATGAGCAGGTCACACACAACCCATCTGGTTCACTGATGTCCTTTAGAGAAGGAAATCTGCTGTCCTTACCTGGTCTGGCCTACATGTGACTCCAGGCCCACAGCAATGTGGTTGACTCTTACATGCCCTCTGCAATGGCCTAGCAAGCCACTTATTTGTATCTAACCACTACGAAGTCAATGAAAAAGAATGAAATCGGAGGGACTACCCGACATCGACTTAGGCACTGGAAAAGACAATAGCAAACCCAGCCCTGTCGACCCTGCAAAGTCCTCCTTACTAACATCTGGGGGCTTGTGCCAAAGTTGGGAGAGCTGTCCCACAGACTAGTCAAGCAACAGCCTGGCATAGTCATGCTCATGGAATCATACCTTACAGACAATGTCCCAGACACTGCCATCACCATCCCTGGGTGTGTCCTGTCCCACCAACAAGACAGACCCAGCAGAGGTGGCGGCACAGTCGGGAGGGAATGCCCTGGGAGTCCTCGACATCGACTGCGGACCCCATGACGTCTCATGGCATCAGGTCAAACATGGGCAAGGAAACCTCCTGCTGCTTACCACCTACCGCCCTCCCTCAGCTGATGAATCAGTACTCCTCCATGTTGAACGCCACTTGGAGGAAGCGCTGAGGGTGGCAAGGGCGCAGAATGTACTCTGAATGGGGGACTTCAATGTCCATCACCATGAGTGGCTTGGTAGCACCACTACTGACCGAGCTGGCCGAGTCCTAAAGGACATAACTGCTAAACTGGGTATGCGGCAGGTGGTGAAGGAACCAACAAGAGGGAAAAACATACTTGACCTTGTCCTCACCAATCTGCCTGCTGCAGATGCATATGTCCATGACAGTATTGGTAAGAGTGATCACCGCACAGTCCTTGTGGAGACAAAGTCCAGCCTTCACATTGAGGATACCCTCCATTGTGTTGTGTGGCACTATCATCGTGCTAAATGGGCTAGCATTCGAACAGATCTAGCAATGCAAAACTGTGCATTCATGAGGCGCTGTGGGCCATCAGCAGCAGCAGAATTGTACTCAACCACAATCTGTAACCTCATGGCCTGGCATTTCCCCCACTCTCCCATTACCATCAAGCCAGGAGACCAACCCTGGTTTAATGAAGAGTGCAGGAGGGCATATCAGGAGCAGCACCAGGCATACCTCAAAATGAGGTGTCAACCTGGTGAAGCTACAAAACAGGACTACTTGCTTGCCAAACTGCGTAAGCAGCATGAGATAGAGCTAAGTGATCCCATAACCAATGGATCAGATCTAAGCTCTACAGTCCTGCCACATCCAGCTGTGAATGGTGATGGACAATTAAACAACTAACTGGAGGAGGTGGCTCCACAAATATCCCCATCCTCAATGATGGGGGAGCCCAGCACATTAGTGCAAAAGATAAGGTTGAAGCATTTGCAACAATCTTCAGCCAGAAGTGCCAAGTGGATGATCCATCTAGGCCTCCTCCTGAAGTCCCCAGCATCACAGATGCTAGACTTCAGCCAATTCGATTCACTCCGTGTGATATCAAGAAACGACTGAAGGCACTGGATACTGCAAAGGCTATAGGCCCTGACAATATTCCGGCAATACTACTGAAGACCTGTGCTCCAGAACTTGCCGCGCCCCTGGCCAAGCTGTTCCAGTACAGCTACAACACTGGCATCTACCGGGCAATGTGGAAAATTGCCTAGGTATGTCCTGTACACAAACAGCAGGACAAGTCCAACCCGGCCAGTTACTGCCCCACAAGCCTACTCTTTATCATCAGTAAAGTGATGGAAGGTGTCATCAACAGTGTCATCAAGCAGCATTTGCTTAGCAATAACCTGCTCAGTGACGCTCATTTTGGGTTCCGCCAGGGCCACTCAGCTCCTGACCTCATTACAGCCTTAGTTCAAACATGGACAAAAGAGATGAACTCAAGAGGTGAGGTGAGAGTGACTGCCCTTGACACCAAGGCAGTATTTGACCAAGTATGGCATTAAGGAGCCCTAGCAAAACTGAAGATGCTGGTTGGAGCCATACCTAGCGCAAAGGAAGATGGTTGTGGTTATTGGAGGTCAATCATCTCAGTTCCAGGACATCACTGCAGGAGTTCCTCAGGGTAGTGTCCTAGGCCCAACCATCTTCAGCTGCTTCATCAATGACCTTCCTTCAATCAAAAGGTCAGAAGTGAGGATGTTCGCTGATGATTGCACAATGTTCAGCAGCATTCGCGACTCCTCAGATACTGAAGCAGTCCATGTAGAAATGCAGCAAGAACTGGATATTATCCATGCTTGGGCTGATAAGTGGCAAGTAACATTCTCATCACACAAGTGCCAGGCAATGACCATCTCCAACAAGACAGAATCTAACCATCTCCTCTTGACATTCAATGGCATTACCATCACTGAAGCCCCCACTAACATCCTGGGGGTTACCATTGACCAGAAACTGAACTAGAGTAGCCATTTAAATACCATGGCTACAAGAACAGGTCAGAGGCGAGGAATCCTGTGGCGAGTAACTCACCTCCTGACTCCCCAAAGCCTGTTCACCATCTACAAGGCACAAGTCAGGAGTGTGATGGAATTCTCTCCACTTTCCTGGATGGGGGTGCAGCTCCAAAAACACTCAAGAAGCTCGACAAAGCAGCCCGCTTGATTGGCACACCATCCACAAACATTCACTCCCTCCACCACCGACGCACGGTGGCAGCAGTGTGTATCATCTCCAAGATGCACTGCAGCAACGCACCAAGGCTGCTTATACAGCACCTTCCAAACCTGCCCCCTCTACCACCTAGAAGGACAAGGGCAGCAGATGCATCAGAACACCACCACCTGCAAGTTCCCCTCCAAGTCACACACCATCCTGACTTGGAACTATATTGCCATTCCTTCACTGTTGCTGGGTCAAAATCCTGGAACTCCCTTCCTAACAGCACTGCAGGTGTACCTACCTCACATGGACTGCAGCGGTTCAAGAAGGCAGCTCACCACCACCTTCTCAAGGGTAATTAAGGATGGGCAATAAATGCTGGCCTAGCCAGCGACGCTCACATCCTATGAATGAATAAAAAAATATGGAAAATAAGAATCTAAGTGAGGTAGACAAGCAAAGGTATCGGAGTACAAATACACAAATCACTAAAAGTAGCAATGCAAGTGAATAAGGCCATAAAAAAAGCAAACCAATCAGTAGGATTTATTTCTAGAGGAATAGAATTAAAAAGACCTAAAAGATGTCTTGAATAGGAGTTATGTTAAATTTGTATCACGTCTTGGTTAGACCACACTTAGGAGCAGTATGTACAGTTCTGGTCAGAAATTATACGCAAGTTAGCCTGACATCAGTAGTAGGGAAAATGCCAGAATCTATTATTAGCGAATATGATTAGACAGTGGAGTCTAGATCACTGAAAGTATTTAAAGAGGGGGTGGAAAGATTTTTGAAATATCGGGGAGTTGAGGGCTATGTAGAGTTGGCACGAAAGAGGAGTTGAGGTCTGGGGCAGATCAGCCATGATCTTATTGAATGGCGGGGCAGGCTTGAGGGACCGAATGGCCTACTCCTGCTCCTATTTCTTATGTTCTTATGAAAGGGAAATTGTGTTTTGCAAACCTGTTTAGAGTTTTTTTGAGGTTGTAACTAGCAGGGTAGATGAGGGAGACCTGTGTATCTAGTGTATTTGGGATTTCTAAAAGCATTCAATAAGGAGCCACACAAGAGGTTATTACACAAAACTTAGGGCTCGTAGCTTTGGGGGTACTATATTAGCATTGATTGAGGATTGGTTAACAGACAGAAAACAGAGAATAGGAATAAATGGGCCATTTTCATGTTGGCAGGCTGTACAGCGGGATACTGCAAAGATCAATGCTTGGGCCTCAGCTATTTACAATCTATAGCAACGTAAGAACATTCAATGAGATCATGGCTGATCTCCTTCAACACCATTTTCCTGCACTATCTCCCTATCCCTTGATGTTTTTAATGTGTAGAAATCTATCGATCTCAGTCCTGAACTTTCTCACCGACTGATCCTCCACAGCCCTCTGGGGCAGAGAATTCCAAAGATTCACCACCCTCTGAGTGAAGAAATTCCTCCTCATCTCAGAATAAGGGCATGCCATTTAGGACTGAGACTGTGTCCCCTGGTTCTAGACTCCTCAGCCAGGGGACACATCATTCCTTCATGAACCCTGTTGAGCCCTGTAAGAATTTTATATGTTTGAATGAGATCACCTCTCATTCTTCTAAACTCCAGAGAATAAAGACCCAGTCTATTTAATCTTCCCTCATAGGACAATCTTTCCATCCCAAGAATCAGTCTGGTGAACCTTCATTGCACTCCCTCTATGGCAAGTATATGTTTCCATAAGTAAGAAGGCCATAAATGCTCACAATACTCTTAAGTGCGGTCTCACCAAGGCTCTATGTAATTGCAGTAAGACATCTTTACTCCTATACTCAAATCCTCTTGTAATGAAGGCCAACATACCATTTGCATTCTTTATAGCTTCCTGTACTGCATGTTGGCTTTCAGTGACTTGTGAACAAGGACACCCAAGTCCCTTTGAAATTCAACACTTTCCAGCCTCTCACCATTTAAGAAATAATCTGTATTTCTGTTTTTCCTACCATAGTGGATAACCTCACATTTCTCCACATTGTATTCCATCTGCCAAATTTTTGTCCACTTGCTTAGCCTCGCCAAATCCCCTTGAAGCGCCTTTGCATCCTCCTCACAACTCACACTTCCATCCAGTCATCAGCAAACTTGGAGATATTACATTTAATCCCCGCATCCAAATCATTGATATAGATTGTGAATAGCTGGGGCCCAAGCACTGATCCCAGCAGTACCCCACTGGTCACAGCCTGCCAGTCCGAAAATGACCCATTTGTTTCTACTCTCTGTTTTCTGTCCATTAACCTGTTCTCAATTCATGTCAGTGTATTCCCCCAATCCCGTGTGCTCTAATTTTGTTTACTAACCTCTTGTGTGGGACCTTATCAAAAGCTTTCTGAAAACCTAAATATAACACATCCACTGGTTGCCCCTTATCTATTTTGCTAGTTACATCCTTAAAAAACTCCAACAGGTTTGTTAAACACGATTTCCCTTTCATAAATCCATGTTGATTCAGCCCTATCTTACCATTATTTTCTAAGTGTCCTGTTATCAAATCCTTTATTATAGCTTCTAGCATTTTCCATACGACTGATGTTAGACGAACAGGTCTTAGTTACCTGTTTTCTCTCTCCCTCCTTTCTTAAATAATGGGGTTACATTTACCACCTTCCGATCTGCAGGAACCATTCCAGAGTCTATAGAATTTTGAAAGATGACCACCAATGCATCTACTATCACTACAGCCACCTCTTTCAACACTCTGGGATGTAGATCATGAGGTCCAGGGGATTTTATCCACTTTAAGTCCACTCTCAGCACTACATGAACTGCTATGCCTGTGCTGGGACGAGGGAGCAGTACCCCAGGACATGCGCGATGCCAACATCATCACCCTCTATAAAAACAAAGGTGACCGCGGTGACTGCAACAACTACCGTGGAATCTCCCTGCTCAGCATAGTGGGGAAAGTCTTTGCTCGAGTCGCTCTGAACAGGCTCCAGAAGCTGGCCGAGCGTGTCTACCCTGAGGCACAGTGTGGCTTTCGTGCAGAGAGATCGACTATTGACATGCTGTTCTCCCTTCGTCAGATACAGGAGAAATGCCGCGAACAGCAGATGCCCCTCTACATTGCTTTCATTGATCTCACCAAAGCCTTTGACCTCGTCAGCAGACGTGGTCTCTTCAGACTACTAGAAAAGATCGGATGTCCACCAAAGCTACTAAGTATCATCACCTCATTCCATGACAATATGAAAGGCACAATTCAACATGGTGGCTCCTCATCAGAGCCCTTTCCTATCCTGAGTGGTGTGAAACAGGGCTGTGTTCTCGCACCCACACTTTTTGGGATTTTCTTCTCCCTGCTGCTTTCACATGCGTTCAAATCCTCTGAAGAAGGAATTTTCCTCCACACAAGATCAGGGGGCAGGTTGTTCAACCTTGCCCGTCTAAGAGCGAAGTCCAAAGTACGGAAAGTGCTCATCAGAGAACTCCTCTTTGCTGACGATGCTGCTTTAACATCTCACACTGAAGAATGCCTGCAGAGTCTCATCGACAGGTTTGCGTCTGCCTGCAATGAATTTGGCCTAACCATCAGCCTCAAGAAAACGAACATCATGGGGCAGGATGTCAGAAATGCTCCATCCATCAATATTGGCGACCACGCTCTGGAAGTGGTTCAAGAGTTCACCTACCTAGGCTCAACTATCACCAGTAACCTGTCTCTAGATGCAGAAATCAACAAGCGTATGGGTAAGGCTTCCACTGCTATGTTCAGACTGGCCAAGAGAGTGTGGGAAAATGGCGCACTGACACGGAACACAAAAGTCCGAGTGTATCAGGCCTGTGTCCTCAGTACCTTGCTCTACGGCAGCGAGGCCTGGACAACGTATGCCAGCCAAGAGCGACGTCTCAATTCATTCCATCTTCGCTGCCTTCGGAGAATACTTGGCGTCAGGTGGCAGGACTATATCTCCAACACAGAAGTCCTTGAAGCGGCCAACATCCCCAGCTTATACACACTACTGAGTCAGCGGCGCTTGAGATGGCTTGGCCATGTGAGCCGCATGGAAGATGGCAGGATCCCCAAAGACACATTGTACAGCGAGCTCGCCACTGGTATCAGACCCACCGGCCGTCCATGTCTCCGTTATAAAGACGTCTGCAAACGCGACATGAAATCGTGTGACATTGATCACAAGTCGTGGGAGTCAGTTGCCAGCATTCGCCAGAGCTGGCGGGCAGCCATAAAGACAGGGCTAAATTGTGGCGAGTCGAAGAGACTTAGTAGTTGGCAGGAAAAAAGACAGAGGCGCAAGGGGAGAGCCAACTGTGCAACAGCCCCAACAAACAAATTTCTCTGCAGCACCTGTGGAAGAGCCTGTTACTCCAGAATTGGCCTTTATAGCCACTCCAGGCGCTGCTTCACAAACCACTGACCACCTCCAGGCGCGTATCCATTGTCTCTCGAGATAAGGAGGCCCAAAAGAACAAAGAAAGTCCCCTTAATTTCTCTAGTACTATTTTTTTACTAATAATAATTGCAGTTCCTCGTTTACACTAGTCCCTTGATTCTCTATTATTTATGGGAGGTGTTTAGTATTTTCCTCTGTAAAGACAGACACAAAGTTTTTGTTTAGTTTCTCTGCCATTTCCTTATTCCGCATCATAAATCCTCCTGGCTCCATTTGTAATGGACCCACATTTGTCTTTGCTAATCTTTTCCTTTTTACATGCCTATGGAAGTTTTTACTGTCTGTTTTTATGTTTCTTGCTAGTTTACTCATATATTCTCTTTTCCCTTTCTTAATCTTTTTCTTCGTCCTCCTTTGCAGAATTCTGAAGTGCTCCCAATCCTCAGGATTACCCTTTATTTGGCAACTTTATATGCCTCTTCCTTTGCTCTAATACAATGTTTGATTTCTTTTGTTAGCCATGGTTGGAACACTTTCCTTGCTGGGTTTTTGTGCATTAAAGGAATTTATTTTTGTTGTAAGCTATGTAATAGTTCTTTAAATGTTAGCCATTGCCTGTCTACCGTCATACCTTCATTTAAACGGAATGGCCACAGCATTCTGTGTATTAGGGAAGCAACGACTGGGTCCCCATTGTTCCAACACTGTTGGTTACTATGCAAATATCTTTCCAGTCAGGGGCTTGCAATTTTAAGTTTTACTGTTCATGTGGCGAAATAATGTGTGCCTTAGTCTTGGCAGGTGGGGGGTTTGCCTGACAGTACAAGTTGGGTGGGAAAGTAAGTTGTGAGGAGGACGCCACGAGGCTGCAAAGGGAGGTAGACACGTTAAGTGATTGGGCAAAAATCTGCAAATGGAGTATAATGTGGGAAAATGTGAAATTTTCCATTTTGACAGAATAAAAAAGTATATTATCTAAATGGTGAGAGATTGCAGAGGGATGGTGCTGGAAATATTCAGGTCAGGCAGCATCTGTGGCGAGGAAAAACAAAATTAACATGAATTGCAAAAGGTCAGTATGCAGGTACAGCAAGTAATTAGGAAAGCTCATAGAATGTTATCATTCATGTGAGAGGAATTGAATACAAAAGTAGGGAGTTTATGCTTCAGTTATTCAGGGCATTGGTGAGACCACATCTGGAGTACTGTGTACACTATTGGTCTTCTTATTTTAGGAAGGATGTAAAGGTGTTGGAAGCAGTTCAGAGAAGGTTTACTAGACTAATACCTGGAATGGGCAGTTTGTCTTAAGAGGAAAGGTTGGACAAGCTAGACTTGTATCCACTGGAGTTTAGAACAGTATGAGGCGACTTGATTGAAACATAAGATTCTGAGGGGTCTTGACAGGGAGGATGTTTCCTCTTGTGGGAGAATCTAGAACTAGGGATCACTGTTTAAAAATAAGGTGTCGCCCATTTAAGACGGAGATGAGGAGAATTTTTTTCTGTCAGAGGGTTGAGAGTCTTTGGAACTCTTTTCCTCAAAAGGTTGTGGAAGCCGAGTCTTTGAATATTTTTAAGACAGCGGTAGATAGATTCTCGATAAGCAAGGGGGTGAAAGATTATTGGGAATAGGCGGGAATGTGGAGTTTGAGGTTACAATCAGATCAGCCAGGATCTTGTTGAATGGCAGAGCAGGATCGTATGTTAAGTGAGTGAGCAAGAAGGTGGCAGATGGAGTATAATGTGGGGAAGTGTGAAATTATCCACTTTCGAAGGAAAATAGAAAAGCAGAAATTTTTTTTAAATGATGAGCGACTAGGAAATGTTGGTATTCCGAGAGACCTGGGTGTCCTTGTACATGAATCACAAAAGTTAACATGCAGATACAACAAGCAATTAGGAAAGCAAATAGTGTGTTATCCTTCATTACAAAGGAATAGGAGTATCAGAATGAAGAAGTCTTACTGCAATTGTATAGGGCATTGTTGAGGCCATACCTGGTGTACTGTATACAATTTTGATTTCCTTACTTAAGGAAGGATATTCTAGCCTTGGAGGGAGTGCAACGAATGTTCATTAGATTGATTTCTGGGATGAGGGGATTGTTCTATGAGGAAAGATTGAGTAGACTGGGCCTATGTTCCCTGGTATTTAGAAGAATGAGAGGCGATCTCATTTAAACATATAAAATTGATAAGGGGCTTAACAGGGTAGATGCTGGGAGGATATTTCCCCTGGCTGGGGTGTCCAGAACTTGGGTTCAGTGTCTCAGAATAAGGGATTGGTCATTGAGGACCTGCCATCAGAACATCAGAGTTCAGGTCACAGACCTGAAATGTTAATTTTGTTTTTCCTTGCCACAGATGCTGCCTGACCTGCTGAATATTTCCAGCATTTTCTGTTTTTATTTCAGATTTTCAACATCTGGAGTATTTTGCTTCCATATATTTTACAGTTTGTAAAATAGCAGATTCCTCTGTAGTGCATGTTCTTTCTGTTATAGCAATATGGAAAACTACCTTTTACACCATCAGAAGAGGAGAGTATTTTATGTGTCTCCAAATATGGTATCAAAGTTGCATCTTCGGATCAATTTGTGAGTACTATTAATGTTTCCTTTTAATTTTGCTATGATGGTGAGGAACTTTAAAACGTGCTATGTCAAATGATGATTTTTAATCCACTGGCTGGAAACCTGAACTGAACTTAAAAACAGATAAAAGGTGACTTGCTGCTGGCAGCTAAAGATGGCTACCCCAATTTGTATCATTGTACTTTCCACATTCCAATGCATTGAGATAGAGAGAGCATGTCTGTGCAGACCCATCAAGGACAATGACCTGGGGAATCTGAGTGAACCACCTATCCTGTTCCCATTAGCAAGACGTCAAGGCCATTACCTGAATATTCAACTGGTAGAGATGAACCACTCGAACCTAATCACCTGAACAATGGGACCCTAGCTGTGAGAAGGGAATTCCTAGACATGGACTGATTAAGTTTCAAGAAGGAATACACACTAGTAACCACCATGCTTGAATTACTGGGTGATGGTCATGTGACATGCCTACCCTTCGTGTGTTTAAGCTGGTGTTTTCTCTGCATTAAGGAGACAAGTAGCTGGACACTGATGAGAGAAGACCCAAATGGGATCCCTCCTTCCTTTCTCTCTCTCCAATCCACCTTGCAAGCTTCGAACCCTGTCTGCTGACAGTGACCACCCAGGGATTCCCCTGCTACAGACAGAGACTCCCTGAAGGAAATCAGCCACACTACTGTCTCTGGGAGAACCACCAAATCAGCCATTCACATCTACAAATTGGAAGCCTTCGGACCACCGAATGCAGCCTGAAGCCAGCTGAGTCACCAACTTCTACAGATTGTAAACCCCTTTTATTTCCCTGGACTCTAATTTGACCAATCTATCCTTGCCCACTCTGTATTTGTGTGTGTGTGTGAAAGTTGGAGCGTAATTTGTTATTTTACTTAGATCAGTTTAACCACAATAAAGCTAACCTCTTTCTTTGTTAAACTCGAGCAAATCTCTCTGATTATTCTTTTTATGATCATGGCATGTAAACAGTTAAACGGTCACAGAACTGGCAAGTATATCTACTTCAAAAAGAAATAAACCTGTTACGATCAAACAGAGAGGGAAAAGAAGGAAGCCCTTTGACCGCTCCTTACCTGATCGTAACACTCCATTTACAATTAAAGAACATGAGCAATATTTTCATTGATGGAGATTTGTTAATCGTATTCCTTTTCTGTAAATTGTGAATCCTGTCTAGCTCCACAGTTGTATCATTTATTTGAAAGTAATATAATGCACAGTTGCACAATGCAATACTTGCACAGTTCAAGTTATCTTTCTGAATTCTAACATGATCATTTAAAGGAATCAGTGTCCCATTCTGCATGGAACAATATTACAGTATTCAAATGGACCTCACCAGAAGCCAGGACTTTTTTAATAACTCTTGTGAAGTGGCATTAAATCCTCAGAAGTAATTCCTAAGGAGGGTAATGGAACAACGCACAGTAGAAAGTTTGTATACATTCAAATTTATCGCACTTCAGTTATTGTAGAATTTTTTGTTGTTCAGACATAATCATTTCTTTCTGTAAAATCTTTAGTTTGTGCATAATACCTGCCATTTGGAAGTGTTTGTCAGAATAGCACAAGACAATTTTATTCCACTAGGATTACTGCAAGTAGGAAAACTGTTGATCCTCATAATGCATATATTTGCTAAATGGAATTATTAAATGTACAACCTCCAAATCAGTAGGTCAGAGGATCTGCTGGGAAAAAGAGTTGCTAAATTAATATTTTATTTTAGTCTTCAGTGGTGGAGCAGGATATAGTAATCGAGTGGTGCAGCACTCAGAGGTCATGAGTTCAAATCCCATGGCAAGCTTTAGAATTGAATTCAATATTTTATGGGCTTCAAGGAAGCACACCCAACTAGTTCTACATATAACTCTAGTCTCACACTATGTAGTTAATTCTTCACAGCCTCGGGACAACTAGAGGTAGGCAATAAATAGTGCCTTATCAATGGCACCCGTAAAAAGAAATGCTAGAGGTACAGGGCGAATTAGTAATTTGTAAAGGATTTATAGATGTCACCATAGAGAAAAATTATAATATAAAATAATGATACAAATTTTCAGGCCCAAGTAAGTTTCTACCCAGGGAGGTATTTAAAGAAGTAGGTGACAAAATTGGGGATGCATTAGTTTGCTGATCTGATAATGATACTGAAGTAATGGAAGATAGCGAATGTTACACACTGATGCAAAAGGGGGACATATGGTAGTATTATGACCGAGGTGGGAGGAGTGCACTGTTAATTTAGTCCCACTTCTCCACAGGTCACAATATATATTTAAATTTTCCCATTTACCGATTCGGTCAATCAGATACTCTGTTTTTCCCCAGAATAAAGCACACCAACCAGGTTTCTTTAATAAACAAAAAAAATTATCCGTTTATTATAAACCATGTCTTAACCAATAATGAAGTAAACATACACGTGAATTGAAATATTTAAAGCCCCTTATTTTTATCCTAGCCCTAACACACACACACGCTCACATACACAGCTGGTTAACCAGGTAAAAAAAGGGATTTGTTTACAGCTGTTAGAAAGAAATAGGAATAAAAACTTAGACTGAAGAGAAGGTATGGAAGTCCTTTGTTTTGGCGAGGTGTCCTAAAGGTAAATAGGTGGCTGCCACTAGGAATCTTCTGAGAACAGTTCTTTCCAGGTGATGTTGATGAACAGTCTCGGTCAGCTTTCATGAAATGCAGCTACAAAAGGCTTCACATAGGTCGTACATCAGGTGTGCAGCAACAAAGGTTTCAATCTCTCACATTCAATGCAAACATGCAGGATTTCTTCAAATACAGGAGGCAACAGCACAACTTGATGCAGGGATTTTTCAAAGAGAGAGGGATATCAGCTCTCTTCTCCTGGCAGGTCAGGAAGCAAACTTCTTTCTGTTCTCAGCCGAACACCCACTTGCCTTTTTTAACAGTTCAAAATGAAACAAAAACCTTTCCAGAGGCAACCATGAATCTTGGTTTGTAAACATCCCTTTCAAAGTCACAAGCGCAAGCCCCCTGCTGAGTTATTTGCAAATAGATGCTTTCCAGTAAGATTTGTTTCCTGGTCAACCCTCAACTGGTCATAGGGCAAAAAATTGGTTTTCACTGTTTTTCAGGTGTGGGGATCACAAATTTGGTGCTATCATCTCAGTTACCTGATTGTAGTATAGGGCCGTGCATCTGCCAGCAGCAAGTGCTAATAATATGTGGTGCAGCCAGCCTTCTGTTCTTAAAGGTTGTCTGTCCTTAAAAGGAAGCTGCACTGAGTTACAGGAGGCAGCTACTGAATGCCATTGTTGCAGTTCTAAACAAGGAAAAGGAGGCTCCAGTATCATGGATGAGGCGCTGGAGGTCTTATTGGTGAAGGAGAGACACCATTGGTTCTGTAGGTCCCAGGAGACCGTCAAGGACAACTCTCAGAAGAGACTGGGAAAAGATGGCCAGGGACGTCAGTTCCCAGCTCCAGGAACGAAACACCTGGCAGCAGTGTTGTAAAAAGTGTAATGACATTATGCGAATGGTCAAGGGTCAGTGAAATGTATCTTCATATGACATCATATACTCATTGCTTCACCAACCTCTCACACTGATCAATGCAATACATCCCCATCACTCACTCAGCACCAGTCCTTTGCACTCAGGGATAACATCTCACTCTAAAACAATTACCAGTACTGCCAGCCTCACACCCACTTCTGCCCTTTCTCTTGCAGGACAGGGTGGCACACAATGGAAGAGCAGAGCTTCCAGGGATAAGGATGCCTAAAGCTCCTGAGCCCTATGGAGAAGATGATCTCCATATCATGGAGCTGGCTGTGACAATGCCTATGGCATCAATGTCACTGAGAACATTCAGGAGGACGGTTTGTTCCTGCCTTAGGCCCCTCCTCAACTGCCAGCTCACATCCTGCGATCTGGCATGCTGAGCAAGCTGCAGATGGTGTCACCCTGGAGCTCTCGTTTTCCGCCCCAACCTCCTGCTTCTGATTTTCTGCTTTCAAATATTGAAGAGAGAGCAGCAGCACAGTACTGAAGAGGTCCCGTCACTTGATCTGACACTTGTAGCTACCAGCTCAGATAGTGACATTGCACATACTTGCTAGTTACTGGGCACGAATAGGCTGCAGCCAGGCCAGGGGTATTGGATGGATCTTGTGCTAGCTCACTAGAAGGTGAGGTTGCAGAAGAGTTCTACTACAGGGGACACAAATGAAGACCTCAATGGGGCAGCGTAAGGAGAACGCTGATGGGAATGCAGACCGAGATGCTGGGTGTATTGGCTGCCTGCCTGACAGCCTCCTGTTGAGGAGCATAGGGAAGGCAGCTCTAAGTTGGCAGACAGCATTGCGCAGAGCTTACCCTCTCCACAGCCTCTGATCCATTTCCCTGTTGTGCTGCAGTCCTCATGCCTATTACAGCTTTTGTGTGGCAGTTTAGTAGAATGAGGTGATCCTATTGAAATATAAGATTCTGAGGGGACTTAATAGGGTAGTTGCTGTGAGGATGTTTCTCTTGGGGGAATCTAGAACTAGGGGCCACTGTTTCAAAATAAGGGGTCTGCTATTTGAGATGAGGAGGAATTTCTTCGCTGAGCATCTTTAATCTTTGGAATTCTTTTCCCCAGAGAGCACTGGAAGCTGGGTCATTGAAAATAGTCAAGATTTATGGGGGGCAGGCAGGAAGGTGGAGTTAAGGCAACAATCAGGTAATCCATGATCTTATTGAATGGCACAGCAGGCTTGAGACGACAAATGGCCTCCTCCTGCTCCTATTTCTTATGATCTTATGGACAGGTCACATACTCCTTTACACTCCTTGTGAGAATGCAGCAACACTTTCCAGAAACACTCCAGAGTACTTTCAGATACTCTGCAATTACCTAAGTTCTTCAAAATTACCTTTCCAATTTGCCGGGCCTCTCTTGTGTTGAAGACTTAATCGTTGGTGAGTGGCATGCAAAATTGTTGAATGGACCTGTCGCCCAAATTTGGAAAATAGTGTCATAACAGCCAATAGGGCTCTGTGATGTCTTGTTGGGACCACTTCAGTTGCTTCTGGCGCTGACGGGGAATGCCCGTGCAAGTGCTCTTCAGATAGTGTGCTGCGTGGAACCTCAGGAGAGCAATTGGCTTCCATAGCACCATCTCCAGCAGCACTACTGCTTTGAATTTTACACCCATAATCTTTTAATTAGAGCTAAGCCAGGAAGAAAATCTCCTTCAGCTAATGGGTTATGAACATGTGGAATACAATTGTCAGAAGGTATCATATGCAAAATTAATTGAGGTGCCTAATAGGGAGATAGACGATTGGGAAGGAAAGCTTGCATGAGATATATGGTGGTAGGCATGCATAACACAAAGGAAAAGGCATTTCAAACAATTATTGCTACCATGACTATTTTAAAAAAAGGGCAGAGCAGGCTTGATGGACCAAATTGCTTACATCTATTCCTATGTTCTTCTCAAACATTCCACTAAAAAACTCATGTCACAGGTTTAATTAAAAAAAAAACTCTGCTCTTCTATCACCCAAATGCATGTAATGCAATAAATTCTATTAACTTTTTTTTCTTTTTTGGCAGGACATTTTGCACAGACATCCATTGTATTTGATAGTGCGAATGATCTGTTATGATGATGGCTTAGGAATGGGAAAAAGCCTCCTTGCTATAAAAACCACCGATGCAAACCAGAATGAGTATAGCATCTGTGTATATCAATGCAATAGCCTGGTGAGAAATGGTTTGGTAACAGTCATTTGGTTTCTCTCTCTCGTTTTAACATTTGACCATATAACCTCATTTTTAGGAATGGTTTGGCACCTCAACCATTAAATCAGCACAGGAACCACAGGTTTCATCAACTGCTTCTACCAAGTGAAAGTTTTGTCCTTACTAGCATTATGGTATACTCTTTTTGTTTGTACCACATTCATTGAACAGATGACTGAAGTGTGTGCTTTGAATGATTGTCACATCAGTAGCATTTTTGGTTGGTTTTAAACTTTACATGTTAGAGGTTCTTAAAAGGGACAGTTTAATATTGTGTCCCTTGAACGGCTTCTGTGTCACTTCCTCTCCATAACTGTCTCTAAACCTGAACACTGAATCATGGACATTTACAAGAGGACTCCATGTTGTCTGCAAGTTGACTTTATCCCACCATAAGGCTGTAGACTTTAAGTTTAACTGTTTCATATCATCTCCTCTTTGTCCTCTGTTTATGATCAAGCTATCGCTGTAATCTCTACGTAATCTGAATTCCCACTATGCTTGTTTGTGTGCACGGTTTTACTTCTGTTCTGAACAAGAACCTGTACTTGTATCCCCTTCTGCTTCCTTTCTCTTATCAAAATATGCCACATTTCATTTGTCCTCTCCTACTAATTTGCCACCTACCCCCCCCCCCCCCCAGCCCTCACTATTCATCTGCCTTCCTACTGTGCCTCCTTTGTTGCAGTGTTGAAAAAGCTGAGTTACTCTGTGTCTCTCAGTATTCTCTGAAGAACTGATTGTGGCACGTATTGCTGCCTCCTTAGAAGCAGCAGCCCGAACAGTCCTGCCCTTCTCACCCAGAACACCTACTGGGAGGCTGAGCTCCTTCCCAATCTGCTCACCCTACCCACACTACTGGCAAATCAACAGTCACTACCCCTCCCCTTCCACATTTCATTCCAGAAAGTCAAAATAGGGCCCTTCCCATCCATAATCTTATTGTGGATGTTTGCAGTGATATGTTGCCTT
Organism: Heterodontus francisci; assembly: GCF_036365525.1. Classification (NCBI taxonomy): domain Eukaryota; kingdom Metazoa; phylum Chordata; class Chondrichthyes; order Heterodontiformes; family Heterodontidae; genus Heterodontus; species Heterodontus francisci. The sequence continues at coordinate 58,871,574 of NC_090373.1, read as the reverse complement.
TGATTGCAACTTGGATCACTTCTGAGAACACATTACCCCTTATTGAAGTCTCTTGTCCCACCCCCGCTTTACTTGCTTAAAACCTATTACGTTTCTAATATTTGCCAGTTTTGATGAAGGATCACTGACCTGAAACGTTAACTCTGCTTCTCTCTCCACAGAGGCTGCCAGACTTGCTGAGTATTTCCAGCATTTCTTGTTTTTATTTCAGATTTCCAGCATCTGCAGTACTTTGCCTTTATTTTATTGAAGTTTCTTTGTCTGGTTTCATTTGTCTATCTATTCTTTTGGCATTTTTTTGAGGCACCTACCTCAATTCCACTGTCTCACCTCCCTTTAAAGCCCTCAAACAACAAGCCACACCCTTAAGTAAAACGTGAAAGGTAGCCAAACCATGGCTTACAAGGGAAATTAGAGATAGCATTAGATCCAAGGAAGAGGCATATAAATTTGCCAGGAAAAACAACAGACCTGAGGATTGGGAGTAGTTTAGAATTCAGCAAAGGAGGATCAAGGGATTGATTAAGAAGGGCAAAATAGAGTATGAGAGCAAGCTTGCGGGGAACATAAAAACTGACTGTAAAAGTTTCTATAGATACGGGAAGAGAAGAAGATTGGTGAAGACAAATGTAGGTCCCTTACAGTCAGAAACAGGGGAATTTATTACAGGGAATAAAGAAATGGCTGACCAACTAAATGCATACTTTGGTTCTATCTACACAAAGGAGGACACAAATATCATACCAGAAATGTTGGGGAACACAGGTCTTAGTGAGAGAGAGAGAGGAACTGAAAGAAATCAGTACTAGTAGAGAAATGGTGTTGGGGAAATTGATGGGATTGTAGGCCGATAACTCCCCAGGGCCTGATGGTATGCATCCCAGAGTACTTAAGGAAGTGGCCCTAGAAATAGTGGATGCATTGGTGGTCATCTTCCAAGATTCTATAGACTCTGGAACAGTTCCTAAAGATTGGAGGGTAGCTAATGTAACCCCACTATTTAAAAAGGGAGGTTGAGAGAAAGCAGGGAATTATAGACCAGTCAGTCTGACGTCGGTAGTGGGGAAAATTCTAGAGTCTATTATCAAAGGTTTTATAGCAGAGCACTTGGAGAACAGTGGTAGAATCGGACAGAGTCAGCATGGATTTACGAAAGGGAAATCATGCTTGACAAATCTACTAGAATTCTTCGAGGATGTAACTAGTAGAGTTGATGAAGGGGAGCCAGTGGATGTGGTTTATTTGGACTTTCAGAAGGCTTTCGACAAAGTCCTACATAAGAGATTAGCATGTAAAATTAAAGCGCATGGGATTGGGGGTAGTGTATTGCGATGGATAGAAAATTGGTTGGCGGACAGGAAACAAAGTAAGGATAAATGGGTCTTTTTCCAAATGGCAGACAGTGACTAGTGGGGTACCGCAGGGATCGGTGCTAGGACCCCAGCTATTCACAATATATATATTAATGATTTAGACGAGGGAACTAAATGTAATATCTCCAAATTTGCAGATGACACAAAACTGGGTGGGAGGGTGAGTCGTGAGGAGATGCAGGGAGGCTTCAGAGTGACTTGGACAAGTTGAGTGAGTGGGCTAATGCATGGCGGATGCAGTATAATGTGGATAAGTTATCCACTTTGGTAGCAAAAACAGGAAGGCAGATTATCTGAATGGCTATAAACTGAGAGAGGGGAATATGCAGCGAGACCTAGGTGTTCTTGTACACCAGTCACTGAAGGTAAGCATGCAGGTGCAACAGGCGGTAAAAAAGGTAAATGGTATGTTGGCCTTCATAGCGAGAGGATTCGAGTACAGAAGCAGGGATGTCTTGCTGCAATTATACAGGGCCTTGGTGAAGCCACACCTGGAATATTGTGTGCAGTTTTGGTCTCCTTATCTGAGGAAGGATGTTCTTGCTATAGAGGGAGCGCAGCGAAGGTTTACCAGACTGATTCCTGGGATGGCGGGACTGACATATGAGGAGAGATTGAGTCTGGTTAGGATTATATTCGCTGGAGTTCAGAAGAGTGAGGGAGGATCTCATAGAAACCTATAAAATTCTAACAGGACTTGACAGGGTAGATGCAGGATGGATGTTTCCAATGGTGGGGGAGTCCAGAACCAGGGGTCATAGTCTAAGGGTACGGGGTAAACCTTTCAGGACTGAGATGAGGAGAAATTCCCTCACCCAGAGAGTGGTGAGCCTGTGGAATTCGCTACCACAGAAAGCAGTTGAAGCCAAAACATTGTATGTTTTCAAGGAGTTAGATATAGCTCTTGGGTCTAAAAGGATCAAAGGGTATGGGGCGAAATCCGGAACAGGCTACTGCGTTGGATGAGCAGGCTCGAAGGGCCAAATGGCCAACTCCTGCTCCTATTTTCTATGTTTAAGCTCCAGGTTATGTTTCTCCCCATTCTTTCTTTAGCCTTTGCATACAATGATGACTCATTCTTGTTGATTTCAATCTTCATCTTAGCCCTCTATGCTTTGAATCCACTGCCCTCCTTCCTATCTTTCTTAGATATAATCCCCCACATACTACATATTCACAGCCGTCCCCACAACCTCGTCATCTCGCTCGCTGACTAGATAATTTCTGACTAATTCCTGGTATCCCTCACCCCCTTCATTCTCAGATCCTTTGTGCCCATTCCTGGAAAAAAACTTTCCAAGTACTTAAAATCAAACTTTAGATCTCTCACTTCTCCTTTTGCCGTCAGAGCTTGTCTCAGACAGTTGTCCCATCTCCTGCTCCCTTGACCCCATTCCTGTTAAACTGGTGACTGCCCAGCTTCTCTTCCTGATCCTGTTAGCAGATGTTGTAAATAGTTTCGCTAATGAAAAAGTGTCTCTCTTTGGAAACTACTTCATCCCCTGCCACCTTTTCCTTGAGCATGTGCCACATCACCAATTTGAGCCCATCTCTCGTAATTGTTTAAAATCTCTGCAATCAAGTTCCCACCCCTTCCCCCACTTTCAACTCTTACACACTCTCTGCCTCACACACAGTACTGAAATGGCACCAGAGTCTCAAAAAGAAATTATTTGTGACTATGGTGAATTATGCTTCTTCATCCCTATCTAGCATGCTGCTGATTAGCAGGAGGGCAACTTATAGATCCTTGGGTCACTCCAGAGATAATGGTTTGGGAGCAGGAGGTGAAGCCATTGCTGGATAGGTTCTCGCTAAGATTGACTAGGCAAGAGTGGAACCAAGGGAGGGCAATGCTTCCGAGCTGGACAATGGTGTGGTTAACTGTATCCAAAGCTTCAGAGGAGGGAGTGCACTAGTCATAGAAGATTTATTTGACTTTGATTAGGGCAATTTCAGTGCTGTGACAGTGGGATTTGGGTGTCTTTATATAAGAAACAAAATTAACATGCCGGTACAGTAAGCAATTAGAAAGGCAAATCATATGTTGGCCTTTATTGTAAGGGGGTTGGAGTACAAGAATAGGGATGTCTTGCTGTAATTTTACAGGGCATTTGGTGAGAGCACACCTGGAGCACTGTGTACAGTTTTGGTCTCCATACCTAAGAAAGGGTATGTATACTTGCTGTAGAGGTTCAACAAAGGTTCACTAGATTGATTCCTGATGAGGGGTTGTCCTATGAGGTGAGGGATTCTCTAGAGGTGAGAAGAATGAGGGGTGATCGCATTGAAACATAAGAATCTGAGACATGTCCCCCTGACAAAGCTATGCTGACTATCCTTGATTAATCCTTGTCTCTCCACGTGGCGATTAATCCTGTCCCTCAGAATTTTTTCAATAGTTTCCCTACTACTGATGTTAGACTCACTGGTCTGTAATTACCTGGTTTATCCCTACTACCTTTCTTGAATAATGGTACCACCTTTGCTGTTCTCCAGTCCCCTGGCACCTCTCCTGTAGCCAGAGATGATTTGAAAATTTGTGTCAGAGCCCCTGCAATCTCCTCCCTTGCCTCACATAGCAGCCTGTAATGCATCTCATCTGGGCCTGGGGATTTATCCACTTTTAAGCCCGCTAAAACCGTTAATACCTCCTCCCTTTCAATGCTAATTTGTTCAACTATATCACAATCCCCCTCCCTGATCGCTACACCTACATCGTCCTTCTCCATAGTGAACACAGATGAAAAGTGATCATTTAAAACCTTACCTACGTCCTCTGGCTCCACACAGAGATTGCCACTTTGGGCCCTACTCTTTCCCTGGTTATCCTCTTGCCCTTACTATACTTACAAAACACCTTGGGATTTTCCTTTATCTTGCCCGCCAGTGTTTTTTCATGTCCCCTCTTCGCTCTCCTAATTACTTTAAGTATCCCCCTACACTTTCTATACTCTGCTGTTTTCAGCTCTCTGAATCTGCCATAAGCCTCCTTTTTGTTCCTTATCCAATCCTCTATAACCATTGCCATCCAGGGTTCCCTGGACTTATTGGTCCTACCCTTCACCTTTACGGGAACATGTTGGCCCCAAACTCTCTATTTCCTTCTTGAATCACTCCTACTGGTCGAATGTAGACTTTCCTACAAGTAGCTGCCTGCAGTTCACTTTAGCCTGATCCTGTTTAATCATATTGAAATTGGCCTTACCCCAATTCAGTACCTTTATTTCAGATCCATTTTTGTCCTTTTCCATAACTACCTTAAATCTTGGAGTTATGGTCACTATCCCTGAAATGCTCCCCCCACTGACACTTCTACCACTTGTCTGGCTTCATTCTCTAAGATTAGGTCCAGTTCCGCCCCTTTTCTTGTAGGACTTTCTACGTTAAGTAGACATTGTGATTTGACTAATCCAATCCTTCTATGTTGCAGGATCAAGCTCAAACAATCTGCAAAGTTTTGTCCACTGCTTTTGATTCAGCGCTTTCCTCAGAGAAATCCTGATATGATTGTTATCTAAACAATAAATTTGATAACTTATAATGTAGATTCTTTGGTCATTTCCTTATATTTGACTTCTTTCAACTAACATTGCTGCCTTAGGACTGTGACCTAACAAAGTGCTCCAAATTCTGAGATCTGAAGTTGCCAACATTTCAATATTTTCAGTAAAATGAGAAGTAATGGACTGTTTGCTGTGAAATTGGAGACTTGCACAATACCAACAGTGTTAAGTATAATACATCACTCTACATCAATTGCAGAATGATTGCAGTTTCAATTATCCTCATAGCTCTGTGAAGCAGACGTAAGTTTACTGTAGGATCAAAGAAAATACAAGTTTCAGAAAATGTAATTAAACTTGTAGCTACCATGAGCACTGCTTTGTACAGCAATAATTCTTAGTAAATATCAGACCAATAATGAATTTCGGTAACCTTACACTGCATTGTATAAAACTGAATCTGTGTATACACCTCAACACGAACAGTAGCAGTTCAAATAAACAAGTTAATTATAAATGCTGCCTTTTCAATTCAAATATTTTTAACAAATATTGTATAGCTCAATATTTCTAAAGTAAATATCATTGCATTTCTTGCCCTTTCAACTAAGAATGCAATGAAGTAGCATCCTCTTAGTTAAACACAATTTTACTACAATTTACTTACCAAATTGAATTTAAGTTGCAACAAATACAGAAAAGTGAACTGCGGTACTTCCTCTTAATATTGTTTGCCAGAGGTGACAGAATATTGTGTAGCCTGCCATCAACCAAACAAAAAGTATTTTTTATTTGAATGATCATAGAAAGGATAAGTCCTTCCATTATGACCTGAAAGGCGGAAAACAAGTGAGGTAGTAAATAACCTTATAAGGACCCAGGTTCAATCCCTGTCAATGCTAAGTTAGCTGATCTTCCCCAGGTGACAGTATAGGGGAGGAAGCACTACAGTTGGAATCAATACTCCTAAATTAAGGAGGGGACTATCAACTGGGCTTCCTCCTGATTATTATCCAGTAACCCCTAGTAGAATTACATGTGGAAATCTGATGAGAACAACTTCAATTGTGGTACCAACAGTTATATAGACTGCCAGTATTGTCCTGGCTCACATATGAAGAATGGTTCAGCTATTAAGTGACGAGGAAACTATACCCCAGAAATGTGTCAGTGCCTTCAAGGCAGGATAAAAATCAATACAAGAAAAGGTTTGGAAACAATTTTTGTTTATACTGTTGAGTACCAAAATCACAGTTCTGATAGTTTGGAAATAAACAAGACAAGTAAACAATTTAATATTTTGAAAATCAAGTAATAGTGTATGTATACATTGGTGTTAAATAATTAAGTGATAACTGCATTTCGTGCAGCATAGAAAACAAACCAGCAGCCACTATAGTATTAGAGCAGTTTATGTATTTCATCTCCCAAATGTACTCGACAAAAAAGACTCATACAAACTATTATTCCCAGCCTGGAAACTATTTATTGACTCAGTTGAAAATTTAGCACAAGTGTCATGAATTAAATTTCAGATTTATTTTAACCTACAGATATAAAGCTTTGTGGAAGTATTTAAAACTAGATGGTACTTTATTAGATATTGAATATTTTTGTAGAACAAGATTAACAAGAACATGCTGGTAGTGATCATCTGCTGGGATTCTACTTAAGTGCATAGTATTTTTCTGTTTTCCTCATTGAGGGTCAATTCTTTAAATTGATCCCACTTCAAATTGGGAGTATATTCAAAATACAGTTTTACATTTTCATCCTTGACTGTTTTAATTTCAAAATTTAGATAGTCTGGGCTTATTTTAGTACTAAAAGTGCACAATATGACACTTTAATCGCATCCTCTAAATCAGAAGAGTTGAACAGAGGAATTTTCTTGGGCAATTAAGTGGATAAATATGTGGGTCTCACAAATTTACACTTTAATAGAATGGAATTGATCTGAACCAAATCTACTGATTAACAAAATGATTGTTAACAATTATAGCAGCCTTATCTTAATGCAACAGGATATTTAAATACACAGATTTTAAAACTTAAGATTTCGTACAGTATTTCATCAGATGCTCACTATTCCTTCACAAATAGCGAATTCATTAGGCCTTATCTTCAAAGTCTGTACAAAAAAACCCTGCATTGTTGAAGCAGGCTATGCTTTAATAACTATTACATTTGATTAACTCCAATGTTAAACTGGGATATACAATGCATTACACATGCTCTAATTGTCAAATCAATGCAATGAAATGCAAAGGTATTAGAGGATTTAGCATTTACAATATATATATATATATATATACACACACACACACACAGTTGCTCCGCAACAAACACCTAGCTTGTCATATTTGTATCCATTTTACACCATGTCTTAAAAAGTTTTTTCTGCTCTAAGTACCAGTCGCAGATGACGACAGTAGATGGCACCAGTTATCCTGTCCACAGATTTTTATGGTCCTTTTAATCACTCATAGAAAGTAATAATCCTGAATGATGTCAACATCTTCAGTATTAATTCACATTACATACAAGAATTAATAAGTTCTATTTTTTCGACAATAATTACAGCCACATTTAGTTAAAAGTGAGAGGCTACAATTTTTAAATTTACTGCTAACTCAAAATATTTTTCAATTTTTTATTCCTATATGTTGGAAGCCAGACTGACAATTTTTTAAAAAACAAACAACTTGACCACTTATGTAACAAATCTAAGACTTTCAAAAGAATAGCTCTTCAATAACAGACCAGCAACTTCATTGCAATAAATGTGTTTGAGATGAAAATTTACTATAAATGATTTGCATTAAGTGTGTACCATTTTTCATTTATTTTTAACAATAGTTTTAAATTCTGTTCTTAGTAATAAAAAGAATCAACAATTCTGTGAAGAACTTTAAAAAATAAAGTCTGCAACAAATTTTGAATATTTTTGCAAACTGATTTAGCTATTCAAACACTATTTTGGTTAAACCATTTAATGCAACCAAACACTAACTGCAGACAGTACAAAATGTAATGAGGACCCCTAATAACTATCTGAATTTCCATCACTAACTCTCCCTCTTTTGAACAACAGCCATTGGGGTTGTTAATGCTGTTCATTAGCTGCCTTTTGAAAAATATTCATATTTACAATACTTAGGTCCTGTGATCATGAATGAATTTAGGGAAATTTAATTGGAAATTACAGTATTTAAATAAAAGTCAATGTGGAAACGATGGTACTATTTTAGTGTTATAGTAGTATTTTAAGGCTTTAAGAAAGTTATGAAGATTACCCAAACAGCATGCTTACTAAATTCATTACCTGATTTATGGAATCAGCAGTTTTTGATCAGTACTAGTGTTCTCCAGCTTTGCTCCATTGTTAATGCTACATACTTGCAAAAGTTTTGATTTTCTACATGTTTTTGACAGTGACATAAGCTATTGACTATTCATGAACAATTAGCATTTTTACCATTTCCAAGTACCTACATGCACCATAGCAAATTGACAGACATGAAAAGTCCACAATTTATAATGAATCTCCAGTTGTACAGAAAGTGCAAATACTTTAACAAGAATACATATTTAAGAACTAGTTACTTATAACATTTTCCAGCTAAGGAGTGATGTGTCGATCGAGGTAAACACAGATGCTTTCCTTGCTGTCTGATGGTATGGTACCATGCTCCAGATTGTTTTTTTCTTAACTTCTTAAAGCGAGCTCAGTCAGCAATGAAGTGCACAAAGGTCACAGGGAATACACCCCTTCGCTTTGGGTCTCCTTCAATGTGGCCAATCTATAGAAAAACAAATATTTCAATATATTGAGAATATGCTGCTCACGTAATAATTGTCTGTGTTTTTAATCACACAATCACTACATTTTTTCCCTGCGTTATCACTTGTGTTAAACAACTATCAGGCAGTAAATTCCAAGTTTTTAATCTAATCATGGTATTGGGCGGCGCAGTGGTTAGTACTGCAGCCTCACAGCTCCAGGGACCCGGGTTCGATTCTGGGTACTGCCTGTGCGGAGTTTGCAAGTTCTCCCTGTGTCTGCGTGGGTTTTCGCCGGGTGCTCCGGTTTCCTCCCACATCTAAAAGACTTGCAGGTGATAGGTAAATTGGCTGTTGTAAATTGCCCCTAGTGTAGGTAGGTGGTAGGGAATATGGGATTACTGTAGGGTTAGTATAAATGGGTGGTTGTTGGTCGGCACAGACTCGGTGGGCCGAAGGGTCTGTTTCAGTGCTGTATCTCTAAATTAAAAAAAAATAGTCATTAAAAATGAAGCACAAAAATTAGAGTGAAGTTCTTGATATCCATAAAAAAAGTGCAGGTGTAAACTTGTTTGGAGGAGCATTATTCAGTTTTTATCTCATATACTGATTGCCCATGCCCTCCAAATCCATGGCACAAGTTTCTCAGCAAGGTATGTGCACTTTGCATCATTGCTTTTGTTAAAGAACCTGCATGACTATATTAATACAAAATAGCAAATTCAAATTATGCAAGTATTTATAGATGCCCAATGACATTGCAATACATAGTCCTATAATGTAGTATCAGATTACAAAGTATTACAGTATGAGATCTTAATTTTCATTTCTTCCCTTCATCCAAGTCATCTGTCTTCAGTTCCTCCACTCCATCAACACAGAAAATACACAACTCTCAATTAACAGGGTAAGATTATCCATCACCTCAAAAAGCATGCCTGAAGGGATCTTAGCTGGCATCATCCAATTTAATAGAATTCAAATATAGTGGAGACTCATCTAAACTTCCGAAAGTCCAAGGGGCTTGATCGTTTATGGCAGACAACTGGTTTAGCCATTCGCTGCCAGATCTGGATAAACCATATAAAGCACTATTGAGTCCTGCTCTCTTCTACTCACTATTCCAGGATCATCCTGGAATGCAAAAGTAACTCCGGCTTCTTTTCTGCACTACAAAACGTCTTCTTAAACCCCTCTCCCCTGCCTCCTACGCCCTCACTTCCAACAAGTGCAAGGAACACCGGGACTTTGTCATCAACATCACCATCATCTGTTCAGCTGCTACCGTCCTGCCCACTAGGCCAAACTTCCCCTAAAGGATCCCTCCTGCCCTAGACCTGTACTTGTATTTCTTTCTCCAGTTTTCTTCATCTCGCTTGACGCTCTCTCTCTGCTCATCTTGCCCATGAGGCCCACCTCTTGCTCCCTGGATCCTAATTTCAGCAAGCTGCTGACCATGCAAGTTCCCTTCCTGGCCCCCATGTTAGTTGACATCGTTAACGGCTCCCTTTTCTCAGGCACCGATGATAATTTAAAGTAGTCCCCTGAAGTGAAAGTTAGACTGACATTTCATCACGCATGTGATTATCTCAAATGTATTCTGATGGAAGTGCAGAGGAAACAAAGTTAGATCTGAACTGTTTGCCAATGCCAGTTAGAAAGTGATTTTATGATTCTGTAACATAATCTTGACAATGTTATCAAATATTTGCACCACTTACCCACCATTCTGGATCTTCCTCACCATCGACAATAATAATCTCACCCTCTGAGAAAGTGAGTTCATCGGGGTTATCTGCACTACAGTTATAAATTGCTTTCACGCGTCTTGGTTTTGATTTCAACTGAAATAATAGAAAACAAAAGAAATATCACAGAACAAAGCAGGCCACAAATACAAATAGAATTATGAATGCTCCAGGTTGAATTGAATAAATGGCTACCTGAAAAAAAACTTTATACTTCTAAAGTTTAAGGTTCAACATTCTTAAAGCAAACATTCATATGTACATTAATTTTGATGATATAACTCAAGAATGCACAAATCATGGTACAACTTCAATAATGCTACATATTCCAAATGGTAAAGTCTGACAAACTAGCATACAACACATATTACTAGTATTAAGTTCCCATCTGTCAGCTCCGCATGAATGATGGGACTGAATGAATTCAAGCACTCCACTGTTTTTGGTTCTGAACTAGCCTGACTACGTCAGTCACTTGTATCCTCTTCTGTGGCAAAGGCTGGTTTAAATGTATAATTTGTATCAATTTAATTTGCACTTGTATTGAAGGATGATTTCTTACATGACTTTGTAGAAACATACAATTAAAATTCTATTCTCGAGTTGAGATTTTCTTCTATTACTAAACACCTTTGCACACTAACCCTAGTCTATTCCTTCAATTGTCAGTGGTGGTTTTCAACGGGATTTCAAGTAGCTTGCAACATAAGTCTTGATAATGGTCTTTACATGCTGAACACAAGTAAAAAAACAAGATAGAAGACATACATGTGTGAATTTTAAGGAAGTTTTTTTTACAAAATAATGGGAGCTGTTTGATAAACTACTCCTTTGTTCATTGACAGGTAAATAGTATTAAAAATTAAATTAGCTTGAGATTAATTTGCTACTGCAGATAAAAAGGTAATTTTTTTTTTTAAAAGAGCAAAGTTTGACTGGAAAGAAACCAAAGATTTTTGAAATCTTTAAAAAAAAAATCTGTTTTAGTAGTTGTCCAATACATACATACATACCAATTGAGACTTTCGTGGCATTGGTGCTGGGGCTCTGTTGAGATTTGCAGAATTAGGTGCATGTCCAGGTTTTTTTGGTGTGGCATCCGGCCCCAGGAAAGCATCTCCTATTGGAATGTGAACAAATAGTAACTCTCAGTGAAATGTTGAGCGAATAAGTTTGAAACAATTTTAAATTTTTCTATCTTGCTTTCTGGCAAGAGTTTATAACAACAAACTTGCATTTATATAGCATCTTTCACCTGCTCAGGGTCCCAAAGCATTTCACAGCCTTTTTGAAATGTAGTCAGTATCATAATGTAGGACAATCTGTCTGCACACGTAAAGATCCCACAAACAGTAATTTGTATGAGATAATCTATTTTGAGGGATAATTGTTGGCCAGGACACTGGAAGAACTCCTCTGCTCTTCTTTGAATTATACCACAAGGATATTTTATGTTCATCTGAGAGGATGGTTTAACATTTCACCCAAATTACAACACCTCTAACAGTGCAGCACTTCCTCATAGTATTGCACTGAAGTATCAGCCTAGTTATTTGTTCCAAGTTTCTTGAGTGGGTCTTGAACCCATGATGTGACTCAGAAGTGAGAGTGCTCCCATTAAGCCATATATACGGATTTAGAGTGCCTGCATTAAAGTAGTTTGAAAGTATGGATGCAGTGCCTGACAATGCTTACTGTAGAGACACAGATGTAAAAGATGGGCACTTGACAGGGTTCAAATGTGTACCATCACCCAAGCAGAAGCCACCACCTTTAGTGAGAAAACTGGAAGGGTTGGGAACTTGTAACTCTTTCTAAATATATATTGTCGCAACATATGAAAAAAAGACAAATCCAATCCGGCCAATTACTGCCTCATCAGTCTACTCACAATCATCAGCAACGTGATGGAAGGTGTCGTCGACAGTGTTATCAAGTGGCACTTACTCAGCAATAACCTGCTCACCAATGCTCAATTAGGGTTCCGCCAGGGTCACACAGTTCCTGACCTCATTACTTCCCTGGTCCAAACATGGTCAAAAGAGCTGAATTCAAAGAGGTGAACTGAGAGCGACTGCCCTCGACATCAAGGCAGCGTTTGACCGAGTGTGGCTTCAAGGAGTCCTAGCAAAATTGAATTCAAGGGGAAATCGGGGAAAAGCTCTTCACTGGTTGGAGTCATACTAGCACAAAGGAAGATGGTTGTGGTTGTTGGAGGTCAATCATCTCAGTCCCAGGACATTATTACAGGTGTTCCACAGGGTAGTGTCCTAGGGCCGACCACCTTCATCAATGAACTTCCCTCCATCATAAGGTCAGAAGTGGGGATGTTCACTGATGACTGCACAATATTTAGCACCATTCGGAACTCCTCAGATACTGAAGCAGTCTGTGTCCATATGCAGCAAGACCTGGCTGATAAGTGGCAAGCTACACATGTGCCAGGCAATGGCCATCTCCAACAAAACAGAATCCGGCCATCGCCAACAAAAGAGAATCCAACTATCTACCCTTGACATTCAATGGCATTACCATTGCTGAATCCCCCACTATCAACATCCTGGGGGTAGCCATTGACCAGAAACTGAACTGGACCAGTCATATAAGTACTGTGGCTACACGAATAGGTCAGAGGCTGGGAATTCTGCAGCGAATAACTTACCTCCTGACTCTCCAAAGCCTATCCACCGTCTACAAAGCACAAGTCAGGAGTGTGATGGAATATTTAAGAAGCTCGACGCCATCCAGGACAAAGCAGCCGCTTAATTGGCACCCCATCCACCATCTTCAATATTCACTCCCTTCACCACCGATGCACATTAGAAACAGTGCACTGCAGCAATTCACCAAGGCACGTTCTACGGCACCTTCCAAACCCGCGACCTCTAGCGCCTAGAAGGACAAGGGCAGCAGATGCATGGGAGCACCACCACCTGCAAGTTCCCCTCCAAACCACACACTATCCTCACTTGGACCTATATCGCTTTTCCTTCAGTGTTGCTGGCTCAAAATCCTGGAACTTCCTTCCTAACAGCACTGTGGGTGTACCTACACCACATGGACTGCAGCAGTTCAAGAAGGGAGCTCACAACCACCTTCTCAAGGGCAATTAGGAATGGGCAAAAAGTGCTGGCCTAGCCAGCAACACCCACATCCAGGGAAAGAATAGTTGAGTTGCTGATAAAAAAAAGTTTATTCACCTGATTGCAGTGATTGTACAGATCCAGGTACTGTCGATGTTCTTTTAACTGAAGATGTTCGATCAGAACTGTGAACAGATGACAAAGATGTTCTAAAATTAGCACAAAAATGTATTCAGTCATAATATATTATTTAGTTACTTTATGGAATTATTTTGGGTCAAAAAAATTCTCCCTAACCACTTCACTTCCCACAGATTTGTTCAAGCTGAGGAAGTGGGATCTTAGATGGCCAAACAGAATTTCTCGAAATCCATAGCACCAGAATTAACTGATTTGCTATATACAGGAAATATGCTGTGACTGAGAACTAATAAAACTCACTACAGAACTCTATATCCCTTTCATGCAACTCTCTCAAATATTATCAAAGGTTTTACCACCACAATCCAGTCATCGTGTCATTCACCATATTTTAGTTATATATGTACATTGTCAATGCTGAAGCTAAAGAAAGATTATAGTCACAAGCTGCAGATATAAAAATCTATTACCTGGATGTTGATTTCTGCTGTGAAATGCGAAGTGGTGGCTGTGGAGGCAGTGGTGGTGGTAGTGGTTTTTTATTCTGAGCAGCTTGCTGTGAGGAACCTTGTTGCTGCTGCTGGGGTTGTGGTTGTTTTATCTGCAGACTCATTGCTTCAATAACACTACTCGTTTTTGCTACTGGAGTTGGTGGCGAAGTGGCTGAAAGAAAAAAACATAACCTAAAGACAAAATAAAGTCTAGGAGGATATGCAGCATCCCTAACAGTTAGCATAGTTTCTTTTGGCTGCAGGTAGACTCCCAGGCTAGTACGAATTTGCAAGCCCATTATTTTAAATACAGCTTCTCTGGGACACTCTATATCAAAGAGGCCATAGAGTGGCATAGCAGGGATGAAGACTCAACTAAAAGATTTCCATGGAGATAATAAAATCAATGTTTTGTATAACAGTACACATAATCCTTGTAACTTTTTTTAAAAATCCCTTATAAAATGGGGAAGTTCTTGAAACAATAAGTACTCCGTCTGAGCATCACTTCCACTTTAATAGGTCAACTGTTTGGTTAATTTTCCCCAGGCATTTAGTTCCACACACAACCTTCATTCTGTCATGAGGAAGTGAAGGTCTTGTCACATTTAAATGTCAAAATCAATAGAACCATAATGGAATGATTTATTATATACAGGAGATATTCTATGGGTAGCAATCTAATAATAATTTTCACATAAAAAAATTGTCCAAATACATGTCACAGTCATGAGGACAAAATACATGTGCAGCCAAAGAAAGAGATATGAGGAGAAATGGCCATGATTGAAGATGCAGGTTTTAGTGAGGGTCTTAAAGGAGGAGGGATTTAAAGCGAGAATTCCAAATGTGGGGCCGAAGCAGCTGAAGGCAGGACTGCCAATGGTGGAGCAAGGTACGTACAAGAGGCTAGAGTCTGAGGAACACAGCATTTGTAGGGTAGGGGTGTCGCTGTGATTTTAGAACTGGAAAAGATTACAGAGAGGAGGTGAGGCCATGAAGGGTTTTAAACACAGGGATGAGAATTTTACATTTGGAGCATCGAGCGACTGGAGACCAGTGAGGCCAGGTGTGATGGACATACTGCGGTGTAGGCAAAAAAGTATGTAAGATTCATCTTTCCAACAAACCAGACTGATTCCATCAGGATATGAAAATTTAAAAAAAGGGAAATATCTTACCTTTTTGATAATAAACTTGACAGATCTCGTCATAATTGATAAATAATTTGATAGAATATCAGTACCATAACCTGGTATTATGTGACATGCATTTAAAAACCAGCTGACATTTGTACACTGGTTTCTCCACACAGTGAAGTCACTCATTCAAGCAAGTCAGTTCATCATAGAGTGAAGGTAAGTGCTTAGTTTGATTGTGAAATGGAAACAAAATATATAGCAAGGATTCTCATCTTAGGTTGCATTTGAGCACCCACTAGCAGGTGGCTTTTGGATCACCACTGGCACATGCCATGGAAATTTTTATGTTGGCTCCCTATTGTATCAACTAAATCTGTGTGCACAGTTCAGCATGATATTTATGGAATTAAAAAAATTAACAAAATCCTATTGGAATGTCAGAAATGATATTAACTTGAAAACAGCTTAGAGTTTTGCATGTGTTTTTTTAAATGACTGCTAAAAGCAATATGTAACAAAGGCTCCCATTCAGCTGCTGGTAGGATGCCCAGTCCAAAACTAACTGTGATTAAGGCATTTATATATTTTTTGAAAAAGAACTGTGTTCAGAACAGTCTGCCCACAAGTGCACAAAACACTGCTCCCAAATACTTTGTACATATACAGCAAGCTGTCTGCAACTAACCATTTCACATATGCGCTGCTTTTCAAAAAAAATCCAGGAATAGTAAAATGGACTTTCTTTGATTCAACTTTCATTTCTCTAAATTAGCAGACTATCTTCCCAGGAACTGGACTGTAAAGTTTAAAACATAATCAAATGTGTCTAAACAATGTTGGATCACATTAGGAACGGCATAATTAAGAAAAAGGGAAAAGAAAATCTCATTTTAATTAATTACAGCGCCAGTTGATTCAAATGTCTATATATGAAGTGAAATATAAAGAGAAGTTGACCAAAATGTTACAGATGAATAACCAGAAACATACTTGCTGTTGCTGATGTTACCCGGACTGGTGGTACAGGTGGATGAAGGTTTGGTGGGTCTGAAGCAGACCGTTGCCTGCTTGCAGTATCCATTCCGAGTGACGCAGGCTTCCAAACACTGCACAAAGTGGTCGTCTGAATACCAGGAACTGAAGATTGGACTAAAATCAAAATGCGGACAAAACAGACTCAGATTGCATATCAACCTTTGCTATAGAATTTTTATAAACTGCTAACTTCATCAACAACGTCTTTGCATATAAAATTAATTTCTGTACCAACATACTAAATTTAACTTAACACAGTTTACAGAATGCGCGTTGCGAGGCGGCTAGTTTGCATAGTCTCATATCCTAATTACACAAGGACACCAGAAATGGCACCAGTCTCAGGATATTTATTATTCTTTTAACAATCTTCACAGAAAATAGACTATTCCCCTAGTTGTGGAAATGAAAATGCACCTGCCCTTTTAAATTTTAATCACACCTAAGGAACCTTCCTCATTCAGCTGTGTGTATACCTTGCATCATTCTGGAAAAAACACATCAAGTTTATTCTATAACTGACAGCACATATAGATGTGATGAGTGCATGGATAATTCTTAGCCATTTTGTACTGTTCCTTCTTTAATTTTTTTTCAAGTTACTGGACCAGAAGAAAACATCCAAAGTTTATTTTCTGTAGGTTTTGCAAGGCTTTTAAGGAATGAAATGACTGATATTAATAGCACTTTATATCTCAGGATGTCCAAAAGCACTTTACAACCAATGTGGTTATCTCGAAGTGCAGTTATTGCCTGTGTAGCAGCCAATATGCATACAGCAAAGTACCACAAACAGCTAAGCAATGAATAACCAATTTATCATATTTTGGTGGTATTGGTTGAGGGAGAACTGTTGATGAGGAAAACCTTGTTCATTTTGAATAGCGGGGCCAGAACTCTGAACCATTGACTCAGAGGTGAGAGTGCCACTGAGCTAAGCTGAAGCTTAGCCAAGCTGATATTGTAAGGTTTCCCATCTTAATACAACTTTCCTTCTACTGATAATCTATTCAGCTGCTTCTCACCCTTCCCCTAGCCCACTGGGCCAAACTTCATCTACAATTCCCCCTAGCCTAGATCTGAACTCACATCTTTCTCCAATTTCTCTATCTCCCCTCATGCCGAGTTCAGCTTGTCCATGAAACCCACCTCCTGCTCTCTCAATCCTATTCCCACTAAACTGTTGACCACTCAAAAAAGCCAACCCTTTACCGCTCTGTCCTTGGAAACTACCGCCCCCATCTCCAACCTCCCTTTCCTTTCCAAAGTCCATAAACATGTTGTCACCTCCCAAATCTGTGCCCATATTTCTTGGAACTCCATGTTTGAATCCCTGCAATTAGGTTTCCACCCCTGCCACAGTACCGAAACAGCTATCAAAGAAACAATTGACATCCTATGTGACTATGACAAAAGGCAACTTTCCCTCCTCATCTTTCTTGATCTGTCTGCAGCCTTTTTGACAAGGTGGAGTAAATCATTCTCCTCCAGTGCCTCGCCATCATCATCCAACTTGGTGAGACTGCATTCACCTGGTTTCATGCGCATCAACTGAATCATAGTCAGAGAATCACTTGCAACATCATCTCTTTCCACTTCTGAACTGTTACCTCTGGTATCCTTGGCCACTTCCTATTTCTCATCTACATCATCTGAAAATGCAATGTCAGTTTCCACACGTACGCTGACGATACCCACCTCAACCTCACCACCACCTCTTTTGACCCCTCCACAGTCTCCAAGTTGTCAGGCATCCAGGACTGGATGAGCAGAAATTTCCTCCAACTGAATACTGGAAAGACATTGTGTTTGGTCTCCGCCACAAGCTTTGTTCCCTAGGCATCAATTCCAATCCTCTCTCTAGCAACTGTCTGAGACTGAAACAGACTATTTGCAACCTTAGTGTCATATTGACCCCAAAATAAACTGTTGACCACATATCCACACCTTCACTAAGACTGCCTATTTCCATTTCTGTAACATCGCTAGACTCCACACTGCCTCAGTTCAGCTGCTGCTGAAAACCTCAGCAATACCTTTGTTACCTCAAGATTGACTATTCAAATGCACTGTGGCCGGTCTCCAATCTTCCACTAAACAGAAATTTGAAGTCATCCAAACCTCTGCTGCCCATGTCCTAACTCGCATCAAGTCCCATTCATCTATGAGCCCTGTGCATGCTGACCTACATTGGCTCCTGGTCAAGCACCACCTCGATTTTGTAATTCTCATCTTTATTTTCAAATCCCTCTATGGCTTTGCCCTTCCCTATCTCTGTAACCTCCTCCAGCCTTACAACTCTCCAAGATATCTGCGTTGCTCCAGTCTGGCTTCTTGAGCATCCTTGATTTTAATTGCTCCACCATTGGCAGGCATGTCTTCAGCTGTCAAGACCCTATGCTTTGGAATTCTCTCCCTAAACCTCTGCACCTCTTTACCACTCTTTCCTCCTTTAAGACTCTTCTTAAAACCTGCCTCTTTGACCAAGCTGCTCCCTGCTCACCTTCTCCAATATCTCATGTGGCTGAATGCCAAATTATGTTCAATAACACTCCTGTGAAGCACCTTCAGATGTTTTACTAAGTTAATGGCACTATATAAACACAACTTATTGTTAGTGTTGTGCATTAGCCCACTCAGACTTGCATAGGTTTAGTGTTTGTCAAACTGGGTTGGCCCTAGTTTATGTGAGGTTGCAAGATTTGCACTAATCATCAGAGATCTTTCACAGTGACAGATACTCAATTATTATTCTACTTGTGAAGTTACAATGTCCAAGCTATGAACTCTGTTCCAAACTCAGTTTGAAACAGTTCAATGAAAGGCTGTTGTTACGACCAGGTGAGAAAGGGGTCTAGGGTTCCCTCTCAGCCTGCATCTGGTCTTACTGTAACAGGGTTTAATTTTAAACACACCCTGTTTTTAGCTCCCCCTTGGTGAATCCTTGTTCACTGCTTTCCAATTGTAAGGCAAATAAACCAGCACAAACAGGTTTTCTTAGGTTTAAAGAAAGGCTGACATTTATTGAAGTTAAACTTAAACTCTAATTTGGTTCACGCCTACAGATACAGGATGCGCCCACACTAGCATGCATACACAATACACACATGCATATAGAGACAGAAAAGAGAAGAAAGTGGAAAGGTTTGAGGCAATCTCTGAAGAGGATTTTTGTTACAGTTCTTCGAGCTCACTGGAGAGTCCTTGATTGTAGGTAGATCTTACTCTTTGTTGGGGCCCAGTATTCTTCTTAAACCTTGTTCGCTGTTGGAGACCCTTCTCTCTTGGGGTTCATGTGTCTTCAGTGGATTTGGAATTCCGTGAGAAAGAGAGGGAGAGCCAGACCCGAGAGATCTTCTTCAGTCCAGGAGCATACAGCAGTTCAAAACTCTTTGTACAATTCAGAAAAACCAGGTTGCCAAACAGGCTAGTCACGTGACCAGCTGGTCTAACCATGTCTGTTTGTAGATTCAGCCATCCCAGGGGAAGTAACCCCTTTGTCTCCACAAGCACGGTTTGTTAATATGCAAATGTCTTTCCAGCTAAGGGCCTGGAGATTTTTTTTTAAAACACGTCCTTTCTTCACTTCAGCAACAGTTTTCAAATCAATGTTCTTAACAAAATTAATGTGCCTCGTTCTTGGCAGGTGGGAGGCCTGCATGACGCTGTCCTGATAGATATTGAGCATTGCACCTTTAAAGAAGTATGCTTTTAACTTTACATTAGAAGGGAAACATCTGGAGGCAGGCAAAAAGGTTGCAACCATTCAGGAATGCACACAACTGACTCATGTCAAAGAAAAAAATATTAATGACTGAGCTACAGTTACCTCCACCAGTATTGGTCACAAAGCTACGAAGGTTTCAATATTTACTTGGTATGCTCTTTGTAATCATCTAGCAGTTTTTCACCTCCCTCCAACATAAAATAAAATGCTCATAGCTGACAAAACCCATTACTTGTCACTTTGTCAAAAGTCAGGTTACCTTGGCTCTCTATTTGTAATCTGTTTTTCTCTTCTCCTCCCAAATAGACCTGCTTACCTTGTAGACCCAAAACGTTAGCCTATTTTTCTAGCTGCTGAGGGGTCTGCTCTGTACCTTTCTGTATTACAAATTTCCAGAATTTACAGGATTTTTAAAAAAGTAATTAAATTGTTCTGGTTCATCAAGGACTGCGAGCTTGTACAGCAACTGCACATTGCCCAGCATATTTACTGCGCAAGAACATAATGCAAGAACAAAGCTGAGGCCACTTTGCAAAACTTGCTCACTCCATCATCAGAATTTGTTTCAGAAGCAAACACATACTGCTCTACTCTTTCCTGAGTCAGTAATCAACCCTTCCCTTACGGATGCTTCATTGTGTCAGCATTTGCGGTGGCAGCATAACTTATACACAAACTCAAAAAAAAAAATCTACCTTTAGACTAATCTTCTTTAACAAATAATCACATATCCTGCGGTTCCGTACAAGATACATTTCCACATCCATATCAGCAATTCCTTTATTGCTCAATGAACCTGGCTTAACTACTTTTTCACCTGTTGAGCATAGGTGTATAGCTTTCTTACATCAAGGATAATTCTACAGTCCTACACGACCATCTAGGAGCATGGGTTACAGAATCAGGACTACAATATTGCAACCCTACCTCCAACCCTGCAAGCACAGATCCTTGCTGGGAACATCGATTCGGATCATTACTCCTATTTTTGACATTACAAAAAACATAGAACAGTTTTAAATGCTCTAATTCTTTTCACTAACTCAGTCACTTCATAAGTATTGTGGCAAAGGCTTCAAACATATGCATGTATTACAACATTGACGCTGCATTGGTGACTAGAATCATAGAAGGTCATAGCACAGGAGGTCGTCATTTGGCCAATCAAGTCCATGCCGGCTCTCTGCAAGAGCAATTTAGCTAGTTCTAGTACCCTGTCCTTTCCCTATACTCCTGCAACTTGTTTCTCTTCAGGTGCTAATCACACTCTCTTTTGAAAGCCACGATGGAATCTGCTTCCACCACACTCTCAGGTAGTGCATTCCCGATCCTAACCACACTGCGTAAAGCTACTGATTTGTCTTTACATCTGTAATAATGACCATCATATATCTACCGCACAAGAAATAATGTAAGAACATTAATGCTGCCTTTTTCACTCCTCCTTTGTCAGTCCTGACTTAGACCTGTCACTCGGACCTCCCCCCACCCCCAAGAAATAATGAAATCGAAATATATGATGGACTAGCATAGAGTCATGCTTCATCAGAAGGCTTTTGACAAAGTCCCCACAGGAGGTTGGTTAGCAAAATTATAGCACATGGGATAGGAGGTAATATACTGGCATGGATTAAGGATTGGTTAACAGGCAGAAAGCAGAGAATAGGAATAAACAGGTCATTCTCACGTTGGCAGGCTGTGACGAGTGGGGTACCACAGGGATCAGTGCTTGGGCCCCAGCTGTTCACAACATATATCAATGATTTGGACGTGGGGACCAAATGTAGTAATTCCAATTTCATGGATGACACAAAACTAGGTGGGAATATGTGTCGTGAGGAAGATGCAAAACGACTTTAAGGGGATTTGGACAGACTTAGTGAGTGGGCAAGAACGTGGCAGATGGAATATAAAGTAGAAAAATGTGAGGTTACCCACTTTGGTAGGAGGAATAGATATACAGAGTATTTCTTAAATGGTAAGAGATTAGACAGTGTAGATGTACAAAGGGACCTGGGTGTCCTTATCAATAAGTCACTGAAAGCTAACATGCAGGTGCAACACGCAATTAGGAAGGCTCATGGTATGTTAGCCTTTATTGCAAGAGGATTTGAGTACAGGAGTAGTGAAGTCTTGCTTCAATTGTATAGAACCTTGGTTAGACCGCACTTGGAGTACTATGTGCAGTTTTGGTCCCCTTACCTTAGGGAGGATATTATTGCCACAGAGGGAGTGCAACAAAGGTTCACCAGACTTGTTCCCAGGATGGCGGGACTGTCCTATGAAGAGAGAATGGGGAAACTGGGATTGTATTCTCTAGAGCTTCGAAGAATGATAGGTGATCGCATTAAAACCTACAAAATACTTAAAGGGATAGACAGGGTAGATACAGGTAAGATCTTTCCCTTGGTTGGGGAATCTAGAACTAGGGAACACAATTTCAAAATAAAGGGGAAGCCACTTAGAACTGAGATGAGGAGAAATTTCTTCACTCAGAAGGTTATGAATCTTTGGAATTCTCTACCCAAGGGGTTGTGGAAGCTCAGTCATGAGTATGTTTAAAGAGGAGATTGACAGATTTCTAAATACAAATGACTTAAGGGGATATGAGGATAGTGTGGGAAAAAGGCATTGAAGTGGATGATCAGCCATGATCATACTGAATGGCAGGGCAGGCTCGATAGATTGAATGGCCTACTCCTGCTCCTATGTTCCTATCATACAAACCATTTAGTTAGTCGTATGCATCTTACGATCTGCAACTCTACAGCCTGATCCTAATCGGGGAGTTGAGCTGGGAGCAGGTGGGAACCGATATCAAATGGGAAACCTGGAAGTATGTTAAGGGCATCTGTCAGTGGCATTTTAATGCAGCCACCTCATTATCATTTTACTTCCAGGTTTTTGGTCCCATCAGCGGCAGTGGAGTGATGATGACCCGCATGATGCAATTTCAACTTCAATATTTAAAGGGACAATCCAAAGATGCAAGTTGAAGGGGTTGGAGTTGGGAAGAGCAGGAAAGTGAGCAATAGAAACAAGACATTCAAACATAGAAAATAGGAGCAGGAGTAGGACATTCAGCCCTTCGAGCCTGCTCCGCCATTCATTATGATCATGGCTGATCATCCAACTCCTTTGATCCCTTTCGCCCCAAGAGCTATATCTAACTCCTTCTTGAAAACATACAATGTTTTGGCCTCAACTGCTTTCTGTGGTAGCGAATTCCAAACGCTGCACCTCGTTTCAATGATGCCTCCTTGGATGTGCTGCTGGGGGACCATGAGGAGCCAGAGAGCGCGACTATTACCCAAGAATGAGAGGAAGAAATTTGTGGCAGAGACCAAGAAGGCATGGTTGGAGGATGTCGGCAGCAGGAGCATAGTGGCACACTCCTGGAAGCAATGCAGGAAGCCGTTTAACGACCTAACCAGGTTAGGAAAGGTGAGTACAATTGCACATTTACCCACGTGCCCTCATGCTGCCTTCTCAAGCGACTCCAGCACATCACTCCTCATACCCACTTACCTAGTATCCTTGCCTCTCTGCCTATGCACTTACTCACAATACCCAGCTATCTATTCACCACTGACGCTCACCCTCATACTTATGCAATGTCATGCCTCTCCCTGATGCTCACCCTCAACAAATGCACTACATTCCAGCAGATGAACACATGCCATTATACCCGTTCTGAGGTTTGTTCTTTCCCTCCTTGCAGAAGACAGCAGGGAGAGGCAGCACTGGAGATCAACGACATCTCAGTGCGCCTTATCGGAGACGAGGATCTCCCAACTATCTGATGACACAATTAAATATTAGCCAGCCATATGTTACTCTGTCAGGTTGACTAGATGTCAACAGAGAGTAAAATATGATCATGTTCATAACGGTAACTTCCAACCTTGCCATTACTCATTCATGTCTTTTATCTCCCACAGGTCTTCGCTCGTGCAGCATGAATTGCTGGAGGTTGCAGACAACAATTCCTCATTGAATCTCAATCCTTCTGAGGACGTATGCTCATGCAGACCATGCACCAGCTCAGACATCTGCACTTCAGTGGGACCAGTAAGGCAGATAGTTGGGTTTTCACATGTTGACTCACTTGAGCAACTGCAGATGATGGAGACAGGAACAGAAGGGTCACTGACCTGAAACGTTAACTCTGCTCCTCTTTCCACAGATGCTGCCAGACCTGCTGAGCGGTTCCAGCATTTCTTGTTTTTATTTCAGATTTCCAGCATCCTCAGCATCTTGCTTTTATTATAGTGGAGAATCAGTGTTGGAGGGCACAGACCTCTCCAAGCTCTGCTGAACTAGGATTCAGTATCTTGGTGACCATCGATGAAGTGGATACTCACTGAGCAGCAGGAGAGAATGTGAGATGCACTGACAGGCCATCCAAGCAAACTGTTCACAACTAGACAGACTGGAGGAGTCCACCTCAAGCATGAATGCGCTGATATCACAGAGCATTGCGATAATGTCTTCTTGCATGAATAGCATGGCCAACTGCATGAAACATCAAATACAGCAATCATAGGAGTCCAAAAAGCATTGAGCACGAGCTTGTAGACTCTGGATTCTGCCTTAAATAGGATGACAGATTCTCTAGCCTTGACCTTGCAGCACCCCACTGACCTACATCAAAGTGCTCCCTGGCACAGCGGTAGCTGTGAAGCACTACTGGGCACAGGAGGGATGATGTCAAAAGGGGACATGGAAGTGGAGACTCCATTCAAAGCACTTACACTTCTGAATTGTTGTCAGGTGTCTTAGACACTACAATATTGTTATGTTTCTGCATTTTACTTGAAATGCATAAATATTATTCAATGGTGCCACACTGATGTGCTGGGCTCCCCCTTCATTGAGGATGGGGTTGTTTTTGGAGCCTCCTCCTCCAGTTAGTTGTTTAATTGTCCACCAACGTTCATGACTGTAAGCAGAAACTGCAGAGCTTTGATCTGATCCTTTGGTTGTGGGATCACTTAGCTCTGTTTACCATGCATGTAGTCCTATGTTGTAGCTTCACCAGGTTAGGTGGCTTTTAGGCATGCCTGGTGCTGCCCCTGACATGCTTTTCTACACTTCCCATTGAATTAGGGTTGATCCCCTAGCTTGATGGGAATGATAGAGTGGGGGATATGCCGGGCCATGTGGTTAGTTTGTGGTTAAATACAATTCTGCTACTGATGACAGCCCACAGCATCTCATGGATGCCCAGTTTTGAGCTGTTCGATCTGTAGTGCCATAACACATGATGGATGGCATCCTCAGTGTGAAGACAGGACTCTCCACAAAGACTATGCGGTAGTCACTCCTATCAAAATTGTAATGGAGAGATGAATCTGGGACAGGTAGTTGGTGAGGACAGGGTCAAGTATGTTGTTCTCTCTCGGTTCACTCAGCACCTGCCAATGGCCCACTCAGGCAGATACATCCTTCAGACCTTGGCTAGCTTGGTCAGTAGTGGTGCTACCGAACCACTCTTGGTGTTGTACATTAAAGTCCCCCACCCAGAATACATTCTGTTCCCTTGGTACCTTCAATGCTTCTTCTAAGTGGTGTTCAACATGGAGCAGCACTGATTCATCAGCTGAGGGAGGGCAGGACGTAGTAATCAACAGGCGATTACCTTGCTCGTGTTTGATCTGATGCCATGAGACTTCACTGGGTCCGGAGTCAATGTGAGGACTCCCAGATAATAAAAACAAAAATGCTGGAAATACTGAGCGGGTCTGGCCGCATCTGTGGAGAGAGTAACAGAGTTAATGTTTCAGACCAATGGCCTTTCATCAGAACTGGGAAAAAGTTAGAAATGTAATAGGTTTTAAGCAAGTCAAAATGGGAAAGAGTGGAAAAAGAACAAAAGGGAAACTCTAGATAGGGTTGAAGACAGGAAAGATTAAGTGACAAGAGTTGGTGGTGCAGAGCCAAAGGGAGTGGTAATGGCATAAGTAAGCAAACAAAAGATGTGTCCAGAGGAGATATGAATGGCAAAATAATGAACAGCTGCCATCCGAAAGCAAAAGCGAGATAGGAAGGGTAAGACCGAATAATAGGAAAAAAGGAAACAAAATGGGGTCAGAGACTACAGTGTGAAATTGCTCAACTCAATGTTGAGTCCAGAAGGCTATAAAGTGCCTAATCAAAAGATGAGGTGCTGTTCCTCGAGTTTGCGTTGAGCTTCATTGGAACACTGCAGTAGGCCAAGGACAGAGATGTCAGTCTGAGAACAAGGTGGAGAATTAAAACGGCAGGCCAGCGGAAGCTCGGGGTCACGCCTGGGGTCCGAGTGGCGGCGTTCCGCAAAGCGGCCACCCAATCTACGTTTGCCCTCCCCAGGGTACAGATGACCACATTGTGAGCAGTGAATACAGTACACTAAATTGAAAGTAGTACACATAAATCGCTGTTTCACCTGGAAGGAGTGTTTGGGGCCTTGGATAGTGAAGAGAGAGGAGGTAAAAGGGCAGTTGTTTCATCTCCTGTGCTTGCATGGAAAGGTGCCATGGGAAGGGGTCCAAGTGTTGAGGAGTAGACCAGGGTGTCAGAGGGAACGGTCCCTTCGGAATGCTGAAAGGGGAGGGAGGGGAAAATGTGTTTGGCAGTGGCATCACGCTGGAGGTGGCGGGAATGGAGCAGGATGATCCATTGAATATGGAGGCTGGTAAGGACTCCATGGGAGCTACCTATTCCTGTGTAATGTTGCTCAGAGCACAACGCACACCAATCATTCTGGAGACGCTGGTTGGTGCGTGAAGAGTGCCTCCAGATCTGTTGTGGCACCTGAAAAGCATCTTCAGCATGCCGATAGCTTGTTCAATAATATGTCAGGTGGTCGGCCAAATGGCACTCATTGCAGTGCTCCTGGGCCTCATTCTTCAGGCTTCTAAGAGGTGGCATCAGTCATATTTTAAGTGGGTATCCCTCATCTAGCAGCTATCCAGTAACTCTGCTTCAAGTTGCAAAAACGTCAGGGAGGTTAGACTGTCACAGGATGAAAGCATCATGACAGCTCCCCAGGAATCTTGCTCATACCTGCAGAAAGATCTTTTTGTAGCTGCACATTGATGCAGTGGAAGCCCTTGTGGTTGACGAGCATCAGTGGGAAACCTGATTCTGTGCAGCTGATGACAACCTGCACCTGTGGGAAGCCACTCAAGAGAAGCAAACCCAAGTGTCTGCTCATTCTGACTGGCACCATCACAGTCAAAATTAACATAATTGGTGGCCTTGGCGAACAAGCCATCAGTCACCTGTCTTATACATTTGTTGGCCGCCGAATGGGAGATTCTGCAAATGTCTCCAGCAAAGCCCTGGAAGGATCCAGAGACAAAAAAAATTGGGAGCACAATGGCAACTTTGACAGCCATTGGTAAAGCATGGTCACCAGGTCAGCCTGTCTTCTTTCAGTTAGTTACAGATGTCTGCCATGACCTAACACGAAGCCCTGAGCCTCCTGAGACTACTGTGCCAACATGTCA
Source organism: Heterodontus francisci (assembly GCF_036365525.1). Classification (NCBI taxonomy): domain Eukaryota; kingdom Metazoa; phylum Chordata; class Chondrichthyes; order Heterodontiformes; family Heterodontidae; genus Heterodontus; species Heterodontus francisci. Next base: position 58,844,052 of record NC_090373.1, on the reverse strand, counting down.
AGGAAACTGATCCTTTGCCTCTGGACCCTGTGTGGTGAATATGGCATCCAGTGAGTTGCAGCTCTCTGCTGCTCCTCATCTGAGGTCCAATCTAATGCAGTATAAGTGGCACCCATCCTGATGTGATAGATCAAACCAAAGTGTGGAAGAAACCTCCTAAATGTAGAAAGCCAACTCTCAGCAACCATACTGTGACCAACCTTTTCCAATAGCAGGTAAACAGCTGTGAATACTGAGAATGCCGTGCCATATTTCCCCATGATTGATCAAGCCACTCAGTTGTGTATTCTTGCCTTGCTTTCACTGGTAAGTTTCAGGAATATTAGAAATCCATGGACCTGACGTTAAACTGAAAAGTCTTGGTCAACGCTGCTCTAATTGAGCAGTTAGCATATTGCAATTGGCAACCAGCCTCTCCCAAATGGGTGTACACATGCAGTCCAACATGTTAGAGTGAAACCTGGAAGTCAGCGGGTTGGAGCTGGCTTCCTAACACGGCGTCAATTTCACTGGCTTTTACCCCCACTCCCCTCCCACCCAGCTGCTCATTCATATTGAAATTCAGCCCTACAAGTTTCCAGAGCTCTTTATACAGAAAAAATGTTTAACTGTATCAAGAAATGAGACCATTATAAAAGTGGAAATCTTAAGAGCATAGTTTGATCTTAAGTAGTGAATAAGCACAAATGCACATCAGATATTATGCATTATATATGGCTCACCTTTACTCGTGTTCCTTGGTGGAAGTGGAGGAGCATCAGTTACAGAAGGAGGGGGGCTGGAGCTCAGTACAGTTCCATACGTTTCATTATGTAGCATACTTGGAATGAATGGTCGCTGTTTATCTTTCATAGAGGTGGCTGAATCTCTGGGCAGAACTGCAAGAGGAGCTGGAGGCTGAAGCTGGTTTGCTGCCGACAGATAGGATAATTGATAGAAACTGATGGGTCTATTGGGACTGGATTGCTGAAAAGGATAGATTTGTTAAAATTGTAGTAAGGGTTAAGAACTTTCATTAGACACATTAATTCACACGGCATCACTGGAATCAACTATACAACATACTTTGTATTTTACTATGCAGTATGACACTGGTATATTTGGCACTTTGAATAAGACAAACCACAAAGGACAAAAACATTAATTTCAGTCTTCCACAGTAGGGAGTGGTAGTGTAAATTTGGGCTATTAAGATACTTTCTTGAGTTATGGTTTGGGAGGTTTTATACACTTCAATATGACTACCCCAAGGGATCATAGTCTGTAAAGTACTCAGAAGACCAGTAATGGAATTGTTTCAGCAGTAGAATCCTGAATGGCATCAAGACATCTAAAGGGGTCCTTGTCTGGAGAGGATACCACGTTAGCATCCAGTGGCTGCCTTCAATAGTAATGGATAAAATAGAGAAATGCAAGAAACATTGTAACAGGGTAAATAAAGAAAATGAAAGACAGAGAACAAGGGTATAGAAAAAGAGAACAAAAGGAGAGAAAGAGAACACAGCAGTAGAGGGGTGGAAAAGAAAGAAACAGAAAAGATCTGGTACATTCATATAGCACCTTAGACATTAAATATAGAACTAGAGGCTGTTGATTAGACTTGCTGATTGAATAGGTTTGGGCTAAAGCGGTGGAAGTCGAAGAATAGTCAGAGACAGGACAGAGCCAAGAGGAACCCACTGACAAAAGGCTGAGTTTGCAGACAACGCAACCACTAGGTGGCGCAATACTTGTACATGCGCAAATGCAGCCTCATGCACTGAAATGTCACTGTCTGTGACGTTTTGGCAGCTGCCAGTAGTAAAGATGGCATTGTTCAATTTATCACAAGAACAAAAACAAATGAAACCCAAATGCCCACAATAGCTGTGATCACCGCCTCCATCCTACTCCCAACAGTACACCGCTCTCTCCTGCCATCGCACTTCCCTTCGCCACTGCCTCCAGAGCCCCGAGCCTGTCTGCGCACCACTTGCTCCATGCCTTGCCACTTTTCCCCCCTCAGCCACTCGCTCCCCGCTTCACCTCCACCTCCTCCCACCCGTCGGCCACTTGCTCCTGGCCTCGCCGCTTCATCCCCTCTGCTCGCAGTCTCCCTCCCCTCACCTGCCTATCTTGTTACTCCACCGCCCACGCCCCCACCCGCTTCCCCCGTGCAGGGAAGAAAGGGGACGATCGCAGGAGGGAGTGGGGACCAGAGGCGGGAGGGAGCAGGAAAACGGCGAAGCCAGGAGCAAGTGGCCCCATGGGTAGGTGGGGGGTGAAGTGGGGAGCGAGTGGCCGAGGAAGGAGAAGTGGCGAGGTGGGGAGTGAGCAGGCGTTGCGGTACTGGCTACGTGATGATGTTTTTGCGCGCATGTGCAAATTAGTTCTGGTTAAGTTGGGTGCTGATGAAGACTGCGCATGCTCAGCACCATACTGACAAGAATCCATTCTGCGCATGTGTGAAGTTGGGAGCGCTCTGGCGATGTCGGCGCTGGGCTGCATCGTCAGGAGTCACTTTGCTGACAAAAACTCAGTGGATGAGTTATCAAATAAGCAGAGAGAGAGAACAAGTTCAGCCAAAATAGATACTAGTAAATATTTATGACTAATGATTCACTGAGGTATTACAGAGCAGAATTGTAGAGGTTTGTGAATCGGCAACAAAACCAGTTATGCAAAAATCATACTGGTGATCATGTATTAGTCGAAAATGAACAATTTGAAAGGTAATAGGATGTTACGTGACTTAAGTGATCCAAAAATGAAAAAGGAATAACACCAAAGGCTAGACTTGGGGAAAGTTTCCAAGAAGAAAAAATTAACTGGGAATAAAATTAAAGGCAATTAAAGGTAAATTCAGAGCACACATCTCAAAATCTCAAGTGATATTACAAGCCTGACTTTAGAAAAACTGGATCACTACATTCAAGGTCCAAACCTTGGCAAGTAGCAGCTCACTTGTTAAGGTCAGTAGATACCAAAATCAGTGGACTGATCTGTAAACTGAATTGGACTTGAAAGTTAAAAAGACAGTGCTAAAATAAAATTAACAGAATTTTTGACTGAACGTTACATTCCTACCTTGTCTTCAATATCATCATCACTTTCATCCAGATCTTCATGATGCAATCTCCATTCATATTCCACATGTACATGAGCATTAAACTTGCCTGATAAAGACTGTAGAAGCTATAAAACGGAATCACAATTTATTTTAAAAAGTCACAAATGTAAGTCGAGATCTTGCAATATTTAAAAATATATAACATGTAAATATACGACATACCACCTCCTCACACTGTGTGTGCTTTAAGCGTTTAGCTATATCAAGTGGCGTTTCACCTCCTTCATTGGCTAAAAATAAAAAGGCAATCTCTTAAAATATATTTTAGTTAAATACAAGTACTTTCTCAAATTAGCTGTTGTAGACTTAAGACACATATGATTCACAGTTTTCAAGACTTCTGCTAAAATAGAAGAACTTTAGTTTCAGATTTGGCAAAAGCTACATGGTAAAGCTGAAAACTCAACAACACTGACATATCAACTGAAATCTGGATTAAGCTCTTGAATTTAATTCTTTAAAGAGAACTGCACAAACATATCTTCATAATCTTTCATTTTCAGGGCTCCCTAAACCCATAATTACATTGAAAAACCGCACTTAGCTCCACTCCATCAAGATTTATTGTGTGTACTGGTTAGAGTGAAATTGTAGCATGATGCATTTGTAGAAACCACAGAAGGGTTGCATTTGGATGTCTGCATGAACTTTATCTCTTTATGGCTTCACAAACTGATGTGAAATTGAACAAAGCTGCTCAGTTTATACTGTTAGCTCTTAAGTCGGGCTATTCCCGCAGTGTAATTTTTTCAAATGCAAATCCAATACAACAAATAGAGGGAATAATGAAGCAGATGTACATGTGTTATTGAGGAGCATTTTGGGAAGGAATACAGCTAGAAATGTGGAAAACATTTAGACTTCTGTTTTAAAACTGGCTTCAGAATGCAAATGTACTTCATGGGTGTTTATGACCAAACCACAGCATAAAGCAAGACCATTCAGACCATCATGCCTGTGTCAGCTCCTCAAGTGAATCTGTCTATATCAATCTTATTTCCCTGATCATAATGCAACCTTCTATATTTTTCCTTTTCAACTACTTACCCCATTCAATTTTAAATGTGATAGTCCCTGCCTCAGTAGTCACTTGTGATAATGTATTCTATGCTCTAATAAATGGCTGAGAAAAAAATCTTGTGTCCCTTTCATTCTTCTAGTGAAAATTGGCAATTTATGTACTTTGTTACCAATTAGCGGGAACAATTTTGAACTGGCAACCTTCCATAATTTGAAAGGCCTCCGTTAGATTCCCCTGTTCCAGTTAAAAAGCCTAAATATTACCAACCCTTTCTTCATAACTTTAGTTATTTATTTGAAGTCTATTGAATTTGACATATTTGCACAGGCAATCAGATCAGAGTCCACTCTAACCTCAAACATTACTACAGATCAAAGCAAATAATATATTTACACTATTAATGCAAATTCATAACTAATGAAAATTTAGCATAAATCAGAATGACCATTAAGAAGCTGATATGCAAAGACACTTTGTTGCAAGTAATTTTTGACCTACATGCAATACTGCATATGGTCAGACTGAGCCCAACTTGACACAATGTGAAGTATTTGTTAGATTTTTTGTTCACTTGATTTTCACTGGCCTCATTTTCCTTTTTAATTCTGCCAAAGGGTGTCTATCTAAAACATCAATTTTTTTTTCCTCTTTTCAAATGCTGAAATGCTGTGGAACCTTCTGCGCATTTGCAACATTTTCTGTTTTTATATAAGGACTTTAAAGTATACCCTAGTCATCACAGAAGGGATTTTCCAGTATTAAAAGAAATAATTTTAAAGTAACATACCTATTTCAATGGAAGCTTTGCCCCTCAAAAGCAGCTTAAGACACTCCACATTATCATTTAGACAGCAGTAATGCAATGCTGTACTGCCTTTGGTAGTCTGTTTATCAAGATTTCCACTGTTGGACCAAAAATTCATATAAAGGATTTCATTTCAAAAGATAATATTCAAGCACTTGAGAACTACATGCAATACTTGGTTTACACTATTAAAAGGAAACTGCCACTAATGTAAAACAACATTTAAAAGAATACTTGCAATATCAGCAAGAATGCCACTTTACAAGATTAGGTTAAAGAGTTTGAATAACTATATAACATAAGCATTTCATTAAGATCTCTCCCAGTTTATAACTTCTGTCCTCATCCAGTTGGAAAGTTGTCATCAATTTCTTAGAGATTCTCATGGTTAAACTTTGATTGCCTTTACAGCCCAGATGAGTAGTGGTTAAAATAACAGATAAGCAAGTTAGAGCATGAATATGCTACAACCCCAGACCATGCTATCAAATAGCCTTGTCATCATACCTGTTTGTAAAAGAGCAAGTTTTTTTTAATATTTCATTATAAAATGCTGACCTGTTCTGTACTAAAAAATCAACTACATGAAGTGATGTTCTATCCACCAATCTTACAGCAAGATGTAGTGCAGTTTCTCCTTGTTCCTAGAAGTACATACAGAAAAGGAAATAATCTGCAACAGGCTTTTAAAAATGCAGGAAAAATTAAGAGTTATGAAATACTGGTTAACTATCAACTTTTGCATAAATGGTGGTCAACTAAGAAAATAGAGTAACGCATTTTACCGTGTATGCAGATTCAACATGAATGATTTTTTTTAAATCACCACTAATTTTACTCAGAGCAGGAACTTTTTTGTATAATATAAATACCTTAGCAGTTGTGATTTACCAAAAATTAACTATCTTTTGATGCTTTACTACATGTAGAGTTATCAGCCTGTGGCTTAATGATAATTGAACCACAGAATCGACATTATGTGACTGAATTTTCATTAAACTCATTCTTGTTCATGTGTTTATTAAGGGATTGAGCACAAATTCTGACTAGTTAAATGGTGACGAAGTACAGCTTTCAGTGCCGGCTAAGTTTTAGGTTTCCAGAGTTGTTGATTCAATATAACGAATTCAGGAGTGCTCTTCTGTATTTGCAATCAGCTAAAAAGCAGTATGGTTTATGCTTGCAATTCCCACCTGCTGAGCTTGTTATCAAGTGTCATGGGATGACACCAAATGAAGTTAAAAAAGCACACTGCCCTTATCCATGTTCTAACAGCTAATACAAGAACTTTTCTAGAGGATTTGGAGCAGTTTTCCAATCTGGATAGGCCTCCTGTTAGTTTGGAATGATGTGTGGTGTACAAGTTTTAAGGTAGGATAGTGTAGAAAGATAAACCATTAAAAAAAAATATATATACACACACACACTAAGAGGAGCGTGTGATTCAAATAAGGCAGATCATGAAATGTCTCTTTGCCTCACCTGACATGAAACGGTTCACATCATTATCGTGCTCGATCTAAAGACCTAGCTGAGAATGAATACAAATAAAATCTACCTTCTACACATGTAATAGGTCTTCCTTCTAGCACTTGCAAAGTATGTCACAATGACTTGCTCAAATATCACATATCCATACATGGCAACTATTTAGAAAGGAATAAAAAAAGAGAAAGCAGTCATTTTCTGCTGAGCTTGGTAAATTGGGCTCTCCACTTGGACTCCTATTATTTAGAACAATCTCCAAATCAGATGGAGATGTACAAGCAACATCCAATTTAGGGACATTTGCCCTGTAGCATCAGCAATTAGCCTCTAATTGATTCCGAGTGTGTCTCTTTTTAATAGCACTCTTTCATACTGAGTAGTTGAACAGTAGCCCTAGAGGTTCAGGTGAGGTTAGGCACGGTTTCACCATAACAACTAACCACGACAACATGTGGCTGCACCAATACTACCTCAGAGGAATACTAATAGGAGGTCAGTTAGTAACAAATTATCCAAGTGAGACTGGAACGTAGTCCCCAATTTAAACTGATTATGATTCTCTTTCAGCATTGGAACCACCAAGGATCTCTTTCCCTCTCTAGTCATAAGTATTTTTCTCTACATGACTCCATATTTTCTTCTGAAACAATTCAAATTACTCATTCAAAAATTAAGAGAATATGCTTACTTAAAGAAAATTGAAAATAATTTGTCAAATAATAATGTCTTAAAATAAATCTTACATGTCCATTTGCCAAAGGAATTGGATCAGTGAGATCTACACCATCAGCATACACCTGAATTAATGCGAAGATGTCTCTTGACTTGATTGCATCACATAGACAGCTAAGTTTGGCTGTATTGTCAGTACACTTTTTCCTTGAATATTTCCGTTCTATGTATTTAGCAGTAATATAGTCCTTCCGTGCAACCCTATAAGAGAAGAATTTTCCCATGTCTAAACCTTGTTTAATATATGACAAGAAACACAAGACTATTTATTCAATACTGAATAAATGCTTCAAACAAAATTCCCCTCCCCCACCCCCATACAATCTAGCATTTAAGTTTGGACTCATCTTCATTTGCACGATCAATAATGGTGTTCCTTAATTAAAATAATTAAGCAGCAACTATTTAGGCCATGAGAAAGATGCCACAAACAACCTGCATTTATTTAGGGAGTTATCAGACAAAATTTGACACCAAAAAACAAAGAGATATGAGAACAGATGACCAAAGGCTTGGTCAAAGGTAGATTTTAAGGAGAGAGAGGTAGAGAGGCAAAGAGGATTAGGAAGACAATTATAGAGTTTAGAGAACAGGCAGCTGATCGCATGGCCAATGATGATAGAGCAATGAACATTGTAAACACACAAGAAGCCAGAGCAGTCCAACTGTAATTGAAACTGTACTAGGGACTCAACGCAAGCACAAAGGAGGGATTAACCATATTTATTCCAAATAGCTTTAAGAAAAATAAAACAAAATATTACTGGTTTAGGGAAAAGATGGGTGGTACCAAACAAGTTTCATCATAAATCTATTTTTAAAAAAAAGGAAATCAGAAAAAATTACCAACTCTCATCAGGAGATAAAAAGCATTTTGGAAGCTACTCAAAATGCAAAACACACAGAAACATCAATGTAAAGCTGATTGATAATCTATGAAACATTATTTTAATATTGCTGAAAATAGAGACATTATGTTGAAGCTTTTTGATTTGCACTCATCAGAACAATCCGCAAGAATACCAATGTAAGGGAAAACAACAAATTTATACTGTATGAGAAGACAGTGCTGATTGGTTGGCAAGTGAACTCTGATTGGTAGAGGCGCTGCCATGGAGAATGCACCAGTTAACGGTGACCAACAGTTAGCTGCCAAGCTTTGTTTGAAATTTAAACCATGCAGTTTGATGCTGATTGGTCAAGGCGTTGCAATGAGGAATGAACCAGTGAATGGCTGTCACTTAGTTTTTTAAGCTGAAACAGCGCAATGTTTGTACATGTTCTTTCTGTCTGCAAAGAACAAGGCCCTATGTATTAATATATGCAGCTTCCAGTACACGCAAATGCGCCACACTGCGAGCCCTACTGACAATCTTTAATTGGTTGTCAGCGTAATTTTTAACACACTGAGGATTATTTAGCAAATGTTGTCCAATCGTGGAATCACATCTAATGTTGGACACTGTGTTTTGAGTTGCAAGCATGGGCTGGTTGGGTACGGCATGTACCTTGCCCGTTGTGAACAGCAGAAGGGACATGTTGTTTGATACGATCCTCCAGTCTTTCGGACGTACAGCCTATAATACCTAGCATCACACTGGCACTGAAATTCATATATCACATTACTCATTTGTGTGATAGGCAGGACGTCTTTTTGGCAGCATCCTGTTAGTGGCGAACACCACACGTGTTGCTACTGCATAATAACAGCATGAAATAGCTAGTTTCACCTGTTGTTCAAATTTTTGGGATACATTACCAATCAGCACTCTCTCATAGTATAAATTTGTTGTTTTCCCTTACGTTGATATTCTTGCAGATTGCCCTGATGAGTGCAAGACAAAAAGCTTTGACAAAATGTCTCTATTTTCAGCAATACTCAAGTTCCATACTACCAAACGACTATTTGTAAACACTACATTCTACAGAATAAACTCCAGAATCACAAGGAACAGTATGTTTAACATTTTCAGAAAACTTACTAAATTATTCAAAAAATCTTATAAAATCATTTTCAAAATACCAAACTATATAATCCTTTGGATCTTGAATATTTTGTTCTAAAATTTAGGAGGCTAAGATTTTATTGTAATCGTATTTGAAAGCCTCAATTCTGAAACTAATAAATGACCTATTGAGTTTGATTCTGAATTCAATACTACCAGTGGTCCGTCCCATATACAAAACTTCATCGGCATCCTTCATCGTACCTACTTCATGCAAAAAGAAGCAACATCAACTGCAACTCATTTTCAATTTAGTAGGGAAAGCATGAGGTAAAGCCTGGCTTCCAATTCTCCCCCAATCATCCACAAGCTCCTGCATGCATGCCAAAATCATTTTTAAGTGACAAACATAACCATAATATTATCCCAGTTTACAGAGGAATTAAAAGATGCAAATTCAGCAAAGGAATTCTGAAGATGCCACTCTCAAATGATGTAGACTAATGAGTTTTCCATACCATGTAGGGTTAGTCAACTTAGAAAAAAAATTGAAGGTGGGACACTCTCTATGCTCTTGAAAAAGAATGCAGGGAAAACCTTGGTGACTTCTCAGATTCAAGTGTACTATGCCTCTTCCCGTAACAAACTGGAAAATTGTATGTCTACTTACATGTCACTGTTAGGATTAGGTTTGGCAGTTTCATCTGAAGGCAAACTAGCTTCCATGATCTCATTCAATGCTGCATTCCCAACGTTCTTGGCTAGCTGTCAAAGAAAACAATTCTCCCCCATTAGACCTTAAGGTATTTAGCCAATCTATTACATAATTGCTGAATGGTTTGCAAGATTTAATTTCAAAATGCACTGAAAATTTCTCTCAGGCTCAGTCAATGGGAAAAACCACTGTAAACCTAGCACATGTACCTGCAGTACCAGTTACATCTTTTAGATGAAACTGCAAATGGACGATTTCCATTTTAAATGCATTACCGTGATGTTAGGTAGAAAAGCAAATGTGCATGTGCATGTATATAATGTATATGTCTAAATAATTCATTCTTGTTATGTGGGCATCACTGATAATGCCAGCATTTATTGTCCATTCATAGCTGCCCTGAGATGACGGTGGGCCAGCTTCTTGAGTGTTATTCTTTGCAGTGGTTTTCATACAATTGAGTGGCTTGCTAGGACACTTCAGAGAGCAGTTAAGGTTCTGTAAACCAACTGAATCTAAGAGGGAAAATCCTTATCCAAAACGAGGCACTCTGTACTCATTTAGCCTCCTCAAACCTATCTAAGACTTTTAAAAACTTTTTCAAACTTGAGCCCATTAGCCTTGACTGGTAACCAGCCTAGGGCAGCCATGCACGATTATGATGTACCATGTCAGCTTGACAAGTTGACTGAAATCTCCTGTGTAATTAATTGAAGAATTGCTTGTCCATTGACATTATTCCACATCACCTGTCACACATGTCACCAAGGGGCATGCATTCAGGTGTGCATTCAATGTGTGCAACATGAGTTAATCTGTAGTGTCCCTCCTTACAAAAGAGCAATCATGTTCGCATTTTGGTTGCTGGACTACAAGAAGTTAGGTGGCCAGGCTCTGGGGAGCTGCAAGTGGGCGATCTATCATACCTATGGTCTAGTACATCAGAAGGATCCAAAGCAGAAAGTAGAATTTTGGTTATTCCCTCTAGATACAGATCTGCAATATTAAACTAAACTCCACTATCACAATGACTGCTTAAAGCCAGGATCCCTCTCACTATATGACTGTGGTGATTGCTTATGCATAAACCATGGAAGCTAGTGAGTTGATAGAAGATGATTTTATAATCGTCTTGATTGCTGTGCATCAACTATCCAAAGAACTATTTGAAAATTCGTCTTGGTGACTTTAATGCAGTCTCAAGAGTGTGATAGTCTTTCGCAAGATCAAATTCTGCAGTCCCATGGGACTGAATTCCTAAATGACGATACTGATTTCTTCTTGCATTCTGCGACCTCAGGATTGCAGGATCTTATTTCAAAGAATATTCATTGCTGGACATGGTACTTGAGTGATGGGGTTACCTAAAAAGAAACTGACCATGTTCTGGGAGTGAGTAGGTGGAAACTGCTCAGGCAATGCAAAGTCCTCTTGGTCTCCAAATTTGAATCTGACCACAGACCTGTATGGTGCCCTTTTGACAACATCTGAGGAAAGCTCCAACTAAGAAAGCAGCAGGAAAAAAAGTCCTACCTCAGTAAACTAGGTGACTTTAATGTTAATTTTGCATATTGAGTTGGGTTTAACAGAATCTTGAACTCCCTCATAACAGAACAGCAAAGAGAAATGGCTTTTTAGGGATACACTGTCTAATGCTGCCCTTAAGGAAGTTCTTGAATAAAGACAATTGGCTAAGGAGTGGCTTTCCTCACATACTCTAGATATCACTGATAGGTTTGCTGCATGCTTTTAAGGGAACACACATCTTTCAACATTGAACTTAACTCGCAGAGAAGGTGGGCAATAAGAAATGATTATAGATTTGGGCCTGATAAAATTGCAGATGAGGCTGAGGATGCACTCTGAATTAACAGAATCAGAGATACGTTTGCAACATATTAACGCCTCAGATGGATTCCTGCTGGCAGAACAGAACACGCAGATGAAACCGTGGGGAGTATACTTCTGCAGCCTGCTTAATCGTCCTCCCACCCCTTCTTCTGAGGTGCTGTCCTAGGCAGCATCCATGGCAGTACATGACCATAGATTTCAACGCCTGCTCTATCGTGACAGGAAGTTGCTAAGGCAATTACAAGTATGAAGCTGGGCAAGGCTCCAACCTGCTGCAATATATCTGGAACTTCACAGAGTTGGTGTGGATATAGTGATTAGCTATGTACACCATCTCTTTGCTGGAGACAGAAATACAAAATTATCCAAAGGATTGGCTTAATGAGGTGATCATGCTCATCTGTATAAGTAAAGGAAGCATAGTCGAGTGTGGTAACTATTGTGGTATCACTCTTCGTTGCATGTAAGGTATTTGCTCATATAATTCTCAGTAGATTAAGGCCTCTCTTACATAAGAACAAAGTGGCTTAATCTTTGGCTGATTTGATAGTTGATCAGATACTGGCATTCAACATGATAGCACAGACAAGGCAAAAATCTTATCGCCTTCAATATGTGGCCCACATTGATAGCAAGTTAAGCTTTAATTCTGTCTACAGTCTTTTGGCAAATTAGAACACTGTGGAAGTGGGGGCAAGGGCAGGGGGAAAAATTCAGCCACATGAGGGATAAAGGGGGAGGGGGTGTGATCGCATGGCAGTTAGCTTGTTGGGCCTGAAGTAAACACTCCTGCTCCTTCTGGTCCACAAGAAATACAATAAAGGCATTTACAACATGGATAAAGCCCTTTGTGCCACCTTCTACCTGCCGGGATTGCAGAAGTCCACGAATCCTAGCCGCCACATGTCAAAAATAAAATTGGGAGCAAAAATGGAGGCATGCCACCTACTTGAAATATTTTAGAGCCAACCCCCTCCCGAGAGTGAGTTGGTTGGCCACCAGCCTTGCCTCTGTCAAAAACCAGAAGTGGGTGGCTATAGGTTTTTAATTTTTTTTGAAATGCTGGAATTTGTAGTATGATTATGTTTTTAAAACTGTGATTTTTTAATGTAGTCTAAGATGAAGTCAGTGAGGTCAAGTGACCTCACATAAACTCTGCTTAAAGAAAAGACAGGGATCTTGGTTCTCAGGACAACAAAGAACCCAGATCAAAGACCCTTACGAAAAGCAGAGAATGCAGGGTTATAACACCTGAGGCACAATGTGTTTCACCCTCCCAGACTTTCAGATCATAAACAAGGAGTCAGTGGCTCCAAAAATATAAATACAAATTGTAATTGCTAACACCTGGAAACAAAAGAAAGCCCAGGTGCTGTAGCCAGACTTGTGGACTCTGCATATGGAAAATACAATTGACTATTGACCTTCTGATTCTGGATAAATTCTACAGACTTTGGGAAATCTGCAGGCTGTAAGGAAGACAATGACCAATGGTGGCAGCTTCAAGGGGGAGAGAGCGAGAGCGCGGGGGGGTGGGTGGGAGGGAAACACCTGCTCTCAGAAGACTGATATAGTAAAAGGCTGCAGAGACTAGAACCCGATTTGAAAGGTGAGGTTTGCTGAGAAGGAAAAGACCAACAGGATCACCAGAGATTGCCTTATTCATGCAAGTCCAGGTCAAAAGTACTCTGAAGAAGTGAACAAAGAAGACATTGACTTTGAGAAGGTCTTGGAGATCTAACCCATTGCACCTGGGAGGAGTCTGGGACTTTTGGTTCCAAAGATTTCACTTCAAGGAGGACTGTGTAATATGTAAATGTAGTGTGGGGCTTTCAAGAGTTTTAATAAGTGAAGGAAAATACCTTTCTCTGCAATTTAGAGTATTAACTACTTACAAAGTATTGTTTCGCTATTGGTGACTTTATATAAAAGTCTTAAATGTGAAATCTTGTCGGGTATTTCTTTAAATTGGTCTGGGGAGTTCATATCTCGTGTTTTAATGTTAACGGTCTCGCTCAGGTCGTAACATAGCCAAGTTATATATCAGTTTAAATTCCCTCTGTTTACACTATAGTACATGTGACGTACTGCATTTCACTTGAGTGCTTCCCCATTTGTATGCTTTTTCCCCTTTTTCCATCTTCTTAGCTTTCTATACCATATGTCTTCCTTAGCAAAAGGATAAGCTGGTGACCTGCCCTCAAGTTTTCATTACTGCCACTTTATACTATAACCAACCTATCCGTACAATTTTCTGCAGAAATTTCATGTTGGATTAAAACAAAATTCTTAATTGAAAAAGGACTTACCAGGAGCTCCGATGTTCCCAACACATCTAATGTAAGGGATTGAATTCTGGAGTAGTGAACCCCCAGCTCTCTATGAATTCCAGAGCATTCAATGCACGTTAGAATTCCCAGATTAGTAGATAGCCATGTAGGGTCTGTTAAATAAAGCGTACCAGTCAATTTCAAAATAACTCGAGCACTATTACTAGGATCTTCTGCAGTCTTTTACAATAATGCAGAAACATTTAGCAGACCGCATTTCTGACTTAATTTGACATTGTTGATTCAAAATATATCCAATTGATTTTGAACTGGTAGAAAAAGATTGGGTGTTTTTGAAAAACAGAAATAGAACCAAATTAAATTCCCTCTGTAATGTCCTGTTATATCTCATCACCCTATTTTTATCCACATAGAATGTCCAATCAGTATGTCAGCCTTACTCCACTGGCTGTACTTCTTGCCTTTGTATCAAAAGGTTGTCGTCTTGAACCTCACGCTGGGAAAGGCCTGGACTGACACTGAGGAAGTGTTGCATTGTTAGAGGTTCTATCCTTTGGATCAGTCTGTTAAACCAGCCTATCTGCCTGAGGGATGTTAAAGGTTCCACTGCACTTTTCAAAGAGTTCTCCTGTGTTCTAACCAACATTACTCCCTGAATACATGCCAGCAAAACACACGTTAACTGGTCATTCTCTGCTGTTACAAACATACTAAAATGACGGGCAGGTAAATACCAACAAGTAAATCCACCTTGCCCTCCACCTCATAATGGCAAGAGCATTATGACTAAACTCTACCCACCTCCTCTCACATATTTGTTGGATGTTGTTGGTGCCAAGCCAAATTAATTACTTGTAAATATGCATTACATACCCTGTAAATGTAACTATATCCTGACAACAGTGGGACTGATTTTATAACACAATTCCCCCAAGATTGTTTTTGATATACTACTGAATCAAAATTGGTCATACGGCAATTATTTTTCAAAACAGTAGACTCAGTCAAGAGTTCTTTAATTTTTCTGCAGAGAAGGGTGACAATTTTCCCTTTTGACAATTTCATTACAATTATGTTGTCAAATTATATTTCCAATGTTTAACTTGAAACTGCATTAATATCTCTGCAATTACTTCCTTTCACTTCTGAAGGCCAGTTATTTGCTTATCAAACATTTTTAATTTACAAAGTTACATCTAATTGATGAGAATATCTACATTTAAGCAACCAATCCTACTTATGACTTTTTCTGGATGCCACGTATTATTAATAATCTGATATTTATTGAATACAATGTTCATAGAGTAATGGAACTCATAGCACATGAAAACACTATTTGGCCCATCTTGCCTGTGCTAGCTCTTCACTGGAACTGTCTACTTAATACAGTTTCCTTTCCCTCTAATTTTTAAGATCATCCTTTTCAATGGCGTATCCAATTACCTTCTAAATTATGTTATTGGCTCGGCTTCAATAGCCATTATTGGTAAAACATTTCATGTTCTAATCACCCTTTACGCAAACAAACTTCCAACTTCCCCTTTCATCTCCTAATGACAATACTTATCAATTTGCCAACGAGTGGAAACAAACTTTTATTATTTATCTTCTCAAAATCATTCAAGATTTTGAGCACCTCTATTAGATCCCCTTAAACTTCTATAGCCCAGTGGGGAAAAGTCCAATTATATAAGATCTTCTTCACAACGATAGCCAATGTTCCCTCTAATTTCCCTTCACCGTGCATGATCATTTGTTGCATTGCACGTGCAGCCTCTTTGTCCCTGCGCAGCACATTCCCGAATCCTGCGCAGCTTAGCGAGAACCTTGACTATAACCTTATTTCTGACTTCATGCTAGTGAATTTTTTCTGTACCCTTTCCATAACCACAGCTGTCTGAAATACTAAGTGTGACCTAATTAATGTATATATTAATTTAACATCACTTCCTTGTTTTCATATTCAATGATTAAAATCCAGAATCCCATTTGACTTTTTTAGCTCCTTCTACCCAAACTTCCACTTTAAGGATCTACATAATATTGCAACACTACGTCTCTTATCATTCTGAATCCACATTAACTGCTATTATACCATTATTGTACAGACTATCGTCAAGCTTAATCCTGATCAATTCTATTACTTTATATCATATTTGATCCTTTCACTGCTCTTTTTCCCTAAAATATACCATTTCACATTTTTCAGCACTGAACCACATCTGAAACCTTTATGCCTACTCCACAAAGCGGTCACCCAATCTGTGTTTAGTCTCCCCAAAGTAGAGGATACCGCATTGCAAGCAGCGAATATAGTATTCTAAATTGAAAGTAGTAGAAGTAAACCACTGCTGCACTGGAAGGTATGTTTGGGGCCTTGAATGGTGAGGAGAGAGGAGGTAAAAGGGCAGATGTTACACCTCCTGCGATTGCATAGGAAGGTGCTGTGGGAAGGCGACAAGGTGTCAGGGGTGATGAAAGAATGGACCAAGATGTCGTGGAAGGAATGGTCCCTTCGGAATGCTGACAGGGGAGGGGAGAGGAAGATGCGTTTGGTGGTGGCATCACGCTGGAGATGGCAGAAATGGTGAAGAATGATTCTTTGGATGTGGCAGCTGGTGGAGTGGAAAGTGAGGACAAGGAGAACCCTGTGAAGGTTCTGGGATGGAGGGGAAGGGGTAAGGGCAGAAGTATAGGAAATGGGTCGGACATGGCCCTGTCAACCACAGTGGGGAGGAATCCTTGGTTGAGGAAAAAGGAAGACATATCAGAAGCTCTGTTGTGGAAGGTTGCATCATCAGAACAGACGTGTCGGAGACGCAGGAAGAGGTAGAATGGAACGGAGTCCTTACAGGAGGCAGGATGTGAGGATAGGGGAGGCGGCGCCATTGTGCTATTGTCACTGGACTAGTAACCCAGAGACCCAGGGTATTGCTCTGGGGACATGGGTTCAAATCACACCACGGCAGAAGGTGGAATTTGAATTCAATTAATAAAAATCTGGAATTAAAAAAGCTGGTCTAATGATGACTAGGAAACCATTGTCGATTGTTGTAAACACCCATCAGGTTCACTAATGTCCTTAAGGGAAGGAAATCTGCTGTCCTTGCCTGGTCTGGCCTACAAGTGACTCCAGACCCACAGCAATGTGGTTGACTCTTAAATGCCCTCTCAAATGTCCTAGCAAGCCACTCAGTTGTATCTACAGCTACGAAATCAATAAGGAATGAAACTGGATGAACCACCCGGCATTGACCTAGGCACCGGAAACGACAACGACAAACCCAGCCCTGTCGACCTTGCAAAGTCCTCCTTACCAACTTCTGAGGGCTTGTGCCAAATTTGGGAGAGCTGTGCCACATACTAGTCAAGCAACAGCCTGACATAGTCATACTCACCGAATCATACGTTACAGGCAATGTCTCAGACACCGGCATCACCATCCCCAGGCAAGTAGTGTCCCACCGGCAGCACAGACACAGCAGAGGTGGTGGCACAGTGGTATACAGTCGGGATGGAGTTGCCCTGGGAGCCCTCAACATCGACTCCAGACCCCATAAGGTCTCACGGCATCAGGTCAAACATGGGAAAGGAAACCTTCTGCTCATTACCACCTACCGCCACCATCCCGCGGCCCCCCCCCCCACCAGCTGATGCATCAGTATTCCTCCATATTGAACATCACTTGGAGGAAGCACTATTGGTGGCAAGGGAATGAGGTACAAGACAATGAGGTACTGCGACCATCGATTTGCTTCACTTCCAACCTCCAAAGACATCATGGAATGTAGTCTGGGTAGGGGACTTCAATGTCCATCACCAGGAGTGGCTTGGTAGCACCACTACTGACCAAGCTAGCAGAGTCCTAAAGTACATAGCTGCTATACTGGGTATGCAGCAGGTGGTGAGGGAACCAAGAAGAAGGAAAAATATACTCGACCTCGTCCTCACCAATCCGCCTGCTGCAAATGCATCTATCCAAGATGGTATTGGTAGGAGTGACCATCGCACAGTCCTTGTAGAGACAAAAGTCCCATCTTCACATTGAGGATACCCTCCATCGTGTTGTGCAGTACTACTGCCGTGCTAAATGGGATAGATTTCGAACAGATCTAGCAAAGCAAAACTGGGCATCCATGAGGCTCTGTGGGCCATCAGCAGCTGTAGAATTGAACTCAACCACAATCTCTAAGCTCATAGCCCGACATTTCCCCCACTCCACCATCAACATCAAGCCGGGGACCAAAGCTGGTTCAATGAAGAGTACAGGAGGGCATGCCAGGAGCAGCACCAGGCATAGCTCAAAATGAGGTGTCAACCTGATGAAGCTACAATGCAAAAGTTAAGGCTGAAGCATTTGCTACAATCTTCAGCCAGAAATGCCGAGTGGATGATTCCTCCTGAAGTACCCAGCATCACAGAAGCCATTCTTCAGTCTGGCAATATTCCGGCAATAGTACTGAAGACCTGTGCTCCAGAACTTGCTGCGCCCCTAGGCGAGCTGTTCCAGTACAGCTACAAAACTAGCATCAACCCGGCAATGTGGAAGATTACCCAGGTATGTCAAGTACAGAAAAAGCAGGAAAAGACCAACCCAGCCAATTACCACACCCATCAGTTTACTCTTCATCATCAGTAAAGTGATGGAAGGTGTCGCCATCTTTGCTATCAAGTGGCACTTGCTAGGAATAACTTGCTCGGCGATGCTCAGTTTGGGTTCCGCCAGGGCCACTCAGCTCCTGACCTCATTACAGCCTTGGTTCAAACATGGACAAAAGAGCTGAACTCAAGAGGTGAGGTGAAAGTGACTGCCCTTGACATCAAGGCAGCATTTGACAGAGTATTTCATCAAGCAGCCCGAGCAAAACTGGAGTCAATGGGAATCAGGGGGAAAACTCTTCACTGGTTGGAATCGTACCTAGCGCAAAGGAAGATTGTTGTGGTTGTTGGAGGTCAATCATCTCAGTTCCAGGACATCATGGCAGGAGTTCCTCAGGGTAGTTTCACAGGCCCAAACATCTTCAGCTGCTTCATCAATGACCTTCTTTCAATCATAAGGTCAGAAGTGGAGATGTTCACTGATGATTGCACAATGTTCAGCACCATTCGCGATTACTCGGATACTGAAGCAGTCCGCGTCCATATGCAGCAAGGCCTGGAAAACGGTCAGGCTTGGGCTGATAAGTGGCAAGTAACCTTTGCGCCACAGAAGTGCCGGGCACTGACCATCTCCAACAAGAGAGAATCTAACCATCTCCCCTTGACATTCAAAGGCATTTCTATTGCTGAAACCCCACAATCAACATCCCGGGGGTTACCATTGACCAGAAATTGAACTGGAGTAGCCATATAAATACCATGGCTACAAGAGCAAGTCAGAGGCTAGGAATCCTGCAGCGGGTAACTCACCTCACGAGTCCCCAAAGCCTATTCACCATCTACAAGGCACAAGTCAGGAGTGTGATGGAATATTCTCCACTTGTCTGGATGGGTGCAGCTCTAACATTCAAGAAGCTCGCGCCATCCAGGACAAAACAGCCCACTTGATTGGCACCCCATCCACCACCCACAAACATTCACTCCCTCCACCACCAACGCACAGTGGCAGCAGTGTGTACCATCTACAGAGGCACTACAGCAACGCACCAAGGCTGCTTAGACAGCACCTTCCAAACCTGCCCCCTCTACCACCTAGGACAAGGGTAGCAGATGCATCAGAACACCACCACTTGCAAGTTCCCCTCCAAGCCACACTCCATCCTGACTTGGAACTATATCGCCATTCCTTCACTATCGCTGGGTTAAAATCCTTGAACTCCCTCCCTAACTGCACTGTGGGTGTACCTACTCCACATGGACTGCAGCGGTTCAAGAAAGTAACTCACCACCACATTCTCAAGGGCAATAAATGCTGGCCTGGCCAGTGATGTCCACATCCCAGGAACGAACAAAAAAATGCTTAGTCGAAGTTGCTGTGGGAGTCAGTGTGCTTATAATGAATATTAATGGCCAGCCTATTCCCAGAGATGGAGACAGAGAAGTTGAGGAAGGGAAGGGAAATGTCAGAGATGGACCATGTGAAATTGGAAGCAAAGTTGAAGAAGTTTTCCAGTTCGGGGCAAGAGCAGGAAACTGCACCAATACAGTCATCAATGTACGGAAAAAGATAGGAACCTGTTGAGATATGCTCAGGCAGATAGGTACAATGTTCCTTAAATTGACTCTCTAAACTTCCATTCTACAAGATGGTAATTCTCTGTTTACCTATCCTTTTAACATTGGGTTGCCCATGGTAAAAAATAAATGCTGATACTTCAGAAGTTACAATAGCTATGGCAACATAAGATTCCATAATCACTGAAAAGACTCCACTTCCCCTTCCCTATGGTTTCGCAACAGATATGACAAGAGGACAACAATTGCTTGGACCAAATGAAACTAGGAAGCACTTTTGGTACGAGTTTCAGGTGAGTGCTCAGAACAGTTGATCAGAATGCCGAGAAATCACTAACTTTCTGAATCAAAAGCTATGTTCCAATAAATAACTGGAAATCACAGGATCCCAGAAGTTCAAAACAAAACTGTCGTAAAAACAACTTGAGAAATTTCATGTTTTCACAACAAATGTATGCATTTATCGTGTCCATTTTGCATGGTATTTGAAGCCTCTCGGATGTTGGCATCAACTTAAAAGTTCCAATTGTGGAGGCACTTGTCTTGTCTTGATGCAAAACATTAATTAGCTTTTAAGTAATATTACAGTGCAGGTGGATATAAAAATAAAGTCAGAAGATTATAATGTGCAGTGAAAACCAAACATAGGATATCAGTGAAAGGGTATTAGTGACTGAGAACTGGACTTCCTTGATGAAGCAATCCTGTTAGTCAACATTTAATTGTTAATGCAAATTACCTGGTGCCCTGCAATCACAGCAAACATCATTTCCAGACATCCGCTGTACCTCTACAATAATCGCTTTTGTTAACTCCTGGACAATATTATTTTCTCCTGTGTTATGGTCTCCCTTGAAAGCGTTGTTTAAAGCTTCTTCTTTACTGTTCTGCAAAACGGACATCCAACTAAAGAATAGAAAGCAAAATGTATTTCAGACATACGGAACTGAAGTGGAAGTATTTCTATACATGATTATGTTTAGATTAAAAAGGCTACATCCTGTTCTCGAGAGATTTTGACTTTATACTTATGAATCTCAGGCACTAACATCATAAGCTTCCAACTCCTTGATGGTGTTGCTTATATTCTTTTAGCCATTTTACTTTTATTGCCCTACTTGCTGATTACAATTTAACATGGATCAAGCATTCTTTTGTATTTGAGTACACTGTTCTATTGAGTGAATGTTCTTTTCAAGCCTTAGCCTAGCTGTTCCACAAGATGAACAGCAGTGAAATTCTCACAATCACAGAAGGCAGGGCCTCATTTTGGCACCTAGCGTGCACAAAGGATAGGGTTGGAGGGGCCAGTAAAGATATTGTGGGATTATTAGATATACAAATGAAAATCATCTCATATGCATTTGACAGTTTATTCAAAATTCATTTACACAATTACAGAATATGAACAGTCTGAAAGAATAACAGTACAATTATTGTAAAATATGTAACATCAGTGTTAGAACATCGCTAACAGCTAATTAACTGTCTGAGAAAATCTGGACAGCTCCCAGAGTTATAGAATTGTTAGCGCCTAAGTCTGACTATTTTGTAGCACTTGATCATTAGGAATGATATCAGTTGCTTGCTCTTTCCTAGCACTTTATCTCTGGTGCCATGGGCAAAACTGGAGTATGAGACATTTTTCCTCCAGTTAAATTTATGATTTTTTTTGGTTAGGTCCATACTTTTTTCAAGAATTGATTATGCTCTTTGAATCTTATTGTAATATGAACAAGTGGCATTTCATCTCTTTTATGGAAGATAATATTTATTTTCTAGACAAACAGATGATGTCCATGCTGATGAATTTAAGGGGAAGCTAGGTAAGTACATGGGGAAGAAACAAATAGCAGAATATGCTGAGAGTCAGATGAAGTAGAGTGGGAGAAAGCTTGTCTGCAGCACCAACAGCAGCATAGACCAGTTGGGCCTAATGACCTGTTTCCTTGCTGTAACTCCTATGTGATTTTGGCTCAATATGCAACATCCAGCCATACATGCTTACCTTATCTTTAAATTTGTCCAGGATATTGTGTCTTTTGCTACTGGCATTTATAGCATAAATGCAGTTTCCAGATATATGAAAGATGGCGTCTCATGCAAGATTTCAACATTTGCGCATCTTATTTAAAAGGCTGCGTTTGCTGATAATGCAAACACTAGGTGGCACAATACTAGCACATGCGCAAATGCAGCCTGTTCCACTGAAATGTCACTGTCTGCAACATTCAGGCAGCTGCCAGGATTAAAGATGACGCTGCTCAATTTATCACAGGAAAGCAACGTCAACCCAAGAATCCTCTCAAAGGTTGCCATCGCCGCCTCTATCCCACCACCAACAGTCCCCCACTCCCTTCTGCGTATGCGACAGTTATATAGTACCTAGTCATCTTAATTCACCTAAAGTAAATTACGTTAGGAGCATTGACTGTCGTTTCATAACTAAATACGGCAGCACAAAATGGACATTTTTTGGTTGCACTGTTTAAAGTCTCATCAGAAGGACAGCACCTCTCACAGTGCTGCACACCCTCCGTAATTCAGTGAGATTTCAGCGCCATCCTGCTCTCCGGCCACTCACTTTCCGCTCCCCCCACCCCCAATCCCACTCTGCAGCCACACCCTCCCCACTTTCCACTTCCCCCCCACCCCCCCCACCTCCCTTCATCAGAACTGTTCTGAAGAGTCATCGACTTGACACATTAACTCTGTTTCTCTCTCCACAGATGCTGCCAGATCTGGTATTTCCAGCATTTTCAATTTCATATTTCAATTTCCAGAATCTGCAGTATTTGCCTTTTTTTATTTAAAATTGGGCCTCTGAGAAAGTCAACAGCATGTTGGGTAGTTATTTCTTCTCTGAAGTAACAGATTTGATAAACTGGGATCGTTACATAACATTGTGTAGGTCTGCCCTGTTAGAATTATCATTTTGGTAGTGTTTCAGCTGTGGATCAGTTGGCAATCGTCTTGCCTCTGAGTCAGCAGGTTGTGGGTTCAAGTCCCACTCCAGGACATGAGCACAAAAATCTAGGCTGAAGACTGACACCCCACGGCAGTACTGAGAGTGTGCTGCACTGTTGGAGGTGCTGTCTTTTGGATGAAATGTTAAACAGAGGCCCCATATGCCCTCTCAGGTGGGTGTAAAAGATCCTATGGCACTATATTGAAGAACAGTAGGGGAGTTATCCCTGGTCTTGTGGCCAATTTGTATCCTTCAATCAACATCACAAAAACAGATTATCTGGTCATCACATTGCTGTTTGTGAGAGCTTGCCGTGTGCAAATTGGCTGCCACGTTTCCTACTTTACAACAGTGACTATACTTTAAAAGTACTTCATTGGTATCTTATTTCTTGACATGGAAAAGTTTCCATTTGTGGAACTCCCCTTTCCTCTAGTTGGCATATCTGTTTACTGGTTTAGTGGGTACTTTCTGTAACCCTTCTGTTTCTATCTGTGGTACTATAACGTTACTTGGGTTTGCTTCTGAGATATCTTGGTTTCCCACTTAGTGTCTTTCATTACTGAGTTGAGATGATCCTCAATGGCTTTAAATCTTCAAAGTCTCTCAATTTTTCAGTATTTGCCCAGTTGCTTTGTCCTCTATATTGGAATGTCAAAGGAGTGTTTCCATTATCAAGGGCTTTGAACTTCGCGATGATGACTTTCAACCAATTTAATCAAAAACCTCTATCTATATGTTTGGCATATGATACTGAAGCAATCTGTGCCTGCATGCAGCAGGATCTGGACACCATTCAGGCTTGGGCTGATAAGTGGCAAGTAAAATTCACGCCACACAAGTACCTGGCAATGACCATCTCCAAACAAGGGAGAAGCAAACCAGCCTCCTTTGACATCACTGAATACCCAACCAACCATCACTGAATACCCAACCATCAAAATGCTGCGGGTTACCATTGACCAGAAACGGAACTAAACCAGCCATATAAATACTGTCGCTACAAGAGGTCAGGAACTCTGCAGTGAGTAATTCACCTCTGGACTCCCCAAAGCCTGTCCACCATCTATAAAACAAAAGTCAGGAGTGTGATGGAATACTCCCCACTTGCCAAGTTAAGTGCAGCTCCAAGAAGCTTGACACCATGCAGAACAAAGTAGCCTGCTTGATCAGCACCCCATCCACCACCTTAAACAAAAACTTCCTCTACCACCAGCACACAGTGGCTACCAATTGCAGCATCACGTCAAGGTTCCTTCAACAGCACCTTCCAAACCTGAGACCTCTGCCACCTAGAAGAACAAGGGCAGCAGGCGCATGGGAGCACCACCGCGTGCAAGGTCCCCTCCAAGTCACACACCATCCTGACTTGGAATAATATCACCGTTCTTTCACTGTCGCTGGGTCAAAATCATGGTACTCCGTCTCTTACAGTACTGTGGGTGCACCTATACTAAATGGACTGCAGTGGTTCAAGAAGGAAGCTCACCATCACCTACTCAAGGGCAAATAAGGATGGGCAATAATGTTGGCTTTGCCAGCAATGCCTACATCCCAGGAACAAATAAAAAAAAATCTTGTAAATGTTTAGGATTTTGATAGTGAATTAGTTTGAGACCTACTTTCCAAAGCTTATTGATCCAACCAGACCAGAGATCGATTCTGGCACTAAAGCATCATTTGATGCTGCCAGGCAGTATGTATTCAATGGGTCTGCTACTGGTGGACTGTTTCTTTAAATGGTTATAAAGGTCTGATTTTTGAGAAAAATGAAAGCCAGCAGTCATCCTCATATTCTTGGTCCTGTCTTATTGCAGGGTCATTGAAGGATTTTCACAGTTTTAGCCATTTCGGAAGTGCAAGTCACTCATGAGGCCAATGACTGTTGATGGACTAGTTATAATGTTTCACAAGAATTCCTGATCCTTCCTTTTCTGGGGTGCAAAGTTGTGGGTGCATAGTAATATTGTTGCTAAACAGTGAAAAAGGGTTTCACGCATTGACTCCTCTGCCCATTCTGATTGGATCAATTTTGAACTGTTGATTGCAAAAGGTAGATTTGAAGTTGCCTCTGACTCAGTCAGTGCTTTGCCTTTGGCATGAGGACAGGAGAGGGAATGATAATCTCTAATTGCACCTGGTATATAGTGAGATGATGCTTTTAATCTGGTGTTTCTTCCTCATATGGTTCTTACATAATGTGATAGATTAATATGCTTCTCTACACTAGTGGTAAAACAAACCAATCAACTCAGTACAGGATGATTCACTCTGCCAGCTTCCATCAAATTGGAGCTCTATTTGTACAACGGTAAAGTAGGTGTGATCTGTTGTTTCCAAGCCCTCAAAGCTGTTATTGTCAACACTGTGTATTTCTGTTCCTTTAAGATTTCTTTTGCTCGAATGATAAACTGCAAAACTTTGGATATTATACATGACCTCTTGAATCTTACTAACTCCATTCCTCTTCCTGGCAACAGTATGAGATTAAACGAGACTGTTCGCAACCTTGGTGTCACATTTGACCCAGTGATGTAATTCTGACATCATATTCGTGCTATCTTAAAACCGCCTACTTCCAACTCAGTAACATCGCCCAACTTCTCCCCCGTCTCAGCTCATCTGCTGCTGAAACCCTCATTCATGCCTTTGTTACCTTTAGACTTGATTATTCAATGCACTCCTGGCTGGTCTCCCACAATCTACCCTCCGTAAAGTTGCGGTCACCCCCAAAACATACATACGAACATACAAGCTAGGAGGAGTCGGCCATTTGACCCATCGAGCCTGCTCCGCCATTCTACAAGATAATGGCTGATCGGTTTGTGGATTCAACTCCACTTTCCTGCCTACCCCAATATCCTTTCACTCCCTTGTTTGTCAAGGATCTGTCTACCTCTGCCTTAAAAACAATTAAATGAAACTGCCTCCACTACTCTTCGGGGAAGAAAGTTCTACAGACTCACGACCCTCAGAGAAAAAAATTCTCCTCATCCACATCTTAAATGGGAGCCCCCTTATTTTTAAACTGTGTCCCTGAGTTTCAGTCTCTCCCACAAGGGGAAACTCTGCTGCCCGTGTTTTAACTCGCACTGAGTCCCTTTCCCCTATCATCGCTGTGCTTGCTGAACTACATTGGCACCCGGTCAAGCAACGTCTTGATTTTAAAATTTGCATCCCTGTTTTCAAATTCCTCCATAGCCTCGCTCCTCCCCATCTCTGTAATCTCCTCCAGCCCCACAACCCTCCAAGATATTTGCACTCTTTTAACTCTAGCCTCATGCATCCTCGATTTTAATCACTCCACCATTGGTAGCCACACCTTGAGTTGCCAAGGCCCCAAGCTCTGGATTACCCTTCCGATACCTCTCTGCCTCTCCACCATGCTTTCCTCCTTTAAGACCCTTCTTGAAAACTACCTCTTTAACCAAGCTTGAGGTCATGTGATCTAATATCTCCTTCTGTGGCTCAGTGCCATACCTTGTTATTTAAAGGCGTTATATAAATGTAAATTGTTACTTTCAGCGAGATGCTTATCCATGAGGTTCTGTGGGCCATCAGCAGCAGAACTATACTCAACCACAATCTGCAACCTCATGGCCCGGCATATCCCCCCACTCTACTATTACCATCAAGCCGGGGGACCAACCCTGGTTCAATGATGAGTACAGGAGGGCATGCCAGGAGCAGCACCAGGCAAACCTCAAAATGAGGTGCCAACCTGGTGAAGCTACAAGCCAGGACTACTTGCAAAACAGCGTAACCAGCATGCAATGGACAGAGCTAAGTGATCCCAAAACCAATGGATCAGATCTAAGCTCTGTACTCCTGCCACATCCAGTCGTGAATGATGGTGGACAATTAAACAACTAACTGGAGGAGGTGGCTCCACAAATATCCCCATCCTCAATGATGGGGGAGCCCAGCACATTAGTGCGAAAGATAAGGCTGAAGCATTTGCAACAATCTTCAGCCAGAAGTATCGAGTGGATGATCCATCTCGGCTTCCTCCTGAAGTCCCCAGCATCACAGATGCCAGTCTTCAACCAATTTGATTCACTCCACGTGATATCAAGAAACGACTGAAGGCACTGGATACTGCAAAGGCTATGGGCCTTGACAACATTCCGGCAATAGTACTGAAGACCTGTCCTCCAGAACTTGCCGCGCCCCTAGCCAAGCTGTACCACTACAGCTACAACACTGGCATCTACCCGGCAATGTGGAAAATTGCCCAGCTAAGTCCTGTACACAAAAAGGACAAATCTAACCCAGCCAATTACAGCACCATCAGTCTACTCTCTATTATCAGTAAAGTTATGGAACGTGGCATCGACAGTGATATAAAGCAGCACTTGCTTAGCAATAACCTGCTCATTTTGGGTTCCACCAGGGCCACTCAGCTCCTGACCTCATTACAGCCTTGGTTCAAACATGGACAAAAGAGCTGAACTCAAGAGGTGAGGTAAAAGTGACTGCCCTTGACATCAAGGCAACATTTGACCGAGTATGGCATCAAGGAGCCCTAGCAAAATTGGAGTCAATGGGAATCAGGGAGAAAACTCTCCACTGGTTGGAGTCGTATCTAGCGCAAAGAAAGATGGTTATGGTTGTTGGACGTCAATCATCTCAGCTCCAGGATATCACTGCAGTTGTTCCTCAGGGTAGTGTCTTAGGCCCAACCATCCTCAGCTGCTTCATCAATGACTTTCCTTCAATCATAAGGTCAGAAGTGGGGATGTTCACTGATGATTGCAAAATGTTCAGCACCATTTGTGAGTCCTCAGATACTGAAGCAGTCTGTGTAGAAATGCAGCAAGAACTGGACAATATCCAGGCTTGGCCTGGGCTGATAAGCGGCAAATAACATTTGCACCACATAAGTGCCAAGCAATGACTATCTCCAACAAAAGAGAATCTAACCATCTCCCCTTGACATACAATGGCATTACCATTGCTGAATCCCCCACTATCAACATCCTGGGGGTTACCATTGACCAGAAACTGAACTGAAGTAGCCATATAAATACCATGGCTACAAGAGCAGGTCAGAGGTTAGGAATCCAGCGATGAGAACTCACCTTCTGACTCCCCAAAACCTATCCATCATCCAGAAGGCACAAGTCAGGAGTGTGATGGAATACTCTCCACTTGTCTGGATGGGTGCAGCTCCAACACTCGAAGCTCGACATCATCCAGGACAAAGCCGCCCGCTTGATTGGCACCCATCTACAAACATTCACTCCCTCCACCACCGATGCACAGTGGCAGCAGTGTGTACCATCTGCAAGATGCACCGCAACAACTCATCAAGACTCCTTAGACAGCACCTTTCTAACCTGATACCTCTAGAAGGACAAGGGCCGCAGATGCATGGGAACACCACCACCTGTAAGTTCCCCTCCAAGCCACATACCATCCTGACTTGGAACGATATCGCTGAACCCATTGAGTTCAATAATTTCAGAGCATGACGGGCCTCACATTTTACTTTTATTTTTAGTTATTTTTTCTTTTTTACATTTTTTTGTGTGTTTATTTTATTTCATCTTAGTTTGTTCAGTTTGCTTACCCACTTTTTTTTCATGTTTGTACTTGCTGCTGTTCAATTTTCAGTCCGTTAACACCCTATCTGTACTAATGCTTTGTCTTTCAACACACCATTAACATATTCCGAAGGGTTCCGAAGAAGGGTCACTGACCCGAAACGTTAACTCTGCTTCTCTTTCCACAGATGCTGCCAGACCTGCTGAGTGGTTCCAGCATTTCTTCTTTTTATTTCAGATTTCCAGCATCCGCAGTATTTTGCTTTTATTACACCATTAACATATTGTTTGCCTTTGCTCCATGACCCTCTGGTCAGCTCTTCTGTGATCTTGTCCTATCAACACCTCCTTTGTTATCTCTTGCCCCACCCCCGCTTTACTTGCTTATAACCTTTGATATTTCAAATATTTGCCAGTTCTGAAGAAGGGTCACTGACCTGAAACGTTAACTTTGCTTCTCTCTCCACAGATGCTGCCAGACCTGCTGAGTATTTCCAGCATTTCTTGTTTTTATTTCAGATTTCCAGCATCCGCAGTATTTTGCTTTTATTTCACTGTTCTTTCTGTTAGTCATTACCAACTAGTTTTTTCAACATTTTGACAAAAGCAACCTAAATCATTGTCAATTGGACAGGTTCATGTAAAAAATCCTCCTCTGTTGGTTGTGTGAAGGCTATATGACTTTCAAAGAACAGTAAGTCTGATTCTATCTTCATCTGATATCCACCCATGCACACTTTCAGCAGTGTTGGCAACCAAGTGCAGGGAATCTGCTGATTTTCATCTTCTTTCCACAAAGGAATTGAGGATGATTGTAGGGCCCCACCTCGCTAACTCAGCAAAGACTAGGAATTGAACCTTGGTGTGTACGGTTCAGCTAAACACTGGATGTATTCACAGAGCCATCAGCAGACCTTTGATCCTTGAGATTAGCTAATATGTCTGACGCTGTACTTAAATAAACAAAAGACAATAAAAATTAAATACTGCATACATTTCAAAGCATTTGATCAGTAGCCCAGCTTTCATTTTTTTGTGGTCCAATGAGTACTTATAGATCATGGAAGTAACCTCAGCTATGTCACTCCTAGCAATCCAATGTAGTACAGTGATAATTATAAAATGGATATTAAACAGAAACTGCTCAAATATAAGGAGCAAAATGATGGGGCAACACAAACTATTTCTGTCGAATAACTGTTTACATCCTCAAGTGAACTTACCAGTTAGAGTTACTTTCTTAAAATTCAGGGAAAAATTCTCCATAATGATACTTAACATAAAAATATGTACAAAATCACACAGTTGAATTTTGCTCATCAATACTTTTGGAGCATGAACACTACCATTAGTCCAGCATATTCCAGTAGCTAGAATTAACAGTTGAGTCCATAGTTGCCATTTAACTCGCACTCCATGATTGGTGGTTTTATTCTTTTGTGGGAGTCAGTTGTCAGTGATCGCCAGAGCTGGCGGAAGCCATAAAGGCGGGGCTGAAGAGTGGCAAGTCGAAGAGACTTAGCAGTTGGCAGGAAAAAAGACAGAAGTGCAAGGAGAGCGCTAATTGTGTAAGAGCTGCGACAACCAAGTTTATCTGCAGCACCTGTGGAAGAGTCGGTCACTCTAGAATTGACCTTTATAGCCACTCCAGGCGCTGCTCCACAAACCACCTCTAGGCGCTTACCCATTGTCTCGCGAGACAAGGTGGCCAAAGAAGAACTGCCTTAATAAGATATAACCTCATTCTAAATTACCTTGTATAGTACCCTAAAAACCAGCTACTGAGCTGCTAATTATACACAATAGAGTGTATTCTTAAAATGTCACAATCAGTTAGGGAGGAGATAATTAAATGGAAGGAAAGATTTCAATCTCCTCTTACAACTCAAGTTTCCTGCCATTTTCATATTTGCTTACGTTATGGGCTGAATTTTACCAGCCCCCGACGTTGAGGGTCATGGCAGGGGGGCCCGGAAAATACTTCCGGGAGAGGTTCACTACCGGCCTCGACGCCGGGAAGGCTCCACCCCATCTTACAGGCGGAGGTGAGGCCTCAGGGTGGCCCCCCCATCCCCCGCCGCCGTTTGGCGGCGGAGCCTTGATTTAAATATTTAAACAAATGTCAATGCATACATAAACACCCATCATGTCCCGTTGGCCATCCCACGCCGACATTCTGGCTGTTGGCCAGAACTCCCGCACCTTCAGATCTCCGTTCTGAGGCGTGACACTGGTAGGAGGGGGGAGGGGGAAGGAGTGAAATTGTCAAGGGGTTGGGGAAGGGAGTGGGGAAACCTACTATTGGCTGAGGGGATGGTGGGAAGGGGTTGAGGGTCAAAAGGGATTGAAGTTCGGGGGGGAAAGTTCGATATCAGAATGAAAGTTTGTTTTAGGGAGGTTAGGCAAATTATATATTGAGTACACAGTGGGGCGGTGGGAGAGGGTACTCAAAGTGACATTAACATTTTATTTCAATTTTTAGAACAACCGGACCTTTAAAAATTTTAATTAAACCGAAGGGCTTGTAGCCCTTTAAAAATGGCACCAGCGCCTGCGCAGTGGCGCTGGACGCCATTGGTGGGACACAGCGCCAGCCCGCTCTACATCAGGGGGCGGCCGGTCAGCCCCCTCCATGTTAATGGGCCGCCATGCAAAATATCACGGCGGCTCCGCGGCGCACATCTCGCGCACCTTTTGAAGCTCGCGCTGAGAACGGTGGCAAGGTATTAAAATTCAGCCCTATATGCTAACACTTTTGAACCCAGACCACAAATATTGGTATAGAGGGACAGTCATCCCAATAAAGTGAATTTGAGACAATTCCGGAAATTTCAGAACAAGCGGCCCCCTCCACTCTTGATATCAGGGTGACCACAAAGAATCCAAGGAGTCCCATTTTGAGCAGGACAAACCCAGTTTTGAACTAAAATAAAAGCAAAATACTGTGGATGTTGGAAATCAGAAATAAAAACTAAGTGCTGGAAATAGCAGGTCTGGCAACATCTATGGAGAGAAGCAGAGTTAACGTTTCAGGTCTCTCTCCACAGATGCTGCTAGAGCTCCTGAGTATTTCCAACATTTTCTGTTTTTACCCCAGGTTTGAACTAGCCAGTTATTGTGAAGGGACCCATCCATCTTGCATCATTCAGATCATGAGATTTTTTATTTTAATTCGTAATTTAAAGATGAATAACTTTGCAACAAGTTTAAAGCACTTGACACCAGTCAGACTGATCCAAAAGACATGGGGCTGCATTTTAATAGTCTGGCGGCGAATGTAAAAAGCATGCGGCCCGCCTGCACGAGCACCGATTCACGGAGCTTCCGCGATTTCAAACACGGCAGCTCATTTGCATGGCCGCGGCGCCCACTCCCTGCGATGATGCGGAGGGGGCGGGCAAGCTGTCGCAGGCAACAGCATCCAGCGCCAATGCGTCAGCATGCTATTAAGGGCTGTAAGCCCTTTAAAAGACATTTAAAAATTAAAGGGTCAGGTAAGTTACATTGCAACAAAACAGAATTACATGATCTTTGAATGCATTTTTCCACCCTCTACCCCCCCCCCGCCCTCCAACTGCATTTCCGGCCATTCGTGCCCTTTCCCCCCCAGAACAAGAATACTGAAATTTGCCCTCCCCCCCCCCCCCCCCCCCCCCCCCCCAAAGTTAGGCAACTTTTTCCTTTACCGCTTCCCATCAACCACCCCCCACCCCGACCAATCCGCATCGTTTCAACCTCGTTTCCACACCCCACACCCCCGTCCCGCGCAGAGAGAAAATCCTCCTCCCCCCTTCTGCACAGTTATCACGCCACATTTCCCCCAGAAGGGGGATTTGAAGCCACACATTGTCAGCCGCCCGAATGGAGATCGGTGCGGCAATTTAGGAGGCGACGGGACCCTCATTAAATCAGGTATTAAAATTAGTTTACGTATTGAAATGGGGCTCCCATCGCCAATCAGCGGGGTGGCCGCCATGAGGCATCACCGCTGCTTCAGAGATTGGCACAGGGCCTGTTGCCATCAGGGCCATTGGCGGGCCTCTGCCACACCGATCTTCACTGCCCCGCCCCACCAACAGCGGAGGGGCTTTAAAATGCAGCCCATTGTAGCTTATTCTGTTTCCAAAACAGAAATAATTCTTTGCTGCAGAACCCTTGTTATTAAGCAAGTCTCCTTAAGCTATTAAGCATTTTACATCAGTAGTTTTCAAACTTACATTTGGCACTCCTGTTCATCATCAACTTGAAAATGGTATGTTCTGTCATCTATACATTGACAAAAGATGCATTGCAAATTTAAAATTTAAATTAGAAGTATTGCAAATCAGAAATTCAATTTTATATGCAGTTTTGAGACCCAAAAGACAGATTTTATTTAAGTGATATTAACAGAAAATTCTGAAGAATTTCAGGGATCCTTAAACTATTTGAACCAATTCTTCATCATAAAATCTGACACTTTTTCAAACCAGCAGGCACTTATAAGCAACATTAATGTAGAAATTGTCTCAAAAGTTTAACCCCCTCCCCAGGAAAGCATTTGCTGCCATGCCCTTCTCTCACCCAGGTAATTTTCCAGCACTGTCTCCCCCATCCCGCAAATTCATCCTCACCTTCAGCCCTTCTCTCCCCATCCTCTTCCTGCTTCACCTCCTCCTACTTCTCCATCTTTGTCCTCACCCTCTTCCACTCCCTCTTTGGGCCAAGTTATTCTCGGATTTCTCAGCTGTTTGATCTGAATACTGCACTTGACCTCAATGCCGATTAGGTATCACCCTGGGAGGTCGACTTGGATTTGAAGATTTTAAGGTAGGTAAAATATGTAAATAGGGATATTTCCCTTAATTTTTAAGCATAAAAATCTTCAATCAATAATTACAGAGGTTATCCTATTCTTTCAGATTATCAAATATATAGATGTGTGCACATTTATATTTCCAATATTTCCTAAATTGTTATAGTTTAGCACAATTTGTGAACATCCTTTAAATTATGCCCCCCTTTGGAGGTATTTTTCTTGGACCTAATGCACAAGTAATTCAATTTTTTTTTTTAAAACATACGTGATATGAGATCAAAACATTTTCTCTCTTCTGGATTTGCTTTCACCTGACAGGTGAGTAGATTGAGCTTTGCTGGTGGTCTGTTAACCTATAAGAAAAGCAAAAATGATTGAAAGCATTCAGAGGAAATTTTGCAAGAACTAGTATAAATGTTGTATCCAACTGTCAACTAATACAATGGTACTGCAAGTGACGGGCTTTTATTATATGATGTGCAAGCAATAAACCATCCATGCTATACAATCGAAAATAATTCATTTTTCACATACTTGTTCAATATTACTATTTCAATGGAGAGCAAAATCAGGCAAGGTGTAAATGCAGATTTACACGCGATCCTGTCAGTTTCCTGACAGACAGCCAACATTAAAATTGCCCTCCATGTCTCATTGCTTTCCTTGCATAAGTTGAATATACTAGTTGACTATAGTGTGCAGAAGTCATGAAGAAATTCATAGCCCATACTGTACCAAAAGGAGCAATAAGTAAATCAAGGTTAAAATTAATGCATTTTTCCAAAGCAGACTGACAGTATCACGAATTACATGAAGATACTGCCATGAATGAACAAAGTTGGGCATATTTCAGTCAACATGTTTTAGTAAAGGATAACCTCTTAGGAAAATAGTTTGTAACACAAAAGCATATTACAAGAAAAAGATAGTTGGAAACACTAAACTAGATAAAATTATATTTGCCAAATACGTTTTTATATCCAGCTGCATAATCTCATCGATACGAGAAACTACATATAAAATGTCACAACGGATCACTGCAATTTTTTCCCTCTATTTCAAAAGCAGAGAAAAGCTTCAGAAGCTTTGAATTTTTCTGAATAACTGAGGTGCCCTCAAGGAAACTATCGTACTCAGGTTCTTTGTGTAAAAGCTGATTGGTTTAGGACAAAATCTATTTTGTAATCAAGCAAAACATATTTGTTTTCAAAATACAAAAGGTCTTGAGAGGCTCAATAATGGAAGACTTTTTTTTGATTAATCAGTGACAAGTTTATCATACTCAGAATTATAAGAACAAAGCTAAAAGATTATTTTCATACAGTGTTATTGGAACAAGGAAAGATTTACCACAGATGACAAATGAGACAGAGACTATAACAATTTAAAAGGGAATTGGATAAACATTTGAAGAGGAAAACTATAAAAAGGCTGCAGAGAATTGCAGGGAAATGGTATTAGTTGACACAGCGATCATTGGTCAAATGAGCTCCTTCTGTGCGTACTTTTAGGATCCTATGGTATGTAAATACATAATTACTATGTAATTTATATGTCATTTTTATGTCTTATAATGAAAGTATATCCTTCAAGTTTCAATTTTTATTTTCCCCATCCCACAAACAAAGATTGACGTTTATGGGAAAATAACTTACATGGGAGGAAAGTTTCCTCGGCTGTCTCACTTACAAAAAGGATCTGTTCATTATTAACGTAACAGACACAAGACACAAAATTCAGAACACATTTTGGTAAAGAGTTCACAATCAAGTATTTTTAAATATTGCTGACTTAACACGTGACAAGAAATTAAATTCTTGTTAATGAACAAGGAAGCCTGCAAAGTTGAAACACTTCTCTTGATTTGTATTGCACATAACAGCTGTCAAGTTATGCCTGCTTCTAAACTTGACTTTTAAAAAAGCAAATATTAATCATATCTGACTTTCAAGCCTACATCCACCATGTAGGCCACACAAGTCTCTGTATGATCAAATACTTATATGTATCCTTTACTTCTGCATATATTTGAAAAACCTAATTTATTAGCCTTTAATATCTATAAGCAAACTCGGAAACATTGAATTTACAGCACAGAAACAGACCATTCGGTCCAACTGGTCTATACACCACATGAGCCTCCTCCCACCCAACTTCATCTAATCTCATCAGCATGTCCTTTTTCCCTCATGTACATATCTAGTTTCTCAAGTGCATCTTATGATATTCAGCTCAATTTTTTCTTATGGTAGTGTCATGAATGTGCTTCCATTGTTAATATTTTTGAGGACTTGTGTGTAAAAGACTGGAGAATATCTCAGGAGATGCTGGATTTGTTTTTTTTTTAAAAAAGGGTCACTTGGGACTTTGGTTAAAAACAAACACTTACTGGGTCACATGTCTTAAGCTAAGTAAATAGCAGGAGCCTTGCTGACTATCGGAGTTGTTTACAGAGAGGTGACATGTCTAGATTTATCACCATCAAGAGTTGATTTCATTTTTGAACTGTTTGTTTGGAGGTCAGTTGGGGTGTAATCCTGCTAAAAGAGAGGCAACCAGCTTATCCTGTTCCACCTCTTTGAGAAACCCTGAGTTCAGTGTGAGATCTGGAGAAACCGATTTCTCCTGAGAAGCTTCTGCAAGATTTGCTCTTGACATCTCCTGAACGAACTGTTTCTGAAGAAATCCCAGTGACAACTGCATGTGTCTAGTGACACCCATCTACATGTAGCCGGACGCCAGACCAATTGGAACATTCCATATCTTATCCTTTTTCCTTCAAGAATTAACAAGCATTTGGCCAAAGTGTTCTTGTTTTTGTAAAGTTGATCTCTGCAGAGAAAGCTTCTTTATTTTTTCTTTAACCGGTGTGTGTGTGCAGGTGTGCTGGGTTATTTAGAAGGAAATATATTGACACTTTCATATTTCAACCTGTGTATTAATAAGCTTTGCATCTTTATTGAATAAGTCTTGTTTTATAATAAATTAATAATTTTGTTGTTTAGTAAAGAAACCTAGGGCGGCACAGTGGCGCAGTGGTTAGCACCGCAGCCTCACAGCTCCAGGGACCCGGGTTCGATTCCGGGTACTGCCTGTGTGGAGTTTGCAAGTTCTCCCTGTGTCTGCGTGGGTTTCCTCCGGGTGCTCCGGTTTCCTCCCACAAGCCAAAAGACTTGCAGGTTGGTAGGTAAATTGGCCATTATAAATTGTCACTAGTATAGGTAGGTGGTAGGGAAATATATAGAGACAGGTGGGGATGTCTGGTAGGAATATGGGATTAGTGTAGGATTAGTATAAATGGGTGGTTGATGTTCGGCACAGACTCGGTGGGCCGAAGGGCCTGTTTCAGTGCTGTATCTCTAATCTAAAAAAAAAACCTAGTTGGCAAATTCTTATTCTGAAACTAAAATATAGAATTGGCTGTATCAGTAACTGGCTAAAACATTTAAATACATGTTGTGACCCATGGAGAAGTGGAACTAGAGCAAGACAGTGCACGCCTCCATCCCTGGTCCTAACATATAATTAGGGGCTCAGTCCAGGGCCACCCAAAGCCGATGAAGTGCAATTGTAAGCGGGGTAAAAATAATTGAAAAGCAGAAAAGAAAAACACCAAGTTTCTTGCATATTAGAGTAAAACTTACACTACCAAAATGGCTACTTTTGATGCAGGTGTGTTTGTGCAGCCGCCTGGAATAGATTATCATTCATAACAGGCATTGTCCACTGATGAGCTGTCAAGTGTAGCAGCACTCTTGAAGTTATATATTAGACGAAAGCTAGGCAGGCTGAAATTCCGAGACTAGTGGCCAGACAGCTGAAGATTGAAGTGAAAGAGCCAGAGGGATGAATGGAATTGAAAGAAGTACAGTAACACTGGAACATATTTAGTTAGACATGAAGAGGTTACAGCTAGAATTTCAGGACAGAGAAAGGGAGTGAGAAAAATAAAGGAAAAAGGAAGAAAAAGAGGAAAGGGCAAGAGAAAGAGAGGAAAAAGAAAAAGAGAGCATTTCAAAGGGAGCAAGCAGAGCGGCAGGAGAGAAAAAGAAGAGAAAGAGAGGAAAAGAAGAAAGGGAATACCAGATTAGAAGGCTGGAACTAGGGATAAAAAAGGATGCCCTTGACCCTGATGAAAATTCGTGTGGGGAAATAACTGACTCCAACCCAGGACCCAGTGGACAGCTATTTAAATTTGTGCA
Organism: Heterodontus francisci; assembly: GCF_036365525.1. Taxonomy (NCBI): domain Eukaryota; kingdom Metazoa; phylum Chordata; class Chondrichthyes; order Heterodontiformes; family Heterodontidae; genus Heterodontus; species Heterodontus francisci. The sequence continues at coordinate 58,806,406 of NC_090373.1, read as the reverse complement.
AGCCCTCCCGAAGTTCGAGGAAAGGGACGTAGAGGCTTTTTTCATTGCTTTTGAAAAGACAGCTGAACAGATGAGGTGGCTGAAAGAATACTGGACACTGCAGGTTGATAGGCAGAGCTAATGAAGTTTATGCATGCTTTCTGACGAAGCTTCTGAAGATTATGAGATGGCAAAAAAGGCTACTCTTGCTGCTTATGAGTTGGTCCCTGAAGTTTACAGGCAGAAATTTTGGAACCTCCGGAAATAGCCTGGGCAGACTTGTATAGAATTTGAGATGGTAACACAAATGAACTTTGATCATTGGATGGGGGCACTAAAGGTCGAGGTCACGTATGAGACCCTTAGGAAAACAATTCTCCTGGAAGAATTTAAAAGTTCACCACCTCCGTTAGTAAGAATCCAAATAGAGAACCAAGCGGTTTCAACTGCCAGACAGGGAGCTGAGATGGCTGATGATTACGAGCTTGTTTACAAGCCCAAACCCTTTATCCATCACCCCCATAAATCTGAGGAAGATAGAAGGTGGGAGGGTGAAATGAAAGCAAGTTGCCAGGGATGAGAAGGGACAGCTGGGAACGTACCAGGATCTCCTCCTCAGGCCAGAAAGGAAGATGCTGAGGGTGGAAGTGAGGACTGAAAGCCTAAGTGTTTCCATTGCCACAAGGTGGGATACCTTCGTGCTGAATGCTGGAAGTTGCAGGGTAAACCCATGGGACCTATTGGGGTACAGGAGGCCAATGCAGAGAAAGAGGCCCTGACCAAGAGTACGTCAGATCAGGCTGTAGCTCTGACTGCAGCTGTAGGGTCAAGTATAAACTCCGCTGAGTGCGGGGAAGGTGAACAAGATACCCGCGAGCTACAGGGAATTCTTGTCAAAAGGAAAAGTAACTCCCTATCCCTCATGTGAGGCAGGTAAATCTACAGTTATACGTAGGGACACAGGAGCCACCCAAACTCTTTTGCTGAGGAAAGACTGACTTTTCCACCAGAGAGCGCACTGAATGCCAAGGTTTTAGTGAATGGTATCGACCTTTGTATTGGGTGCACCTGGAGTGTGACCTAATGTCTGGAACAGTAGTTGTAGGAGTTGTCCATAGTTTGCCTGTAGACAGAGTTGACCTACTCTTGGGAATTATTTGGCCAGAGCAAAGATAATAGCTTCTCTAATAGTCATGGAAAGACCAAATTAAGTCAAGGAGACAGAGCAGCTGCAGGAAAAGGTTCCAGGAATTCTTCCTTCATGTGTAGTGACCCAAGCAATGGCTTAACAATTCCCATTGTCAGAGGTCAAATTGGCACCACAGACAGATAGCTAAATATCTGAAACTTTATATGGGGATTTGGATAATCCGAAGGAAATGTTCAGTAAGTCTTCGCTGATCAAGGCTCAGCAAGCTGATCCAGAGATAAGTAGAGTGTCACAATTGGTTCTAACCGAAGCTAAAGCAAAGGGAGTTCCAGAAGACTACTGTATAAAAAATGGGATTCTGATGAGGAAGTGGAGAGCTCCTCGCAGACCCTGCAGATGAAGAATGGACGGTTGTTCGCCAGATAGTAGTACCACCCTAGTATTGGTAGGAAATATCAAGAATAGCCCATGAAATTCCTATCCAGAAGTCCTAATCACATATAATCACATTGGTTGGTCGGCACAGACTCGGTGGGCCGAAGGGCCTGTTTCAGTGCTGTATGACTCTATAAGTCGACATTTTTACTGCCCAGGTCTTTACAAGGATGTGGTGCAGTTTTGTAAAACATACCACATGTTCCAGATTGTGGAAAAACTGCAACCTGCAATAAAACCAGCACTTCTAATTCCCATACCAGTTTTTGGTGAACCATTTAGTAGGGTGCTGGTAGACAGTATGGGACCTTTACCGAAAACAAAAGCAGGACATCAATATATACTCACTATTATGGATATGCTCATTCTTGAAGAAACAGCAGATGCACTATGTTGTGTTCCCAAACTGGAATACAGTCTGGCCTCCCAGTACATGTAGATGGGTCACTGGGATCTTTCAGAACAGTTCTTTTCAGGTGGCGTTGAGAATTAATTTAGCAGGCTTTTTTTTCCAAATACAGATGTGATGAGATGAGCTGACCCAGTGGACTTCAGGGTCTTTTAGAGGTGTGCTGGAAAGCTGAGCTGGGTTGTGGTCTTCTCTTCTCTCTTGGAAGTTCTCCTCCCCTTGGAAGTTCTCTCCCTTTTTATACCGTTCAACACCAACTCAAAACAATTCAAAAGCCAAACCGACAACAGGAGGTCAACCTTTTGACCACCATCAATCTTGACCCGTCACTTCTTTGTAAACAACTTCTCCAGGTGTCCAAAGTTCTCCGTTGTTTATTGAACTGGAAGTCAGATGGTTTCCTCACAAGACTTCTCAGTGCGCCTTTTAAAAAACATTTCCAGGGATTGTTTTTCAAAGTCAAGTGGCCTTTTCATGACCCCCTTTGAAAATCCAAAAATTTAACATTTCTTCAATCTTTCAAAAATGAATCCTCAAAAAATATATTTAACAAAACACAGAAGCACTTTCATAACAGTAGGGACAGACCAGGATGTACAGCGTTAGCCATATGTGATGTGGATGTAGGAAAATCCTTTCCTATAAAACAGCATCCTTATCGCTTAGGTCCAGAGAAACAGGCCCAGGTGAAAGCAGAAATCCAATACATGTTGGAAAACCACCTAATTGAACCCAGTCAAAGCAGCTGGGGTGTCCTAGTCTTGTTAGTGCCTCAGCTTGATGGTTCAACTAGATTTTATATAGACTACAGAAAGGTTAATGCAGTAACAAAGGCAGACTTGTACCCAATTCCTCGCTTGAAAGACTGTACTGCCAGAGTTGGCAGTGCCACTTTTTTTTACCAAAATAGATTTGTTAAAGGGATAGCACCTCGAGCTAAAGAAATATCGCCCTTTGTCACACCAGATGGTCTTTTCCAATGCCGAGTCATGCCATTCGGGCTAAAAATGCCCCACCAACTTTCCAGAGACCAGGTGTGTTGAAAGACAAAGCATTAGTACAGATTAGGTAGTACCATTAACATATTGTTTGCCTTTGCTCTGTGACCTTTTGGTCAGCTATGTGGCCTGGTCCAATCTCGACCTCCTTTGTTATCTCTTGCCCCACCTCCACCTCACTTGCTTATAACCTGTGACTTTTGTAATATTTGTCAGTTCCGAAGAAGGGTCACTGACCCGAAACGTTAACTCTGCTTCTCTTTTCACAGATGCTGCCAGACCTGCTGAGTGGTTCCAGCATTTCTTCTTTTTATTTCAGATTTCCAGCATCCGCAGTATTTTGCTTTTATTTTGGTTTACTTTGATGATGTGCTGGTATATGGTGACACTTGGAAGGACTACTGAGAACAACTAGAAGCTCTGTTCAGAAAATTACAGTTGGTATATTTGGTGATCAACCTTGCCAAAAGTGAATTTGCCAAAGTGCGGGTAACCTACCTCGGTCATACAGTAGGTCAAGGACAAGTGTTGCCAAGAACAGAAAAAGTACAATCATTGGTGGGATTCCCTGCCCCTAAGACTAAACGAGAAATCATGAGGTTTTTGGGGATGTGTGGTTTCCACCACAGGTTTGTACCAAATTCCAGCACTATAGCTGCTCCACTGACAGATTTGCTATAAAAAAAAAGCCAAGGTAATGACATCAAGACAGCATTTGACTGGGAAAAATAAAAACAAGAAATGCTGGAAATACTCAGCGGGTCTGGCAGCATCTGTGGAGAGAGAAGCAGAGTTAACGTTTCAGGTCAGTGACCCTCCTTCAGAACTGGCAAATATTAGAAATGTGAAAGGTTATAAGCAAGTAAAGCAGGGGTGGGGCAAGAGATAACAAAGGAGAAGGTATAGATAGGACAAGGTCACAGAATAGCTGACCAGAAGGTCATGGAGCAAAGGCAAACAGTATGTTAATTGGTGTGTTGAAAGACAAAGCATTAGTACAGATAGGGTGTTAACGGAATGAAAATTGAACAGCAGCAAGTACAAACATGAAAAAAAGTGGGTAAGCAAACTGAACAAACTAAGATGAAATAAAATAAACACACAAAAAAAATATCAAAAAGAAAAAATAACTAAAAATAAAAGTAAAATATGGGGCCCGTCATGCTCTGAAATTACTGAACTCAATGTTCAGTCCGGCAGGCTGTAGTGCGTCTAACCGGTAAATGATATGCTGTTCCTCAAGCTTGGGTTGACGTTCACTGGAACACTGCAGCAATCCCAGGCCAGAGATGTGAGCATGAGAGCAGGGGGGAGTGTTGAAATGGCAAGCAACCGGAAGCTTGAGGTCATGCTTGCGGACTGAGCGGAGGTGTTCCACAAAGCAGTCACCCAGTCTGCGTTTGGTTTCCCCAATGTAGAGGAGACCACATTGTGAGCAGCGAATACAGTATACTACATTGAAAGAGGTACAAGTAAATTGCTGCTTCACCTGAAAGGAGTGTTTGGGGCCTGGGATAGTGAGGAGAGAGGAGTTAAATGGGCAAGTATTACACCTCCTGCGATTGCAGAGGAAGGTGCCGTGGGAATGGGACGAGGTGGCGGGGGTAATGGAGGAGTGGACCAGGGTGTTGTGGAGGGAACGATCCCTTCGGAATGCTGACAGGGGAAAGGAGGGAAATATGCGTTCGGTAGTGGCATCACGCTGGAGGTGGCGGAAATGGCGGAGGATGATCCTTTGGATATGGAGGCTGATGGGGTGGAAAGTGAGGACAAGGGGAACCCTGTCACTGTTCTGGGGAGGAGGAGAAGGGGTGAGTATTTGATTGGGAGTGGCATCAAGGAGCCCTAGCAAAACTGAAGACATTGGGAATCAGGGAGAAAACTCTCCACTGGCTGGAATCATGCCTAACACAAAGATTATGGTTGTTGGAGACCAATCATCTCAGCCACAGGAGTTCCTCAGGCTACAGTCCTCGGCCCAACCATAGAATCATCACAGCACAGGAGGCTGCCATTTGGCCTATCAAGTCCATGCTGGATCTCTGTAGAACAATCCAATCAGTCCACTCTCTCCCCATAGCCCTGCAAGTTTACTTTATTTCCCTCAACTGCCCATCCAATTTCCATTTGAAATCATTTTTCGTCTCCACTTGCGACGCCCTCTGAGGCAGCGTATTCCAGGTAATCTTCGGCTATTTCATCAATGACCTTCCCTCCATCATAAGATCAGGAGTGGGGATGTTCGCTGATGATTGTATAGTGTTCAGTACCATTCGCAACTCCTCAGATACTGAAGCTGTCCATGCCTGCGTGCAGCAAGACCATTCAAACTTGGGCTGAAAAGTGGCAAGTAACATTTGCGACACTTAAGTGGCAGGCAATAACAATCTCCAACAAGAATAAGTCTAACCATCTCCCCATGACATTCAACGGAATTACCATCACTGAATCTCCCACGATCAACATCCTTACAACTGACCAGAAACTGAACTGCAGCAGCCACATAAATACTGTGGCTACAAGAGCCGGTCAGAAGCTGGGAATTCTGCAGGGGGTAACTCACCTCCTCACTCCCCAAAGACTGTCCACCATCTACAAGGCACAAGTCAGAAGTGTGACGGAATACTTTCCATTGCCTGGATGAATGCAGGAGGTTCGATGCGCAGCAGGTTCGACACCATCCACCACCTTAACATTCACGCCCTCCACTACCAGCGCACTTTGGCAGCATTATCTACCATATACAAGATACACTGCAGCAACTCACCAAGCCTCCCTCGACAGCACCTTCCAACCCCATGATCTCTACCACCTAGAAGACATGAGCAGCAGGCGCATGAGAACACCACCACCTGCAAGTTCCCCTTGAAGCCACATACCATCCTGACTTGGAAATATATCGCCATTTCTTCACAGTTGCTGGGTCAAAAGCCTGGATGTTCCTTCAGCACTGTGGGTGTACGTACACCATATGGATTGCAGCAGTTCAAGAAGGCAGCTCACTTCAACCTTCTCAAGGGCAATTAGGGATGGACAACAGATGCTGGCCTTGCCAGTGACACTCACATCCCAAGAACAAATGAAAAAAAAACTCAGATGTATAATGTTAGATCTAAAGTTTGACAGGCACTCAAACTTAATTAAATTTGACTTTTAGGGCAGGGTTAAATTTTCCAGAACTCGCTCCCAGATGATTGAACATTTCAGGTGGACACAATTGAAACTGTAAATGCAAGTCTGAAGTACAAAACTGTACCTGATTAGAACTAATTTGGCAATATTACTCAAATGTCACAAAGACTGCTTGGAGAATCATAGGCTTCAATATTTACAGGGAGACGGGGAGCATGTTGCATCATGAGCTGCTGGTCTACACGGGCGACATAGTACCTGGCCAAGAGGAGTGGCAATGAACTTGTTCCCAGATATTCAAAGGCTCTGACTTGGCCAACAAAAAGGTAACAATGTTCCAAATGAGATTCTCCCTCACCCCAAGAGGAAGTACCTAGCCTGTGCTCCATGTAGAAAAAACAACATGCATTTCCTGAAGTTCGAAGTGTTAACCACTGGATTACTGTTAACATTCTGGAGAATTTAACACTCCAGTTCCAGTTAAAAGATTAGCTTCTGAACAAGATACCTGGGGGCTTAATCAATCTACCATGACTGGAATCATTTTCATCATTTTGCACTGGATTATGAGAAGCATTTCACAATAGTTTAAATTCTCACCTGAAGAAAACAACTGACCCCGCTCATTTAAGCCTACAAGTGCACCTCGTATTAATTAGAGAGATAATATGCCAATCATTGAGGAACATTTTGCAGCTTGGATCTTTCCACCTGCTCAGCTGAAGGCTCTTAAAAGCCCAGAGGCTTAATTTACCTGTGGCAAGAAACATAACTGGGCGAACTAATACGACACTATTAACGTCAATTTTAAAAGGCTGTGTTTGCTGACAACGCACACTATGACACATGTGCAAATGCAGTCCCATCAACGGTGCCGTATCAGGCACCTGTCAACAATAAAAATAGCGCCGCTCAATTTGACACCAAAAACAAATTGAACCCAAGCCCCCTTACCACTCAATAGCCGCGATCGCCACCTCCACCCCCAACAGTACCCCGCTCCCTCCCACGATCGCCGCCTCAATCACTGCTTCTCTTGCCTGCTTGCCGCCTCAATCGCTGTTTCTCTTCCCCGCTCCCTCCTGCGATCAGCAAGTTTCCCGCTTACTCCTGCGATCGCCACTTCTCTTCGCCACTCCAGTCTCTGCCTGCCTGCTTGCCACTCCCTCCTGCCGCTCCACACTGCTCGCTGCTCCAACCCGCCATTCTCGCCCGTATCCATCCGCTCGCCACTCCAGACTGCTCGTTGCTCCCTGCCGCCCAGAGAAGACAACAGGCACACAACCTACTTCCAATAATAGCCCTCTAATCACAAATAGGCAAAAGCTGTTTGACAGGACTCTGCGCTTGATTTTCTCAGGAAGTGCTTATTGCTCTTTATCGGCTCTTTACAGCAGGGAATAGGAAACTCAGTAGATGGATGTGATAGTGGATCCAAATTCCACGGTGCAGCCATCAGATACTTTGCCTCAGAATACATTAATCAAAGATTAATTTTCAAAAGGAGCAACTGAAAACCTTTAAATTAGACCTCAAATAATTCTTTCCCCCTCATCTGTCCTCTCATATCATGCGCGTGTCCAATCTTTATATGTGAATGCAGACAGCTACTGCAGTTGACTCAACTGCAGAAGGCATCATGTCAAGCCTGAAAAAGTATTCATTTGATGTTTCATTGTCCCTTAACTTGGATCAGGCACAAATATCTTGGCCCCTTCTTTCCTGTCTATCCACTCCATTCTGCTCAATTAGAGCAAGCCTAATTTCTACTGTTGCTAACAGCTAACTCAGAACTGAGCAGAAATTAATGCTGGGACTTTCCAGGTATGATTCCAATGCCCCTACATATAGCAATCAACTGAAATCATGCACCCTGTATGGAATTTACACAATCAGATTGGGACAGCTTTAATTTAAATTTTGCTAAAATTTTTTAATCTATTTTCTTACACAGAAATATATAACAGAAGTTACGCTCCGATCTGCACTCAATGTAACTACACATAATTATCTTGTTACTATACAACATACCTATTGCTGGTTTTCAGGAAAGATATAAGTATACCTCTAAATTTTGAAAGACACTGATTGATAAATTATTTCAAATAAAACTGAAGTAATGAGACTCAGATACAATACAAGAAATCTACAAAAGAGAACAGATTCTTTTTTCAAAAATGAACTCATCAAAAGAAAGCAACTAGCTGATATGAAAACGTCGCCAATTCCTATGGTATGAAATACAAAACCATTAACATACCGTTCCATGTGATATTGTAAGATAACCATTTTTTACTGTACACTTCCTTTTCTGCCACACTTTCCTGATTCTGGAAAAAATACATTAATATCAAAATTTGCACATATTGCATTTAACGCACAGTCTATATACTCTTTGGGAATACAACATGCTTTGAAATGAGGATAATTTTTAACTTCTACATTTGAAATTATTAAATTGCAGCTCCAAAGCTGGTGGAATCTCCCCACTTCTGTTGGTTAGACCAGAAACATTTGTTTTCCATGGCAGGCTTGATGAACTGCTGCTTTTGAGAGTTGGAAGGAATTCCCAAGATGGACAGAATTTTTCAGATATTTCTTAAAGTAGTTTACCATTTTAGGAAAAAAAACTTCCAACTTACCCATCACTTTTTTTATACAGAAACCCACATTTTTCTGTTCCATGTTCTTTGTTTCCCTGAGGCTGATGTAAGCTATAAGTTGTGTTCGGACGAACCTGCGAATCCTAAAAGGAATACTAACCTGATTAGTCCTCGGTACTCAATTTAAGTAAGTTACCTTAATAGAAGACAAGAAGGGAGAGTGAAGGGTTATACCTAAAATGCTAACTCTGTTCTCTTCACATCTGATGACTGATTTATTGCATGTTTTCAGTATTTTAAGTTTTTGTTACAGGCAAAGTATGCCCCATTAAATACCAGCAGCTAATTAATGTCATGTCACTTCCTTCATAATTCAAAATTGGTTAAAAGATTTATTGCTGTGTGCTGAATCATTTGCAGATAGTCTGCTAACATGAAGTATTTTACGTAGTTCAAATTTATCTATTCCAACATGGGCTGTGCAGATTGGAGTGCCCCATAAGAGTATAGGTTCAGCATAGATGAAACTGAATTATTGCAGTTTCACAAATATTAGACACACTGCACAAAAGTGATTGTACATATTCATGATTTTCAGCTCAGATTAAAAGATAACAAGTCTTATGGAGCTGTTCATAGCATGAGCAAAACCTACCATGATGTAGGTCTTATGTTTTGCAACATCTTTATTTCCTTTCCCTTGAAAGGTAGAACTAGGCAAGATAATGACATTATAAAAAAGTTGTCCTAGCCTATTCTAAGTTTTGGTGCACAGTGCATCCCAAAACATCTGGTCTTCAACAATGTGATGTTTCCAGATGAGCACTAGGAACATAGAAACAGGAGAAGGCTATTGAGTCTCTCAAGCCTGTTCTGCCATTCAATGAGATCATGGCTAACCTAACTTTATATACCCAACTTCGTCCCATATCCCTTAATACTTTTAGCAAATGAAATTCTACCAATCTGAGTTTTAGAATTAATTGATATAGCATCAACAGCCATTTGCAGAAGTTCCAAACTTTACCACTCTTTACATGAAGAAGTGTTTCCTAATTTCACTCCTGAAGGGTATAGTTCTATTTTTTTTTAAGACTATGCTCCTTAGTCCTAGACTTCCCATCTAACAGAAATACTTTCCATCTATCTAGCCTATCTGTTCCTCTTAATATCTTGAAAACTTCAATCAAATCATTCCTAACCTTACACATCCTAGGGAACACATTGTGTAAAATAAAAGCAAAATACTGGGGATGCTGGAAATCTGAAACACAAACAAGAAATGCTGGAAATACTCAGCAGGTCTGACAGCATCTGTGGAGAGAGAGGCAGAGTTAACGGTTCAGGTCAGTGATCCTTCATCAGAACGGGCAGATATTAGAAATGTAAAAGGTTTTAAGCAAGTAAAGCAGGGGTGGGGCAAGAGATAACAAAAGAGGTGTTGATAGGAAAAGGTCACAGAGAATAACTGACCAGAAGGTCATGGAGCAAAGGCAAACGGTATGTTAATGGTGTGCTGAAAGACAAAGCATTAGTACAGAGAGGGTGTTAATGGACAGAAAACTGAGCAGTATGGCCCCAAACAAAAACATGAAAAAAAGTGGGTAGACACAGTAGAAAGAAACTAAAATAAAACACAAAAAATAACTAAAAACAATAAAAAGGGGGGCCCGTCATGCTCTGAAATTATTGAACTCAATGTTCAGTCCGGCAGACTGTAGCGTGCCTAATCGATAAATGAGGTGCTGTTCCTCAACCTTGCGTTCATGTTCACTGGAACACTGCAGCAATCCCAGGACAGAGATGTGAGCATGAGAGCAGGGGGGAGTGTTGAAATAGCCAGCAACCGGAAGCTTCGGATCATGCTTTCGGACTGAGCGGAGATGTTCCGCAAAGCGGTCACCTAGTTTGTGTAATCTCTCCTTGTAATTTAACCCTCGAGGTCCAGGTATAATTCTAGCAAATCTACACTGCACTCTCTCCAAGGCCAATATATCCTTCTGAAAGGGAGATGTCCAGAACTGCTCACAGTATTCCAGGTGTGGTCTAATCAGGGCTTTGTATAGCTGAAACATGACTTCTACGCCCTTGTATTCTCTAGATATAAAGGTCAGCACTCCATTAGCCTTTTTGATATTTTTTGTACTTGCATGACATTTTAATGATTGTGTACCTGGACCTCCAAATCTCTTTGGATCTCCACTATTTCTAGCTTTGCACCATTTAGAAATTATCCTGCTCTATCCTTTTCAGGTCCAAAGTGCATGAATTTACTTATGCCTACACTGAAATCCATTTGCCACGGTTTTGTCCATTCACTTACAATATCTTTTTGTCATTTTACGCTTCAATCTGCACTGCTTACAATACCACCCATCTTTGTATCTTTGGCAAATTTGGATACGTGGCTTTCTATCCCATCATCTGAATACAGTGAATAGTTGAGGCTTCAACACAGATCCTGGTGGGTCACCACTCGTCACATCCTGCCAAGTCGCGTACCTGCTCATCATCTCTATTCCCTGTATCCTGCTCATCCAATTTCCTAAACCAGGCAACAAATTGCCTTCAATTCTATGAGCTTCAACTTTAGCTAAATGTCTCTTATGAGGGACTTTATCAAATGTCTTCTAGAAGTCCATATAAATAACATCCATAGATATTCCCCTATTTACTATTTCAGTCACCTCTTTAAAAACTTCAATCAGGTTCATCAGACATGACCTACCCTTTACACATCCATGCTGACACTCTCTGAAAATTTTCCAAGGGGTTCAGTCACCCGATGTTTATAAACTCTAGCAATTTCCCGACAACAGATGTTAGGCTAACTGGTCGAGAACTCCCTGGTTTCCCACGGTCACCTTTCTTAGATAGCATGGCAGTAGCTAGCTTACTTTGATAACCTATCCAACCTCTGTTTATTATAATGAAGACACTGCAAGTATGTCACCATTAGTGAGTTGCAAATCACAGAAGTGTCTTGGATGTGTCAAAATTTCAGGCAAGTATACAATTAAGACTTGCTGATTTTGGATTGAGATTATTTGCTGGTAGAAAAGGAGGTGAACTCAAAAGATGAAAAGCACCAGCTTCACTTAGAAGGAAAATGATTAGATTAAAAACTAGATTTAACTTTGTAAGTTTTAGGTGGATAGGTCTGAAATTAACTCACAAATGATGCCTGATTGAGGACTATTGCCATGTGTGTACCAACAAATATACAAGTTTAAAAATTACAGAGTAAAATAATATAACAGTAATAAAGTCCAAGTTTGATTAATGTTTTGCTTTCTTTTTGTTTCAAAATATGGATAATATATATAAAACATTTATATTAAGACAACATAAACAAATAAGGCTCAAGTACAAGAAATATCCTTGGACCAAAATTAAATGACAAACTGTCAACAGGCAACATTTAATAATCAGACAAAACACAAGAACAACTTACTCTCCTAGACTTTGATCACAAAGGGTAATTGCATTTTGGAAGGAAACAAAATATATCCTTTAGTTACAAGAAATTTAACAAATCAGATTAAGAATCGGTATAATGCATTGCCTACCAAGTTTACTAAAGACTCAATGAAATTTGTTATATTGTATAACCTAACCAGCCACTTCTACAGAAATAAATACATCATCTATCAAATACTTCAAACATCACAGGGCCTCAGGAATTCGCCCCACAATTTCTAGAGAATGATCTGGTTTCCTGCAAATTAAAGCCCCATAATATATTTTACATTCAAGCAATCTTAAAACATTTGCAGCTCCTCTTCTTTTTCAAAGTCTAAAAGAAATCTAGTTGCCAAACATAATTAACTATGGAGGGCACAGAAAATGCTTATTCACTCCCTTTGAGTTGGCTCAGTTTAAGGATAGATCTTACTGATATTAGAGAAATGAATTTTATTTTGGCAAACAATGCAGCTTAATTTCTTAAACCTTATTTATTCTTATGGGTTGCTTCTATATTTAAGTGGATTTGAGCCACTATAGAATTGAGAGCAGCCCTCTTGGGACCGAGAGCCTATTCTGCCATTCAATTAGATATTTGCTTTGTACTTCAACTCCCTTTACCCACCTTACTCCATATCCCGCAATACCTTTATGTAAAAAAAAATCAATCTCGGTCTTGAAAATTTCACTTGACCCAGCACTGACAGCATTTTGGGCAAAGAGTTCCAGATTTTCACCATCCTTCATGCGAAAAAAGTGCTTCCTAATTTCACTGCTAAATGGGCTAATGCTAATTTTAGTAACATTTGGAAACCAAGCTAAAATTAACACCAATGTTATTATAAAATATTGAGAGCTATAGGTAGTGAAATACTAGCCAAAGTTAAAAAAAAATTTGCTTTAGACACATATATTAATTAATTCAAGGCTGGTTAACCTATTCAGCACATCTGGAAATTTCTGTTTATAGCTTAACCCTCAGGCAATCAAGAGGTTCAAGATAAACTTTCATCTTTATGGGTCAACTGTGTTTTCAGCTCATGCTTTTTGATATGGCACTGCTCACCCCCATTCCAAACCACTAATACTGCAGAAATAAATCTACTTAAATACCATGAATAGTTACATTATTGGATTTTCTTAATACCACTAAAATGGTACATTCATTTCTATATAAAATTGTGTTATGATTTTTTGTGCCTGCACTTGATCATGTTTTCCCCCAATCCACATTTTATTTTAATCTTTGTAATGAATAGGCTTTGATTCTATGTTTTCCAACCTTTTCCCTCCTATTTTTCTGCCAGTTTTATTCCCTCCTTCTCAATTGAAGCCTGTGTATGGCTCTACATGTGCCAATCACCCTTCAGTAATCATGCAAATTAGCAGTCTTCCTGTGTAAGCTTAGACATATGGAGGCAAGGTATTCTAAGTGTAACACCAACAGTAATCTATTCATTTTAAATTGGTTACTATAAGGGTTACAATCAGAAAATGTAGCACGAAGTTTTAGCAAGCTATTGCAAGAATGGTTTAATGTCACACAATTTTTTCTTTTCAGATCAAAGGTTCCCTATATTTTTCAACACATTTCATCTAATTGTGCCCAATCTGATCCCAGGTCTCTGAACGAGATCACGATTGCAACTATTCTGTGTTTTGACATGAGGTGTGGTGCTTCAACTTGCCTCCTGTTTCACCAGTCTACTCTTGATCTTTCCCGAAATTATGCTTTCTAAACACATCAACACAGATTTTCTTGATAATAGCAAGTTTAATCTGCACTCTATTATTAATGTGCAAATTCTTCAGTAATTTGGGGCATGGAAGCGGTACCTCATGAATTGCAAATCACCATGGTGTTTGATGATTTGCACCACTCCCTTGTTAACCTCACGAAAACAGCAACTCACCTTTACCTTCCCTGTTATTCTTAAGAACTTGTGCGATTTGCACATTAATCTCAAACTTTTTCACAGAAAGTTAGCACTCCTACTTAACACTGTAGGTGCACTTGTCTGAGTCTTTTCAAGTTGCTTTTCCATTGAGATAAAACAGTTTGATACAAAATTAGGCATCACAGATATGCATGAAAGGCAGGTTCTGTCCAAATTAGCAAAATAAAACCTCAGGCATTGATTTTGTATCTTGTATGCCTAATTAACCTTTTGCCCTAAATGCCAACATTCTCAAAGTAAATTAAGGATTAGTGAGATCTTGGGGCACAGAAACACAGAACCTTAAAAATGTGGGGCTGCTGGTGGAAGAAGCCATAAAAAGGGCACATGCAATTCTGGTATTATAGCAAAGAACACAAAAGCAAGAGGCTGATATATTTATGAGGCAGCAGTTGGGACTTTTGGGTACCTCGTAACAGAAGAACACTGAAGCCATGGTGAAGTGGCAATGCAGTTATCTAATGATACTCGAGACGAGAGAACTGTATTCATCTGAGCAAAGAAGCACAAGTGTTCAAAATTCTGAAAATGTTTGAGAATCCAGATAGTCAAAGGCTTATTTGCACTTTTTGGAAAATCTAACAAGGGAGCATACGTTCAGTACAGGCACAAGTATAAAGGGAGTATAAAATTATTTTTTCCATGCAATAAACTATTAAAATTTAGAACAATTTTACAAGTGCTATAAAGCTGAGTGAATAATGACTTTTAAGAGGGTATTAGATAAACACAGAAATTATTGAGCACAGGGAAATGAGATAAGAATAAATAACTCCAGTGGGGGTACTGGTTGGGCCAAGTGACTAATCTCTACATTGAAAAGCAACATGCCTTAAGTCATCTATCACAATTTTAGAATTTTACTTGTATGCTACAAAAACTCATGGCACTGTAAACTTTTGCAACCTGAATAGGAAAAGTAAACAGCTAACAAGTCAGCAGGAAAAAGTTAATCTCCATCAAATTTATGCAGCGACTCCAAGAAAAGCGCACACTCAGTGCTGTAAACTGAAGTAGTTAATATATAATTAACGTTGTTAAAGGGAAGACAATTTTCCTACTGAATTTTTCTCATGAATTTTTCTGTGACTTCATCACACCGTCAGAAGCGATCAAGATCAAACAAGTTCTTAGAGTGCTTGAGGAATGCCTGAATCATTTGGTCTCAAACTTTAAAAATACACTATATTGATCAAAGCTGATCAAAAATAGTGAGGGAACCAACAAGAGGCAAAAACATAGTTCACTTTGCTCTCAGCAATCTGCCTGTTGCAGATGCATTTGTCCATGACAGTATTAGTAGGAGTGACCAACACACGGTGCCTGTGGAGACGAAGTCCCATCTTCACATTGAGGATACCCTCCATTGTGTTGTGTAGCACTACCACCATGCTAAATGGGATAGACTTCGAACAGATCTAGCAACTCAAAACTGGGCATCCAAGAGGCGCTGTGGGCCATTAGCAGCAGCAGAATTGTACTCACCGCAATCTGTAACCTCATAGCCTGGCATACCCCACTGGTTCAAAGAAGAGTGCAGGAGGGAATTTATTTATTTATTTAGAGATACAGCACTGAAACAGGCCCTTCGGCCCACCGAGCCTGTGCCGACCATCAACCACCCATTTATACTAATCCTACACTAATCCCATATTCCTACCACATCCCCACCTGTCCCTATATTCCCCTATCACCTACCTATACTAGGGGCAATTTATAATGGCCAATTTACCTATCAACCTGCAAGTCTTTGGCATGTGGGAGGAAACCGGAGTACCCAGCGAAAACCCACGCAGACACTTGCAAACTCCACACAGGCAGTACCCAGAATTGAACCCGGGTCGCTAGAGCTGTGAGGCTGCGGTGCTAACCACTGCGCCGCCCATTATGCCAGGATCAGCACCAGGCATACCTCAAAATGAGGTGTCAATCTGGTGAAGCTACAACACGGGACTACTTGCATGCCAAACTGCTTAAGCAGCGTGCGATAGACAGAGATAAGCGATCCCATAATCAACAGATCAGATCTAAGCTCTGTAGTTCTGCCTCATACAGCCGTGAATGATGGTGGACAGTTAAACTACTAACTGGAGGAGGTGGCTCCACAAATATCCCTATTCTCAATGATAGGGGAGCCCAGCACATCAGTGCGAAAGATAAGGCTGAAACATTTCCAACAGTCTTCAGCCAGAAGTGTAAAGTTGATGATCCATCTCAGCCTCTTCCTGAAGTCTCCAGCATCATAGATACCAGTCTTCAGCCAATTCAATTCGCTCCACGTGATATCAAGAAACGACTGAAGGCTCTGGATACCGCAAAAGCTATGGGCCCTGACAATATCCCGGCAACAGTACTGAAGACCTGTGCTCCAGAACTTGCCGTGCCCCTAGACAAGCTGTTCCAGTACAGTTACAACACTGGCATCTACCCGGCAATGTGGAAAATTGCCCAGGTATGGACTGTATACAAAAAGCAGAACAAATCAAAGCTGGCCAATTACTGCACCATCAGTGTACTCTCAATCATCAGTAAAGTGATGGAAGCCATCATCGACAGTGCTATCAATGGCACTTGTTTAGCAATAACCTGCTCAGCGATGCTCAGTTTGGGTTCCGCCAGGGCCACTCAGCTCCAGACCTCATTACAGCCATGGTTCAAACATGGACAAAAGAGATGAGCTCAAGAGGTGAGGTGAGGTGAGTGACTGCCCACGCTTGACATCAAGGCAGCATTTGACCCGGTATGGTATCAAGGAGCCCTAGCAAAACTTGGAGTCAATGGGAATCAAGGGAAAAACATTCCACTAGTTGGGGTCATACCTATCACGAAGGAAGATGGTTGTAGTTGTTGGAGGTCAATCATCTTAGCACCAGGATATCACTGCAGGAGTTCCTCAGGAGAGTGTCCTAGGCCCAACTATCTTCAACTGCTTTATCAATGACCTCCCTTCAATCATAAGGTCAGAAGTGGGGATGTGCGCTGATGATTGCACAATGTTCAGCACCATTCGCCACTCCTCAGATACTGATGCGGTCCGTGTAGGAATGCAGCAAGACCTGGACAATATCCAGGATTGGGCTGATAAGCGGCAAGTAACATTTGTGCCACACAAGTGCCAGGCAATGTCTATCTCAAGCAACAAAGAAGCTAACCATCTCCCTATGACATTCAATGGCATTACCATCGCTGAATCCTCCAGCATCAACATCCTGGAGATTACCATTGACCTGAAAGTGAATTGGAGTAGCCATATAAATACTGGGGCTACGAGAGCAGTTCAGAGGCAAGGAATCCTGCGGCGAGTAACTCACCTCCTGACGCCCCAAAGCCTGTTCACCATCTACAAGGCACAAGTCAGGGGTGTGATGGAATACTCTCCACTTGCCTGGATGGATGCAGCTCCAACACTGAAGAAGCTCGACACCATCCAGGACAAAGCAGCCCGCTTGATTGGCACCCATCCACAAACATTCATTCCCTCCACCATCTACGCACAGTGGCAGCAGTGCCATCTACAAGATACACTGCAGCAACGCACCAAGGCTCCTTAGACAGCACCTTCCTAACCCATGACCTCTACCACATAGGAGAACAAGGGTAGAAGTCGCATGGGAACAGTACCACCTGCAAGTTCCCCTCCAAGCCACACACCATCCTGACTTGTAACTATATCGCTGTTCCAAGACTGTCGCTGGGTCAAAATACTGGAACACCCTTTCTAACAGCACTGTGGATGTACGTATCCCACATGGATTGCAGCTGTTCAAGGCAGCGGCTCACCACCACCTTCTCAAGGACAATTCGGGATGGGCAATAAATGCTGGCCTAGCCAGCGATGCCCATAACCCATGAATGATTTTAAAAAATTTGCCTCCACTATTTTTTCTCAATAATCTAGACGAACTGTTAGAAATCAAGCCTGTCTTGTAACTTATAAAGTACGCGTCTAACCCATAGAAGTACAAAAGATACCAATTAAAAGATACGTTTGGAGCTTTTTGTTGATCACAAAATTCTTCCAATGGAACAGAATTGTTACATTATTAATTTTGTAGCTACAATATTGTCATGGCACTCACATTTAATATCTCACACCATTCACTCTCAATATATCTTAATGCTTTAAAATATTAATTGTTACTGTAATTGAAGAACTGTTTGATTTAAATTTTAACATTTGTTTTAGAAGTATGATAAGCTTGTCTTTGATAAGTATGCAGACAGGTTTGTTCTTGGAACAAACTGCAACAATATGACTAATAACTTCAACAATAATGAAGGAGTTTGTTATTGGCACATGCACTGAGCTACAAAATAAATTGCTCACCTCTTTTTGTTCTACCTGTAGCCCTGCTTTTAGTACGTCTCTAAGCTGAACCAGCTGTTTTCTTTCCTCATCCTGCACTTGTTTAATCTGGAAATAAAATCCTTGTGGTCATTTTTTTGTGTAGCAGAAATAACTCTAGACATAAGGAGCAGATTAATAAAAGACAACACTCCTGTTTTTATTATTATCTGAGCCACGTGCGAATTGGTATAGGGAAAATAAGATTAGAGAAATGAAATAAAAACAAGAAATGCTGGAAATACTCGGCAGGTCTGACGTATGGAGAGAGAAGCAGAGTTAACGTTTCAGGTCAGTGATCCTTCATCAGAACTGGCAGAAGCTAGAAATGTAATAGGTTTTAAGCAAGTAAAGCAGGGGTGGGGCAAGAGATAATAAAAAAAGGTGTTGATAGGACAAGATCACAGAGAATAACTGACCAGAAGGTCATGGAGCAAAGGCAAACGGTATGTTAATGGTGTGGTGAAAGACAAAGCGTTAGTACAGAGAGGGTGTTAATTGACAGAAAACGGAACAGCCTGTCCCCAAGCACAAACAAGAAAAAACAGTGGGTAGACACAGTAGAAACAAACTAAAATAAAATAAACACATAAAAAAGAATAACTAAAAACAAAAAGGGGGGCCCCCATCATGCTCTGAAATTATTAAACTCAATGTTCAGTCTGGCAGGCTGTAGCATGCCTAATCGGTAAATGAGATGCTGTTCCTCAAGCTTGCGTTCATGTTCACTGGAACAGTGCAGCAATCCCAGGACAGAGATGTGGGCACGAGAACATGGGGGAGTGCTGAAATGGCAAGCAACCGGAAACTCGGGGTCATACTTTCAGACTGAGCGGAGGTGTTCTGCAAAGCGGTCACCCAGTCTGCATTTGGTCTCCCCAATGTAGAGGAGACCACGTTGTGAGCAGTGAATACAGTATACTACATTGAAAGAAGTACAAGTAAATCGCTGCTTCACCTGAAAGGAGTGTTAGGGGCCTTGGATAGTGAGGAGGTGGTAAATGGGCAGGTAATACACCTCCTGCGATTGAAGGGGAAGGTGCCGTGGGAAGGGGACGAGGTGGTGGGGGTAATGGAGGAGTGGACCAGGGTGCTGCGGAGGGAACGATCCCTTCGGAATGCTGACAGGAGAAGGGAGGGGGAGATGCAATTGGTAATGGCATCACCCTGGAGGTGGCGGAAATGGTAGAGGATGATCCTCTGGATGTGGAGGCCGGTGGAGTAGAAAGTGAAGACAAGGGGAACCCTGTCGCAGTTCTGGGAGGGAGGGGAAGGGGTGAGGGTAGAGGTGCGGGAAATGGGCCGGACACGGTTGAGGCCCTGTCAACCACAGTGGGGGGGGGAACCCTCGGTTGAGGAAAAAGGAAGGCATATCAGAAGCGCTGTCATGCAAGGTTGTATCATCAGAGCAGATGCTTCAGAAACGGAGAAACTGGGAGAATGGAATGGAGTCCTTACAAGAGGAAGGGTGTAAAGAAGTGTAGTCGAGGTAGCTGTGGGAGTCAGTGGGCTTAGAAAGGATATTAATATACAGCCTATCCCCAGAGATCTAGATCTAGAGATAGATAGATTCTTGCTAAGCAAGGAGGTTATCGGGGGTTATCGGGGGTAGGCGGGAATGTGGAGTTGAGGTTACAATCAGATGAGCCATGATTTTGTTGAATGGCGAAGCAAGCCCGAAGGGACAAGTAGCCTACTCTTGCTGTTAATTCGTATGTTTGTATGATGGACTTCAGTTGAGCAGAGACTAGAAAAACTAGCCTATACGCTTTACAGTAGAGAAGGTTAAGGGGAGATTTGACAGTGTGTTTAAAATCATAAATGGTTTTGATAGCTTTTCCTTATTTACTGTTTCCAGTGGCAGAAGGGTCAGCAACCAGAGGATACAGGTTTAAGGTGATTGGCAAAGGGAATAGCGGCAACATGAAGAAACATTTTTTTTTTAAATTATAGCAAGTGATCTGGAATGCACTGACTGAAAGGGTGGTGGAATTCAATTGTAGCTCTAAAGAAAATTGGATAAAAACATGAAGGGAAAAAATTACAAACTATAGGGAGACAGGAGACTGGGATTAATTGGATTGCTCTACCATAGAGCCAGCACAGGCATGATGGGTCAAACAGTTTCCTTCTGTGCTATATCATTCTATGATTCTTCAGTTAATTACCTGCCTTAGGGATAAGGCAAGTCAATTTGCTGATGACCCACACTGCATTATAGCTAATTAATCTATTCAAGAGAATGGTCCAACTTACTGAAGATGGGCCGAATGACCTCCTCTGTACTGTATCATTCTACAATTGAAGTGTCTGGCATGATGCAAGCTATCCTGAGCAACAGGACCACACTGAATGATTTGTCAAATAGAGAATAAGGAAATTCTTGAGATGTGAGGTACTGTGACAGATCCAGTAATTTAATAGCTAAACCAAGCAGGTCTACAGGACTCTAAGGCAATGCTAAAGATTGGCTTACTGATGGAATCTGGAAGGGTATGCTGCCAATAGGGTCTGGGGTCAGTTCCAGATAATCTTGTTAAGACAATATCCTGGGTAGGGCGGTTTTAGCAGGACAAATAATGGGAAGCAGCTCTGGTTAGTTGCATAGTTTTAGTTGATTAAACTTCAGAGTACACCTGTGTACACTCAGGAGTTCTTAAACCTAGGTTGTCAGTATGCATGGTAACTCTTTAAATTTGACCAAGTAGAATGTGCCCATATGAGAAGAGACTGGATGCTGCTTACTGGGTCAGAAAAAACACACAGGCAGGTATAGTGTCAAGAAAACAAGCTATGCCAAATGAGGTATTTTAATTCATCGGTTGGAAACCTACATTAGACTTTAAATGAAAAAAGAGCTGGAATCCTACAGTTAACCTTTAAAAAACTAGCAGCCATGATGGCCACCGCAACTTACATCTGAAGCACCTTTCATATTCCAAGGTATCAAAGGGAGACACATGTCTGATTAGCCTTTACCCAATACAATGGTTTGCCCTATTGATTGAACTATCTGAAACTGCTTTCATTAGCAAGACATTCAATGCCATCCTGGGACATTAGCATTTAAAGGTCGAAGGGGAGAGATTGAAATTCCTAAACTTGAATCTCGTTAGAAGGCACCAGAGAATACACTGAGACAGTCATGTGACCATTTGTCCATCTCTGTGGAAGCTGGGAGTTTCCCTTGGACAAAGCAGACAAACCAATGACTCATTTTGTGCAGAAGCCAGAGGGGCTGGCTGTTTCTCTCTCTCTCTAGACCTGGTGGGGCGTGCAAAGCCAAGCTGCCAGCTGCTAGATTCAAGACAAAGACACCGAGAAGGAAGCCCTCTGCTCAACTGTTTCCAAGGACAGCTACCAATGCAAAACCTCAGGACAACGATTTCAACCGGAAGTCCACTAAAGTCACCAAATAACACAGACTGCATATTTTTTTTATTTGCTCTGGACACTAATCCAACACAAATCTATTCCTCAGCACTCTGTAATCTATTTGTGTGTGTGTGATTCTCGTGGGTGAGAGATTCGCATGTGTGTCTGTGTGAAAGTGTAGCATAATTTTATTTAGATCATATTTTGACTTTTAAGTATCATAAACTCACCTCTTTCTGGTTTAAACTCAAGAAAACCTGCCCGATTGGTTCTTTTACGATCACAACAAAAGTAAAAAGGTAAAACACTGACTGACCTGAGTAAGCACATCCACTGTTTAAAAAGGAAGAAATCCTGCTGCGGTCAAATAAGAGGAAGGACAAGAGGGGAGCCTTGTGACCCCTCCTCAACTGATTATAACAACAGATTTTCCATCCGATCACATTTCTGCCCCTGCCACAGCACCAAAAAGCCTCTTGAAGCCACAAATGACATCCTATGTGACTGTGACAAAAGTAAACTATCCCTTTGTCCTGCCTGCAGCCTTTGACATGGTTGACCACACCATCCTCCTCCAATGCCTCTCCACCACTGTCCATTCTTGTCTAACCATAGCGAATCACCTGCAATGGTTTCTCTTTCCGCACCCGTACCGTCACCTCTGGTGATCCCCCAAGGACCTTGGTCCTTTCCTATTTCTCCTCTACATGCTGCCCCTCAGTGTCAGTTTCCACACGTATGCTGACAACATCTAGTTCTATCTCACCACCACCTCTCTCGACCACTCCACTCTTGTCTCTAAATTGTCAGACTGTTTGTCCAACATCCAGCACTGGATGAGCAGATATTTCCTCCAATTAAATATCGGAAAAACTAAAGCCAGTGTCTCCAATTTCCACTACAAAGTCCATTCTCTAGCCAACTCCACCCCTCTCCCTGGCAACTGCCCGAGATTGAACAAGATTGTTCACAACCTTGGTGTCGTTCTTGACACATAGAAGAGCTTCATACCACATATCCACATCATAGTGATAGTGATCACAACTCCCTGACCTTTACTATAGTCATGGAGGGGGACAGGAGCAGACAGGATGGGAAAATATTTAATTGGGGGAGGGGGAATTACAATGCTATTAGGCAGGAACTGGGGAGCATAAATTGGGAACAGATGTTCTCAGGGAAATGCACGACAGAAATGTGGAGGTTGTTTAGGGAGCACTTGCTGCGACTGCTGGATAGGTTTGTCCCGATGAGGCAGGGAAGGGATGGTAGGGTGAAGGAACCTTGGATGACAAGAGATGTGGAACAGCTAGTCAAGAGGAAGAAGGAAGCTTACTTAAGGTTGAGGAAGCAAGGATCAGACAGGGCTCTAGAGGGTTACAAGGTAGTCAGGAAGGAACTGAAGAATGGACTTAGGAGAGCTAGAAGGGGACATGAAAAAGTCTTGGTGGGTAGGATTAAGGAAAATCCCAAGGCGTTCTACACTTATGTGAGAAACAAGAGGATGGCCAGAGTGAGGGTAGGGCTGATCAGGGATAGTGGATGGAACTTGTGCCTGGAGTCGGAGGAGGTAGGGGAGGTCCTAAATGAATACTTTGCTTCAGTATTCACTAGTGAGAGGAACCTGGTCGTTTGTGAGGACAGCGTGGAACAGGCTGATATGCTTGAACAGGTTGAGGTTAAGAGGGAGGATGTGCTGGAAATTTTGAATGATATGAGGACAGATAAGTCCCCGGGGCCAGACGGGATATACCCAAGGATATTACGGGAAGCGAGGGAAGAGATTGCCGCGCCTTTGGCGATGATCTTTGCGTCTTCACTGTCCACTGGAGTAGTACCAGATGATTGGAGGGTGGCAAATGTTGTTCCCTTGTTCAAGAAAGGGAATAGGGATAACCCTGGGAATTACAGACCAGTCAGTCTTACGTCGGTAGTGGGCAAATTATTGGAGAGGATTCTGAGAGACAGGATTTATGATTATTTGGAAAAGCATGGTTTGATTACAGACAGTCAGCATAGCTTTGTAAGGGGCAGGTCATGCCTCACAAGCCTTATTGAATTCTTTGAAGATGTGACTAAACACATTGATGAAGGAAGAGCAGTGGATGTGGTGTATATGGATTTTAGCAAGGCGTTTGATAAGGTTCCCCATGGTAGGCTCATTCAGAAAGTAAGGAGGCATGGGATTCAGGGAAAGTTGGCTGTCTGGATACAAAATTGGCTGGCCCATAGAAGTCAGAGGGTGGTAGTAGATGGAAAGTATTCAGCATGGAGCTCGGTGACCAGTGGTGTTCCACAAGGATCTGTTCTGGGACCTCTGCTCTTTGTGATTTTTATAAATGACATGGATGAGGAAGTGGAAGGCTGGGTTAGCAAGTTTGCCGATGACACGAAGGTTGCTGGAGTTGTGGATAGTGTGGAAGGCTGTTGTAGGTTGCAACGGGACATTGACAGGATGCAGAGCTGGGCTGAGAAGTGGCAGATGGAGTTCAACCTGGAAAAGCGTGAAGTGATTCATTTTGGAAGGTCGAATTTGAATGCGAATACAGGCTTAAAGACAGGATTCTTGGTAGTGTGGAGGAACAGAGGGATCTTGGGGTCCATGTCCATAGATCGCTCAAAGTTGCCACCCAAGTTGATAGGGTTGTTACGAAGGCGTATGGTGTGTTGGCTTTCATTAACAGGGGGATTGAGTTTAAGAGCCGCGAGGTTATGCTGCAGCTCTATAAGGCCCTGGTTCGACCACACTTGGAATATTGTGTTCAGTTCTGGTCGCCTCATTATAGGAAGGATGTGGAAGCTTTAGAGAGGGTGCAGAGGAGATTTACCAGGATGCTGCCTGGACTGGAGGGCATGCCCTACGAAGAAAGATTGAGGGAGCTAGGGCTTTTCTCATTGGAGCAAAGAAGGATGAGAGGTGACTTGATAGAGGGGTACAAGATGATGAGAGGCATAGATAGAGTGGATAGTCAGAGACCGTTTCCCAGGGTGGAAAGGGCTATCACCAGGGGGCATAATTTTAGGGTGATTGGAGGAAGGTTTCAGGGTGATGTCAGAGGTAGGTTCTTTACAGGGAGTGGTGGGTGCGTGGAATGCGCTGCCAGCGGTGGTAGTAGAAGCAGATACATTAGGGGCATTTAAGCGACTCTTGGATAGGTACATGGATGATAGTAGAATGAAGGGTAGGTAGTTACTTAGATCTTAGAGTAGGTTAAAGGTTCGGCACAACATTGTGGGCCGAAGGGCCTGTACTGTGCTGTACTGTTCTATGTTCATCAC
Organism: Heterodontus francisci; assembly: GCF_036365525.1. Lineage (NCBI taxonomy): Eukaryota > Metazoa > Chordata > Chondrichthyes > Heterodontiformes > Heterodontidae > Heterodontus > Heterodontus francisci. The sequence continues at coordinate 58,781,278 of NC_090373.1, read as the reverse complement.
CTATACTGCCTATTACATGATCTATAATGTCACCAGACTCTGCCCCTGCCTTTTCTACCACTAGATTTGACTATTCCAATGCACTCCTGGCCAGCCTCCCACATTCTACCCTCTGTAAACTTGAGATCATCCAAAACTCTATTGCCAGTGCACTAACTTGCACCAAGTCCCATTCACCCATCACCACTGTGTTTGCTAACCCACACTGGCCATCGGTTAAGCAACACCTTGATTTTAAAATTCTGATTCTTGTTTCCAAATCCCTCTATGTCTCTGCCTCTCCCTATCTCTAAATTCCTCCAGTTGCACAACCCTCCAAACTATCTGGGCTCCTCTAATTCCGTCCTTTTGAACATCCCCAATTTTAATCACTACCATCGGCAGTCGTGCCTTCCTCTCTGCCTTAACATCTCCTTATGTGACTGCATGCCTCATTTTGCTTTATAATGCTCCTGTGAAGTGTGTGGGCCATTCTAGTATGTTAAAGTCACTATACAAGTTATTGCTATTGATTCAGAATTTAATATTGTGAGAGGTTGCCTTGAGCAAGACACCTGGCTGATGTAAAAAAAAGATCCAATGTAGTCTGGGTGGCCATATTCACCATGATGACAGCAATCATTTCAGCAGCCGTAGCCCACCAATCTGGCACTGCTGGTCAGGAACTGTCTTTTTAGGGCCTGGGTTAGCACAGCGGCAGATGCAGAGCTGTGTCATTAGCTACAAGGACACTTGCACCTACCATGCAGCCTAGGCCGGGATATTCAATCTCAGTGACAGTAAACCACAGCTGACCCAACTGGAGGTATGCAAATTGCTAGCCTAAGAGGATTTTGCACTGTGGAGTGGTACAATAGACCACTGTCTTCATAATCGCCTCTTGCAATATTATCTCCACATCAGCAGCTCGAGGGTTGGGTGCCGGACTGCTCTGTCACTTGCCTGAAGACTCATGCCTACATATTGGAGTTTCTTTTCTTTTTATTTTAGCTGCCACTTCTCAGTCCCCTTCAGCCTTAGAAAAGGCTACTGATATGATGAGATGCTGTTTGAGGGTATCCAAAGGCTTTCAACGCTTTAAAAATCCTTTTTGTAACATTTCCATTTTAATTCTCCCCAATTCAAGTTTCACTTTCACGCAACTTTTCACTTCTACCATTAGTATGCTTGCTATACCCATTCAAATCAATACTATGCCAATAAGCTAATCTGAGAGAATTTGGTAAAATCAATATGTTCACACTTGAGTGTGGTTAAAACCCAACAGAAGCAGAAACTCCAGAGTTGATCACCACCAGGCTATTTAACCATGGAGGGAAACATTGCCAAACCTAACCCTGTTCTGAAATTCTACGTACACTTTCGAGCAGTAACTATTACAAAGTGTTCAAGAGCAGGTTTCTCCCTACCCTCTAGTCCAATGCAGTAAGGCCAATTATAGGTCCAAAATCTTGCCTTGCTGAGACCATCTGACTTAACAGAAACCAGAAATGAAACTAGAGACCTGTATGACTTCGTTTTACATCCTTTAAGCTATCACAAAAGTAATTTGCATGCTTTCTCAACAGGCAAATAAAGTTTCTGTCACAGTAATAATTGCACTTACAGCTTGCAAATCTGTAGCCAGCTTTTCCATGGAGGGTTTTAAACTTTCTACAGCCTTCAAGCCATCCTGAAAGAAACTGTTACTAAACAGTTAAACTGGAATACATCATACATCTTAACCATAAGTCATGCAAGTAATAAACTGAGCAAACAATGAGATAGATTTTAAATGTAAATACTGCCTAAATTCTATTAACAGGATTAATCGTAATCAAGAGTTACAAATTTTTCATAGAGATTAAAAAATATAAAAACTTACTTGCATTGCGCGTGGAAATATTTAATCAGGTTCTGGAGTAAATCAACACCTTTCTTAATCTTGATCTCATTTACTTTAAGCAAATACTGTAAAAAAAAGTATATCTTGAAATTGAAAAGTCAGAATGATTCAACATTCAAGAAAAAAATAGTGCAACAAAAATTCTCAAGAAAGGTGTACCACTGCAGGATCTGATGGAATCTGTAAATCTACCTACACAATAGAGAACTTTAAATTAAAGGCAACATTTGCTACTATACATTACAAATAATCAAAGGCAATTGTATGTTGGTCAATAAGTTTGTCAAGGAAGAGATCCAGAATGTTACACATCAATACAATTTTGAGTGTGTTCATTTACCAGCATTTACAAAAATACGAGTTGTGATAACAATGGGACTGAAAATCTTAGCCCTGCTCCACCAGAAATGCAAGACAGCTCTAACTTTAACTCCTGATTCCACTGAAGTATCTAGGTCAGGGCAAGGTCTCAATTTATACCATCATGGGTACATCTTGTACACCCACTGGGGAATGTATTGGTAGCCAGCACCAATAAGCAGGGAAATTATTATTTTAAGATCAACCCAACCCCACTGCGATACTGGAATTTACGTGGAATCCATATCAGCAGCCCTAAGTGGGTCCCACAACGAGGCTGCGCCAACCTGTATATTAGATTCATCGCACTGCCAGGTTGTTCAGTTATAAAGAAAATCACAAAATGCCCACTCCAGGCCACTGTGGGAATTGGCAACTGGAAGGAATCTGAATGAAGACCAAGCATTCCTAAGTCCTGAAAGAAAAGAATAAAAACAAAAAAGAAAAAAAAACAAACTTGTATTTATATAAACATCTTTCAAAACCTCATGACATCACAAAGCATGTTGCACCCAATGAAGTACTTTTGAAACAGTCACTGTTGTAATGTAGGATAAGTGGCAGTCAATTTGCGCACATGATTCCACAAACAGCAATGTGACAATAACCAAATAATTTGCTTTTAGCAATGTTGGTTGAGGGATAAATATTGGCCAGAAAACCAGCTCTTCTTCAAAATAGCATCAAGGCATCTTTTAGGTTCACCTAAGAGGGCAGACAGGGCCTCGGTTTAATGACTCATCTAAAAGATGGCACATCTAACAGCGTAGTACTCCCTCAGTAGTACTTCTTCTGAGGCAGTCCCTCGGAACCGAGAATGACTTTCTTCCACTGCAGGGTTCTGGGTCCTTAGGTGACTGAATAATCCAATTCTGGATCTGCACACTCTGCCACAAGTGGGGCAGGTGGTGTTTGGTGAGACGAGTGAATGGGATGCTCAAATTTCTGAACACTCCTTCCGCTGTTTTTTTTTTAAATTCATTCATGGGATGTGGGCGTCACTGGCCAGGCCAGCATTTATTGCCCATCCCTAATTGCCCTTGAGAAGGTGGTGGTGAGCTGCCTTCTTGAACCGCTGCAGTCCATTTGGGGTAGGTATACCCACAGTGCTGTTAGGAAGGGAGTTCCAGGATTTTGACCCAGCGGCAGTGAAGGAATGGCGATACAGTTCCAAGTCAGGATGGTGTGTGACTTGGAGGGGAACTTGCAGGTGGTGGTGTTCCCATGTATTCGCTGCCCTTGTCCTTCTAGTTGGTAGAGGTCGCGGGTTTGGAAGGTGCTGTCTAAGGAGCCTTAGTGCATTGCTGCAGTGCATCTTGTAGATGGTACACACTGCTGCCACTGTGCGTCAGTGGTGGAGGGAGTGAATGTTTGTAGATGTCGAGCTTCTTGAGTGTTGTTGGAGCTGCACCCATCCAGGCAAGTGGAGAGTATTCCATCACACTCCTGACTTGTGCCTTGTAGATGGTGGACAGGCTTTGGGGAGTCAGAAGGTGAGTTACTCGCCTCAGGATTCCTCGCCTCTGACCTGCTCTTGTAGCTGGTAGTTTACGCTTGGTCGCTGCCTGGGCATGTTCAAACTGGCTGGCACCTTTGCAGGTGCCACCTCATCTCATTGAAGCTTCCTGCAGTAGTAGATCTACTCTACAGGATGAGCGAGAAACTATTTAAACTACGTCACCTCCAGTCCCGAACCAAAGCCACTCCAACCTCAGTCATCGAGCAGCAGTATGCTGACGATGCTCGCGTATGCGCACAGAGGCCGAGCTTCAAAGCATCGTCGATGCATTCACGGAGGCATATGAAAGAATGGGCCTTAAGCTAGACATCCAGAAGACAAAGGTCCTCTACCAGCCTGCTTCTGTAACACAACACTGCCCCCCAACAATCAAGATCCATGGTGAACCACTGGACAATGTGGACCACTTCCCATACCTTGGGAGCCTCCTCTCAGCAAGGGCAGGCATTGACTAAGAAACTCAGCATCGCCTCCAGTATGCCAGCACAGCCTTCGCTCGTCTGAGGAAAAGAGCACTTGATGGCAAAGACCTCAAATCTGGCACCAAGCTCATGGTCTACATGGCCGCGAGATGCGTCGGAAACATAGACACTGTACAGCAGACATCTCAAAGCCCTGAAGAGATGGCACTCAGTACTACAATGACTTGGCAGCCTAGATTTGTCTGTGGAGTGGTACTTGAACCCACAGCCTTCTAACTAACAGGCAAGAGTGTTACCACTGAGCCATGGCTAACAGCTAATTTAGTCCTAATTGCCATACTCCTAGGCATAAGTGAAATTACTAGATTATTGAATTGCTTCACGCAATCTGCACTAGGGAGCAAGCAGTGGAATTGTGATTTACATATTTCTGCTTGAGGTGAAGCCCAATTATATAAACTACTTTGGACAAACTGTACATGACTTCAATTAATGTTTATGCTGCAATCAAATTTACATTGAGGCATGCAACCAGATGCTGCATGTAAATAAGCTCCAATTAGTCCAAAAGAGTATAAGATAGGCATTTCTTTTATAAAATCAGCAGCCAATTGTTTCAAATACTGACAGGCAATGACAGAAAAAAAACAAGCAGCCATGTACGTTAGTTATCATTGAACAAATAATTACGTAACTAGCAGAGATCCGCACAACATTTGCAGTCAGATTAGTATCTTTACTGCAACAGTATTTCTTTCTATACAGGATTTTTAATTATTCTTTTACCAAAGATTTACAGAATCAAAACTTCTCACTCTGGAAAAAGCTACATACAGCTGTCCATGAGTAAAAACAGCCCTGAGAATATAAATACAAATTTTGTCAAAAGTCTGGCCTTGTGACTTGTTTGTAGTGTTACGGCCAGGTGGTAAGGGGTATGGGTGGTTCCCACTGTTCACTTTCCAACTGACTATAAGGAAGTGTTTTAACCCCTTGTATTTTGTTTATCAAATAAACTGTTTTCTTATAGGTTTAAAACAGAAGATTAACTATTTATTGAACAATATTCATTCCTGAAATGGTCGCAACTGCGGCCACACATGCATTCGTGCACACATACACACGCGCGAACACACATGAATAGATATATAGAGAGGAAAAGGATATGTGGTTTGAAGCGAGGTAGGGGTTCGGGGTTCACAGTAAACCTGTTGAATCTTCTCATCAAACAGTTTCTCTTTTAAAATTGCAGGCCTGGGTTGTTTGTAGATTTTATGGTGGTTCAGACTTCAGTCTGGAGGCGATGGTCATTTTCAGTTCTCTGCTGCACCAAGTTGAAGTGCAGAATTTGCAGCAGGGCTCTTTCTTTGGTTTTTGCTGGACCTCTCACAGCTCTTGACTCAACAGGCTTTTTGTGATGTTGTTGTGATCTCTCCCCTCTCTCTCTAGAGAGCTACTTTTTAAAAGGTAAAAATCTCTCACATTTGCCTCTGTTAGGAGACGCATGGCTCCCTCCCTGTGGTGAGCAACAATGGACCAGGATGGGGCTATTCCATACCTACTTTGTTTCAGAAGAACCCATTCAATTCAGAAATGTCTCTTGATGGTTTCAGGAAGGGTGTAATTGACACCTGTTAGCTTGGAATGTATCCTTTTGTCCTTAACAGACAGTGAGACAGTTTGAATATACAGGCCAAGTCAGTCTGAGACCTTTGGCGGTCATTTCGCATGCAATTGTCCACTTTTTAAAGAAAAAGTCAATTTTTTTTCCAACTCGAGTTTAGTTCAGTATTTTCATCGCTGCAGTTCTTGTGAACGTGACAATAATCATAGAACATGAAAGTCGAATTGGGAACTGTTTTCTCGAGTTGAAAAAGCAGGTTTACATTGGATGGTCTCAATATTATTCTAAGAATAAGTACTATATCCCAGCATCTATCATCAAAGAACACAACTTAACTATCAATCTTGTTTCATGACAAAGTCCTTTTTTAGGATTCAAGTTTTGTAGCAATATTATAACCGCTCCTTCCTCGAGTATAAGTTTGTGCAGTGAATGCCCATTGGAGTTCAACTGCGTAGAAACTCTGGAGGGTACAGACTGTGATCACCTTCTTCGTCTATAGAATCAAAGCTAATGTATTATTTTAATTCAGGTGACAGCTTTTCTAAAACTCTTTCAAATCTAGTGAATCTTCATTTTAAGCATAAAGAATAGCTTTCGAAAAGTAAGTTGCATAAAATAATAGTCCCTCGCCATTTTGCCACACTTAACCAATTCCATCATCTTATCTACCCCACTCTCCCATCCTTCCAATGCCATCCCCATCCCATTTCTTCCATTCCATCCCTCATGGAAACAATCTCTCCAGCCAGGCTAAGTTTGTTGTTGGGCCCCCCTCACCTTCCACTGTTTTTGTTCACCACCAACCATTAGCAGCCGCTTGTGCATCATGTGCTTCAGTCCTCTGCGGCCCCACATGCCTACCTGTGCGCCAAACACCGCCCACCAAATAAATCCACCAATGCCCCTTAAACTGACCAATCAAAACAGTATGAACAAAAACGGAGTACTATTATAGATTATATATCCTGCACAAAAGTGTCACAATTACTCAGAGCTGATTTACCTCACACATCTGTAATTGAAAGAACCTCCGTTCTTTCTCCATTTCTTCAGCAATTTCTGCTCCACTTATTTCCGTACGGATCATACCATGTTGTTTGGCATGTTCCTTCTTCTCCTTTTCAATTTTTGAACTGCCAAAGAAACAATATTGTATTGTAGTCATATTAAAAATGAGATTATATTTTTCCAGTTTAACCTTCAAATCCCACCCATATATCATTTTATCTAGTAAATCCTTACTGACTGCTTCAAAGGCAGACATATTAATGACCTTAAAATAAAAGCAAAATACTGCAGATGCTGGAAATTTGAAATAAAGGCAAGAAATGCTGGAAATACTCAGCAGGTCTGGCAGCATCTGTGGAGGGAGAAGCAAAGTTAACATCTCAGGTCCTGAAACGTTAACTCTGCTTCTCTCTCCACAGATGCTGCCAGACCTGCTGAGTATTTCCAACATTTTTTGTTTTTATTTCAGACAGTTCTGAAGAAGGGTCACAGACCTGAAACGTTAACTCTGCTTCTCTCTTCACGGATGCTGCCAGACCTGCTGAGTATTTGCAGCATTTCTTGTTTTTATACCAATGACCTTATTGACTAGAGATACTACTTCTAATGTCTTGACAATCTGAACCCCTAAATCTTTATGCTTTTCCGTAGCTTTTACCCAAAGTACACATATTACATTTGAAAGTCCATGTACACAACATCCACTTCAATTCCCCTGTCCACATATCTGTCAATTTCTCAAAGAAACCTACCATACCAAATTTGTCATGCACAATCTTCTTTTCTGAAGTGTTGGCTGCTACTCATGATTTTCTATTGAGCTATAACTAAATAGTGCAAAATTTTCCCTACCACAGATTTTCAGCTAACTGACCTGTAATTACCCGGGCTAGTCTGTCTCTCTTTTAGAAAATGACTATTAAATTGTCCACTCCTGGTTTTTGGCACACAACTATTCTCAACAGAACTCTAACTTGTCAGTTCTAGGGCCTAAACTATTACTTCCCGATTTCTTTCAGGATGATTGGATATATCCACTCAGGTCCCAGCACTTTATTCTCCTTTAGTTTAACATTTCTAATACTTTCCTTTTAGCTCTTATCTCACTTAACAAAGTAAAGATTTACTTCCCATTCTGCAAATACTTATGTAAAGTATTTAAGTTGAGTCATGACACAGAAAGCCATTCAGCCCATCGAGTCCACGATGGCTTTCTGTAGAGCAATCAAGTCAGTCCCATCCCCCTACTCTATCCCTGTAGCCCTACTGGTTTATTTCCCTCAAGTGCCCACCCAATTTCCTTTTAAAATCATTGTGGTGGAAGCAGAGACCATCACTCATAAGCAGCGAGTTCCAGGTCATTGCTTAAAAAAATTCTTCCTCACATTCCCCTGCATCTTTTGCCCAAAACCTTCAATCTATGTCCCCTAGTTCATACACAATCAGTTAATGGGAACATTTTTGTCTACCTTATCTAAACCTGTCACAACCTTGTACACCTCTATTAAATCTCCCCTCAATCTCCTTTGCTCTAAGGAGAACAACCCTCGCTTCTCCAACCCAACCTTGTAATTAATACCCCTCAACCCTGGAACCATTCTGGGAAATATCCTCTGCACCCTCTCAAGAACCCTCACATCCTTTCTTAAGTGTGGTGACCCAAACTGGATGCAATACACTAGGGGCCTAACCAGAGCTTTACAAAGGTTCAGCATAACTTGTTTTGGTACTCAACACCTCTACTTATGAAACCCAAGATCCTGTATGCTTTGCTAATTACTCACTCACTATGTCTTGCCACCTTCAAAGATCTATGCACATGAACCCCCAGGACCCTGCACACTCTAGCGCTGTGCCATTAAGTCTATACTGCCTCTCCCTATCCCTTCTGCTAAAATGTATCACCTCACACTTCTCTGTATTAAATTCCATCTGCCACTTGCCTGCTCATTGTGCTAGCCTAAGTTATGTTGCAGTCAATTGGTATCATCCTCATTGTTTGCCACACCTCTGAGTTTGATATCGTCAGCAAATTTGAAGTAGCCCTGCCAATTTCTGTGTATCCTTTATTAACTCATTATTCTCTTCTGAGAAACTCACCTCACATTTAACAATTCACTTTTTAAAGATATATTTGGAGAGTACCTAGCTTTTTTTTTTTAAGATTCTCTCATTTCCCAAGCTTTAAGATTCTCTCATTTCCCATCTTGATTTCCTTGTCCTTTTCTCAAATTCTTTCCTTACTTTCTATGAATCTTATTTTCCTTACAGACTCTGTATGCTCCCTTCAATTTTAGTTTGTTTCTAATCTTACTTGCCCACAGAATTCTGAAACTTTCTGAAAGTAGTCTTTTAAATGGCATATATTTATTCTGCAAGTTTCCAATCTCCCTTTCAAAAATTGAAGAAACAAACAAGCTAGAAAATACAGGTGAGAATGTCAGACAGGAATAATTAATGAGAAAAAAAACATGGAAAAAAAGCAAATCATGCATTCTGAAGTCAGGTAGTAACATTTCACCAAAACCTGAGACAACCATGCTGATGAATGGCCAATTAGTTTAATCAGTCAAGATTCTGAGGACACTGACAAAAAGACTACTAAAAGCAATTATTAAGAGGATCAGCAAATGACATTTGCAAACACACAGGGAAAATTCATTAAGCAAAGTCACTATGTTGCACCTCTCCCCGACTCATATCTACAAGCCTATCTTTAGATCAGCCAGAAATTACACTGGAAGATGAAATTACCCCAAGTTAAATAAGAAACTAATACAGAATGCAAAAAGTTATGGACAATGATCAGAGGTCCAATGATTAGCAACTAAGCAAATTGTAGAAAATACTGAACTTGACAAATTTCTAAATAGTCAGCTATATAAAGTGCAAATTATTATTTAAATAGAGTTGGAACTTCCTTCCTGGCACTTGGAAACACCAGTGGAAATTAGCGGCAATAGCTGAAAGAACAGAAATAAAACATGATTCAGAATGAATCTATGGTGTAGGTAGCACTCTCACTGCTGGGTTTGAGGATTATGGGTGAAAGTTCCACTTCAGAGACTTGAGCACAAAAATCTTGGCCAGCACTGCAGTGCAGTACTGAGGGAGAGCTGTTGGAGTTGCTGTCTTTTGGATGAAATATTAAACCAAGGCCCCATCTGCCTCTTAGGTGAACTAATAAAAAAAAATCTCATAGCACTATTTCAAAGATGACCAGGATAGTTCTCCCTGAGGACCTGCTCAATATTCATCCCTCAACCAACACCACCAAAACTTATCAGCTGTTAAGTTATTTAAAACAGCAAGGATAACGCCGAAGGGTATCGAGGTCATGAAAGACACATATAAATGCAAGACCTTCTTATGGAAAGGCTATCTAGCAAAATATAGAAAAGTTTGAAAATGAGAGGTTTTCCCAGTTCTTTTAAAAAATGCATAATAATCAAATGTTTTTGGAGAATGAGCAAAAAATATGTATAGACACATGAAACATGAACAAACCATTTTCTACCTTTAAAACACCAAGTAAACTGCAAAATGACTTCAATTGTAAAGCCACAGCAAACATGGATGAATGCACTAAAAATAAAAAAATCACCTTTATTCCAATGTTAGTAACAATACTTAAAAATCTCCTTGCAAAGTAACTAATTTAGTCGAATTCAGTAATTGTACACAATTCATGGAAACTCTTAAGATATTTTAAACTAGTTCAGAATAGGTGTACTCAAAATTGTACTTGATCCTAACTTTTTGTTTTTGTGATTTAAACAAAAAGAGGAACCAAATGAGTGATGTAAATTCTGCACCATTCAGGGTTAAAGTTTTCACGTGACATTTGCCCCCAAAATATTAGCAAAATGTAAAGTTCGTAAAATCTGCACCGTGATTCATTTTTAGCATCTCTCTGATACAGTAGAAATAAGGACGGCCAGGAAGTTATACGAAATGTAAAATAAAATATTTTCTAAGCAGAAACTTTTAACTTTACTACATTAGAACTTAAAAAAAAAATAATGTATTTATTTCTATCCTTCCTCTCTGTATTTTAGCAATTGTTTCTCACTCTTTAAAGTGCTCATGGATTACCACCCAATCTGGATAGGCCACCTGCTCTGAAGTCTTAGAAATGTCATTTGTGAACAGGCATTTTCTTTCAAAATCTTTCTTTCAAACAGGCTTCTTTCAAAATCCTCCTACATAAAAAAAACTGTTACTATATCATGATCAATCTATACAGCTTACATTCTCAGTTACAGAAACATTCTTGTTTTTCACAAAAGGCAATACACCAAATTCCTATTGAACACCCATTTACAGTGCTTATTGCAGAACAGCTGCGCAGATATATAACAACTGGAAAAAAATTTCAAGACTTACACTTTTGTTTCATAGTCCTTCCAAGCTTTATCAAAAGGCTTCTTAAGATCCTACAGATGAATATAGTACAAAATATGAAAAGGTCTTGTATCAATTTTCTTATATATAATTTCTGACTGCTACAACAAAAGGACCAAAAAGGCGAATAAATATTTTAACTAGGCAGTCAATATTTTCTAAATACAATTGCCTCAACACACTTGGGACAACACTAAAAAGTCTGATAAGTTAATGCTGCTCCATTTCAAATAGAATTGGTAAGCTAAAATAAGGACTAAGCATTTTGTTCTTCTTGAGCCTGTATGCATACAGTAAACTCAGTTCAAGTTATTGTTCATTTATTTAGGTCATTGGAGATCAAAGCTGAAGTACAGTATGTTCAAGTCCAACTTTCAATTGAGTGAACTCAGAATGCTGCACTGTAAATTGGTTCAAGAAAATTCAGCTCTGGCAAAAATTTCAGGGTAGCGGTAAGATAAAACAATTGTTACATTAGCATTTTAAATAGTCCACATTGAACTGTTTCCTCATGCAAATGTGTAAACCATTTGACATGAGCCACTGTGTAAATGTATGTTTGGAGATAAAATAAATACCCATGAATCACTCCCACTGACAATGGAAAATGGGCAGCTCCATTAAGACTAAGTTTAGTTTAGTTTAGAGATACAGCACTGAAACAGGCCCCTCGGCCCACCGAGTCTGTGCTGACCATCAACCACCCATTTATACTAATCCTACACTAATTCCATATTGCTACCACATCCCCACCTGTCCCTATATTTCCCAAACACCTACCTATACTAGGGGCAATTTATAAAGGTCAATTAACCTATCAACCTGCAAGTCTTTGGTATGTGGGAGGAAACCCACGCAGACACAGGGAGAACTTGCAAACTCCACACAGGCAGTACCCAGAATTGAACCCGGGTCGCTGGAGCTATGAGGCTGCGGTGCTAACCACTCCGCCACTGTGCCTAAGGCGATTAGAGTATTGAAAGCAGTTTTTCCAAATGGTTACTCATTAAACTGGTCAAATACATTTGCTTAAATTTTTATTGTTCAATAAGCAAAATATATAGATGGAACACTCAGTTAGATTTTTAGTGATCAGATAGCACAAGATCTTCATTTCACAAAGACAAAAAAAGAAAATATCTTGGCTAATCTTTTGCATTCTGTTTTCAATTGCTATTAAAATAATTAAAATATGACCTCTTTAATGCTATTAGTTTTGTTTCTGTGCAGATTACAAAATCAATTAGCAAATTAAATTTCAATCTAGCAATCAGCTGTTTTTGAGACAATTTTCTTTGCTTGAAGATGAAAGAGGGTTGCCTAACAGATCAAAGGGCACAACATTAAGTTCCCTCTCAAGTAGACAGCTTTCATTTTAGTCCCACCCCTGCCCGCACCCACCACCAACGTTCTCAATGCTGCACCATCATAGTAAAAGGAAGAGATTCTCCATCCCTATTCAAATACTACTCCATACTGTATGATATGCAGGAAATGCAAGTCTACAATGCAAGTGAATTGCAGGTCAATCAGAGGCTCAAGCATCATCTAATGAGCGGTGTTGAGACAGAAGATCAGCCATGATCCTATTGAATGGTAGAGCAGGCTAGAGGGGCCATATGGTCTACTCCGGCTCATGTGTTCTTGTGTCAGTACATATTCAACCAAGCCTCGCCTTTTAAAAACAGGCGCTGTTCCTATGATAACTTGGTCCCAATGTGAATTCACTCCTCCAAATATACAGAATTGAAAGCAAATCCAATCATCACTACTCTGCAGTCATTTAAAATCAATTACCAAGAGCACAAAATTCTTAAACTAAGTGTTCTATCACACAAATCTGCTTCTAATTTATGACCTAAGAATCTGGTAAAGGCATTTGCTCATTGACCTGGATAATACTAGTTTTACAAAGAGACATTACTTAATAGATAATACTGATTATGATACAACCTTGGCTAGAAAGACCTCAAATGTCAATTTATACTAAAAGACAATAGACCAAATCAAAATGTTTATTTCGACTGGTGCGATGTTCTGTGCCATTTGGTTTTCTTCACTTTATACTCTACCTTGGTGGCTGGAAAAATAACTACATAATAAAGCAGCAGATAACATCATTTAAACCTTGCCTTTCATTAACTCATCACTAATATTCTAGAAGCAATGAATAAATGATGGTTAAAGATGCATGCTTATTTCAGGAATTCAGGGGAAGTTCTTTACTCAGAATGGTGAGAATGTAGAACTCTACCACATGGAGTGACTGAAGCAATTAGCACAGATGTAGTTGTAGGGAATTAGATAAGTACATGAGGAAGAAAGGAATAGAAGGACCTAGAATGTTAGGGGTGATGTGATTTGAGTTTTTTTCCCCCACATTTTCAAAGAAATTGGCAGGGTAGATCGATAAAAAAACTATTCCTGCATTGGAGACATCTAGGACAAGGGGACACAACCTTAAAATCAGAGCTAGGCCTTTCAGTACAGAAATTAAGAAATACCCCTTCACACAAAGAGTGGTAAAGTGTGGAACTTTCTCCCACATAAAGCAGAAGGTGCTAGCTAAATTAATAATTTTAAATTCAAGATCAATAGATTTTGTTAGCCAAGGGTATTAACGGATTTTAGAGCCAAGGAGGATGAATGGAGTTTGGAAACAAATCAGCCATGACCTCACTGAATGGCAGAATGGGCTTAAGGGGCTGAATGGCCTACTCCTGTTCCTATGTTTCTGTGATATATTGATAATATGAGATGAAGCAAGGTGGGAGGAGGTTCATATACAGCATGAACACCAGTGCAGTCCTGTTCCTATGCTGTAAAATTCTGTGTGTTAGGAAATAGGGTAATTCAAAATCCTGTAGCTCCAGAGCAAACATTTACTGATTCTTGAGATTTCCGACAATATCCTGCAAATGATGTGAAAACACGTGAAAACACAACAGTGTGGAAATCAAAACTAACATTCTAACTAGTCTTTTCACTCATAGGCCCTTGGATCTTTGATACAAGGGACTGGTTTTTAAAAAAATTATCTTATTTTCAAATCGTCTATTTGGAAACAATTAGGAGTTTTTTTTTGTAAAGAGAGCTACAAAATAAAGATACTAAAATCTTACCCCTTTAATTCCCTTTAGATCTCCCTTCAGTAAGCTGTCCAGAGGGAAAGTGATGATATTGTTCATATTCTGGATCTGTATGATGATAAATCTGATGTTAAAATCTACAATTTTAGCAGTTGTCAGCAAGTCCTTCTCATACTGCCATTATGCAACATCAATGCAAATGCCTCAATGTACAATGCGTCAGAAGATTCATAATGTAACCATACCCATTTTGGATGAAAGACTTGACATGTAGAATTTAAAAGGAAAGTGTAGCTTCCGAGGAATGATCTGCACAGCAATAATCTGAAGCTTGTTTGTCTTCTTTAATTAGTACTTTTTCAACTTTTAAATGCGTTTGGAAATGGTGACTTAAGAATTTGATGTGAGGTGAATGGAAAAATTATAGACCAAAATAACAGTTTGAATTTTTTAATGAACCCATTCATATTTCCCAAATAAAGTTTCCACTATCAAAAAAGACAGTAGTTTGTGATAGATCCTTTCAGGGAAGAGGTCATTTTTCATATTTAAACAATCTGAGTTACAGAAATTGTACTCATAATTTCAAAATGTTTGGTGTGCAAATGTGCAAAAGGTTTGTTTTTTCTCCCTGACACAGATACGTGCACCATATTCAGAGTCAAAGAGGTTTTTTTAAAAGCTACAACATACATGATAATTTAGGTGTACCAGGTCTCCTGCATCCTTCTGCTTCAGTTATGGTCGTGGGGCACCTAGACAACGGCATAAAGTTTGCACTACATATGCAGAAGCAAAGTAAAAAGGATCAAACAGGAAAGTGCCTGACATCTCATTGCACAGTGCAGCAGTTACTGGCGCTTGGAAGCCTTCTGGTTGCTGTTGACAGAGATGCATCCAGGCCACGTTACAGGACTAGGTTTGGGCCTGGACAGGTTCCTGTTCAGTGCTGAGGCAAAGGGAAAACCAAGAAAATCATCCCTTAAAGCCATGTAATCCACTTATTGCATAATTTTTAGAAATATTCCAGTGTTCCACATCAGTAACATTCAGTTTGTGTACAAAGCTGGAGTTTACTTAGGGAAGGCATCAAAGCTTAGTAAATAATTCTTGGTGAACTACTGTGAGTTTAACAAGACATGTGTGGGGTGTTAACATAATTCCTGGTCAGACATCAAGTGCTGCCTCCAAATACATACATGGTACCACTTTCATAGAATAGAAAGTTTAAGGCACAGAAAGAGGCCACTTGGCCCATCGTATCTGTGCCGGCCAAAAACGATCCATCTATTCTAATCCCACCTTCCAGCATTTGGTCCCTAGCCCTGCAGCTTACTGCACTTGAGGTACATATCCAGACTCCTATTGAATGAGTTGAGGGTCCCTGCCTCAACTACCCTTTCAGGCAGTGAGTTCCAGATCATCACCACCCTCTGGGTGAAAAGGTTTTTGCTCATCTCCCCACTAATTGTTCTACCAATCACTTTAAATCTATGCCCCCTTGTCACTGATGGTCTGTTAAGGTGAATAGACCCTTCACCTCCACTCTATCCAGGTCCCTCAAAATTTTGTACATTTCAATCAGCTCTCCCCTCAGCCTTCTCTGTTCCAAGGAGAACAACCCAGCCTATCCAATCTTTCCTCAGAGCTGCATTTTTCCAGTAAATCTCCTCTGAACCCTTATCCATTTACATCCTTTTTGTAATGAGGTGACCAGTACTGCACACAATGAGTTATACAATTCCAGCATAACCTCCCTGCTCCTGTATTCTGTACCTCGGCTAATAAAGGAAAGGATTCCATATGCCTTTTAACCACCTTATTAACCTGCCCTGCTACCTTCAGGGATCTGTGGACATTCACTCCAAGGTCCCCGACTTCCTCTACACCTCTCAGTATTTTCCAATTAATCGTGTATTCCTTTGCCTTGTTTGACCTCCCCAAATGCATCACCTCACACTTCTCCAAGTTGAATTCCATTTGCCACTTTTTTGCCCATCTGACCAGACCACCAATATCTTCCTGCATCCTCCTCACTATCTACCACATGACCAATCTTAGTGTCATCTGCAAACCTCTTGATCGCGTCCCTACATTTACGTCCAATTCGTTAATATACACCACAAAAGCAGGGGACCCAGTACTGAGCCCTGCGGAACGCCACTGGATACAGCCCTCCAGTCGCTAAAACAGCCAACAATTACCCTTTCTTTCCTGCCACTAAACCAATTTTGTATCCACCTTGCTGCATTTCCCTGGATCCCATAGGATTTTTTTTTAACCAGTCTGCCATGTGAGACCTTGTCAAAAGCCTTGCTAAAATCCAAGTAGACCACATCAACTGCACTACCCTCATCTATCTTCCTTGTTACTTCTTCAAAAAATTCGATCAAGTTGGTCAAACAAGATCTTCCCTTAACAAATCCATGCTGATCATCTTTGATTAACCTGTGCCTTTCTAAGTGACAGTTTATCCTGTCTCAGAATAGATTCCAATAATTTGCCCACTACTGAGGTTAAACTGACTGGCCTGTAATTATTCAGTCTATCCTTCCCTCCCTTTTTAAACAGAGGTACAAGATTAGCAATTCTCCAATACTCCGCACCACACCGTATCCAGAGGACTGGAAAATGATGGTCAGACCCTCTGCTATTTCCTCGCTTGCTTCTTTTAACAGCCTAGGATACATTTCATCTGGCCCTGGTGATTTATCCACTTTCAAGGATACTAATCCCATTAATACTTCCTCTCTCCCCATGATCATCACATCCAATACTTCACACTCTTCCGCCTTAACTATAATATCTGCATCGTCCCTCTCTTTTGTGAAGACAGGCGCAAAGTACTAATTAAGAACCATACCAATATCTTCCACTCCTACACATAGGTTACCTTTTTGGTCTTTTATGGGCCTTACTCTTTCCTTACTTTATCCTCTTACTCTTAATATATTGATAAAAAAAAATTTGGATTCACCTTGATTTTGCTTGCCAATATTCTTTCATGCCCTCTCTTTGCTTTCCTAATTTCCTTTTTGATTTCACTCCTCCACTTTCCATACTCTCGGCTTTCTGTAGTATTGAGTTCTTGGTGTCGGACATAAGCTTTCCTTTTCTGCCTTATCTTACCCTGTAGGCTCCTTGACATTCATGGGGCTCTGGATTTGGCCGCCTCACCCTTTTTCTTTGTGGGAACATGTTTACCCTGAATCCGTTGAATCTCTCCTTTGAATGCCTCCCACTGTTCTGACACTGATTTACCTTCAAGCAGCTGTTTCCAGTCCACTTTCGCTAAATCACTCCTCAGCTTAGTAAAATTGGCCTTGCTCCAATTGAGAACTCGAACTCCTGTTCTATCCCTGTCCTTTTCCATAATTATATTAAAACTGACTGAATTACAATCACTACCACTGCCACTCCTTCCACCTGCCCATCTTCAATTCCCAAAACTGTCTAAAACTCGCCCTCTTTTGTTGGACTTGCTACATACTGAGCAAAAAAGTTTTCCTGAATTCACCTCAAGAAATCTGTACCCTCAATTCCTTTCACACTAAAACTATCCCAGATAATATTGGGGCAGTTAAAATCCCCTACTATTACTGCCCTATTGTTCTTGCACTTCTCAGAGATTTGGCTACATATCTGCTCTTCTATCTCCCTCTGACTGTTTGGGGGTCTAGAGTACATTCCCAGCAGTGTGACTGCCCCTTTTTTGTTCCTTTAGCTCAATCCATATAGCCTAATTTGATGAACCTTCCAGCATATCATCCCTCCTCACAGCTTTGGTTCCTTTGACCAAAATTGCCACTCCCCCTCCTTTCTCATCCCCCTCCCGATCACATCTGAAAACCCTGCAACCAGGAACGTTGAGCTGCCATTCCTGTCCCTACTTAAAGTCATGTTTCCATAATAGCTATATCATACTGCCACGTGTCTATCTGTGCCCTCAGCTCATCTGCTTTTTTTGCTATACTCCTTGCATTGAAATAGATACCCTTGAGCACTGCAAAACTCTTTTTTTATTTTCTAACCCTCATTCCCTCAAGGTCTTTAAAATATAATGCTGGGCAAGATGGAATAAGATATTTTGATTGAATGTACACTCTTCCCACCCACAGGAAACACCTTTCTATATATCCTTCACCCCCCATCATCTCCACCAATCTAAGGATCAATTATCTCACCATCTTTTATCTCAAACTGGATCTGCAGTCAATACTGTGCGACACTTAAGTGCCCAATACTCAATCCTGAGAGTTGAAACTTATCTCCTGACATACAACCACATCGTGGAAAATGGTGCCCACTGTAAGGCCTTGAAGATAATCTGGTAAAAAGTTAGAGATGCAATAGGTTTTAAGCAAGTGAAAGGGGTGGGGGAAAAAGAACAAAAGGGAAGGTCTGTGATAGGGTGGAAGGCAGGAGAGATTAAATGACAAAGGGAATGGTAATGGCACAAGTCAGGAAACAAAAGAGGTGGGAATGGCAGAATGATGAACAACTGCCAACCAAAAGCAGAGAAACAAGAGAGAAAAGCCAAAAGCAGCCAAGGAAAAGGCAACAAATGGGGGTAGAGGTTATGTCCTAAAATTGATTAACTTATTGCTGAGTCCAGAAGGCTGTAAAGTGCCCAGTCGAAAGATGAGGTGCTGTTCCTTGAGCTTAATCGGAACACTGCAGCAGCCTGAGGACAGAAGAGTCAAGAGTTGGAGCAAGGTGGAGAATTAAAATGGCAGATGACTAGAAGCTCGGGATCATGCTTGCAGACTGAATGGAGTGGACACCTAATCTGCATCTGGTCTCCCCAATGTAGAGGGAACCACATCATGAGCAGTGAATACAGTATACTAAATTGAAAAGATTATCTACTTGGACTGTGTGCATCTTGCCTTGCACTTAAAAAACCTGATGTCCATCATTTGGTTTTAGTCATGATTTGTTAATTGATGGATACAGCTTTCAGTGCAAGAAAATTATCTCCAGTGTCACTTCTTGTGACACTGTTCCTTCTTGGGTTAGTCAGTGTCAGCTGGTGCCAGTAAGAATATGGAGATATAAAAACCGGCATCACTATTTAACCTCAACACCAAAGTAGTACTCAACATTGACGGTGTGTTGCAGTCGATTGATGACTCCTGTTTGGAAGCTATATGTCGGTCAGTTTAATACTGGTTAAAAAAAAACAGCGGTTGGGGTTAGCACCTGCCCATATGTTCTATTGTAGCATTTCCTTTTATTTGAGAGAACAGCATTGACAGCAGGTTCCTCTAGGAAGTTTGCAAGACTTTTAATGAAGAGAATGATTCCTGGGGATGTCATCAGGGAGATCCTCACATTTCTTTTGGGCCTCCTTATCTCGAGAGACAATGGATACGCGCCTGGAGGTGGTCAGTGGTTTGTGAAGCAGCGCCTGGAGTGGCTATAAAGGCCAATTCTGGAGTGACAGGCTCTTCCACAGGTGCTGCAGAGAAATTTGTTTGTTGGGGCTGTTGCACAGTTGGCTCTCCCCTTGCGCCTCTGTCTTTTTTCCTGCCAACTACTAAGTCTCTTCGACTCGCCACAATTTAGCCCTGTCTTTATGGCTGCCCGCCAGCTCTGGCGAATGCTGGCAACTGACTCCCACGACTTGTGATCAATGTCACACGATTTCATGTCACGTTTGCAGACGTCTTTATAACGGAGACATGGACGGCCGGTGGGTCTGATACCAGTGGCGAGCTCGCTGTACAATGTGTCTTTGGGGATCCTGCCATCTTCCATGCGGCTCACATGGCCAAGCCATCTCAAGCGCCGCTGACTCAGTAGTGTGTATAAGCTGGGGGTGTTGGCCGCTTCAAGGACTTCTGTGTTGGAGATATAGTCCTGCCACCAGATGCCAAGTATTCTCCGAAGGCAGCGAAGATGGAATGAAATGAGACGTCGCTCTTGGCTGGCATACGTTGTCCAGGCCTCGCTGCCGTAGAGCAAGGTACTGAGGACACAGGCCTGATACACTCGGACTTTTGTGTTCCGTGTCAGTGCGCCATTTTCCCACACTCTCTTGGCCAGTCTGGACATAGCAGTGGAAGCCTTACCCATGCGCTTGTTGATTTCTGCATCTAGAGACAGGTTACTGGTGATAGTTGAGCCTAGGTAGGTGAACTCTTGAACCACTTCCAGAGCGTGGTCGCCAATATTGATGGATGGAGCATTTCTGACATCCTGCCCCATGATGTTCGTTTTCTTGAGGCTGATGGTTAGGCCAAATTCATTGCAGGCAGACGCAAACCTGTCGATGAGACTCTGCAGGCATTCTTCAGTGTGAGATGTTAAAGCAGCATCGTCAGCAAAGAGGAGTTCTCTGATGAGGACTTTCCGTACTTTGGACTTCGCTCTTAGACGGGCAAGGTTGAACAACCTGCCCCCGATCTTGTGTGGAGGAAAATTCCTTCTTCAGAGGATTTGAACGCATGTGAAAGCAGCAGGGAGAAGAAAATCCCAAAAAGTGTGGGTGCGAGAACACAGCCCTGTTTCACACCACTCAGGATAGGAAAGGGCTCTGATGAGGAGCCACCATGTTGAATTGTGCCTTTCATATTGACATGGAATGAGGTGATGATACTTAGTAGCTTTGGTGGACATCCGATCTTTTCTAGTAGTCTGAAGAGACCACGTCTGCTGACGAGGTCAAAGGCTTTGGTGAGATCAATGAAAGCAATGTAGAGGGGCATCTGTTGTTCACGGCATTTCTCCTGTATCTGACGAAGGGAGAACAGCATGTCAATAGTCGATCTCTCTGCACGAAAGCCACACTGTGCCTCAGGGTAGACGCGCTCGGCCAGCTTCTGGAGCCTGTTCAGAGCGACTCGAGCAAAGACTTTCCCCACTATGCTGAGCAGGGAGATTCCACGGTAGTTGTTGCAGTCACCGCGGTCACCTTTGTTTTTATAGAGGGTGATGATGTTGGCATCGCGCATGTCCTGGGGTACTGCTCCCTCGTCCCAGCACAGGCATAGCAGTTCATGTAGTGCTGAGAGTATAGCAGGCTTGGCACTCTTGATTATTTCAGGGGTAATGCTGTCCTTCCCAGGGGCTTTTCCGCTGGCTAGGGAATCAATGGCATCACTGAGTTCCGATTTGGTTGGCTGTATGTCCAGCTCATCCATGACTGGTAGAGGCTGGGCTGCATTGAGGGCAGTCTCAGTGACAGCATTCTCCCTGGAGTACAGTTCTAGGTAGTGCTCAACCCAGCGGTCCATCTGTTTGCGTTGGTCAGTGATTATGTCCCCCGATTTAGATTTGAGGGGGGTGATCTTCTTGATGGTTGGCCCAAGAGCTCTCTTCATGCCATCATACATTCCTCTGATGTTTCCGGTGTCTGAGGCCAGCTGAATATGACTGCATAGGTGTTGCCAGTAGTCGTTTGCGCAACGCCTAGCTGTTCTTTGTGCAGTACTTCTGGCTGCTTTAAGTGCTGCGGATGTTAAATCGCTGGGGGCTTTCTTGTAGTTCAAAAGTGCAATGCGCTTAGCGGCTATGACAGGTTCCAGCTCTTCATTATGAGATTGAAACCAGTCTGCATTTCTCTTCGCACTTTTGCCGTAGGTGGTCAAAGCTGACTCATAGATGGCGTCTCTGATGTGGGCCCACTTGGTCTCAGCATCCCCTGTGGGAGTGTTTTGAAGGGCTGTTACAAGTGAATTTAGAAATTTTTGTAACAGCTGTGGGTGAGAAATTCTGCTCGTGTTGATGCGCGGGTGGCCCTTTTGCTTGGAATGATGCAACTTCTTAGGTCTGAGTCTAACCTTGCTGCACACCAGGGAGTGGTCGGTGTCGCAGTCCGCACTGTGGAAGCTGCGTGTGATTTGAACACTGTTTAAGGCGGCTCGCCTTGTGACAATGAGGTCTAGCTGGTGCCAACGACGTGATCTTGGGTGCCTCCATGAAACCTGGTGACAGGGTTTAGTGTGAAAGAACGAGTTGGTGATGCAGAGGTTATGATAGGTACACAACTCAAGCAGTCTCTGCCCGTTCTCATTCATCCTTCCATGTCATCAGGGAGATCCTCACATAGCAGATCCATTATCCAACAACAAATAGTGCTTTGCCCATGATCTGATTGCCTTGGAAACTTGAATGCACTGCTTTCCAAAATTTTGTTGTAATTATTTTATACATTCCAGCTTGATCAAATATGATTGCAATATGCATAATTATAACTGTTAAACCAGTCTACTCTCAAGAATTTAGATATACAGGGATTTGAGTTAACAGCCATACCTGATTTTTGAAAAGTGCAGTTAACTCTTTTGTGAAGACAGCAAACTTCAGAAAAGCTGTGCCTAGATCAGGATCATCACGGCAGACACAGTTACCGCCAAACTTCTCTAGGGCTTGCGTGTACTGTTCTTCATTTTCGACATGGCCTGCACAAAAAGAAAACTATTCACAAAACAGAAATTTCCATTCAGTCCATGAAAGTACAATAGTGACACTAGCTACTTATTGCTAAATCTGGGCAGTTCACCAATAAAACATGTAATTATCTTTAAAAAAGTAATAAGTCACATCAGTGGAACAGACATGAAGCGACAAAATAAAATTGTTTTTGCAATATTTTTAATGATCCATCTGACGAAAATAAAAAAAATTCCAAGTGCAGTTGCACTAAATTCACGATACATGTCATACCCCAACAGAATTTATCCCCAGCCCAAAACCACCATTATCAAAAATAAACAGTTCAATTATAATTTAATTGCGGTACATTGTACCTTAATTTTGACATTTCTATGAACATATCCAAATTATCCACATTAAAAATAGGAACCACTGTTAATTTTCTACATTCATATGTTCCTGTTAGTTTTCCCATTACAAATTCTTATTTCCACATTTGCAATGGAAACTGTCTATGAAAACTTGTCACTGTGTAACCACCCTCTCTTTCTGAGAAGATACTGCAGCAGGAGGATGTAATTACAGCTCACCCAGTTTACATTTATAGCTTACACCATAAATGTGGACACAGGAATTTATCATGGATTATAAAAATAATGACTTCAAAACAACAAATGCATTATATCCACACACGAACATATGTATTAGGAGCAGGAGTAGGCCACTTGGCCCCTCAAGCCTGCTCCGCCATTCAATAAGATCATGGCTGATCTGATTGTAACCTCAACTCCACCTTCCTGCCTACCCCCAATAACCTTTCACCCCCTTACTTATCAAGAATCTATCTACCTCTGCCTTAAAAATATTCAAAGACTCTGCTTCCACCACCTTTTGAGGAAGAGAGTTCCAAAAACTCTCAACCCTCCGAGAAAAAAATTCTGCCCGGTGTTAAATTCCAGAAAGTTTGTTATGGAAGGATAATGCTGGAGCATATATTTCACATTTATTGCGCAGAATAAAAGGATGACAAATATGTAGCTCCTCACTCAAAACCCTCCACCAGTCTCAGTGAATGCCTGCTTATAAGTGCTCAACTAAGACCCCAATTAACCCCCTTCACCTGCATATAATCAAATCATTGACAATTAACAGAACACCCCCTTGGTCTAACTATCATCCACTCTCCAAGACTACTTTGCCTGAGGACTACTTTTGGTCAAGATTCTCTGCGAGCCAACACCATGGGAGAGCAACTAATGCAAAAGCAATATTTCCTACAGACAATAAATTGCACCACAATACCACTCCTTATCAAATCAAACAACTGCTACAAAAGTAGTTACCTATCTAAAATTCTGGTGTAAACATACAAACTAATCTCTAAATCATTCCTGACCTTGAAATTACAGAATGGGACATAAAGATACAAATACTTAATGTTGATCTGAATTTCCATATAGAAGGAGCTTTAACATATTTGAATGACTTGCTATGCACTTATCACATTTTCTGTTTTTATTTCAGACTTCCATTTATTTTAAATGAGTTAACAGTTTGGCTAAATTAGTGGAGAGAGGAAATTCAAACATCCACATTAAGTGCTAACATAATAACATCCCATCATGGAATTTCAAGGCCATAACTTTTTGTACGACCCTTGGATTTGTGACTTCATTGTAAGATAATCCAGAGTGCACTATCGTTTATAAGACAATGATAGGCCACATCCAAAACATTAAACTATCTTTTGCTGTCAGAAACTGATTCACAACCAGTTAACATCTACCATTTTCTCTTTCTATTTTAGACACCCAGCATTCACAGTTCTTTTCATCTCAATTACAAACCATACTTCCAAATCCAAACGTATTAATTCCACAGTCCTACCGGCAATAGACTAACTGCCTTCCGTACACCATCTGCTTTGATTTTTATAAATGTTCAACCCTGTTCTATAACTGACACATTAACTACCACTGACTCGAGTTCACATATTCACTACTGGAGTCTTGTTAATGTTTTGATGAGAACCATAACATAAACTAGTATGTTGCTTTCAGAACACCCTCAAGGATACAACATCACACTACACAAGTTTTTTTTCATTCATGGGAAGTGAGCGTTGCTGCTGAGGCCAGCATTTGTTGCCCATCCATAATTGTCCTCAAGAAAATGGTGGTGACCCGCCTTCTCAAACCGCTGAATGCTTGTGGTTTAAGTACACCCACACTGCTGTTAGAGAGGGAGTTCCAGAATCTTGAGTAAATGACAGTGACGGAACAACGATACAGTTCCAAGTCAGGATGCTGTGTGGCTTGGAGGGGAACTTGCAGGTAGTGGTGCTCCTATGTGTCTGCTGCCTTTGTCCTATTAGACAGTAGAGATCACAGGTTTGGAACGTGCTGTTGAAGAAGCCTTGGCAAGTTGCTGCAGTGCATCGTGTATATGATGCACACTGCTGCCACTGTGTGGCAGTGGAGGGAGTGTATGTTTAAGGTGATGGACGGGCTGTTTATCCTGGATGATATAACAATTCTTGAGTGTTGCCGGAGCTGCACCCATCCAGGCAAGTGAAGAGTGTTCCATCATACTCCTGACTTGAGCCTTGTAGATGGTGGACTGGCTTTGGGGAGTAAGGTGAGTTACTTGCCACATAATCCCCAGCCTCTGACCTGTTCTTGTAGCCACAGTATTTATATGGCTGGTCCAGTTTAGTTTCTGGTCAATGGTAACCCCTAGGATGGTAATGGTGGGGGATTCAGCAATGGTAATGTAGTTGAACGTCAAGGGTACTTGGTTAGATTCTCTCTTGATGGAGATGGCCATTGCCTCACACTTGTGTGGGGTGAATGTTACTACTCATCAGCCCAAGCCTGTATGTTGTCCAGGTCCCGCTGCTTGCAAGGACAGACAGCTTCAGTATCTGAGGAGTTGCGAATGTTACTGAACACTGCAATCATCAGAAAACATCCCCACTTCTGACCTTATGATGGAGGGAAAGTCATTGATGAAGCAGCTGAAGGAGGCTGGGGCGAGGGCACTGCCCTGAGGAACATCTGCAGCAATGTCCTGGGGCTGAGATGATTGGCCTCTAACGACCACAACCATTTTCCTTTGGGCTAGGTATAACTCCAGCCAATGGAGAATTTTCCTTCTGATTTCCATTGACTACTATTTTGCTAGGGCTCCTTGATGCCATACTCCATCAAATGCTGCCTTATTGTCAAGGGCAGTGACTCTCACCTCACCTCTAGAAATCAGCTCTTTTGTCCATGTTTGGAACAAGGCTGTAATGAAGTGTGGAGCTGAATGGGCCTGGCAGAATCCAAAATTTACATAGGTGAGCAGGTTATTGTTATACAAGTGCCTCTTGATAGCAGTGTTAATGACACCTTTCAGCACTTTGCTGATGATTGAGAGTAAACTGATGGGCCTAAATTGGCCAGATTGGATTTGTCCTGTTTTTATGGACAGGACTTACCTGGGCAATTTTCCACATTGTTGGGTAGATGCTAGTTTTGTAGATGTACTGGAATAGCTTGGCTAGAGGCGCAGCTAGTTCTGGAGCACAAGGCTTCAGTACACAGTCGGGTTATAGTCAGGGACCATAGCCTTTTCTGTATCCAGTGCCTTCAGCTGTTTCTGGATACATGTGGGGTGAATCAAATTGGAAAACTGGCATTTGTAATGGTGGGGACCTCAGGAGGAGGCAGAGATGGATCACCCACTCAGCACTTCTGGCTAAAGATGGTTGCAAATGCTCAAGCCTTATCTTCTACAGTGATGTGTTGGGCTCCATCATTGAGGATGAGTATGTTTGTGGAGCCTCCTCCTCCTCCTGTTAGTTGTTTAATTGTCCACCACCATTCATGACTGAATAATGCAGGACTGCTGAGCTTTGATCTGATCAGTTTGTAATGGAATCGCTTGGCTCTATCTATTGCAGGCTGCTTCTGCTGTTTAGCATGCACGTAATCCTATGTTGTTGCTTCACCAGACTGGGAACCTCATTTTTAAGTATGCCTGGTGCTGCTCCTGGCATACTCTCTTGCACTTCTCATTGAACCACCCAGTGAATGGATGCAGGGAAGCATCTTCACTTCCCCACTGACTTCTTGATTATAATCAGGTACTGTTAACAGTTGTTAGGTAAAGGCCCAGAGGCACATGGAGCAGTATTCAACCAAGGGTTAACAGGGAGATGGGCCTCAAATGGCACTAAAGCATATTATGAATATCATTGCACTATATGGAAAAAAATTATGATCTCTTTTTGCATAACCGTGCTAATTTTGTGCTTGTGTCCTTTAGTGTTGCCATCACAGAAAGAAAAAATGAATGTGCAGTTTCTTTCACAGCCTCGGGTTATTTCAAAATGCTTCACCACCAATGAATTTGAAATTCATTCAATGTTATTACTTAGGCATTTGCAACAGCCAATTTGTGCACAAAGTACACAAGGAGCAATAAGACAAATGGTCAAATAACCCGTTTCTCATAGTGTTGGTTGAGGGTTAAATGTTGTGCATGGCATATGGAGAACTTCCCTACTTGCCTTCAAATATTGAACAAACAGAAGGGTCCTCAATTTTAACATATAATCCAGAGGATAGCACCTTTGACAATAGCAATTCCTCAGTACTGCATTGAGTCAGTATAAATTTTGTGCTCCAGTAACTGGCATGATAGAAAGGAGTTTTAATTGATGGTCGCACTCAAACAGTGCCTGGTTGGGTTGAATTTAGTAATAATAAAAGGATCTGTTAACACAGGATATACAACAGACTACCAAATAGCAGGAAACAAATGAAGGATCAGATTTGTAGGCAATTTGGAGACTTTTCAGTCATAAAGTTGCAATACTTTAATTATCCCAAGACAGAGTAAAACTGGGCACAAGTTTAGGGTCAAAACAGAGAGGGGTCCTCAGAATTCATCCACAACAGTTCAGTCAGTCTGCTGCATGTCCAATCAAGAAGAATGCAGTGCTAGATCTAGTTCTAGGTAAATAAGCTGAACAAGAAAGCAACCTGATGATAGGAGAGAACGTGTCAAAAAATTGGCTATAACCTCACTAGATTTGAAAACTGATGAAAAAGAGGAATCAATCAGTTACATTGGAAACCAGCCAATTTCAGTGTGATGAAAGTAATCTAGCCAAGATTAATTGGTTGGAAAAAATGGTAGATCAAACAGACCAGCAGTGGGTAATTTTGACACAGTATGAGTAAGTCTCCCCACACCTTCGCCATCCTCCATAAACCCCAGCTCATCCAAAACACCCATTCTTCTTTACTGACACTGGCTACCAGCTTACCATGAATGCCCTATCTATATAACCAAATTCCAACATCCTCCCCACCATAAAGCCCCCTCTGACTGACTGCTTAGGCATCTCCGTTTTCAAAGACTTTAACATTTGGTAGCCATGCTGTCAAACAACTAAGTCCCAATCTCTGGAATTCCCTCCTAACCTTCCGCTCCTCTTTAAAATCCACCTCTCTGGCCTGGTTTTTGCTCACCCATCCTAATCTTTGCTTCGTTGGCTCAACATCTGTACCTTGACTGCCTTGCCATATTTAAATGATGGTAAAGGAACACTGAGAATTCTGCCACCTCTCCAGTCTTCTTACCAATGCATCACTGATGCATGGCAAAGCCAGTATAGGGATGCAGTGTTGGGAAGACTATGCCATCCAGAGGAGGGGAGGAAGAGGACATAATTTTGCCACTTTCTCTCTCTTTTCTGACCCCCTACCGCCAACAGATAATCTGTGGGCTGATTTTAAAATAATTTTACAAAAATGGCTGAGCGTCCAAGAGGCTTCTGTCCCTTTAACACTAATTCCTCCCTTTTCCAGTGTTGCAACAAATGCCCCACTATGGTTCCACAGAATTTTCCAGGGATACACTGATGAATTCCCTCTGCAAAGTGGAGAAACCACTGGGAGTCCACTCTGCATATATAATTGAGCCTGATCCAGGAAAATGGGCCAGAATCATGTTGGGGTTGGGATGCAGGTGGAAACCCTGACACAACTCACCTTCTGTGACAATGCCACCTCAGAGGAAAAATCTAGGCCCTATATTATGGTATCAGGGATGAAGCTTGTAAATACTTAGAAAAGACATGGTGTAATCGGAGACAGTCAGTGTACATTTTTAAATGGAAGATGGTATTTCATTGAATTTTTGAGAGAAATCAGTATGTGCATGAATCGAATTCAATGGATTTTCAGCTGGCACTTGATAAGTTACTGTATAGAGACTTACTGCAAAGATGGAAGCAATGTGATCTTGAAGGGAACACAGCTGCAAGGACAGAGAGACGGCTAAGGGGACAGAAAACAAGGAGCAAACGTTAGTAGGGTATGGGTCAATATGTGCTCCAAGGATCATTGCTGGGGTCTCTCTTGCTTTCGATTTCTACAAGTGACTTGGTAAAAGGCATGAGGAATATCATCAGTCTGCTGACACCAAAATAGGGGACATGACAAACTCTGAGGTATAATGCAGGAGAGCTTAGATAGAACAACAGATTGGGTAGATAGGTGGCAGATGCAATTCAGCAGAGAAGTATGAAGTAATACATATTGGGGGGGGAGGAAATCAGTGAAAGGAAATATACCAAATGGTTAGATACATAAAAGGTGGAAGTCTGGCTAGAAAAGGCCACAAAAAGTAAAGGAAATCTATGATTTATACATAAGTGCACAGAATATTAAACACTATTTTCAAACCTAATTTTTGCTCAAAGCACTGGTTAGGCAGTGATTGGTGCATTGCATGCAGTTCTGGACACCCCACTGAATGGAGCATATTAGAATCAGAGAAAGAGGAATGGTTCAACAGAATATCAGGAAAACGAGGATATAATTATGCAGAAACAACTCAAAATTGGGACTTTTTCCCTACTGCAACAGGGAAGGTTAAGAAGGGGAGTTTAATAGTGATTTTTAAAATTAGAAATGGTTTTGAGAGGATAGAGAGGTTTGTTCCACTGTTTGGCAAACCTGCAATGAGGGAATATAGACTTAGGATTATCACGAGAAGAATAGAGGAAAGCTGGGAAAAAATTCAGAGGGCTAATGACTATTCATATCTCATGTTCCAAAATTCCTCATTAAGATCCAACCACTTAATGTCAAAACCTGTTAAACATTGACAACCTCCTCCTTTACAAGTCACTTAAATTTTTTCTCATTGGCAAATGTTGCCCTATCACTGCAAGTAACCTCCTCCATATGCTTACTGCAGGGGATCCAGACCAAACTCCTCCAAATACAATACTGGCTACTCCTCCCCTATAGCTGAGCTTTTTCAGTTTACAGTCATCTTCTACTTGCTATTGTCAGTTTTTAAAATCTTCCATGAACACAAGTAAACTTTCTCAAATGCCTCGTGAAGTTTTTTTTAAATGGCTTCTGAAAATCAAACTCAAATTCTATTTACTAATTAGCCTTCATTCATTGACGTAATTACCTCCTCAAAGAATTACCAGAGTCACTCCAATTTGTCCTATTAACTCAACTGGGAGAAACCATTTTACTTGGTGTGACAGAAAACCCAGATGCCAAATGGAAAATTATTAATTTTGTTGTATGAAACTTTACCTGAGACCTTTAACTGGGCATTATTACAAATGACTTTTAAAAAGCAGAACAGAACAGCTAAAGATGGCCATGCACAATTTGCATATGAGAAGCCAAAGGCCGGCTGGGAGACAGAGGTGATTTCCTAGACTAGCCAGAACAATGGGGGTGATCCTTGATTCAATTAACTAGAATGCTTTTGTCAATGTTAGTTGTCAAAAGCCGTCGACACCCACTGACTTTGAAAGAGTCAAACCTCCGCTATCAAGTATGTTTGCATACCTTGAGAAAAGAACTTGGAATTTCAAAAATCCTTCCAGAAACTTCTGTTTCAAACAAAGAGGTGGTCACATGACATGCCTGTCTGTGTAACTGAGTTTGTGAATTATGCCTCAGGAAGACAGTAACTGAACTCCAAGAAGAAACATCTCGCCTCTCCCTCTCCAGCAAAGTTCTAGGAAGGCCTCAGCTGCAGCTAAACCTCAAATCTACAGATCCTCACAATCATCAACAAGGAGGACGGATAAAGTCTTTCTTTGGCCTTCTGGAACCTATAGAAGCAAGCCCGAATTGTGCACATGGCCCAGGGAGGACCTCAAGACTTCAATTTCACCCAAGGACACTGGAACGACACTTGCGTATTTAAATGTCATTTTTATTAAGGACTCTACTCCAACCTCCCACCTCTTTTATTCCCCCTCTGTATCTATTTGTGTGTGCGCACCTCTCGTTAGAATGTGAGCGTGGATGTGTCACGTATTTTAGTAATTTTAACCGGATTAGTCCTTGAAGCGGCCAACACCCCCAGCTTATACACACTACTGAGTCAGCGGCGCTTGAGATGGCTTGGCCATGTGAGCCGCATGGAAGATGGCAGGATCCCCAGAGACACATTGTACAGCGAGCTCGCCACTGGTATCAGACCCACCGGCCGTCCATGTCTCCGTTATAAAGACGTCTGCAAACGCGACATGAAATCGTGTGACATTGATCACAAGTCGTGGGAGTCAGTTGCCAGCATTCGCCAGAGCTGGCGGGCAGCCATAAAGACAGGGCTAAATTGTGGCGAGTCGAAGAGACTTAGTAGTTGGCAGGAAAAAAGACAGAGGCGCAAGGGGAGAGCCAAGTGTGCAACAGCCCCAACAAACAAATTTCTCTGCAGCACCTGTGGAAGAGCCTGTCACTCCAGAATTGGCCTTTATAGCCACTCCAGGCGCTGCTTCACAAACCACTGACCACCTCCAGGCACGTATCCATTGTCTCTCGCGATAAGGAGGCCCAAAAGAAAAGAAGAAAGAACCGGATTATAGTCATAAGGTTAATAAATTTACATCTTTCTTGTTTAAATTCAACAAAACATGGCTGGTGCATTTACAATTCTAATTAGAAGAACAGGAGCAAGCGCTCACTGAGTTGGTAAGTTAAATCAGTGTGTTTAAAAGATAAGCCCTGTTGCAGTCAAACCAGAGAAAGGGCAAAAGGGGAGCCTGAGACCCCTTCCTCACCTGGTCGTAATATTGGCAAGACATCAGGGAAATTGAAAGTACAATTCCACAACCAAAAGATTTCAATATTGCATAAAACACTGAGTTCCGAAGAAGGGTCGCTGACCCGAAACGTTAACTCTGCTTCTCTTTCCACAGATGCTGCCAGACCTGCTGAGTGATTCCAGCATTTCTTGTTTTTGTTGCATAAAACACTGTTCGGTTTGTTCAAGAGCCCACGGCCATGTATTCTTGGCTGAGTGAGAGTCTTTCCCAGCTATTTGTGCTTGCATAATTAACGAGGAGTTGAAGGTACTACTGCTAAATACCAACTGACACCAGTACAATACCCCACCTATTGAAAGGAGTGAGGTAGCAATCAAAACTTAAGTATCATTTTTTTTTTAACTCAACAACAGCTCAATTATATATGGGATTAAGTGCTGACCTGGTGCAACTGTCTCCCATCATATGGGTCACCCGAAGCCAACGACAGCCCAAAATAAACTTGGTAGAATTGCTAAGGCTGAAAGCCTGGAAGACCCATAATGCTTTCCAGGTCTTCCTTGTAGAAAGTAGGAGGATAAATCGAGAGAGGGAGGGGTGGGGTGGGGGATGAGGCTAGCAAGGGCAGAGTGGAGGGGGACCCCATTGGGACAGAAAATGTGAAAGGGCGATTCTCAAGCAGACGTGGAGAAGGAAGAATATGAGGGTACTAGGGGTATCAGTCTGTCAGTAGCAATCCACTTGGAGTACTAAAAATACGCTGAACAGGACAAGAGCCCATTAGAAAGCAGAGATCTATACAAATACACAAAGAACAAAGAATGGTACAGCACAGGAACAGGCCATTCGGCCCTCCAAGCCTGCGCCGATCTTGATGCCTGCCGAAACTAACACCTTCTGCACTTCCGGGGCCCATATCCCTCTATTCCCTTCCTATTCATATATTTGTCAAGATGTCTCTTAAACGCCACTATCGTATCTGCTTCCACCACCTCCCCTGGCAGTAAGTTCCAGGCACTCACCACCCTCTGTGTAAAGAACTTGCCTCGCACAGCCCCTCTAAACTTTGCCCCTCGCACCTTAAACCTATGTCCCCTAGTAACTGACTCTTCCACCCTGGGAAAAAGCTTCTGACTATCCACTCTGTCCATGCCGCTCATAACTTCGTAAACCTCTATCATGTCGCCCCTCCACCTCCATCGTTCCAGTGAAAACAATCCGAGTTTGTCCAACCTCTCCTCATAGCTAATGCCCTCCAGACCAGGCAACATCCTGGTAAACCTCCTCTGTACCCTCTCCAAAGCCTCCACGTCCTTCTGGTAGTGTGGCGACCAGAATTGCACGCAATATTCTAAGTGTGGCCTAACTAAGGTTCTGTACAGCTGCAACATGACTTGCCAATTTTTATACTCTATGCCCCGATCGATGAAGGCAAGCATGCCGTATGCCTTCTTGACTACCTTATCCACCTGCATTGCCACTTTCAGTGACCTGTGGACCTGCACACCCAGATCTCTCTGCCTGTCAATACTTCTAAGGGTTCTGCCATTTACTGTATACCTCCCACCTGCATTAGACCTTCCAAAATGCATTACCTCACATTTGTCCGGATTAAATTCCATCTGCCATTTCTCCGCCCAAGTCTCCAACCGATCTGTATCCTGCTGTATCCTCTGACAATCCTCATCACTATCCGCAACTCCATCAACCTTTGTGTCGTCCGCAAACTTACTAATCAGACCAGCTACATTTTCCTCCAAATCATTTATATATACTACAAACAGCAAAGGTCCCAGCACTGATCCCTGCGGAACACCACTAGTCACAGCCCTCCATTCAGAAAAACACCCATCCACTATTACCCCCTGTCTTCTGTGACCGAGCCAGTTCTGTATCCATCTTGCCAGCTCACCTCTGATCCCGTGTGACTTCACCTTTTGCACCAGTCTGCCATGCGGGACCTGGTCAAAGGCTTTACTAAAGTCCATACAGACAACATCCACCGCCCTTCCCTCATCAATCATCTTCGTCACTTCCTCAAAAAACTCAATCAAATTAGTAAGACACGACCTCCCTTTCACAAAACCATGCTGTCTCTCGCTAATGTTTGTGTGTTTCCAAATGGGAGTAAATCCTGTCCCGAAGAATCCTCTCTAATAATTTCCCTACCACTGATGTAAGGCTCACCGGCCTATAATTTCCTGGATTATCCTTGCCACCCTTCTTAAACAAAGCTCCAACATTGGCTATTCTCCTGTCCTCTGGGACCTCACCTGTAGCCAATGAGGATGCAAAGATTTCTGTCAAGGCCCCAGCAATTTCTTCCCTTGCCTCCCTCAGTATTCTAGGGTAGATCCCATCAGGCCCTGGGGACTTATCTACCTTAATGCTTTGCAAGACACCCAACACCTCTTTTTTGATAATGAGATGACTGAGACTATCTGCACTCCCTTCCCTAGGCTCATCATCCACCAAGTCCTTCTCTTTGGTGAATACTGATGCAAAGTACCTCACCCATTTCCTCTGGCTCCACGCATAGATTCCCATCTCTGTCCTTGAGTGGGCCAACCCTTTCCCTGGTTACCCTCTTGCTCTTTATATATGTATAAAAAGCCTTGGGATTTTCCTTAATCCTGTTTGCCAATGACTTTTCATGACCCCTTTTAGCCCTCCTAACTCCTTGCTTAAGTTCCTTCCTACTGTCTTGATATTCCTCAAGTGCTTCATCTGTTCCTAGCCTTCCAGCCCTTACAAATGCTTCCTTTTTCTTTTTGACTAGGCTCACAATATCCCGTGTTATCCAAGGTTCCCGAAACTTGCCAAACTTGTCTTTCTTCCTCACAGGAACATGCTGGTCCTGGATTCTAATCAGCTGACATTTGAAAGACTCCCACATGTCAGATGTTGATTTGCCCTCAAACAGCCACCCCCAATCTAAATTCTTCAGTTCCTGCCTAATATTGTTATAATTAGCCTTCCCCCGAGGACTACTCTTATCCTTATCCACAAGTACCTTAAAACTTATGGAATTATGGTCACTGCTCCCGAAATGCTCCCCCACTGAAACTTCGACCACCTGGCCGGGCTCATTCCCCAATACCAGGTCCAGAATGGCCCCATCCCTAGTTGGGCTATCTACATATTGTTTCAAGAAGCCCTCCTGGATGCTCCTCACAAATTCTGCCCCATCCAAGCCCCTAGCACTAAGTGAGTCCCAGTCAATATTGGGGAAGTTAAAATCACCCACCACAACCCTGTTACCTTTACATCTTTCCAAAATCTGTCTACATATCTGCTCCTCTACCTCCCGCTGGCTGTTGGGAGGCCTGTAGTAAACCCCCAACATCGTGACTGCACCCTTCCTTTTCCTGAGCTCCACCCATATTGCCTCGCTGCATGACCCCTCTGAGGTGTCCTCCCGCAGTACAGCTGTGATATTCTCCTTAACCAGTAATGCAACTCCCCCACCCCTTTTACATCCCCCTCTATCCCGCCTGAAGCTTCTAAAGCCTGGAACATTTAGCTGCCAATCCTGCCCTTCCCTCAACCAAGTCTCTGTAATAGCAACATCATATTTCCAAGTACTAATCCAAGCTCTAAGTTCATCTGCCTTACCTGTTATACTTCTCGCATTGAAACAAATGCACTTCAGACTACCAGTCCCGCTGTGCTGAGCAACATCTCCCTGCCTGCTCTTCCT
The DNA here is from genome assembly GCF_036365525.1 of Heterodontus francisci. Classification (NCBI taxonomy): domain Eukaryota; kingdom Metazoa; phylum Chordata; class Chondrichthyes; order Heterodontiformes; family Heterodontidae; genus Heterodontus; species Heterodontus francisci. Next base: position 58,745,803 of record NC_090373.1, on the reverse strand, counting down.
CTTAGTCCTACTGGCCTTATTTACTATGCCCTCCTCATTTACTTCACTAGCTGTCCTACTGCTCTGGTTCCCACCCCCCTGCCACACTAGTTTAAACCCTCCCGAGTGACGCTAGCAAACCTTGCAGCCAGGATATTAGTGCCCTTCCAGTTTAGATGCAACCCGTCCTTCTTGTACAGGTCCCATCTGTCCCTGAAGAGAGCCCAATGGTCCAGATATCTGAAACCTTCCCTTCTACACCAGCTGCTCAGCCACGTGTTTAGCTGCACTACCTTCCTATTTCTAGCCTCACTGGCACGTGGCACAGGGAGTAATCCAAAGATTACACAGTACAACAATACTGGACACCCAAAGATTTTTTTTTTTCTATTAATTATCTTCCACGCATTTCCAGAGACCAGTGCTCAAAAGAAGAAACATCCTTTCCACATCCACCTTGTCAAGATCGTTCAGAATCTTGTATACTTCAATCAAGTCTCCCCTCACTCTTCTTACCTCCAGTGAAGATAAACCCAGTCTGTCCAACCTTTCCTCAAGACAACCCACTCATTCCAGGTATCAATCTAATAAACTTCCTCTGAACCGCCTCCAACACATTTACATCCTTCCTTAAATAATGAGACCAAAACTGCACACAGTATTCGAGATGTGATCTCACCAATGCCCTGTATAACTGAAATATTTTCAATTCCTCTCGTAATAAAGGATAGCATTCCATTAGCCTTCTTTAATACTTGCTGTACCTGCATACTGATCTTTTATGACTCATGCACGAGAACACCTAGATCCCTCTGCACCTTGGAATTCTTCAGTCGTTCTCCATTTAAGCAACACTCTGCTTTTTTATTCTTCCTGCCAAAATGAACTACTTCACATTTTCCACCATTATACTCCATCTGCCAGATTTTTGCCCACTCACTCAGCCTATCTATAATCAGTCTGCAACCTTTGTGTCATCTGCAAATTTAGCTACCAAACCATCGCTGCCCTCATCTAAGTGATTGATGTCCCTGCAGGACTCCATTCATCACATCCTGCCGATCAGAAAAATTATCCATTTATGCATACTCTGGCTGGCTGGCAGAAAACAATCTTCTATCCATGCGAATAAGTTACCCCAACACCATGAGCTCCTACATTGCGCAATAATCTTTTATGTGGCACCTTGTCAAATGCCTTCTGGAAATCTAAGTACAATACATCCACCAGTTCCCCTTTATCCACAGCACGTTACTCCTTCCAAGAACTCCAATAAATTGGTTAGACATGATTTCCCTTTTACAAAACCATGCTGACTATTCCCGATTACCTTGAGTTTTTCTATGTGCCCAGCTACAGCCTCCTTAATGATCGATTCTAACACCTTCCCTGCGACAGACGTCAAGCTAACTGGCCTATAGGTTTTCTGTCTTCCCCCCGCCCCCTTCTTGAATTTCTTGAATAGAGCGGTTATATTTGCTACTTTCCAGTCTGATGGAACCTTTCCAGAATCCAGTGAATTTTGGAAAATTAACACCAATGTATCTACTACCTCACTAGCCACCACTTTTAAGACCCTAGGATGAAGCCCATCAGGATCCGGGGGATTGTCAGTCGCAGCTCCATCAGTTTGCTCAGTACTGTTTCCCTAGTGATTGTAATTTCACCAAGTTCCTCTCTTCCTTCCACCTCCTGATTTACAGCTATTACTGGAATGTGTTTTTTATTCTCTATAGTGAAGACAGAAGCAATATATTTGTTCGTTTCATCCGCCATTTCCTTATTATCTACTATTTACTCCCCACTCTCACGCTCCAGAGGACCAACACACACTTTACTTACTCTTTTCCTTTTTAAATACCTGCAGAAACTCGTTCTGTTTTTACATTTCTAGCTAGCTTCCTCTCATACTCTTAATCTCTTTCTCCTGATTAACCTTTTAGTCATTCTCTGCTGTTCTTTATATTCTGACCAATCATCTGACCTGCCACTCATCTTTGCGCAATTACATGCTTTTTCCTTAAGTTTGATGCTTTCCTTAACTTCTTTAGTTAACCACAGATGGTGGGTTCTTCCCTTACAATTTTTCTTTATAGTAGGAATATACTTATTCTGAGTACTCTGAAATATCCCCGGTATTGACTCGGAGGTGGTGCCGAAGGACCGGAGAATTGCAAACGTTACACCCTTGTTCAAAAAAAGGGTGTAAAGATAAGCCCAGCAACTACAAGCCAGTCAGTTTAACTTCAGTGGTGGGGAAACTTCTAGAAAAAAATAATTCGGGACAAAATTAATAGTCACATGGACAAATGTGGGTTAATTAAAGAAAGCCAGCATGGATTTCTTCAGGGAAAATCATGTTTAATGAACTTGCTGGAGTTCTTTGAGGAGGTAACAGAGAGGGTTGATGAGGGCAATGCTGTTGATGTTGTGTAGCTGGACTTTTAAAAGACATTTGATACAGTGCCACACAACAGACTTGTGAGCAAAGTTATAGCTCACGGAATAAAAGGGTCGGTAGAAACATGGATACGAAATTGGCTGAGTGACAGGAAACAAAGAGTAGTGATTAATGGATGTTTTTCAGGCTGGAGAAAGGTTTGCAGTGGAGTTCCCCAGGGATCAGTGTTCGGACCCTTGCTTTTCCTGATGTATATTAATGACCTAGACCTTGGTGTACAGGGCACAATTTCAAAGTTTGCAGAAGATACAAAACTTGGAAGTATTGTGAACTGTGAGGAGGATAGTGTAGAACTTCAAAGAACATAGACAAGTTGGTGGAATGGGCAGACAGGTGGCAGATGAGAAGTTCAATGCAGAGAAATGCAAAGTGATTCATTTTGGTAGGAAGAACATGAAGAGACAATACAGAATAAAGCATATAATTCTAAAGGGGGTGCAGGAGCAGAGGGACCTACGTGTATATGTGCATAAGTCATTGAAGGTGGCAGGACAGGTTGAGAGAGCAGTTAATTAAGCATACAGTACCCTAGGCTTTATTAATACGGGCATAGAGTACATGAGCAAGGAAGTTATGTTGAACTTGTATATCAGCTGGAGCATTGCGTCCAATTCTGGGCACCGCACTTTAGGAAAGACGTGATGGCATTGGAGAGAGTACAGAAAAGATTCACGAGAAAGGTTACAGGGATGAGGAATTTCAGTTATGAAGATAGATTGGAAAAGTTAGGACTGTTTTCCTCGGAGGAGAAGGCCGAGAGGTGCTTTGATAGAAGTATTCAAAATCATGAGAGATCTGGACAGAGTAGATAGAGAGAAATTGCTCCCACTCATGAAAGGATCGAGAACGAGAGGGCACAGATTTAAAGTATTTGGTAGGAGAAGCAAAAGTGACATGAGGAAAAACTTTTTCATGCAGCGAGTGGTTAAGGTCTGGAATGCGCTGCCTGAGAACGTGGTGGAGGCAGGTTCGATTGAAGCATTCAAAAGGGAATTAGACAGTTATATGAAAAGGAAGAATGTGCAGGGTTATGGGGAGAAGGAGGGAGTTGCTGTTTCAGAGCCGGCATGGACACGATGAGCCAAATGGCCTCCTTCTGCACTGCAACGATTCTGTGATTCTTAAGAATGCTGCTGCTGCTGATGGCAGGCCCATTTTCAGCAATAGCATGCTAAATAAGCTCGCACCCGGTTGCCAGAAAGGACAAGACACAGCTGAAGAAATCTGTGAACACCTCCAGAGGCAGCACATCAATAGCAATATAAAAATTAGAAACCAGAAGTACAAAGAATACTAATTTCTGGCTACCAGTAGGTTGAGGAGCCCACCCATGCAGGCTCACAATTCATTCTTTCAGTAACTTCCATTGCCACAGGGAAATCAGAGCAGCAGAGAACATAAAAATAGATCACAAAACTCAGGGTGCTGAAGGAAGAAAATTTGCAGCTAATCATTAGTTTCCAAAGAACAAGATTATGCCATAGCATTTGCAAGAGCAGAGAAGGATGAAAAAACAACATTTAAAAATGCTGTGATGGGCAGAGAATGTATGTCATATAGTTGAACATTTATGAATCAGTCAGATTGTTGGATTTTTATACCAGTTATTTTCTTGAGTTTAGCATCCAAAGTTACTCTCATATGCGAGCCTCATATCACCTAGGATGCAGAGTGGAAGATAGGAACAGGAGCAGGCCATTCAGTCCCTAGAAATGGCTCCATCATTCTATTAGATCATGGCTGATCTGTACCTCAATGCAACGCTACCAATAGCATATCTCGTGTACCTCAACTACATATTACAAGAGGTGATGCAACTGATTTTCCAATTGGGAAATCTCATATCACAATCCGGAAAAAGAGGATAGGGCTGAACTAGCTGGTTCGGGAGCCAATGTAGGTCAGCAAACACTGAAGTGGTGGATGAACGGGGCTTAGTGCAAGTTAGGATACCAGTTTTATGAGGCTGGCCAGGACAGCATTGGAATAGTCGAGCCTGGAAGTCGTCCATGTACAAATGCAGCAAGACCTGGGCTGATAAGTGGCAAGTAACATACGTGCCACACGGTGCCAGGCAATGATCATCTCCAACAAGAGAGAATCTAACCATCTCCCCATGGCATTCAATGGAATTAACATTGCTGAATACCCACTAACATCATCCTGGGGATTACCATTGACCAGAAACTGAACTGGAGTAGCCATATAAATACCATGGCTACAAGAGCAGGTCACAGGCTAGGAATCCTGTGACGAGTAACTCACCTCCCGATTCCCCAAAACCAATCCACCATCTACAAGGCACAAGTCAGGAGTGTGATGGAAGGGTGCAGCTCCAACAACACTCAAGAAGCTCGACACTATCCAGGACAAAATAGCCCTCTTGATTGGCACCCCATTCACAAACATTTACTCCCTCCACCACTGACACACAGTGGCAGCAGTGTGTACCATCTACATGATGCACTGCAGCAGCTCATCAACTCTCCTTAGACAGCACCTTGCAAACCCACAACCTCGATCATCTAGAAGAACAAGGGTAGCAGATGCATGGGAACACCACCACCTGCAAGTTCCCCTTCAAGCCACACACCACCCGACTTGGAACTATATCTTTGTTCCTTCACTGTCACTGGGTCAAAATCCTGGAACTCCCTTCCTACCAGCACGGTGGGTTTATCTATCCAACATGGAATACAGTGGTTCAAGAAGGCGTCTCACCACCATCTTCTCAAGGGCAACTAGGGATGGGCAATAAATGCTGTCCTAGCCAGCGACACCCACATCCCATGAATGAATGAAAATGAAAGTTTCAACAGAGGAAAGGGCAGAGACAGGCAATATTACAGAGGTGGTAGCAGGAGATCTTAGTAATGGCGACAATATAGGGTTGGAAGCTTAGCTCAAGTTAATTAGGACATAAACGTTGCCAACAGATTGGTTCAGTTTCAGGTAGTGGCCAGGGTGGGGATCGGGTCGGTGGCCAGGGAATGGAGCTTGTGGTGGGGAGGGGGAGAGAGAAGGGGTGGAGGGGGGGGTGTGCGCGAAAGCGAGAGGACAGCGAGAGGGGGGCGGGAGAGCGCGAGGGGGGAGGGAGAGCGCGAGGGGGGAGGGAGAGCGCGAGGGGGGAGGGAGAGCGCGAGGGGGGAGGGAGAGCGCGAGGGGGGAGGGAGAGCGCGAGGGAGGAGGGAGAGCGCGAGGGAGGAGGGAGAGCGCGAGGGAGGAGGGAGAGCGCGAGGGAGGAGGGAGAGCGCGAGGGAGGAGGGAGAGCGCGAGGGAGGAGGGAGAGCGCGAGAGAGGAGGGAGAGCGCGAGAGAGGAGGGAGAGCGCGAGAGAGGAGGGAGAGCGCGAGAGAGGAGGGAGAGCGCGAGAGAGGAGGGAGAGCGCGAGAGAGGAGGGAGAGCGCGAGAGAGGAGGGAGAGCGCGAGAGAGGAGGGAGAGCGCGAGAGAGGAGGGAGAGCGCGAGAGAGGAGGGAGAGCGCGAGAGAGGAGGGAGAGCGCGAGAGAGGAGGGAGAGCGCGAGAGAGGAGGGAGAGCGCGAGAGAGGAGAGCGCGAGCGAGGAGAGCGCGAGAGAGGAGCGCGAGAGAGCGCGAGAGAGGAGCGCGAGAGAGCGCGAGAGAGGAGCGCGAGAGCGCGAGAGAGGAGCGCGAGAGCGCGAGAGAGGAGCGCGAGAGCGCGAGAGAGGAGCGCGAGAGCGGAGCGCGAGAGAGGAGCGCGAGAGAGGAGAGCGAGCGAGAGGAGAGGAGAGCGAGCGAGAGGAGAGGAGAGCGAGCGAGCGAGAGGAGAGCGAGCGAGCGAGAGGAGAGAGCGGAGAGAGAGCACGAGAGCGAGCACGAGAGCGAGCAAGAGCGAGAGAGAGCGAGCACGAGAGCGAGCGCGAGAGAGCGAGCGCGAGAGAGCGAGCGAGAGCGCGAGCGAGAGCGCGAGCGAGAGCGAGAGAGAGAGCGCGAGAGCGCGAGCGAGAGCGAGAGAGCGCGAGCGAGAGAGCGCGAGCGAGAGAGCGCGAGCGAGAGAGCGCGAGAGAGCGCGAGCGAGAGAGCGCGAGCGAGAGAGCGCGAGCGAGAGAGCGCGAGCGAGAGCGAGAGAGAGAGCAAGAGCGAGCGCGAGAGAGAGAGCAAGAGCGAGCGCGAGAGAGAGAGCAAGAGCGAGCGCGAGAGAGAGAGCAAGAGCGAGCGCGAGAGAGAGAGCAAGAGCGAGCGCGAGAGAGAGAGCAAGAGCGAGCGCGAGAGCGAGGATCACTGACCTGAAATGTTAACTCTGCTTCTCTCTCCACAGATGCTGCCAGACCTGCTGAGTATTTCCAGCATTTCTTGTTTTTATTTCAGATTTCCAGCATCTACAGTATTTTGCTTTTAGTTATCCCTGGTGTCCTGGCAAATATTTAGCCCTCAATCAACATCAGCAAAACAGATTATCTGGTTATTACCATGTTGCTATCTGTGGGAGCTTGCTCTGCGCAAAGTGGATGCTGCGTTTCCTACATTACAATCGTGACTACACTTTAAAAGTACTCGATTGGCTGTGAAGGGCATTAAGACATCCAATGGTCATGAAAGATGCTATACAAATGCAAATCTTTTTTACCCTCAACTATGGCAGAAAAATGAGCGAGCGCGAGAGAGAGCGCGAGAGAGAGCGCGAGAGAGAGAGCGCGAGAGAGAGCGCGAGCGAGAGCGCGAGCGAGAGAGCGCGGGCGAGAGAGCGCGAGAGCGCGAGAGAGCGAGAGCGCGAGAGAGCGAGAGCGCGAGAGAGCGAGAGCGCGAGAGAGCGAGAGCGCGAGCGGGCGAGAGAGCGAGAGCGCGAGCGGGCGAGAGCGGGCGAGAGAGGGAGAGCGGGCGAGAGGGGGAGAGCGGGCGAGAGGGGGAGAGCGGGCGAGAGGGGGAGAGCGGGCGAGAGGGGGAGAGCGGGCGAGAGGGGGAGAGCGGGCGAGAGAGGAAGAGCGGGCGAGGGGGGAAAGCGGGCGAGAGGGGGAGAGCGGGCGAGAGGGGGAGAGCGGGCGAGAGGGGGAGAGCGGGCGAGAGGGGGAGAGCGGGCGAGAGGGGGAGAGCGGGCGAGAGGGGGAGAGCGGGCGAGAGGGGGAGAGCGCGAGAGAGGGAGAGCGCGAGAGAGGGAGAGCGCGAGAGAGGGAGAGCGGGCGAGAGAGGGAGAGCGAGAGAGAGAGCGAGCGCGAGAGCGAGAGGGAGAGCGAGCGCGAGAGCGAGAGGGAGAGCGAGCGCGAGAGAGAGAGGGAGAGCGAGCGCGAGAGAGAGAGGGAGAGCGAGCGCGAGAGAGAGAGGGAGAGCGAGCGCGAGAGAGAGAGGGAGAGCGAGCGCGAGAGAGAGAGGGAGAGCGAGCGCGAGAGAGAGAGGGAGAGCGAGCGCGAGAGAGAGAGGGAGAGCGAGCGCGAGAGAGAGAGGGAGAGCGAGCGCGAGAGAGGGAGAGCGAGCGCGAGAGAGAGAGGGAGAGCGAGCGCGAGAGAGAGAGGGAGAGCGAGCGCGAGAGAGAGAGGGAGAGCGAGCGCGAGAGAGAGAGGGAGAGCGAGCGCGAGAGAGAGAGGGAGAGCGAGCGCGCGAGAGAGAGGGAGAGCGAGCGCGAGAGAGAGAGAGAGCGAGCGCGAGAGAGCGAGCGCGAGAGAGAGAGAGCGAGAGAGCGAGAGCGAGAGAGCGAGAGCGAGAGAGCGAGAGAGAGAGAGCGAGAGAGAGAGAGAGAGAGAGAGAGCGAGCAAGAGAGAGCGAGCAAGAGAGAGAGAGCAAGAGAGAGAGAGCAAGAGAGAGAGAGAGCGAGCACGAGCGAGAGAGAGAGAGAGAGAGAGAGAGAGCGAAAGCACGAGAGAGAGAGCGAAAGCGCGAGAGCAAGAGCGAGCGCAAGAGCGCGAGAGAGAGCGAGAGAGAGGATCACTGACCTGAAATGTTAACTCTGCTTCTCTCTCCACAGATGCTGCCAGACCTGCTGAGTATTTCCAGCATTTCTTGTTTTTATTTCAGATTTCCAGCATCTGCAGTATTTTGCTTTTAGTTATCCCTGGTGTCCTGGCAAATATTTAGCCCTCAATCAACATCAGCAAAACAGATTATCTGGTTATTACCATGTTGCTATCTGTGGGAGCTTGCTCTGCGCAAAGTGGATGCTGCGTTTCCTGCATTACAATCGTGACTACACTTTAAAAGTACTCGATTGGCTGTGAAGGGCATTAAGACATCCAATGGTCAAAAGATGCGATACAAATGCAAATCTTTTTTACCCTCAACTATGGCAGAAACATGCGTTACAGAACCCGGAGATATTAGCTGATTATTACTATTATGTGCACACAACAATTTCAGACTGCTCCCAAACTAGCCAGTGTCAGTTCTCCCAATTTGGACACCATCAGCTATTAGTGAGGAAGACTTTGAAGGATTGTCCAAGCCTTGTCCTAATATGCCTAGAGCACTAAAAGTGACCCACATAGTGTGAGACTGGAATCACGTGTAGGCTAGACTAGGTAGGCGTGGCAGGCTCCATTTCCTGAAGGACATTAGTGAACCAGCTGTATTTTTATGACAATCCATAGGCAGTCATGGTTATTTTTCTGGTGTTAGCCCACACATTAGCAAATTTATTGAGTTTAGTTTCGGAACTGCCATAGTTGCATTTGAACTCTACCTCAACTAGTCCAGTAGCATAACCACTTTAATTCCATAACTGATTCACACCACATGGACTGCAGTAGTTCAAGGAGGCAGCCTTACCCCCACCTTCTCAAGAGCAATTAGGGATGGGCAACAAATGCTGGCCTTGCCAGCAACGCTCACATCCCTTGAACGAATAAAAAAAAATTAAAATAAACTGCAAACTGCATCATCGTTGCAAATCTTATGGTATTACCTGGAGGCAGCTTGTTGCAAAACCTGTGTGCCATTGTCACTTTATTGTGACAGTAGAGTGATAAGCATGCTGCTTTGGGTAGGAATGTGTACTAGTGATCCTCTCCCATGGCCTTGGCCCTCCCTGGTCCTTATCTGCTGCTGCTTTTCCACCTCTTTCAAAAATTCCGAAATGCGTCTCGTTGATTAATTCAATGATAATTTTTGCCTTTAAAATTCTTATTGTATTTAAACTCCCAATGGCATCACTTCTCCCCAATGCCTGTAATCTCCTCCTGTGCTACAGCTTCCTTTGAACTCAAAACGTCAGACTCCAGCCTCTGTACACCTTTTTCCACACCATTCCTTCAGTCAGTGTCTTCTATTCTCTCCCTATACCAAAATGTATCTACTCCTTTAAGTCTCTCCTTAAAACCCACCTCTGACACTTTTGACCCTATTCCTAAACTCCGACTCTAACCCAGCATCTGTATTTTAGTCATGACTCTATGAAGCACCTTATGACATATTTCCACATTAAATATGCTATATAAATCCAAGGAATAAGGAGGCCACCCTCCGCTTGGAAAATAAAGGTCTAAACAGAATAGAGAAAGACCTTGACAGCTTTGGGCCACTATGTGGCAAACAACATTCAGGCTACACGAGTGCCAGGCAATGATCATCCTCTTCACTTCCCTTTGACAATCAATGGCCTTACCATCATCAATTCCTCTACCTTCAGTACTCTTGGTGGGGTGGGGTTTCACCATTGACCAACCACAAATACTGTGCCTACAAGAAGTCAGAGGCTGGGTATTCTGCGGCGAGTAACTCACCTGACTCCCCAAAGCCTTTCCACCATCTAAACGACAAGTCAGGAGTGTGATGGAATACTCTCCGCTTGCCTGGATGAGGTAGCTCCAGCAACACTCAAGAAGCTCGACACTATCCAGGACTAAGCAGTTCGCCTGAACGGCACCATATCCTCCACCTAAAATATTTGCTCCCTCCATCACAGGCCCAACGTGACTGTAGTGTGTACCAGCTACAAGATGCACTGTAGCAACTCGCCAAGGCTTCAACAGCATCTTTCAAACCCATGATCTCTACCACCTAGAAGAACAAGGGCAGCAGGTGCATTGGAAGACCTCCACCTGCAAGTTCCCCTCCAAGTCACAGACGATCTTGACTTGGAAATATAGCGCTGTTCCTTGAAGGTCGCTGGGTCAAAATCATGGAAGCTCCCTACCCATCATTATGGATATACCAGAAGGTGGCCCACCACCACCTTCTCAAGGGCACTTAGGGATGGGCAATAAATGCTGTGAATCTTTTATTTATAATTTATTCATTCATGGGGATCTAGGGGTACAGATTCACAAAGCACTAGAAGTATTAATGCAAGCTAACAAAGCCATAAAAAGATTACACAAAGCACTGGGATTAATTTCTAGAGGACTAGAATTCAAAAGCAGAGAAATCATGTTAAGCTTATATAGAATCTTGGTTAGACCACAAGAGTGGTTTGATTTTCATGTTACAAAAAGGACGAAGCACTGGAGGAAGTGCAATTAAGATTTACAAAGATTATAACAGAATTGATAGGGTACAACTAAACAGGAAGACAAAACAGGCTGGGGTTCTTTAATCTAGAAAAGAAAAAACTAAGTGTTGCCCTGATAAAGGTCGTTAAATTATAAAGGGGTTTGATGGGGTTGATGTAGAGAAGACGTTCCCACTTGTGGCAGAATCAATAAATATAAGATAACCACTAATAAATCCAATAAGCAATTCAGGATGAACTTCTTTACTCGGAATGACAAGAATGTGAAATTCGTTATCACATTGAGTGATTGAGGTAATAAGCAGCGATGCAGTGTAAAATTATTTCAGATAGTACATGAGGGAGAAAGGAATAGAAGGATATGATCAGATGAGCTGAAGTAAGGTGGGAGGAGACTCATGCGGAGCATAAACACTGGCATAGACCTACTGTGCTAAATAGCCTGTTTCTGCACTGTAAAATTGTCATTCTAAGACATTGTTGACAAGCAGAAACAACAATAAATGCCAGATCTATGTATTATACTTGTACTAAACTGGTTTAGTTCTGAGAGCAACCACTTAATACTCATGTATAAAATTACTAAACTTTAATACATACTTAGTATATGATGAATTTCACCATGGAGTAAGTTCAAAACTCTACAAGATACAATTGCAGCTCAAATTTGGCAGTTTAAATGATACATACTGCAATGGCCCAATCAATACATCTTACCAGTGCTTCTTTAAAAAGAAATTGCCCTATCACTTTCACATTAGCATCTTTTATGGCATTCCTACCAGGTACCAGTAGGGAGTATACAGTGGAAAAGAACTTCAACCAAACAGTATTAATGAAAAGGAAAATCTGAATATTATAGCATTGCCTTTTCAGTTGTTAACAGTATATTACTGGTTACCAAGAATGACATTAACTCAACATAAAATGTAGTGCATATTTCCTTAACGTTTAAATGGAGATTTTTTTTTAAAAACATCAGCTCTGTAAGGCACTTGAACAGATACATATACTTTAATCCCTGATGGAAGCAAAGGGAAAAATAAAACAGAGCAAACCCATTAACTGAATGCAAAAGTGCAATGCTTAAAAAAAAAAGAATAGTTGCTCATTACAGAACTTCTGGTTTGTCCTTTAATAATACAAAGAACTGATTAGCAGATGAAACGTTTGGACATTTCCAGACATCGTCGTCTCCAATTACAAAGCCATTAACTGTAAAAGTAGTCACTAAAGAACTGTACAAGCTATTTTATTCACAATGCCAAGTATTCATCCCCTTTTAACACACTTAGATATGAGCTAAGAATATCACTTTTCATTTTTTCTAAGGTGTGGCTGACTGGACCAGCTGTCACTGGTCAACAACAGGCTGGCAGCCAGCTGTCTGAACACAGTAGTGGCACTGTTTCCATAAGGTCAATTTTCATGAATGTATCTTCTTCACAATTCAATAGTGAGCAGCTGCCCTTTGAGTGGAAATGTGAACCAAACTCTACTGCTGGAGTTGACTTGAAACAGATGTCTATTGGTTATTTTCTTTTTTTTTTTAAAAAGGAGCACCATCTTAATGAAAAATGAAGAGATGCAGATCATTTTTGTCACATGTAAAAGATAAAGAAATAAATTGCATCTCTTGCTCTATGATTTACATCAATAGTTTAGGGAAGAAACTGAATAGTTCCACTACCAGCAGAGTTTCACTAGACAAATGTACAGGATCAAGATCTGTACACCCACTTTCATCCAGTAAAGTCCCATTCTGCTGGCAAATACCTTGCAGCATCTGCCTGTTTATATAGTTGCAAGTGAAAAAGATTCTCCAACACTTCATATTTTAAAAAATTTTATTCAAAAAAGCAATTCCCATGTAGGGGTTACAGAGAAGATTTGAGGGCTCAAGTCCTGCTTGAGTTCCTGAAAATAAAAATTACAAGAAAATCCTGTGGGATATAGAAAAAATAACAACTGAACATGAGCTGCCGTTTTAAACTGAATTTTTTGGGTTGGGAGGTTTTTTTTTATTCATTCATGGGATGTAGGCGTCACTGGCCAGGCCAGCATTTATTGCCCATCCCTAATAAGGTGGAGGCAGGAAGAAATATATTGAAAGCACTTCCACTTAGTATTTACCTTCATTAAAGATGCAAAGTAGCTTGCCATTGGCAAGTTCAATCCACGTCACATTTCAGGATTTCTATGTCCCACTTTGCTGTCCCATTTTGTAAAAAAAAAGTGCCACCATGGAGCTCAGTTTAGTTCTCAAGGGGTTAAATTCACAGGACAGCAAGACTGGGAGATTTGGATTAAGATGCAGACATTCCAACTGAACCAGCATACTGGAGACAATAAAAGGTAATTTAACACTATCATTCACACTATTGCTGCTGTGACAACTCATTTATTTAAATTCATTTAGAAGTTAGGCTGGTGCATTCTGCTTGGGTGGAAAATAACCTTTTTGACTAAAAGAGTTGACACTATAATCAGGCCATGAAGAAAAGTATGCCAAGTCAGGCTTGTCCAAGGGACAGCTGCAAGAGTCTTTGTTTAGGTGAAGAGGTTAGAGACACTTAAGAATAGCTGCAACATCTCTTGCTTAAGAGAAGTAAGATGACTCAAATAAATGGGAAGCAAGGCAATCCTTTATATCATAGCATGTGAAGATAAGTTGTAGTGAATGAACAAAATGATACTGATCATAAGTATTGATCTGTATGTTCACTTGCTATGAAATGTTACGTAGAATCTACAGCACAGAAACAGGCCATTCGTCCCAACCAGTCCATTTTGGCTCCACTTGAGCCTCCTCCTAAGGGCCTGCTCAGGTCAGGGGAAAAAAAAACCCGACCCGACAGAACCACATCGGACCTGAGCCCGATCCGGCCAGAGTCTCTCCATTTTTTTCCCGCGCCCGACCCAACTACCAGAATGCTTCCCTTACCTACCTTGCAACTCTGAATCTGCAGGAAGGTGCAGCATGAGCCTGATGACGTCATAGAGACGCTCACTGCGCACTCAGTTTCCCTCCTTGACATCCTGGACTCCCAGCTCAGGTAGGCTTTTCAACATTTAACACTTCCCAGCAGAGCAAAATGTAATACTTACTTTGTGCGTGCGACCCGGACCCGGACCCACCCGAGCCTGAAAGCCGGAACAGAAGAGTGACCCGACCCCGACACATGTCGTCGGGTTTGGGTCAGGTAGCAGGCCTTTACCTCCTCACATCCTTCCTCATCTATCAGCATAACCCTCTATTCTCTTCTCCCTCATATGCTTATCTAGCCTTGCCTTAAATGCATCATTCTATCTGCCTCAACTACTTGTGGTAGCAAGTTCCACATCATCATCACAGTTTCTTCTGAATTCCCTATTTGATTTCTTGGTGACTACCTTATATTGATGTTGCTTAACATCAATGTAGCTCAACAATTTGCATCAAACCTCTTCCACCAAGTATTTATTTTGTCAGCCTTTGCAAAGATTATAGAAGTACACATGCAAAAGATATAAATATCCAGTTTAACTCAAAGGCATATTATTGCTATAATCGTAAATAGTGAGGGAGGAAAGCCTTAGATTACAGGACTATATAGCTGGGCTGGTAAAATGGGCAGAGCAGTGGCAAATGGAATTTAATCCTGAGAAGTGTGAGGTGATGCATTTTCGGAGGACTAACAAAGCAAGAGAATATACAATGGATGGTAGGACCCCAGGAAGTACAGAGGGACCTTGGTGTACTTGTCCATAGATCACTGAAGGCAGCAGCACAGGTAGATAATGTGGTTAGGAAGACACATGGGATACTTGCCTTTATTAGCCGAGGCATAGAATACAAGAACAGGTAGGTTATGTTGGAGCTGTAAAAAGCTAGTTAGGTTGTTTTCCTTAGAGCAGAGAAGGCTGGGGGGGGGGGCCCTGATTGAGATGGACAAAATTATGAGGGGCATAGACAAGGTAGATAGGAAGAAACTTTTTCCCTTAGGGGAGGTGTCAATAACCAGGGGGCATAGATTTAAGGCAAGGGGCAGGAGGTTTAGAGGGGATTTGAGGAAAACTTTTTGCACCCAGAGGGTGGTTGGAATCTGGAATACATTGCCTGAAGGGGTGGTAGAGACAGGAACCCTCACACTATTTAAGAAGTATTTAGATGAGCACTTGAAACGCTATAGCATACAAGGCTACAGGTCAAGTGCTGGAAAATGGGATTAGAATATATAGGTGATTGATGGCCGGTACGGTGGGCCGAAGGGCCTGTTTCTGTGCTGTATAACTCTATGACAGGTTATAATAGGACACAAGCAGATATTCCAAGAGGTCAACTCCCATAAAAGTAAAAAGCGTAGATACTTAAAGGAGCAACTGAGACTTATGTTCCCCAAGAAGTATCCGAGTTAAATTTGTAACAATCCAAGTTATATAATAATCTGATCAAGTTTTATAGTTTAGTCCTGATATGTTACATACATTGCATAATTTAAATTAACAGGAATTCAGGCCAAAAGTTTTTTGTATCAAGTCACTTCAAATTAAGAAAATGTATTTAGTTTCTTCACATTTATTGAATCAAAGATTCATTGAGTCATAATTTGCTTGAACATAATTTAAGCACAAACATATAAACTTCAGATGAGGGCAGATGCGTGGTTAAATGCGGAAATCCAAAAGTTGCTGTCTGACATGCACAGCTCCGTTAGCTTCACGAATATAGCACCTTGGTGTCTGGCTCACTATTGAAATGCATTGCATAGCATGAAATTGCTGTATTTGGTTGGTAGATATGAAATAAACTTTCCACAGAAAGTTAAGTCTTGTCCACTTCTGCCAACTTTTAATATGATTGTTTGGCTGTTGTTTCTCATGCTGTTGCGGCACTGCATCTTCTGAGCTTTGAGGTACAATGTGATTAAGGAGTTTGATGTATTGTAAAGTTCTGTGCGCAGGCATTTGAGTGTGCCTCTTTCCAGCGTTCAGTTGCTAAGTTTTCTATGAGGGGAGTTGATCGAATTGAATAGATAGGTGGGGATTTTGAGATTTAAGTTTGATGCAAATATAAAGCACTGAACAGATTGTGCTTGGAACTGTGTTCAAAACTGCAAGTCAGTTTTGAGTTCTAATGATTTTATTAAAATTAGCTTTCCTAAAGAGCTTAAGAAGATTAAACATGTTCTGAGTTTTCTTTTAAAATTCTAAAACAAAATTTATAGATAACACTTCTTGGGGATTTTTAATTGGAGTTCACATAGTATTGCCACTAATTGTGATTATAGACGGCGTGTTGTTTTGAACATCTGCAACATGCAACAGAAAATTACATTGTTTTATTTATTAAATTCTGAAATTAAATTAAGTGTTTGATGAAATGAGAGACTTACTAGAAAGAAATGCACTTTTTAAAGAGAACATGACAATAAATATGGTCGTTCTGAACTTAGAAATAAGTGGTACATATATATTGTCAAACATTTACTTTACTTGAATTTGCATGTTTCAATGCACAAATACACCATTAAATTTGTAATGTACATCAGACATTAATATTGAGGCCTATATATATATATATATATATGTAACATGAAAGAAAACATGGAAGAGCAAGGGGCTACATAAATGTATGCATCAAATCATATAGTTAAGTTACATTGACTGTACAGTGTTTCTACTTTCAGTAACAAAACACCATTAAACTTGTATTACATTTCAGATGTTAAATGGTGCAGGCTATAAATTGTGGTTATGTATACGAAGAGCGGCTCTGCCGTGAGGATCGACAGTGGCGCCCGGTCCCCTTTCTCCTTGAACGCCTTCAGGAACTTGATGCATCCCGCCACGTTCCGGAACGTCACGTCGAAGTATCCACTGCTGGGGAAATCCTGCAGGCAGAAGACGTCCGTCGCTTGAAATCCGCAGCAATCGAAGAGAATTTTCTTGATGAAGGTGCGATCGACCGGTGCCTCTCCTTCCTTGTCCTTCACGACCACCCGAACGGTGTTGCGCACTCCCTGGCCCGAAGCTCGAAAATTGGTTATAGCCATCTTACACAAAGCTTCCCCAGGATTAAAAGGCAATGATCATGGTCTCTTCTCAATCAAATAAGTACCGATAAGAACAGATACTACACTTGATCTTAACCAAAAGGCCGAGAAGCGATGAGCCCGAAACTTTCTGGTCTTCCAGCGCAAAGAGTTGTCCACCACCGAATGTTGCAGACTGGCACATTCCAAGGTCCAGGACTACGTGCTGAGGGACGCACTAAAGCTTGGGGCAGCCGCAGCAAAGGCTCAATGGGGAAAGACCACAGTGTAATGACCCCCACCAAGCTGAACGGAGGGGCTGGATCCATGGGAAACCCCTCGAACTGTATCGTTGATATTTTCATTTGCTGTAAATGTAAAACTGTAATTGGCATGACAATAGTGAAATGGAAGGGTTGTGAAGAAACTCATGATAGAATAGAAGGAAACTGTTTGGCAATGTAATTTTTGCAGATTTTTACGAATAAAGTATATTTTGGAAATTAAAAAAAAGTATACATGATATAGCCCCTTCAAAAGAGGTGGCAGAACTCCAAGGAGATGGAAGATAAAGGATCCCAGCCCCCGGGCACGGGAAGCTGTGATGGGCCCGGCGTGCCCCAACCCCAAAGCACCACACGTAACGACGTGGCCAATGCATCTCAGCTCCGGGACACCGGGAGCAAAGACACGTCTGCCGCACCTCAGCTCCGGGAAGCCGGGAGCAGTGATGTTTTCGAGGAGGAACAGAGGGAAGCAGCAGAGGACAACCCAATTCTTGCTGCCTACAAGACCTTCCCGATGTCACCCCCGCGGAACAAACCCTGCATGAAAAACCAGGAGGGGTTTCACCCAACTAATGTGAAACAGCTTGCACACACGATGGGTATGCAGGAACATCCCGAAGGACTGGGACTAGCAAGGACAAATGGTATGGGAAGCAACAACTAACTTTAAAAAAAATGGGTGTAAGGATTGCTTCCATCAATGTGCGTAGCATTAAATCTACTACGCGAT